>NC_139345.1:74251546-74851546 GCF_055883805.1 Amblyomma maculatum
AGATTGTTCCAACTACCGCACGATCGCGCTTATTTCGCATGCTAGCAAGGTGATGTTGAAAATCCTCCAAGGTAGGCTGCAGCAGTATGTGGATCGGGAGCTTCCGGACGTGCAAGCTGGGTTTCGCAAGGGCAGAGGAACTAGAGACCAAATTGCCAACCTTCGCTGGATCATGGAAAAAGCAAGAGAGCTCCAGAAACCCACCTACTTCTGCTTTATTGATAATGCGAAAGCGTTTGACTGCGTAGATCACAGCAGATTGTGGCAAGCTCTCCAAGAGATGGGAGTTCCAATTCACCTCATCTGTCTCCTGAGGAACCTGTATGAAGGGCAAGCGGCTACAGTCAGAACTGGGCATTGTCTTACTGATTGGTTTCCGATTGAGAAAGGAGTGAGGCAAGGCTGCATACTGTCGCTCTGCCTATTTAACCTATATGCAGAGTGCATCATGAGGAAGGCCGGTCTGGACGAGTCTTCAGCTGGAGTGAAGATCGCTGGAAAACGTATCAACAACCTTAGATATGCGGATGATACCACTTTAATGGCAGAAAGTGAAATGGAACTCAAGAGACTTCTGATGCGCGTACAAGAAGAGAGTGAGAAGTTTGGGCTTAAACTGAACATTAAAAAGACAAAGATCATGGCGTCTTGTCCTATCAAGTCCTGGAGCATCAAGGGACAAGAAGTGGAAGCTGTGACAGATTTTCTCTTCTTGGGCTACAAGATTACCCCGGAGGGAGACTGCAGCCATGAAATTAGGAGACGCCTGCTTCTGGGAAAGAGAGCAATGGTTACCCTTGACCGCCTAGTAAAGAGCAGTGACATTAGTCTGCCAACCAAGATCCGTATAACTCGTGCTATGATCTTTCCAGTTGTGATGTATGGATGCGAGAGTTGGACTGTGAAAAGGGCTGACCGCCGAATAATTGACGCGTTTGAATTGTGGTGCCGGCGAAGACTCTTGAGAGTTCCTTGGACTGCCAGAAGATCAAATCAGTCGATATTGTCGACCATAAACCCTGACTGCTCATTGGAGGGTCAAATTCTAAAGTTAAAGCTCAGCTACTTTGGTCATCTGATGAGAAGAGAGGAGTCGCTGGAGAAAGATTTGATGTTGGGAAAGGTTGAGGGTCGCCGGAGAAGGGGTAGGCAGCGAACGCGATGGTTAGATGGCATCCTCGGGGCACTGCAGATGAAGTTATGTGATGTTAGGAAGATAGTGAGAGACCGGAAAGCTTGGCGTGACATGGTCCATAGGGTCACGAAGAGTCGGACACGACTGAACGACTGAACTGAACTGATTATTTGCATGCAATAGCTTTAAAGAATATAATTGATCCGCCCTTAGCTTATGCTGTGTTTTTTTTTTTTTTTGAACAGAGGAGCTGTTCTTAAATCCCGTACGCTTCCATGAAAAGATTCAAAGCATCGCAAAACTTTCTTATGTAAAGTAGTGAGTTCAGTATAATTGTATTGCGCAGTGGTCCCCCAACCATCAAACAATACGTCAATCTAAAGTGGAAAAGGGCAAAATAAATATTATTTTTAGCCAGATAGGTATCCGACTCCGACATCCGATTGTACGGGCTAATTCTGTGCTTAAGTTTTTTAGTGAGTCGACCAGCTGAGATCTTCGTGAAACCAAACCCCGAGAAACTTTTGCTCCGTTACTTGATTTATTAACGTGTCCTCAAATTTTACAGCGAGTTTGCTAGGTAAAATGTACTGGAAGCTGTATAACGGATAACTAAAAAAAGCAGCGTTGGTCGATCACGATAATTTGAAAGATCGGACATGTTGCATTGGCAATTACAAAAGTGCACTCATACTTAAAATGCGGATTTGAAGAAGAAAAAAAAATGTATGTCATTTGCTGTGCAGCAGATTAAAGCATTAGATGCTCATTTTACTTTTGCATGTATGTGTGCAAATCGTTCCGAACCAAAAAAGGGTCCGCAAGGTTGAATGCAATAAGGCTAGACTAGTCACTCATCTCAAGATTGCCCCAGCCTAATGACACGAGTGAATCTCAGTGGGCGCGGTTGCGTACGCGTTGTCAGCCCGGATCGAAGAGATGAAACAGGGGTAAGCATTCGCAGATATATCCGATTTATAGCATTATGGATGTTCTCGCTTCTGCTGTATGTCATGTCACTTGAGGTTTCTTTTGACGCTTTACAGCTGAAACGTGCCTGAATACAGACCAATGCGATCTGCGGTGACGTGAAAAAGATGTAGTTACACTGCTGCCGTCAGGTTGGAGTAATAGCTGGAGTACGGCCTATAGGGATCCACATGAAACTGCATGAAAGTAGTTTCTGATTTCACAAAACACCTCTGAGGTCGTCTTTTCGTTGAAAAGGAAAAGCCGAGTACATCTCAGAGAAGAGAATGTGTAAGGGCGGAACGTCGTTGAAATATCGATGTATTTCTACAATACCATGATATGTATGCATGGGTGTCACCATGGAAGGGTGATACCTATACACCCAGAGGCGGATCGAGGTGGTGCCCATAGAAACACATGTAAGTAAAGTTATCTAAAATAACCTTTTTATTTCACAGTACACTTATATACGTGTCCTCGTTCGTTAACGGAAACGTCGATAGGAAGCATCGTAGAAACGTACACACACACATACGCTGGTAGGCGAGCATCCAGCAATTATTTGCGGCTCTTGGATGGGCAGCGACATATGCAAGCTATGAAAAGAACTCATACGCGTGACCCCCAGCGACTTCTTGCAAACGCTTGCCGACGTTCCTGCCTCTGAAGGCAACATTAAGCAAGAAAATATGCCGACGTTCCTGCCTCTGAAGGCAACATTAAGCAAGAAGACCTTACTGCCGGTACGTGCGATTCTTTCTCTTCCCACTGCAGGTGAATGTTGAATCTGAAAAACGACTGCTCCTGGAACTCCAGCTTATAATTTTCGAGAATGAATCTCGCATACTATTTCCAAGGCAAGCCGGGGCATGGTCTCGCCATTACGAGACCACGAACTCTGCCGCGGTGCGGAAAAATGATGAAGTTCCTTCGTCGGTCCAAGTACCGTTCAGGAATGCACTGTCGCTCGCTTCTCCGCCGATATCCTCGAGGTATCTCATCTTGTCCGCAGATGTACGGAGCGGACTCTGCTGACAAACTGTACAATGTATGCAATATCTAGAAGGGATAATTCCTTCCTATCGCTGTTATAACGCATAGATGACTAATTGCGCCTTGGTAACGAGGCATTCGGCGTGGTTCTGCATCGTATACTAGATTGCCCTTGGCAGTTGGCGTAGCGTTGGCGCCCCGGAGCTAGCCCCCCACAGCTACAGAAGGCGTCGCAGTTGCTGGCATGGAACACTTAAAGAGACCGGTTGTATTGTCGAGTACGGGCGTCAAGGGTCCGTTCTATTGAGGATGCTTCCTTTTCAAATTCGCTCACGGTTTGGGATGGGTGTCTCACGAGGCATTCAAAAAGAGATTCTTGGACGCCTTTCATCAAACATTTAACTTTCTAACCTTCAGTCATGTTTGGGTTGGCCCGGCGGAAGAGGCGTTTCATTTCCTCAACCTAGGCGAGGATGGACTCGTTGGGGAGCTGGGCTCTGGGCTGAACTAGGAGCTCCGCTATTTCTTTCCTTAGCACGCTAGCGAACTGTTTCAACAGTTTCTTCGTGAAGTCCTCCCACGTCGTTAGCGATGATTCGTGGTTTTCATATCACGTCCGCGCCGTTGCATCAAAGCGAAGCACATGTACCGGAGTTTCAACACGTCGTCAGGATTGTTGAAAGCGGCAACTCGTTTGTACTGCTCTAGACAGTCCTCTGGATCTTATCCCGGGTTGCCATTGAAGAAGGAGGGCTGTTGGGGCTGCTGGATGACAGCCGGTATCGTGGCCTGGGCTTATTGCTGATGTTGGGACCTTTTTCCGTGTTCGAACGGGGTCCGGCAGTAGACCGTGTTCTGGTTGGAGCCCTTGAAGTCGGCGGCTGGCTCGGTGACCTGTAGGCTGGTCCCCCAAGGCAACAGGAACAGGGCTGTGGTCTTGCCTTGAAGGGGTAACTGGAACACGGAAGGTAGCATCTCCACCGGATGTCACGTGGTGGTGACAATGCCGTGAGCAATAATTAAGGAGGCTTGAACATCACTTGAATGAACTCTTTGTTGAGCTAACTTGCGCCCGAAAAAGAACTAAGCAATAGGCGACGGCGATAGCAACAAGCATGCTCGGCGATCGTCGACCTACTAATGCGGCCGTTTCACACGTCAGCGCTCGATTTAAAGGCTACGAAGAAAGATCGAGAAAAACTGCTACCGATTACTAACATACCCTGGAACATTGTACAAACACTGCGGATGGCTGGAATCTTCGAGATATATCTTGGCGCATCTTGCGCGACAAAGAAAATGATAGGGCTACTTCCCGCGACAAAAGAATTGAACAGAGTAAAAAATACATAAGCGATTCGTACGCTGGAATCGCAGTCATAAGACCTCATGCCAGCGACTTAAGAAAAAGAAGAAATAAAGTTTTGAATGGTTCGCGGCAACATGACAGGTGTGGATATGATTTTTTGTCGAGTCCGCCTTGTCGTTTGGCTGACTGAAGTCTAAGATTTTCTTGATTCTAAGATATCAATAAACGTTAAAGCACAAAAGCCTCCGACCGAATAGACCGAAAGGCGGAGTTACCAAGGGCATAATCGGTAAGCGTAAGGTAGTCGGGTAAGGAAGTATTGTCCTCGAAAGAGGTCTTGCCCTCTGGATTCTTGAAGCCAATAGACTTGTCATCGAGTCCTTTCCACCAGATTGGCATGGATATGCTGGGATCATGCTGCGTTCAGGATGATATCAACCCATTCCGTTCCCATTTAGCACCCATCCGTTAGTCAAGGGTGAAGCTTGTTTGCGTTAGGAATTCAAGCCGACGACAAATTTACCTCCAACAACATCTTTCCTGGTGTAAGCGTTTACCTAGGAGGGGGACAGATGATGTATTGCGTCTATACCGTCTATACTCTGAAGACGAAGTTAAGCGTCCTCCTCATTTTTCTGTCCTTTGTCATTCCGGGTTCGGCACATAGTGTCAAGTTTACACCGCCTACAGTACACGCTCCTCTGATATGTGGAACGTTGTAACACATAGGACAAATTACAGCGCAAGACATTACTGTACACAGATCGCCTCGTGATATTCGGCTACAGCCGCTGAATAATTTATATCCGGATTTAGTTTCTTATCCGTTTCGGTTTCGGCTTCAATAGCCGAATGATGGCCGTGACGTCAAAGTCATTGTTGTTGTTGATAAAGGCACATACAAACGAGGGGGATATTGGCTACACATGAATCCAGTAGAAATGGGTGTTATGCTGTTTGACATGAGATTAAAATATCTGCACTGATACATATATATATGCAATTTGATAGAAAAAAGGCGCTACGGATCAGAACAAAACAAATTAGTTTCAACTTAATAAGAAACTGAAGGGAAGAAACAGTGGAATCGGCACACCTAGCAGGGAGTCCTACCAGAGGCGTTGAAAAATTTGTGTACCACTGACCGAGCTGTCCCGCTGCTGAAGCCCAGCTGAGTAACGCCAAACGAAAGTAAATTGGAAACAGTCAAGGACATAGATAAATTTTTACAAGGAATTTCAAGCAAGAGTTTTAGAAGGGAGGCGAAACGATGACAGGACAGGAAAAAATGGTTCCACGCCTCAGGTTCACTGCAGAATGAACACATGCCTGAAGGACAAATGCCAGATCTATGACAAATTTCAGGTGCAGGATTCCTCCCCTTATACTTTTATCTTCAGACACACCTCACACTGACGGGCACTAACCAGGATTCCATTTATGCTTCAAATACCAGAAGTCATCAAAAGATACACATCAAAGTTCCCTGTATATATCACTTTCATCCGCGGCCGTTGCGCTGTGTTAACAATGGTCGACTGCCAACACACCCTATTTTCTGCTTTAGACGAAGTCAAGTCTAGGTGCCGTGATGGTGACAAGACAGTTACCGCTCATTTAAAAACTCAATAACGCTAAAGCCAGCCTGCCTCAAAAACAGGAATCGCAACAAGTGAAGAGCCAGCAATTATATCGTCGTTTTCGCATCCCGCGCGTAACCTATGGGCTTGACTGTAACGTCACAGCCATCGCTCAGCTGTTGAGGAGTTCCACGCCGACCAAGCTGGAGAGCGGACGTGCAATCGATGGGCTTCATCGACCACGAACGCTTGCGCTCTATTTCGGCCACTGGATTTCGGAAATTTTCTGGGATTCGACTCTATTCAGGAAGCGCTCACCGCGGATTATCAAGACTCCAAGGTGGGCCGATTCTTTCGCACATTTTTGAGGCTTTGAAGAACTTCGCAAGCCACGGGGGACACTAGGCCTAGTTAGGCCTAGGCAAACAAAGGCACCCCCGGCCGTTTAGAATTTCGGCGAAAATGATGGAAACCGTGGAGGGAACGAGCATAGACCCTGCGGAGCTGAAAGAACCTGGCCAGTGGTTTATTGCCAAGAAAAGAGGAAAGGCGGTGCCACTTGAGAACGAGGGACGCAGCGTCACCGATGATCAAGGGAGAGAGCGAGCCGCGTCCAAGCTCGCCGGGAAGAGATTGGCAGCAAAGTCGGTTGAAAGGCAATCGATCAAGATACCCGACGGAACTGACAAAATAATTCTCCGCCCACGGGGAGGAGTCAGCCGCCTACTTAAGTATGGCAACATTGAACTTGCGGAGTTGATCGCTCGCACCGCAAATATAAACATCAGAGAGGCCGCGGAAGACACCTTCTCGGTCAACACAAAACAGCAGTCTATCCTCATCGCAACAGACAGCGAAGACCGGAAAAGAAAATACGTCGCACTACGCGTCCTCGAATTCGAGGGCCAGAAAATTGAAATCACGGCGTACGTCGCTATGCCCGAAGACTGCGGTGAGGGGGTGGTACACGACATTCCCCTTCGCATCACCGAGGAAGAAATAGTGCAACGGCTACGCACGATCAAAGGCAACCCCCCCGTGCTAGGAGCCAGGCGCCTGGGCAGGAGCTCAACCACCGTGCTCATACTGTTTGAAAAACCAGAGGTTCCGAGGTGGGTGAAACTCTCACTTACATGGCAAAGATGTGTCTTATACAGAAAGAAATACGAGGTTTGCAACGCATGCGGGCGCCTAGGGCACCGCGAAGATGTCTGCCCAGATCCGAATAACGCTAAGTGCAGAGGATGCGGAGAAGAGCGCCCAGATCAGGGACACACCTGCGAAATAAAATGTCAGCTGTGCGGTAAAGACCATCCGCTTGGCGACAAGAAGTGCAGAGAACTCTACAGGACTCCCTACCAGACCAAAAAACGTCAATGGGAGCAGAAAATTGCCGAACAGCAGCAGCAACAGCAGCAGCAGCACAACGAGCAGCACCAATATCCCAACACCACACCTGAGAGCGGCCGCAGAGGACGCTCGAAATTTAGAAGAGACCACCGTGACCAACGCGGATATTCTCAAGAAAGGGACGGAGGCTTCCGGGCGCAGAGCGGGGACTTCCCGCAGTTGGAGGACGCCAACCGACGTCACCGATCAAGCTCCCGCAGCAGCAGGGAGCGGTCCGGATCCAAGTCCAGGTCGGGGTCCAAATCCAGAGTCACGGCTAACTCCAGGGACCCAAGGAACCCGTCGGCCACCCAAAAGCGAAGCCCGAGCGGGGACAGTAAAACCGTGAGTTTCAGCAGTGGGGTTCCCCAGGCTAAAGATGAGGAAAACAAAGAAAAAGATAAAGAAATAGAAAAGTTAAGAAAGGAAGTTGCGGAACTGAGGGAGATAATTAAGAAACTCACTCAGGACCAATACCAATCTAAATCACAGCCAAATTCCGGGGCTCCCCCGCCTCCACAGGCTCTCCCCGCAAAACAAGTAGCCAAACCGACACCTCCACCTGCGACGCCAAAGGTGCTAACACCACCCGCGGCGTCAGACACGGAGGAGGACGCTATGATCACTGAACAGTGCAGGCCACCTCCCCCGCAGAAACGAAGAGGCGGGGAAACGGATCCGCTGGCGGCAATAGAGCGTAGACTAGACGCCAAATACGGGGCGAGACTCGAGCGGCTTGAGACAGGCATGACCAATATCATAGGCGCCCTAAACCGAATTCAGGAACAATCTAAACAAACAAACGCGGCTCTTGCTGCTATGGCAGAAAGGCAAACAGTGAGAGAAGAGATACTTGACCAATTCCAACATGGGCAAAACGCAACCAAAGATTAATTCGACGATATGGCAGTGGAACTGCCGAGGATTCCCGCGCAAGCGAGCGTTAGTGCAACAACATCTCGAGCAAATAGTTGAAAAACCTCTAGCCGTAGCCCTACAGGAAACTGGCAAAGGAGTAATTAAATTATCAGGATATCAAGCGTTTGCTAGTGGCCGAGGAGAAAAATCTCGGGTCACTACATTCGTCAAAAGGAACGTAGCGGTGATCGAACATGAAATTAGTTCTCGCGACATTGAGGCGGTTTTCGTTGAAATCATCACGGGCAGGAAGAAGGAACCCAGTATTTTCGTCCTAAACATATATAGCTCTCCTCAGCAGCGCAAAGTTAGGTTCAAGACATTATTTCGCAAAGCAATGAAGGCAGCCGGAGCTAACCCGCTGCTAATTGTAGGAGACTTCAACGCCTGCCACCAAGAGTGGGGATATAATAGGCAAGATCCGAAGGGCAGGCAGTTATGGGAAGATTTTCACGAATTAAACCTCACCCTGCAGACAGACTCTGGCTGCCCGACGAGGGTGGGAAACAGTGTGAGCAAAGACACAACCCCAGACTTAACATTTACCAAAAACATAGAGGAGCTTAGGTGGAACAACACAGAGCTCAACTTTGGAAGCGATCATTACGTCCTCGAAATAACGCTTAAACGGGGAGTCAAAGTAAGACGAGAAAAGATCATCAGCGCAATCGAATGGGAGAAATTCAGACAAATTAGGGAATCTGCCAACATGGACCAAAATATTGAAAATATCGACGATTGGGCAGAAACCCTCATGCACCACGTTAAATCCGCTACCATTACCCTAGAGGGGGACGATGCACCGAAAACAGTCGACAGGAAACTCCTACACATGTGGGAAGCAAAAAAAGGTATGGAAAGACGCCTCCGGTGTCAGAGATGGAACCGAAACCTAAGGCGAAAAATAGCCAGGCACAATAAGGAAATTGAGGATTATGCAATTAACCTCTGCGAGGAAAACTGGTGTAACAGGTGCGATGAAATGGAGGGCAACATGAGCCTTTCAAAGACGTGGAGCCTGCTACGATATCTTCTTAATCCCGACAGTTCGAAAACACAGTCAAACACAACAATAGCAAAGGCAAGACACGCGTTCGAGGGGACTGACGCGGAACTAATAACTAAACTCGTAGACACATATGTCGGCGATACAACATCCCTCCCTCTTAGGCAATACGCGGGCCCACCGAACGAGGCCCTCGACGCGCCCATCTCAGAAGCGGAAGTTAGAGCCGAAATCCTTAGCTTAAAGACGCGATCAGCTCCCGGCCCCGATGGAATAACAAATAAAATGCTACGAAACCTAGACGACGCTTCCATAACGGCACTCACCAACTACATGCAAGAAGTATGGAGTAGCGGTCGTCTTCCCCAGCAGTGGAAAACTGCAAACGTTGTGCTAATTCCAAAACCTGGCAAGCCCCCGAAATTGGAAAACCTCAGACCTATTTCTCTAACCTCATGCATTGGAAAGCTTATGGAACGCGTAATCCAAACAAGGCTAACTAATTTCATGGAGAAAAACGACCTGTGGCCGCATGAGATGGTCGGGTTCCGACCGGGCCTGTGCACACAGGATGTAATGCTCCGATTACAACATGACATAATTGACTCGAAATCCAGAGACGCGAAGGTAATTCTAGCACTAGATCTAACAAAAGCATTTGACAACGTAAAACACCAGGCAATTCTCGCGGGACTACAGGAATTAGGAGTCGGCGAGAGGACATATAATTACGTAATGGATTTCCTGACAAACAGGACGTTGAAACTAAAGTTTCAGGACCTAGAATCCCCCACTGTCCACCTGGGAAGTAAAGGAACTCCGCAAGGCTCGGTGCTCTCCCCCTTCCTTTTTAACGTGGTGATGAGAGGCCTTCCTGCTGCCCTTAAAGTCATAAAAGACCTGAAGTTCAGCATTTACGCGGACGACGTTAATCTCTGGATGAACAACGGCAGCGATGGCAGCATAGAGGAACGCCTACAGGCGGCGGCGGACACCATTGTGTCCTACGCGGCCGAAAGGGGTCTTTCGTGCTCTCCGCAAAAATCCGAACTTTTCATATATAATCCAAAATCAATGAGGTGCAAGGGCGACTTTAACGTAGAAATAAAGGTCGACGGCAAAACCGTACCAAGAGTCCAGCAAATCAGAATCCTCGGACGTTTTATTCAAGAGGACGGGTATAATGACGGAACGATAAAAAAACTCAGTACCTACGCGACGCAGGTAACAGGAATATTTAGGAGGATTGCATTCAAAGGCAGAGGCCTCAAAGAGAGAAGCCTCTTGAGACTGATGCAGGCGTACATAATAAGTCGAATATGCTATGCCACACCGTTCCTCAACATCAGGACCAATGAAAAAGAAAAGATAGACGCACTCATCAGGCGTTGCGTCAAGAGGGCGCTGGGTCTACCCATCTCCTCTTCTACGGAACGCCTGATAGAAATGGGAGTGCATAATAGCTGGACGGAACTTGCTGAAGCGGTAAGAATCGCCCAACATGAAAGATTAAGTAGGTCGAGCACGGGTCGAACCATCTTAGAATGGGTGGGTCGAAAAATAGATAGGGGCACAGCCGACAAGGTTTTCCTACCACCACAATGTCGCGAGAACATCATTGTCCGTCCTCTCCCCCGCAACATGCACCCAGAATACCACAAGGAGAGACGGGAGAAGAGAGCAGAAGCACTGGTTAAAAGTGCAAAAGAATTCAGAGTAAAAGAAGTTGCCTACGTAGACGCTGCAAGCGGCCTATCAGGGGCGGCAGTCGCCGCGGTAGTCGATGGTAGCGGCGCACCAGTCGTCTCCGCCACCATCCGAAGTAGAAACATAGACACGGCTGAAGAGGTCGCAATAGCGCTCGCTTGCGTCGGAACGAAGGCTAGATTGATCTTTAGCGACAGTAAAACTGCTCTCTGGAATATCGGAAAAGGCAGGGTCTCACAAGAAGCCGCCCGAATTCTAAAAGCTGCAACTAAAATTGATCGCAAAATCACCCTAATTTGGGTCCCAGCACACACGTCCGCCCCCGGCAACGAGGCGGCCCATGATTTAGCCCGAGATCTCTACTTCCGGGCAAACGCGGAGCCGCCCGACTGCCAGGCGATGGACGAACGTTTGCAAACCTATAAAGAAATAATCGAAAATTATAGATTAGGAAGACGTCTGATGCCGCCACCGGATCCTAGCTTAAATAATAAAGAGGCCATAGCCTGGCGGCGATTACAAGCCGGAAATTTCCCGAACCCTGTCTGGTTGTTTCAAACCCAGATAGAGGAGAGAAAAAACGATAAATGTAAAGCCTGCGAAGCGAGGGGGACCCTCGACCATATAATTTGGGAATGCCCTAAGTCTCCGGGCGCTAGGGACAACATTAAAAGTAGAGAAGCCTGGGTAACCCTGCTGCGAAGCGACGTCCCCGCTGACCAGCAGAAAGCCGTCTGCCTGGCGGCTGAGGCCGCGAATAACCAATGTATATTCGCCAGTCCTTAGTCGCGGAGGTTCCAGCCCCCGTTCCTCAGGCCTGCGTGCCAGGAGCGGGGAGTAGGGGGCCTCCTAAATCGGTGGAAATTAAAGTTTTAATCAATCAATCAATCAGCTGTTGAGCCGAAAGCGAAACTCACGGAAAAAAAAATTCAATTATAAATTATTTAGCTGTCACAGGCGAAAACCGCGTAATAATGCCACATACAGGAAAGTATTATGCATCACCAATCAGAAGAAAGATTCCACCAAAATTTGGTGTCTATATATATTCCTCTAAATTCCTTCCATGAAATAGGCATTGCTGTCCGAAAAATAAAGCCTTAAGAATTTAAGACTTTCCTGTGCTCATATGCTAAAGTATGACTGCATGAAACGTTGTAGTATGTTTTCTCAATGTTATCTCTTCATTGTTAAATTATTGTTATATTATTAAAGGTCAGGTAGATAGAGCATAACACTGAAATTTATTCTTCGATTCTTTCTGAGCTCCTGCATCACTTGTGGTTGTTTTCAATCTGTTATCTTCAGGAAGGTTCGTGGGAACAATAATTTGCTTCCGCGAGTCGCCAACTGTGACGGCGGTATCATGAAACCCATTTCAGTGATAAGGAAGACCACCTTCTTTTTCACCCGCAAAATAATTCGAGTGTACCCAGCCAGATATAAATTTTATATTCAAGATATTAGGCTTCAATCCTGGTGCAGACACGTTCCTTTTCGCGAAACCTATCAACGACGCGTGCCTTGGGAGCGATGTCTAAATTTATGTACTCAAGTTGAAATGTAGGTTGAATGATAGCAAGAACTACCTTGTGTTGTCCATTTGTTTCATAAGTGTAGTTGAGTTGCAAATGTTAAGTCGCACCTTAAAGGAACAGTCTACTGCCGATGACGAGTATAAAAAATATTGGCATATTCTGGTAGATCTAATGGCATCAACCGATGGCAGTCGAGGGAAGAACTCGAGATTTAAAAAGGGATTTATATTTTAAATTGATCAGCAAATTCAGATTTCCGCAGGCGGTAATAATAATAATAGAAAGGAAAGGCGCAGTATCTGTCACACTTGTTTCTGTGGACACCTAAACCGCTCCGTAGGGGAAGGGAGGAAGGTGGGAGTTAAAGTGGAAAGAGAGAAAGGGGAGCTGTAGCGCAGGGCTACGGAGTAATTTCGGCCACCTGGGGATCCTTAACGGGCGCTGACATCGCACAGCACACGGACGCCTCATCGTTTCGCCTCCATCGAAACGCAGCCTCCGCGGTCGGGTTCGAACCTGGGTACTACGACACAGTAGTCGGGCGTCTTACCACTGCACCACTCCGGCGGGGCACAGACGGTGGCGCCATACTGCGTCATTTCGTTGCTACTATAACGAGGTTTATATTAGGGCCAGCTCGCTTGCTAAGGCTCGGTCAAGATAGCCGCTCGCAGATCCTCGCTCGATCAGCTGGTTGGTTCGGAGGTGGTGAAGGGTGGCAGTTCCTGGCCCTACGGGGCTGAGACGGTGGGTTGGCGCAGCTTACGGTGGGGGCTAGCAAGCCACTGATTTTTCTGTTGTAGGTCGTCATTGCACGCGCCACCGCTTCGGTGGTGGTGGACAACGGCTGTTGTTGCGGCGCGCGTCTTTCTCTCCTTCTTGTGTCTTGTCTATTTTCTCTTCTGTCCGCACGAGGCAGCGGAGGTGGCTCAGTTACAGAGCCAGTAGCAGGCCCGTGCATTTTCTTTTCTTTCTTCCTACAACCACAACAACAACAACAGCTGGTGCTCGCGTCTCGTGCCGGCGCACTGGCGCCCATCTTCTTTATACTGCTAACATTTCATCTGTTTAGGGCGTCTGTTGTTGTGGCTTTAGGAAGAAGGAAAAGATAATGCACGGGCATGCTACTGCCTCTGTAGCTGAGCCACCACCGCTGCCTCGTGCGGACAGAAGAGAGAAAGTAGAGAAGAAAGAAAAATAAGAGGGAGAGAAAAACGCGCGCCGCAACAGCCGTCGTCCACCACCTAGGCGATGGCGGGCGCAATGACGGCCTACAACAGTTAAATATTCGGTGGCTGGCTAGTCCTCGCCAAGCGGCGTTGACCTACCGTCCCAGCCCCGTAGGGTCAGGAACAGCCATCCTTCACCCTGTTTAGGGCGTCTGAAGTGAATATATTATACGCTTTACGAATTTGCCACAGCGTCAATAATAATAATAATAATTGGTTCACAGAAAGGGAAAGGCGCCGTGTCTGTCACACTTGTTTCAGTGGACACCTGAACCGCGCCGTAAGGGAATACAGGAGGGTGGGAGTGAAAGTGGATAGAGAGAAAGATGAGCCGTAGTGGAGGGCTACGCGGTAATTTCGACCACCTGAGATCTTTAACGTGCGCTGACATGTTGCGAGTCTGGTACTTCCTTGATGGGGCTGGGACAGGTAGGTCACCGCCGCTTGCGGCGGAGGCCGGCCTGCCACAGAATTTTTATCTGTTGTGGGCCGTCATTGCACCCGCCACCGTTTCGGTGGTGGACGACGGCTGTTGTTGCGGCACGCGTCTCAGCTACAGTTCGAGTAGCAGGCCCATGCATTTTCTTTTCCTTCTTCCTACAGCCACAACAACAATAACAACAACTGACATGTTAAAGATCCCCAGGTGGTCGAAATTACTGCGTAGCCCTCCACTACGGCTCCTCTTTCTATCCACTAGGGTGGCTGTTCCTGGCCCTACGGAGCTAGGACGATAGGTCAAAGCCACTCGCCGCGGGGGCTAGCCAGCCGCCGAATTTTTGTCTGTTGTAGGCCGTCATCGCACCCGCCACCGGCTAGGCGGTGGACGACGGCTGTTGCGGCGCGCTTTTTCTCTGCCTCTTCTTTTCTTTCTTTTCTACTTTCTTCTGTCCGCACGAGGCAGCGGAGATGGCTCGGCTCAGCTGCAGAGCGAGTAGCAGGCCCGCGCATTTTCTTTTCCTTCTTCCTACAGCCACAACAACAGCGCTGACATCGCACAGCACACAGACGCCTCTTCGTTTCGCCTCCATCGAAACGCATACAAACTGGCATTTGTTGTTCATACAAACATAAGGCAGCCTACTTTTGCTCTTTCAATAAATTAAGGCTATTTTTATCTTTTATTCTTGCTTGATTTGCTTTTAAAATGCGTTCACAACAGAAAACAATGTAACCAAAGGCGCCACCATGCTTTTATATAGGCAATAATGGTTTCTGAATTAGATGTCGCAGGGCTTATTTAGTTTATTTACTCATTTCAAGCTATTTTAGTACTCTCAATTTCAGATTTATCATAATCTGTGCACCTTATTTAATGACAAGGTCTGCACGCTTATTAAGCAGCGAGGTAGTTTTTGTTTTCATAGAGCTGCATAGAGTTACCATACTAACTGCCCACGACGTCAACATCTGCAGACGCGGAATGCCAGTGAGAAAACGAGACTATCATATGGAAATCTCACAGCCTGTTATTGGTTAATTTGGAAATAGAGCTTTCAAACGAAGCAAGAAAAAATTGTTTAGAAAATCAGTAGGCAGCCTTTTTTAAGAAACTTTGACCCGCCGCGGTGGTGCAGGGGTGTTCGATCCCGCCCGCCGGCTGCTGCGTTTCAATGGAGGGCTGTCACTGCACTTGAATATTTTCTGGGTAATGACAACATTTTAAACGTTTCTGCGCGAATATAAGCATGCAATGCTGACTCGTGCTCAATATGTAGGCTGGTACTGTGACGGCGGCAGGTCCGCCCTTATCTTGAGGCAAAAGAGGAAGAAGCCGGGCTGGAGCAGCGTCCAGGACATTGGTGACAAGTGGATAGCGACAAGTAGCATGAACCGCGACCGGCGCAAGTCGTCCGTTAAGAAGTACCGGAAGGATCGCAGGCATTCGCGAAAGCCGGGTGACGTGCTGGTCACGAGCACTGATCATGCAGCGGCCACATCTGAAACCGGCGCCGATGCGGCCGCTTCTAAGAAGCCGTCCCCAGAGATCCTGGGCGGCGCTCCGCTGTCAGGACCCGAGGATGCCGTCACTTCGAATACGCAGCGAAGGATGAGCAGAAAGATGAGCAGGAGGATGAGCAGAATGGATGAGTACAAGTTGTTCACAATGCACCATGAAATGCACAAGGGACTCTTGGAGGAAGGCAACAGAATTAACTTCTTGAAAGTCGCCTTATTGTTGTTCGCCTTGGTGTTGGTGGGCGGAGCTGTCGTCGGTACCGTCCTGTACGTCACCTACTTTTCTCAACACCGCGGCGTACAGCGACAGCCTCGCTTCGTCTCCTCCACGCAGATGGCCTCGTTCGGCGGCTGGATGGCCGTCACTGGCTCAAAGCTCTGCGAGCATGTGCCCAGGAGGATGTTCGACATGAACGGAACAGTCGGCGATGCAGCCGTGGCCACAATTCTCTGCGTCTGCGTCGTGATACCCCACCGCTGTGGCCTCGGAGGCGGTTTCTTTGCGACGTACTACAACAGGCGCAACAAAGAGGCCAAAACTGTGGTTGCCAGGGAGATGGCTCCGTCAGCTGCGTTTCCAGACATGTACCGAGAGAGCGTGGATGACTCACTCCGGGGCTTTAAGGCGGTAGCCGTGTTCGGTGAACTGCTTGGCTATGAGGCACTGCTTGAGCTGACGGGCACTCGAGTTCCGTGGAAGGAGCTTTTCACCAAAGCCATCGAATACGCTGACGGAGGCTTCAATGTGCCAGCATCGTTGGCTAAAGCAATCAAGGACCATGCCTCAGATATCACCGAGGAATACACCAAGACCCTCAAGAGCGTGTTCTTCAACGCCAACGCAAGTAAGCTCTACGAGGAAGGGGATCTGTTCCAGAATAAGCGTCTGGCACAGACACTCATTAATGTCGCCGAAAATCCGCTGAGGGGACGCTCTCTGTCAACGGGCCCACTAGCGGAAGCCATCGTGAAAGACATAAAAAAAGGCGGCTCAAAGTATATCACCCTGGCCGACCTTGAGACATTCAAGCCCTGGGTGACAGGTCCGCTGACCGTGGCATTATCCGAAGGTGAGCAGATCCTCATGCCACCCCCACCTTCGGGTGGAGTGGTGACCGCCTTCGTGGTCTCAATCATGGATAAGTTTCGGGTTGGAACTGCTCTTCCTGACGACGCCAAGACCGCACACCGTATCGTCGAGGCTTTCAAATACGCGTTCGCGCAACGCGCGCTACTCGGAGATTCACGGAAGATCAAGATTGGCTCGCTGTTGCGTGGCATGACCAGCCGCGAAGCAGCCGAAGAGATCGCGCATCAAAAGATCGCCGACAAGCCGCACCAGAGCCCCGCTGACTACGGCTTCGTGGCCGGCAGCGTCTACGACCACGGTTCTGGGCAGATCTGCATAGTGGGCCCCGACGGCGATGCCGTCGTCCTCGCCAGCACCATAAACACCGATTTCGGCGCCATGGTTGTATCTGAGTCGACGGGCATCGTGCTCAACAACCAAATGAATGACTTCGCGACGCCCGGAACTCTAGATTCCCATGGTTTTCCGGCGACGAGGGAAAATTACATCGAGAGAGGCAAGAGTCCTATGTCATCGCTTTCGCCTATCGTTGTGGTCAACCGCGACGGAGATGTTGAATTCTTAGGCACCGCGACGGGTGGTTCCAGAATCACCACCTCCCTGTCGCAGGTGATCGTCCGGTCTTTGTGGATGGGCCACACGGTCAAGGAGGCCATCGACGCTGGCCGCCTGCACAACCAGCTCATCCCAGACAACGTCGTCAAGTACGAGGAGATCGCGGACAAGGACGTTATTTGGTGGCTCGGGAATAACGGCCATCAGCTCTCCCCCGACGACTATCAAGGCGACGTCATCGCCCTGTGTCGCATCGGGCCAGGTCCCGTTTACCGTGGCGCCTATGACTTCCGCAACATGGGCGAGGGAGGACTCGACGGGGGACCGCTGCCGGCTGGCTAGCAACCCCGTTTCTCATTGAAGAGAGAAGTTGATGGGGCGGATTCCATTTGCTGAAAAAAGATTTTACATAGTGTAATGTTTGTTGCTGAGGCATTAAGCACGATGGCGGGCGCATATTTTATTGTTGCCCGTACCACTGTGCCTGAGTCTTATTAAATAAATAAGCCGTATGTTTATGATTACCTAACATGGCTAATGCGATACCCCTGTATGGACTAACGGTACGGTGAAGCGACCGATTGATAAGAGCGACACTTTGTTTGCACTGCATAAGACAAAAGAAAAAGAAACCGCAGTCACGTACTCTGTTACTTTTTGCTTCAGAGCTGGCACGTCAGTCAGCGTATTCGGAGGCTATCAACAAAGCGAGAAGACTATCCGGAGTCCCTTTACTGGGAGGGAGGGGGGAGGAAGCTCAGTATCCTTACAGCACAGACTACCCTCGAAGCAAGGCGCGGTTCTACTGTTCTGCCGCTGTGCTCGCACGAGCAGTCAATAAATAGCCCACAAAGTTGTAGCTATACGCTGCACTCAAGAGCGAGAAGGGGGGAGAATGGCGCCGTTCCGAGGCCAACTCTCAGCAGGCAACACTTAATTGTCTTTAGCGGGCAGCGGAAAGTGATTTATCAAAGGCGGTCGCTATCTAGTGTATGTAATGTGGTGCTACCCGAGTGATTTTATGCTAAGGCCAGGGTTGCCCAACGCGGCTTCAAACGGCCGCCAAGTGCGGCGGGCTGCCATTTTGTGGCACAATTCAGAGAGCCAAAGGTTGAGGCAGGAAAATTTCGCCTACTACATGTATTAAGCTCCCTACGTGCTTTGTTCGCTGAGGCACAGCTTTGTAATAAAACTAGAAGCGCATATCTATTAGGGAAACTGAAGCCCTGTTCGCTAGCTCATTATTTTTTCTTGCCTGTAGAGAATGTTTGTGCACTCTTTTGGAAACGAGTTCTTGCGGTCATGTACGCGTATGATGGAGATATATTCCCCACCAAATTGAAGAAATTTCGGGCTAAGTGCATGACGTTTCAAGATGGGTTCCATCTGTTACACGATAAAATACGATCGGCTGAAGCTTGTCCGCAGACACTAGAACATCTGCGCTTTCTTCCATCAAGAGTATACTATAGATACTCGAGTGATGCTTGTATAGCTGTTTGTTGTTTTAAAAGAAGCGCGTCAGCGTAATGGGACTGTCATGCCGAACGGGAAAATGTGCAGCAGCATGAAAAAGAGTGCAAATTTTTTTATGCTCTGACCATTCCGCATCGCGCACATGCTGCGACAACTTTATTCAATGTGAAACTTAGATGCTATAACGATGAATAACTTTGTAATGGTAGCCTATTGCATCATCATCATCGTCATCACCATCATCAAAAGGACTATATCCACTGGAGGGCGAAGGTTTCAACTTCTCCCTCTAGTTAACCCGGTCCTGTGCTATACCTGTGCTATGTCTTTCGAGAGTGTGTGTAGGGTATGTGTAGAAAGAGTGCGTTTCGCGTGGGCTTCCCTAGGAGTCAAAATAAAAGCGCTTAAATAAGAGTGCGAAAATAGAGACATAAGATGCTGAAACGACTCTATGTATGTTGCTTTTATTCCTTATTACCTTTCTTCGATTATTTTTTTTCAGTATGTTAAACAGTAGTGCCTTTAAGATCATATAGCAAAAGCGCATAATAATGGAGCCAAAAAAATCAAGAGCACTGAAAGAGCTAGCCGTCCGCCAAAGAAGGATATATCTACCAACGGAGTAAATATTCATTGCGATATCAGATAGTGAGAAAGAAAATGCTTAATCTGATTTCGCGGTCTGACTAACACCTGCGTATTAGCTCTATAACCTCACCCATCCAGGCTGACTTTTGCCGAAATCACTAACCTACACAGAGAGACGAGACGACGCTTCCCGCCTCCCCATCCTGACCTTGACAGAGCGCAGGCCATTATGCTGCGTAAACTACAAATTCCATTATCAGCTATTCGAGATTGGCACTGATTACGGACGGGGACTACGACCCCATTTGCCCCAATTGCGACTGTGCAGTAACGGCTACATTGACACACACCCTTTGGGGATGTAGGGGAAGACCACCCCCTCGTACTTTACTGCCAACTCCCTCCGAGGAGAGCTGGGACCAACTTCTTACCTGCTCAGACAAGACGCAGCTGGCGCTTGCCTCGTGGGCCACAGCGCCGCCTCTGCCTGCAGGCCTACCTGCCTTAATGATCACTCTTTTAGCAATAAAAGTTGTTTCTCTCTCTCTCTCACCCATCTACCGCAGCGGGAGAAAAAGGCGCTGCGGTCGATTTGCGATCAACTCAAGCCGGACCGGCGATTGTTTGGGCCCATTTCGCAGCGCGGCACTCCAGCACAATTTTCCAACTGTCTTTGCATAGCAGCAGCAAATAGTTGAGTTGAGTTGTAAGACCTTTAATAAATAGGAAGGCTCATGGCCATGGATGGAGGTAACAGGAAGTAAGCAGACTCATCAGAATTTGCACAGGTCGTCACTCAAATCACATTGCTCTGACCAGGCTTTCGCTGCATATATCCTGGCATAGCCGAGCTAAGCCACGGCTAATTTTTTTTCACTCCCCCCTTCCTCCTTTTAGTCATGCCTCGGTTAAGGTACCATTTTGAAACATTCTTCAAGCGCACGAAAACAAATTACGGGGTTTAAGCGTGGCTTGAACCTAGTGATAGAGCGAAAGCTGTGCTGCAGCGATAGCATGTTTAGCGAAAGCTGTACTGTAGCGATAGCCGGTTTAACACCCGCTTTTCAATCTGCGGTTCTTTCATAATTTTTATTTTAATTAGGTTTTGGGGAAAGGAAGGAGCCTTATGCGTTTGAGTGGACTCCACGGAATTGTGGACATCTACCCGTAACTAAGTCAAGATTCATATTTTATTGAGTAAGCAATACTACGCCAGGTTTCAGCCCGTCGCGTAAACCCGGCCGGTAGCCACGTTTGACCTTTAGAGCGACCGCAGATGGTGCCCCTCTTCAAGCCGTCGGGTAAACCCGGTCGTTAGCCACGCCGCGCAGCAAAAGAAGAAGAAAGAATAGAAAGAGAAGCTACTTGGTAGGGTGCCTCGATGCGCGGTCGGCTTTGCTTACGCAACCTACCAGGTTTAACTAAAGCTAAACCCCAGCTATTTTTTTTCTTATATATTGTACATCACCGGCGGCTGCATTTCGATGGAGGTGAAGCGAAGTGGCGTCCGTGTGCTGTGCGATATCAGCGCACGTTAAAGATCCCCAGGTTGCCGAAATTACTTCGGAGCCCTCAACTAGGGTACCCTTTTCTCTCTTTCCTGTTTCTCTCTCACCTTCCCCGTTTTTAACGCGCGATTCAGGTGTCCACAGAGCAAGTGTGACAGATACTGCGCCTTTCCTCTCTTGTGAACCATTTATATTATTATATTATAAGAAAGGAAAGACGCAGCTCTGTGTTTGACCTTCAAGGTTGTTCAAGGTGAAAATCTCTGCGACGCTGACGGCTCATTATTAGGTTTTGGGGATGGGAAGGAAGCCTTATACTTGAGTTGACGCCCCGGAATTGTGGATACCTACACCTAATCATGTTTTCATATTTTTTTCTTGTATATTGTACATATTTACATATTTGTCTAGAAAGGAAAGGCGCAGTATTTCTTCGACGTTCAATGTTATTCAAGGTGACATCGCACAAGGCTACCTCTCCGTTTTTTTTTTTTAATTGGTTCATAGGAAAGCCAAGGCGCAGTATCTGTAACCCTTGTTCTGTGGACACCTGAACCGAACCGTAAGGGAAGGGAGGAAGGTGTGAGTGAAAGTGGAAAGAGTGGTTCAACCACGGTGAAAATTGGTGCCACGGCGAAATCGCTGCATCGTGGCCAATGAAGCTTGGAAAGAGCACTCTCCTGATGGGGCTGGGATAGGTAGGTCACCGCCGCTTGCGGCGGGGGCTAGCCTGCCACAGAATTTTTATCTGTTGTAGGCCGTCATTGCACCCTTCACCGTTTCGGTGGTGGACGACGGCTGTTGTTGCAGCGCACGTCTTTCTCTCCCTCTTTCTTTTCTTTCTTCTCTATTTTCTCTTCTGTCTGCACGAGACAGCGGAGGGCCCCGCCGGGATGGTGCAGTGGTAAGACGCCCGACTACTGTGCCGGAATTCCCGGGTTCGAACCCGACCTCGGCGGCTGCGTTTCGATGGAGGCAAAACGAAGAGGCGTCCGTGTGCTGTGTGATGTCAGCGCACGTCAAAGATCCCCAGGTGGTCGAAATTACTCCGTAGCCCTCCACTACGGCTCCTCGTTCTCTCTTTCCACTTTAACTCCCACCTTCCTCCCTCCCCTCACGGCGCGGTTCAGGTGTCCACATAAAACGAGTGAGACAGTTACCGCGCCTTTCCCTTCCAGTGAACCAATTATTACTCTCTTCTGTCTGCACGAGGCAACGGAGCCACAGAGCCACAGCTACAGAGCCAGTAGTAGGCCCGTGCAGTTTCTTTTCCTTCTTCCTACAGCCACAACAACAACAACAACAATGAAGCTTTCACTTCACCACACGGACGAACTGTAGAAGAGACAACACGAACGCCGGTGTTGTCCACGGAGGATTGTGTCACATACTGAGCCTTTTCTTTCCTGTAAACCAATTTGAAACGCCGCTGACGCTTGATGTACTGCGCCTGCTTCTGTATGCTGTGTGGTGCGGCGTTCGAGGAAGCTCGAAATGAAAGGTGCCGCACGGATGCCTGCATCGGACGCCTTACGGCGTATTGCCAAACCATATCCTGTAGGAGCACTCGATAAGACTACGCTCTGTCGCGTGATTCCCAACCCCTCTCACATATGGGGAACTAATACAATACTTCAAATACAATAATTCAAAGTCACCTCATCCGCAGTGTCAGATAAAGTGCACATGCTCTCTCCACAAAATAAATAGCCGCAATTATCCGTGACTCAAAAAGAGCCATTTTGAATTATAACAAGGCCTCGGGGAGTGCGACAGCCGGAAAAATAATGGAAGGTTGCGATACAACTAGTGTTGCAGAGATTATATGAGTTCCTGCAAGCGCTGGAAACGCAGGCAACTAGGAGGCGAGCAGGCTGGCTCGATGCCTGGCCAACCGTGCCCTCTACAACCCCTCTTTTCCCCAAAAGGAAAAAAAAAAAGGATCTACTCCGAAATCTGGAATACATGTACGATATAATCAAAGACTACAAGGAAGTAAGGAGAGCCTTTCCTTCACTCCATACAAGCTCACTGTAGCAGAGGCCGCAACGGTCAAAAGGATCCAAAATCTGCCCCGTGTCCTCACAGATTACACGCAATATTCAAAGTAGAATTCGATTAGAAAGTTTCTAAATGCGAGAATCGCAACACGTCCAAAGTTGCTGCACAGGAACGTGTACTCTGGGCATGCAAGGTTAATCCCGCATCCAAAGAACAGCTACCAGGTGCCTCGTGAGGAGCATGGAAAGATTTAACCGTCAAACCTGACAAGACGACTCAAGCCCTTTTCGCAGGTTAGGCAGAGGAAGACACACCCAAAGTGTCCCGACTCACGACCCTGAATGGCCGCCTAAGCAATGCTATCAATAAAGTTTATTAGTACTAATATATTTTTTTTGCCAAATAAAAAAGGGCTACGCTAAGGCTACCTCACGAAAAGCATCTGCGTCGCGCCATTTTCGTGGCGCACAACAGTTTTGGTATTAATATTACAGCCAGCATTTAGAACCATATTTAAAAAGTTAATTAGTTTATTCGAGCAATTTATGCAAACAGGTAGAAAGAGACAAAATACTATATAATAGATAAGATAAACTTTAGAAACATTTATATCTCAATTAGAAAGGGCACCTTGCTTTTATTTTGAAATATTGATCCATCTTGGTTGGGACGCCCTGTATGTATATGTACGTTCAAATTTTTCATAACGCGCAAGATTCTTACGGAGAGTAGCGGGAATTTATTAGGTACTTGTAATATACATACACGCACTGTAGTACATACATGGGAGGACAACGAAAGGTGCGTTACTAGCAACAATCACATATTAATAGTTATTCCGTGTTCATCAATACCTACAGAACACAAGCTCAAAAGGAATTACAATAAGAAACTTAATGACAGATGATTAAATCTTATATGGCAATACACTTGCTCATGATTCGAGGTACGTAAAAAAAAAAGGGGGGGGGGGGGGGTTAGTATGGCAAAGCTGGCATAACAAGCCTGCCGTCCCGAACGACGAAGAAACGGGTGTGCCAGCGCTGCAGAAAGTGAGTGATATATGACAAGCATTTATCTATGGTGTATCGTTTATACCACGCGTATATATCACGCACGCATAAGTGCAAAACATGGCCACGAAGAAAGTAAGGAACTGTCAAAATGAAAAATAAAAACACGCCCTTCGAAGCCTCTAAAAAGCACATAAAGGAAATGGATCAGTATGTACATGTTTATCAAGCATGTAAGAAACCCTATCACAAAAACTTAGACTACAACAGTTTATACACAGATGTGCCGGTGGAAATTTTGTATCTCCAGGCTAGATCGCACTGCTCAGACACATAACTAGACGCCTACAAGTACTTGTCTTTACTTATAATGGTGTTTGATCATAAGAGTCGTGAGCCATATAAAAGGAAACAATTATTCATTCATTGATTTTCCTGTAATTACATGGGATAACCGCAGTTTTTTTTTTCTATTTCATAACTGTTTTTCCACTTGGCGTACAAGACCCAAAAGGTATTTTGAAATTTAACCGAAACAAATATAAAAATTGCAGTTTTGTGCGCAAAATATATATTCTCTTTAATATTGCCCATGATTGTACGTAGAGCAAATATGTAAAGCGAAATCTTTCACGGCGTGAAAATAGATCGAGCCAGTTGATTTGGCTTTAATTTATAAGAGGTGCTGCTCGAATATTGATAACTGGCCCCGCCGTGGTGGCGCATGCAGTAGTTATAGGGCGCTCGACTAATCTGCCCAGTGATGCGGGATCGAATCCCGACCGCGGCGGCCGCTTTTCGATAGGGGTGAAAAGCAAGGCGAACGTGTGCTGTGTGATGTCAGCGCACTTTAAAGAACCCCACTTGGTCTAAATTTCCGTAGCCCTCCACTACGGCGTCTCTCATAGGCTGAGACGCTCTGGGACGTTAAACCTCGCAAACGAAACAAACGAAACGATTGATAACAATTGGTTACAAAGCGGGCGGCGTTATCATGAATCACTTCTGAACTGTTTACGAGAACTTGTGTGCGGGAGCCTTACACAGTGCGTTTATGTTCGATAGTAGGCTGGACTATGGTTGTGCATAGTGCTTCCCTAACGTTTTCGGGCATTGCTTGAAATTTCTGCCGACAAAGCTAACAGCGCGTCTGTTTTCAGGGTTATACTCTGAACGTGACTATTAAGTGATAAGGTTTCATAAAAAATGACGCCGACACGTATTTCGCTTCGTTAGCTTGGGAAAAGGGCTGACCGATAACGTAATAGTGTCATTTTAGAGGGCTACACTTTCTGGTAGAGCAGATACGGAAGCACTTGGAAACACTTCGAGGCATGTGCTTTTTCTGACGCTAACGACATATACTACCTGGGTCGGTCTGTAAGGCTAATCAGCCTCAGTTGTCTAATTTTCTCATATAAAACACTGTCATCAGTGCTTACCATTGTGCTGGCGTCATTCCAGAGATATTATTATATGAATCTTTAAAGAAATGAGAGGGCCTAAACCGGACACCTGTGGTACTCCGGATGACAATTCAGGAGCGGCAGTACACATTCTAATCCATTTATGATCACTTTCTCCGAGCGTTCGTTGCGATGCTCGGCCGCAAGAAAAAGAACATCTTGCTGTCTTTCCACTTTCACTCCCACCTCCCTCCTTTTACGGCGCGGTCCAGGTGCCCAAAGAACAAGTGTGGCAGATACTGCGCCTTTACTTTCCTGTGAATCAATTATATTATTATTATTATTATTATTATTATTATTATTATTATTATTATTATTATTATTATTATTATTATTATTATTATTATTATTATTATTATTATTATTATTATTATTATTATTATTGATGTGAGCCAAATTTAGGCAGTTTATTAAAGAAAAGGACGTGACAAACTTTTTCGAATACCTTCTTAAAATCAAGAAGAATGTAGTCAATCCGGAAATCATTATCGAATGAGATAAATATGTCTTCTGACATCTTGTCATGGAATCGTGTGTGTGCACTACAGTCTTCTGCAGATAATCTTTTTAACGGCTCCATCTCTTCTCCCTGGCGACCTTCGTCGCTCTACGGAAAAGCTGGGTCACGAAACCCTGCTTTTATCAACACGAAGAATATCCTGACAAAGCTCACGCCATACTGATAAGCAGCAGCCCAAAAGGCTCACTTTCCATCTCCCTGATAAAACGATCTCACCATGTCTACGTGAAATAAGGCGGACAATCGGACCCATGGAACTCCAGGCAACATCACCTCTCCCCAAGAGGTGATTGACTTCCTTTTGAAATTGAACAAACTCGTTTAATTACCACTGTACAAATTTCAAGCATCGTGAAAATAACTTTGTGACAGAGGTGAGAAGTCTGGCTATAAAAACAAAGAAAACGAGGACGGCGCCAAGTGGAAGTGAGGGAGAAATAAATTAGCTTGAGCAGCTAAAAAAGAAAAAAAAAAGTCGCCGAGCGCGTCCGTCAGACCACTACAAGGCGAGGATAAATTACCTCATAATGCCGCCTCGACAAGCCCCTCATTGGTAAGCCAGTGCGCGAAGCTCTGGCTGTCGCATTTGGCTTCTTATATTGATTTTTATTAAGCAGTAGCAAGCTACTAATAATTTTGATTCCGTCTTTCTCCCCCTCCTCCCCGCCACCCTACTACGAATACACTGGCGCTGTCAGCAAAAGGCGCGGGTCAATGCGTTGACAGAAATCGAAAGTGCAAAAACCACAACGCCCTAAGAAATAAGCTGCAAACACAAAACCGATGCTGCAAAAGCACAAAAGAAGCGACACACCTGCCGTTAGGCCTTTCCAGGAAAGATACGTCTTTATCAAGTAACGAGGTTGACGACGCCGGCGGATAATCAACGTGGTTTTTCCTCACGGGAAACGCTGCGGCAATCTTATAAACCTTTTTTTTTTTCTTATTGTGGTGGACTGTAACCTTGATTCCTTCACATAAGCACATATGAGCACGATTCACAGTGTGTGAAGAGGTAGCATGGAGATATGCCCTTCAGACCAACGGTTAAGGCGACGCACGCCTGGACTGCACATTTTGTGACGGCGCAGTGGTAGACGAAGCGAGCGCATGCACCGTGTTTCGCTACGCGGCGAGCTTTACTTGTTTTTCTCCTTGCAGTGCAAGATTTTCCGTCATTTTCCCGGACAGCAAAAATGACCGTTGAGCGCGTGAAGTTTACAAGCGAATAGGGAACCGACCGACGAAGGCTGAAGTCAGCTGGTTGCCATTATTCAGTCGAGGAAAATGCAGTAAGCCGCTCTTTCTTTCCTTTTTTTTTTTTTTTATGCGAGCTCCACGCCTCTTCTAGTCTCTTGCAGTTTGTAGGCGAAGTCAGCTTGGCTATACTGCAGTCAGTCTCAGAGAACTATAGCATGCATGCTTACGGGGAACATGAGTGGGTTCAATTATTCCTGAATATCGGTGGATAGTTTGTCCGCATGCCCACCTCTATGACCCCTCTTTCACTCTTTTTCACTTTCTCCTCCCTCTCTTTCTCTATGGCGGTGCAGTTTAGCTAGTTCAGCCACGCCACCTCTGGCTGTCACAAGCGTGCCAAACCAGCATGGTTACAGCGGTAGTCGCAGGTTGTTTTGAAGCGGTCTTGCCAGGCGAGTGGGTAAGGAGCTCCTCAAAGACAGAGCCCAGAGGTGCTCCTCAGCGGCATGAGCAGTGAACCGGCGTACTCGATCACTGATTACGGCTGACAGCAGTCTAAACAAAACACGTTCGATTGGCCTCGAACAACTTTGGTGACGGAACCTTAGTCTCTGCCAGGCGACGGGTCCGCGTCAGTAGAGCGAACTGGCCGCCACTGTACTCTGCAGAGGTAGCAGGAGGAGACGTGGTTGAACAGGACGGCATGATTTCTCCACAAATGGAAGGTACACAAGACGAAGGAAAAACGCAAATTTTAGCTGCCAGGTGTGTGTAGCAAAAATCCTCGTTGTTCTCCTTAGAAAACGAGGATATGAGGTCTCTCATCCTTTCAGATTCGATAAACCATTACTGCCATATATACCTTCCTGTCAGGCACACAGACACATATATATAGATCGGAAATCATACCATCATCATTTCGATGGAAATCTTTTCCATGTACGCGAGGCTTATCGCATCTTGCGACGCTGCAGTCGACATGTCCGAAATTTCGCGAGCAAGCTTCTGCGTGAGCCCCGCCGTAGTTGCTCAGCAGTTAAGGCGCTCGACTGCTGAACTTATGGACATCGGTTCGAATCCTGGCCAAATCAGCTGTTTTCGATGGAGGCGAAAAGCAAGGCGCCCGTGTCCTGTGCACATTAAAGAACCTAGGTGGTCTAAATTTCTGAAGTTCTCCACTACGGTGTCGCTCATAGCCTGAGTCTCTTTGGGACGTCAAACCCCATAAACCAAACCAAACCAGCCGCGTCATGTATGAAAACAATAGCATCAAGGATTGAGGCTATAGTTTGTTATGGAGCACGTTGCGGGGTATGAAATAGGTTGGTTGGTTGGTTTGTGGGGTTTAACGTCCCAAAGCAACTTAGGCTATGAAAGACGTGGGGGACTCCGGAAATTTCAACCACCTGGGTTTCTTTACCGTGCACTGACATCGCACAGCGCACGGGCGCCTTGCTTTTCGCCTCCACCGAAAAGTGGCCGGCGAATTCAACTTGATCACTGGGCACAATGGTCAAGAGTTTCTGCCTCAGCCTGGTAAAGAGCCTTTTTTTTTTTTATGCTCGAAGACAGTCCAACAAATCCCAAATTTTTTGTGGGTGACAATTGTTCTCAATAGGGAGTCGCACCAATTTAGTTTAGTTTAGTTTTAGTTTGTTTGTTTATTTATTTCTTGCTACAAAGAGCAGTGGGCCCCGGGAAAAAAAGCTGCAGCTTGACAAGCTCCCGAGGCCCACAACATCCAGCAACAGTGGCGCCTTTGATCACATGCACACAAGAAAGGCATACATAAACATAAGGCATAATTCACAATCTAAGTATGAACAGCGGAAACAAAGTAAGCGCACGATATAACTAAAGGACAAGTAACATACAAAATTCATAGCATGTATTGAAAGCGTTATTTAAACATTCTGTATACAGAGATTTTAATTTTAATTTTAATTTTATTTTATTGTAGTAAACAAATTAACAACGCATTACAAAGAACAATTTTCAGCATACATAAATGAAGACATGATCCTGGCGTACTGACGGGTTACGCTAAGCTTCAACGAGACTCCATTTTTCACCCTATAAAATGCATAACAACCACAAACCATAAAAAAAAAAGAATCATTTAGCTAAGGAAAGTCCGGAGGTCAGCAATGGTGCATTTATTAATGTCAATGCCTGCATCAAAGAGACGGTTGAGTAATGCTGGAAGATAATATCTAAGCATCTGTAGCCCGTATTTAGTTCGTGGCGTGTTAAGGGTGTAGTGAGTAGACGGCGTAGCGAGTATGTGGGCACTAGGAGCTCTAGCTTAGCGATTTGAGATGGTTTTGAAAATTTGTGTATGTCAGAAAATTTTGACTACAACGTATTTAAGCTGGGACAAAATAGGTCAGTTGTGTTCAATCTTTCACGACAGGCGGCACTTCAGTCGTTCGTCGTGAAACAGGAAATACAGTGCGCCGCAATCAATTACGCGTCCACATCCACAACGTGCTACGATATCGCTGCGTCGGAATTTTTCATTAGCGAATGCCGAGGAGCCACCTGTGTTCAATAGGCATTTGCGACCTTCACAACGAAACGATCCACTCGCTGCGGGCCTTCACAGCGGGAAAAGATAGCTGCGGCCGGCGCATAGCTCTCTCGTTCGTCCAGTACGTGTTTTTAGGTATGTGGACTACATTTGTTATAACGGAGTAATTACTCGTCACTCATTCTTTGAAAGCTATGCAGCTCCTCTTTGTAGCCGTGTGGGTGCGCTTGAATTGACACTAATGAATAGAATCATTTTTTATGCTGATTTCCAGTTCCAGTACAGGCTGGGTAAAAGCCCCTAGTTGATGTGGAATTTCGATATAAGCCCATTTTTAAATATTTGCAGCTGATCCCGTTTTCCGATTGTTTCCGTGTATACTCAAGGCTTATGCACCATGTGTGCTCATATAAATGTCTAAAAATATAGAAGAAATGTCTGAGAAAATTCAAATATACCATATTTTATGGTAAAGCAAAGGACGATTAGCACATCCCATTCCATCCAAGCCTATTGCTTGGAGAAAGCGTCATTGTTGAAGTTTAATGTGTCTTAATCCAACCTTTTAAAATAAGCGAACCTTGTAATTTAAGAAAACTGACCTATGATTAAAGAAAAGGTATTTTGAAGGCAACACACTCCATGTGTTTGGCGCATCATATCTTATCTGTTTTACCTGCCTGTGCACCATAAAACAGTTGTCATTCTACGCTCGTAAAATGACAATGCCATTTTTGGTATGCATCCCTCCGTGAAGCACGTGGATATTAAAATTTTCTAGCTGCAAGCGAGCGCTGTATGTGCGATAATCTAGATTAAAAAAAATACAAACAAGCGCCATGCAACTGCTGCTCCCCGTTTCGAAAACAGCTGTTAAAACTATAAAAGCTCGACTCTGCTTCCGTATCATCCAACGTTGGTAGCACAGTACGGCGCAGTCCACCAATTACTGTCACCATCATACGTCTCCTTGCTTTGGCTCAGTAGAGCAGAAAGAAATCTGAAGGCATGGCCGACTTCACTATACGTTTCCTAAATTACATCCTCCCTCCCCACTAGCGCTCGATTGTTTTAATGGCTTTCTTTATTCCTGGTGTACGCCAGATAGCTCAAGTGTTCCCACCACACAGAATCTCATCAGCTTCCCTCGTTTTTTATACTCAACAAAGTAATGGTGACATGCGCGTAATAAATAAACTGATACCAACTGCCAGATCGAAGCCACGTGTTTCTGAGATAGCAAGATTTTTCGGTTGCAACTAACCAGCTGTATTACCATATAACATTGACTAGCTATTTCAATAACCAAAAAAGGGCAATTCCCAAAGAAAACAGAACGTTTTTTTTTTTTTGTTTTTTTTTGCAAACTTTCCATAAAGCATGCTATAAAAATTCGTTTAAACCGTTTTCTTGCAGAAACCGGAGAAGGCTCCTGGTTTTCATATTATATGTTCTTCCATGCTCGGGAAAAAATGAGGTAGTTTAACACAGCCCAACGTAGTATCATGCATGCGAAAGCGCCCAAATTTAGACTGGCGTTGGACCCCTCAAATTTCGGCTCCGCGCTATGAGCAGCGGAGGCCGTCGCCCAGGCAGACACGACGGTCGCCCCAGCAGAAAAACGCGCTTTTTCCCTTCGCGGGCGGGCGCCGTGCTTTTTCGTGCGGCCGGGTTGCGCCAAGTCTATTTTTGGATTTGGCATAGCCGGTTTTAAACATGAGTCAACTCAACTTTAGAACTGAGCAAGGTCCTCTTTGGATTGGGTCAACTCAATTTTGGGAGTGAAAAAGTCGGTTTTCGAAACGTGGATCATTAACTCCTCGAATTGGGCAAAGACAGTTGGATCACTGATATTTCAGAGGCGGGTCAAGTGTAACTTTGGAGTGGGCCGGCCAAGGCAGTGTCAAGATCACCCTAACCCAATTTCTGGCACGGACCAAGCCAATTCTCGTCCGAGTCGAACTAGACCTACCTATGCTCAAATTCAGTCAGGTTCATTCTAACGCTGTATACTTTAGGCGGGTCATGACATATTCTAAATATGCCCTATGTACCATTAAATATTATGCACTGCCATTTATGTCATATAGGACCATTCCATAAATTGAGGTTTGCTTGCTCCATAGTGCTCACCCATTTCTTTACTGAATCCCGTTGAGGCTTCATTTTCTTCCCGGTAGACATCGTGGAACTCGCTGGGGTTAAAATAAAAGTGCTTGCGCTGTTTAAAAAGAAAAAAAAAAAAAACATTTGAAGAATACGGCGGTCTCATGCATGGTATCCGCGAGTGAAACTGAGCGGAAAAACATCGGAAGCAAAAGTATATAAAATCGTTCAAAGAATCTAGCGGCTCAAGACACAGGTATTGAGAAATTACTGTCAGCATTGCCGCCGGCAGTGCTCTCTCTCCCTCTCCCTTTTTTGAGCTCAGTGTCAACACAAAATTTTAAGTTTAGCGCTCAAAAAACTACACTCTATGAGGAACTGCGGCGGTTGCTTTTGACGGTGTGAACGAAGACCTCATTTAGAGAGTTTCTGCCACTCTTGCTCAGCAGGAATAAACCGATGCCCTAAGCTTTACGAAGATCAAGTACTTTTCGGCAGCTGCGTTTGAGAAATACTAATGCGATAACGTTAAATGACCCGTTCACCAGAAAATCCGGCGTCGGCGTCTGCGTCGGCGTTGTGAGGAAAAAAAAAAAAAAACCGGAACATGGCGCTGACAGAGGTTGCTGGCTGCTGACATATGCCGCGCACTGCCTAGACATAGGGTTGCTTGATGTTACGTTTGGCAGGAGCTGTCAACTCCGGCCTCTCCTTTCTTATGGGAGGGTGATGTGATATCAGAATCGGCTTGCCAGGACCCTTGCGTTCATGTTACTTTCACGCAGGCACGTCCGACCGGCTTGGTTAAAGCGGGGCTTTATACCTGGGCTGGTAGCCTATTATACGCTATCGTGCTGTACGCTTAAAGGCAGAGCTTCGGTGCATTCCATAATTTTTTAATTGCATGCGAATACCGCAACGGGCGAGTAAGAAAAAAAAAAAGGAAAATGGGCGTATAAGAGGATCTGGAGATGCCACCGCCGGCTGCATGTATCACGCACAAGAGGCATACTATATAGTTATAAGACAATGAATAATTTCAAACACACACAAAAAGATTTGTATCCTATCTAGCCGTCCAGATAAAGCACGGAATGTATCGCAGAAAAGGCCTGGCACACTGTAGGACGGCTCCGTCCTGATAACGCTATAGCTAAAGAATGCTATGCATACCTCTACTGGTTCGAAGTGTAGGCCTCGAAGCATTGGTTTGAAAACGTAAAGGGTTTACGGCACGCACTTTTTATTTGCTGTTACTATTGTTGTTGCACTTCATACATAATGGCGCGTGCTCACTGGGGTGTTGCTCGTAACACAAGCGGTGGCTTTCAGATTATTGTTTTCCTTTTGCCATGAGCCGTGTCTATTTGTTCATAGCCTTAAGGTGGGGGGAACGTAACGAAACCTTCACATCTGAGCCAATTTCACGCCGACTGACACTGCAGCTTCTGAACGATGTGCAAGCGAATTGGGCATAATATACACACAGATCATACATGCTGCCGCCGAAAACCCGATTTTCGCCGTCACAGTATGAGCCGAAAGCCTGAATGGCGCGCTTCCCTGCGTGACACGCCGTTTCCTTGGCGTGCACGAAGCCGCATAACACCCGGACGGAAAGTATCGGATAATCTGCGTCATGTTCGCATTCTTTCCCAGGAACGTAAACTAAAGGCGCATCATGCTCGAAACAAATATGAAATACGTGTACGAATGAGTACGAACGAAATACATACGAAATGTCTTTCACATCGGGATAAAATAGCGCTGAACACTTAAAATTATAGCTTCAAACAGTGCAAAACAGTCCAAGGCAGCAGATATAATTGAATTCTCGCTCAGGATAACAAGCGAGCAAAACAATCTTATCAAACAATGAGGGTCACTGAACCCATATGATCCTTCACGTGAAAACATAAAAAGAAAGATTTTAAATAATGTAGTATAAGCATATTCACGAGACCCCGAATTGTCCACATTAAAAGCGAAATGATTGCTTTAAGCTTGCGCTATACCAAGGGAGCAGAACAATCAAAAGGAGCACGTTTCGTTGTAAACGAGATAACTCATTCGAAGTGCCGGGTTTTTGCACAATATAGATATCACCTTGCAGCACGCCGCGCTGGTCGATATCGGAGGCTGCAGCTATAAATTCACCTGAACGTCATCTGCCTATTGAAACCTGCGGGCTGTCTTGATAACCGATAACTATATCCATTTCGTTAACACGTCGTACATCAACGAAGCAGACCCTTGCGGCGAGCTATGGAGTGCATGTTTTAGAGTGTGCTTCAAAATACTATAAATCTCGCGTTCTCGCAGGTAACTTTATATTATACACAAAGTGGTTCACAAATATCAAATTCTGCCTTTCTCTTAGTAGTAGTCATTTACAAATGCGAACGCTGCGGGAAGATCGAAGTGGATAGTTTATCTGTCCACCTTTTGTAAATAGCGCAGCTCAAGCAAGAAAAGACACCAAACATGATTTAATCAAACTCACTTTTGTGTAGACATGTCACGACCGATTACGAGGGAGAGCAAGCTTCTCACGGCCTTCCCAATGGGGTCTGTTTTCACCTCCCGCCGCACTTCGGTGGAGGCGCCACCGCCTCACCGCTTCGAGGGGCTTTAACCGCTTCTGCTATCGCAGTTCACGCGCAAGGAAAGCGCACGCTCGCTCACCGCCCAATCAGCATCAATTGCAACCTGCAAGTCATCACATTTCAGTCCTTATGGTTCATACCAGCATTATATAACCTCCTTAATTCATACACAGACCGCGCAATCAGCGTCTGATATCTGCGATCTATGAGATATAAAATGCATGAATTCCGCGCGCCGGCGCTTTCCTCAGTGAGACTGCAATGTCTCATGAGCCTCCAGACATACTGGTATAAAAGCTTTCTGTCCTTAAATTTCGAACAAGAACAAACTTTATAGGTCATGCATTTTGAAAAGGCATCAAGCGATGTGTAGAATTATACTCGACCTGGAGAGTCTGCTTGGCAAGCATGAGGAGTGGGGATTCCGAAGCCTTAACGATATCCTGAAATCTCATCGCTGCCGTTTTCATTTACCAACCTAAAAGCAAGCATTAACATTAATTCTTGGCGCTTCACAGACTCAGAGTAAAAAAGAAAGATTTACTCACATTTGAAATTGCTGGCGTCGTCGCAACTGTAACTGATTATATAGCGTTTTGAATGCAGCTCGCAGTCTCGTCGCGGAGTACATGACCGCACTGGAGAGCTCTTGTCGTGTCGATAGAGTCTCCAAATGCCCCTAACAAAGTGAAACCTCTAAAGAAATACACCCGTCATGGGAGAGACCGCCTTATTTATAGTTCTAAACAGGATACGTGTGCCAATCTCAGATGAACTTTATTCCCTGAATTATCAATTGCTATATTTATTCAGGTTACTCGAAAGAGCTATGCAACTCGCAAAAAAAAAAAAAAGAAAAAGACAGCATAAATTTGGTATTCACTAAAATTAGGCTAATTTTGACAGAAACTTATAGAATGCATATTACAGAGTATAAAATTACGATCTTCCTCTGTGTCAAGAAAACCGGAATTTGGTGGCAGTAGTCGTACAGTTAGGTGTTTTTACAGCGCGATATCTAGAAGCGCGAACTTGAAAAGTTTGCGTTTTTAATTTTCTCTGGTCCCATCCCGGACAAGGCAGCCGCGTCTCGATGGAAGCGATACCGTCAAGGCAGTCGTGTACTGCGCAATGCAGTGCACATTAAAGCAGACCGGGTGATCTAAAATTTCACGACCTCCACTACGGCTACAGCCTGAGTTACTTGGGCACGTTAAACCTTATATAGACACCCCACCAGTACTTATCTGACATGCATGGACATTTGCAAAGAATGGATGAAAACACGATTTTCTGCATTTACGACAGCATGCATCTGGCATACACTCGTCACACCTTTGAAGAAGAGTGTTTCATGTTTTAAAATGAAAGCTTAACTGACTATAGCTCCCCGAGTTTTGCCGTGGTCGGCCAAGGCCTGAACTGCGCATGCGCCGTCTCTACTAACTGCGCTGGTTACCATAGAGACGAAACCAGATGAAACTGTGAGAGGAACACAATCATGATAAAGGTGTCATTTAAATGTCATGCAAAGCTATCTTCAGCTAACCCGCCCACAGGTGTCATAAAACAGTCGAACACAACCCGGAAAAAAATGTAATTTGAACATCGTACAGAGCTGGTATGACAAAGCTACAAAGATGGAACGTCGAATTCGCTATATTTATCCATAATATACATACTTTCCTAGCTTTTATATACGCCAACTGAGGAAACCGCTAATTGTCGCTAGTGGGTGCTATATCAATTATTCCTCAAATCATGATGACGGAAACCAGGTAGTGTTACAGCTGAAAGAATCAGCCCTGTCAAAAATCATTATTTCGAAAATCGCGAATATTCCGCATCGCCTTAAATGCCCACTTCATGAACAACTAAGAAGGTTTTCAAGAAGTCTGATCCCCCGTAAGCCCTCATGCACCCTCGCATCAAATGGAGCTGCAACCGAGTTGCGGCCGAGCACCTTTAAGCAAGAGCATCGAGGTATTGGCGTGCTTAGCACAGCTAGCACCTCAAGAAAAAAATAAGGTGTGTAAAAGGTGCCCTTATTAGAGTTATGCCCTTAAGTGTACACATTTATTGCAGTGTATGAAGCAAGCGAGGTCATCAGCGAAGGCCATTTATATATATATATATATATATATATATATATATATATATATATATATATATATATATATATATATATATATATATATATATATATATATATATATATATATATTGTTACGCCGCGTAGCGGCGCACTGGGAAGCAGCAGAAGCAGAGGAAGTGAGGCGCGCACAGACTGATCCGGGTTTCTGAGCCGTGTGCGTCTGTCCTTCATTCAACGTTCACCTGTATTAAAACCATTTCTTCCGTTACAATATATATATATATATATATATATATATATATATATATATATATATATATATATATATATATATATATATGGCCACAATGGAAACAATTCGTGGGTTTTCTTAATTACATCACGTGATGACATTAAAATGGTTGATGCATTTACATATCGAGTTTTCCGTCATTCTTCATGGTTGTCCATGCATGCGGACCCCTATACACGTCATGATGCACACAACAAGGCCGTCCCTTCTGCGACATGGACACGTAAGCAATGAAGATTTACAGCTCTCCTTCGGGTCGGATGCTGTCACTTCCGGTCTTGAGAATTGTCACCGATTACGCATTTCACGAACGAGTGTCACGCGATCAGTTGATCACATTTAGTGCGAATGCCCCGTATGTTCGTTCATGGCAACGCGTCGAGCCCTCCTCTACACCGCTGGAGTTAAATGTCATTACTTCTGTTTAAATTACTTCCATGCATGTCGGGTCCTGCAAATATACCATACGTTTTCGCTCGAGAGCGGTCAGTGCTGGTTTCAGTAGAGAGGTTCATACCACCTCTTACAACCCCGCTCACTACAGATAATTTTACAGCAGCGACGGTGCGACAGATAGCCACAGCTGCCGCTTTCATAGAAGTCATTTTTGTTTTGTTTTTCACGAGGGAATAAAATGTTAATGGCGCTATGTGATCACCTATCCTTCGCACAGGTGCTTTGCTGCGCATTGTGCAACACAGCGCATGAACAGTTTCCTGAGCGCGAAGCATATAATCGGTAGCAGTTTTTTTTTTTTTCTTCTGCCCCCTCTTTAAACACGCAGAAAGCGAAAGTAACTCCTCTGAGTCGAGGAAGCGTGGAAAAACAAGCGTCCTCTAATTTTGCAGAGAAGAAAAAAAAAATGTTATTTTTTTTTTTAAATTTATATTGTACTTGTGTGAATCATCGCCCTTTGTGATTAAGAGATCATCGACTATTGCTCGATATATATGATAGTCAGCTACTGCTGAGTCGCAGCACGCGGGGTCGATCTCAAACGCGGCGGTCGCGTACGTCTAGATGGAGGCGAAACGCATGGTGCCGGCGTACTGCGCCGCGTCACAGCAGGTTAAAGAGCCTAAAGTGGTCCAAATTATCCGCAGCCTCATAACTTCTTTCCTGAGTTGCTTTGGGACGTTAAGCCCCCTAACCCCAAACCATGTGCAGACTTATGATGAAAGCTATAGTTGCGAAAATAGCCATGCAGTTTTTCATGATCACGACAAACTCTGCAATTTGCAAGTAACTTTTTGAGGGGGTCGTGCATTGCGTACGTTCCCAGCCCTAAATGCATACTATTCGTTGATAGTCCACTCAAATTCTTTTCAGCAGCGTTGATCTGCGTTCGCAGCTGATATGGCTGTTATCTCTTTAAACATGCAGGGTGGATAACTCCCCCTGAGTAGACTAAACCATTATTGTGCGAGAGCGGCATAGCGCTAAGGAGCTCGTTGCATATAAAAGCCGGCGAAGTCGGCGGTGGCATTCTTATTAAATAGAGTAATTCGAGAATATGGTTTGGTTTGGTTTGGTTTGTGGGGTTTAACGTCCCAAAGCAATTCAGGCTATGAGAGACCGGAGGACTCCGGAAATTTCGACCACCTGGGGTTCTTTAACGTGCACTGACATCGCACAGCACACGAGCACCTTGCTTTTCGCCTCCATCGAAAAGCGGTCGCCGCCGCTGTTATTCGATCCCGCATCCTTGGGCACAGTAGTTGAGCGCCCTAGCCACTGCACCACCCCGGCGGGATGTAATTCGAGAATATGAAAATAGCCTCAGCGAATTATTTATTTATTTTATTTATTTCAAAATACTGTCAATCCTTAGAGGGATTGTAAAAGGGGTGGGTAGATAAAAAAATGGTACACTGTGGTTAAACAGAGCAAAAAGTAAACAAATATACCAGACGACCTAAGGCGGCAGAATCGATAACTCACATCACTAAAATTCGAAACAAAGACGAGGTACAAAGAACAAAGCTATACAGCACTCAGAATTTCAACATAAATGCATACAAAGAAAGGTACACACGCGTTACAGTAAGCAACAATGGAAACCAAAAGGACAGCACAAAGAAATACATTTACCAGAAGATAGATTCATGGTGTGTTCGACGGGAGTAACGACTTTTCCAAAAGCTGGGTAAATTTTTCAGGTGAGTTCTGTCGTGTTATTTCTGGGTCAAGCGCGTTCCACTCGCGCACTGCGAGTTGAAAAAAAAAAAAAAATGAATAAAAGAACGTGTTGTTGGAGCATGAGAATTCCTGAAGCGTGAGAGCGTGTTTATGACGGGTGTTTCTTGAATGATTGACTTGGATAAAGGCTGAGGGATCCATCCTAAAAGTATTTTGAAGTAGTAGGAATAAAAACTTCAGACGGTTCACCTTTGCTCTATCAGACAGTGTGGGGAGGCATGCGCGACGTAGTGATTCACTAGGCGAGTCAGTGCGGCGATAACTGTTAAATATAAATCGAACAGCCTTGCGCTGGACGCTTTCTAAGATAGCCACATCGTTTTTCACGTACGGGAACCAGACTATATTGACGTATTCAAGTACAGGATGGATAAGAGTGACATATGCGAGTTGCTTTATGGACGGTGTAGAATGACGCAGCACGCGTTTCAAAAAAAAAAATAATTTGTTTGTAGCTTTTTTAGCGACATTATGAACATGCGATGACCAGCTGAGATCCAACGTGACTGATACGCCTATAGGTACCGATATTCCTGAACTTTGCGTAGTGCGATGCCGTTAAGACAGTATTCAAAACTTAAAGGTGTCTTTTTCTTGGTAATTGTCACGCTCACTGTTTTCTCTGTATTGGTAACCATTTGCCATTTCAGGCACCACTGCGCGATGTGGTTTAGGGCATTGCTCAGATTTACTTGGTCCTCATAGCTTTTTCCTTCGGTGTGAATCACGCAGTCATCCGCGAATAGGCAAACATTACAATTCGTATCCTCTGTGATGTCATTGATAAACAGCAAAAATAAAAGCGGAGCAAGCACTGAGCCTTGGGGACCCCGGAGAGAACGGGAACCGTGTTTGAAGTGCAGTTATCCAGTTGTACAAACTGGTAACGATCTGTAAGGTAATCTTTAATCCAACAAATAACGGGTCCATCTCCAAATGCATTCTTTAGTTTATATAACAACTTAGTATGCGACACGCGATCAAAGGCTTTTGAAAAATCTAAAAATATATATATTTGGGATTGGTTGTTTATGCCGAGTGTCAAGTCATGAACAGTCTCTATGAGCTGCGTTATACTGTAGAGAGCCCGGATCGAAAACTTGATTTGAACTGAGTAGGTTATGTACTCATACAAACTTAGTAATATATTTTAAAATGATGTGTTCTCGTAATTTACAACAAGTATACAGGCAAGGGAAATAGGAGGAAAGTTAGCCGACGTGGATAAGTTACCTGATTTGTGCACGGTGATTACCTTAGCAATTTTCCATTTCGATAATGGCGGCCTTCACGGAGCGACTTTGAAAATATAAGGAAAAGAAACTTACTGACTGGCCCAGCGTACCGTCTCAAAAAACAGTTCGGGATTCCGCCCGGTCCATTGCTTTTCTTCTCATCTAAGTTTATCAACAGTGATAACAGTCCAGCCTCAGATATAATAGGCATGCCTGACAGTTTTTCATGGCTAGTAGGGCACAGTCTGCTTTCATCAAGATAAAAATTGTCTGGTGTAAAAGTTGATTGGAAGTATCGGTTGAATGAATTTGCTTTTTCTCTGTTCTGCTGCTGAGAAAGTGCTAGAGAAGGGTGACGATGGTCATTAATATACCGCCAAAATTTGTGCGGAGCGCATTTGATGAAGTTATCCAAAGTGGTGCTGCAAAAAAAGTTCTTTCGCGCAACAAATTTGCTCTTTAGAGACCTTATCAAAGCACTTATCGTGGATGAGTAGGCTGGAATAGGTCGCGACTTGTTAGATTTGCGTAGCCTTTTAATTTTGCGTTTTACGTGTATTATGGCACGCGTGATCCAGGGATTCTTCTTCAGGGTGGTTTTTACCATTGACGGAACAAAACAGTCAATGCAATGTGGGCCTTGAATTGCATCCACACTTTATTAATGCTGTTCTGTTCATTTGTGCAAAGATCAAAAAGGTTCTGGTATTCGTGTGCAAGGCATGTAATTATGGCTGTGTCATTTGCTCTGTTGAAGGCATGTACTCTTTTCAATGAACGCTGAGAACGAATGAGGTTTGGCACGTGTAAAGTGCAGATCACCATTTCATGGTCAGAAAGGCCTTCCTGTGTACGGATGTCGACAGTACCTTGCAGAAAGTGGTCGGTTACAAATATTAGGTCCAGAACTGTACTGGATGCTCCCCGAATACGAGTGGGTGCGGCAACTAGCTGAGTTAAATTAAACGTGAATAGGAAGTCAGCTATTATGCAGCCTATCGCAGTTCCCGCACACAAAGCGTTCCAGTCAAATTCGGGAAAGTTAAAGTACGGGAAAGTTACGGGAAAGTTAAAGAAGCCAGACATTCGGTTTAGCAAGTAATCAAGCAAAGGTTCTAGGTAAGTTTTTTCTGCATTTGGCGGCCGATAAACAACGCCCAACATGTGCAACACCGTCTGCCAAATAGATCTTGCACCAGACCGCTTCCACTTCCGGCACGTCTGGCATGACTGAGTATTTTATTTCACTTTTAATAAGCAAGGCAATGCCCCCACCCCTTGATTATCTGTCTGTGCTCAACATTGTGTAGCCCGACGGCGCGATTTCTTGGTCCAAAATATTGTCGTGCAACCATCTCGTTAACTGCAACGATTTCGGGTTTCAAAGCCAGTAGGATTGCTTCGAGTTCATGCGCTTTATTAATAATACTTCGCGCGTTCACATTGAGAACAGTCAAGAGCATTGGCTCCTGGTTATTCGTTTTTCAGGCTTGTTTTCGTCTTCGCTTTTTACCCTAATTATAACAATGTCATTGAGGTCATTGTCCCACGCGAAAAGCTTATCTAATTTTTACTTTGCCACATACTAGGGAGGCTATATTTTCGGTCGCGGTGTTCTTTAGTTCGATCCCATAATTTTTTCCTGATATTCGTAACAGCAAGTAAGAAATCTTCACCGATTGAGTAGCCAGAGCCCTTTAGCTTGGTGCATTGCTTAAAAATGTTAATTTTGTCTCTGTAGTTAAGAAGTTTCAGGATTATCGGCCTAGGTTTAGTGTCATTGTCTTTCCTTGGTCTTCCCAAGCGATGACTTCGTTCGAAACATGCCGTTGAAACATCAAGAATATCCTCAAATATAGATTTCGTGACTGTATCGTGCAAGCTGTCGATGGATTCGCTCTGCTCTTCCTCAGCACCGTAAATGATTAGATTAGAGCGTCGGCTTCGGTTCTCAAGATCGTCGACCTAATTCGTCATGATAGCAAGGTTACGCTCCAACTCAGCGACTCTCTTGGTGCATTATCTCACTTGTTTTTCGAGCCCGCTTATGTTTTCAGGCTTCTTTTCTATTGCGTTCAGTTTTTGATTGGTTAGAGCGTTTCCTTTCTTAATTTCCTGAATGTCATCCGCAATTAACTTGTTGTTCTGCAATCTGTGTATCATTTGGGCCCGAATTATATATTCTATATCACCTCTATATCACCACTCAGTTTAAGCAAATACCTAAGCGACCCTACTGAAAAACGCAAAGCTCTACGGGCAATAACCTCACACAATCTCATCTAATCACTTAGACTCTCATACGATGACAATCATCATCATAAAATATCTTCCATAATGTAGTTAATGAACAAGAAACTATGAGATCTTACGCAATTATATGAGACTTGTATGTGATTTCTTATGTGAATTGAGTGAGACTGTGTGAAAAAATGTGAGGTTATTGCCTCATACGATTTTTTCAGTAGGGTCACAATCGAGAACATTTCACAAACTGGCTGTGGGCACGGCAGCAAAAGTAAGCAGACATTGTTACTTCGAAATGACTTCCCGTAGGGTTTGCTCACCTGTGCGAGAAAAATGAACGGGTTAAGGTGATGCTCATCTTGGCGTTGCAGTCATGCCCACTGCCGAGCAATCCATGGTGGTCCCATTTTATACTGGGCAGCCGTGATTCCTGTGACGATGTGTTGAATGTTTCTGTTGATAGCATCGTGACGCCATAGGCGATATCGAAGTTGCGTTGGTCAAATCCTGCCGGTCGAAGTAGTTGCTTCCCCTCGTTGACGCCAGGATTCCAAAGAATGGTCACCGTCGGATGACATGTCAACGGCGGTGCCTCTGGTATCAGCAGCAGTCAAAGTACAATCTGTACGAGAGAAATGAACGGGTTGGTGATGCTCATCTAGGCGTTGCTGCCGTGCCCACCATTATGGGAGAGTAATTGAAGTAAAACAGAGAGGAGGTTCGTGTAAGGAAGTGCTTCAGAATACAAATAATTCTATAAACTAAATTGATAGAAATTACCACGTTAGGAATCGAATCCAGGCCCTCTGCGTGCCAAACGAGCGCGCACTGATATTCGGCACATTCATTCATATAGAACCGGCTATAGACAATAGATGCTTAGACACAGTCTTCCACACTTACTTAACCGTAAAAACAAAGGACATGCGCCAGTTTGTTTCAGTTATATGTAACCGAGTGTAATGTTTCATGTTTTCGCTTACTTTTTGTGTTGCAAGATCTTGCATTTGTGTTAAAACTGGATTTATTGCTTTAATTCTTTCGCTGTCTCGCCGTTGCTTTTTCCTTCGGGCTGGCGTGCTGATACTGCCTGCCTTTCTTTTTTCTGCAAATTATGTATCTTTTCTCGGGGAGGCGAGAGCCCATCAAACTACACTCCTAGCTTTTTCTCTCCGCCTCCCTCATCCTTGTGATGAAAAATAAATTATTATTATTATTATTATTATTATTATTATTATTATTATTATTATTATTATTATTATTATTATTATTATTATTATTATTATTATTATTATTATTATTATTATTATTATTAGAAATTGCACTCCACCTTGATTCGCTGGAACAGCGTGTACAATAAATGTATGTGCTTCGCCATTACTCACCTGCGGAGCAGTAACGAAAATGTGGGCAATTAGATCGAAGGCAGCGCAGCGAGCTATGGCGAAGAGAAATACAGCAGTAACGTTAAGAAGCAGGAACAGAGGAATGTATAGGCTAGTGAACAAATCAATTTTAAGCCCATCCTCGTCGAAATCTAGAAGAAATGGACTTGGGGGAGAAAGTCATACGAAGGACGAGGTATCCACTGGCCGTTAAATGACGAACTGTATTCCAAGGGAAGCCAAGCTTCGCGCAGCGGCATAGCTACCGATGGGAGGATAAGGCAAATGCGAGGTTATGTAAGGTGGACGCACTTGGCACAGGGTAGAATTAACTACAGGTTAACTGGGAACAGCCTTCGCACTGATGAGGAAGTAGCCAAGGATGATGATAAAAACGCTCATCAGTGCATGCAAGCTCCTTCTTGCGAAGAGTGGCAGAAGCTTGGTTTACTGACGCATGTTATAGCCGTTTAAGGCTCTGTTAAAAGCCCGCGTGAAAGTTTTTTTTTTTTTTTTTTTTTCATCAGCATGTGGTTCCGGAGCAAGATATCAGTGCCTGAAAGTATTTGTGCTCAGACGGCCGAACTTCGAAAAGCAGGCAAGTGACAAGGACTCTTTATCGTCACATGGCGCTTCGGCACTTGTCTTCCTAAATATTTGAAATACTTCCTCCATAAACGCACCTCCGGCCAGTCCGGTGAGTTTTGTCTTGTCACAGAGATAAATAGGTAAAAACACAAAACAAAGAAATGTATGATCATTAAGCAAGACTCGGCTGAGCTCTCCTCCCTCTCTCTCCTCGGAAAGGCCAAGTTTTTCTGCTACATAGCGATGTTTTCACTCGCCCGAAACTGGATTTGGTACATTAATTCAAGCACCGTCGTCGCTTCCCCCTCGGTGCGTCCTGGCTCTTTTGAGAATCGCCCTTTTCCATGTGGCACTCGCGTCTCTGTCCAGCCGCTCCTTCTATCACGCATCAAACTGGTTTCATGTACGGCCGATGTTGCACGCTCGGTGGAGCTGGAGTCCTTGCTCCACTCACGTATGTCACGACGGCTGACCAGTGATGGCTCAGTGGTTTTGACATTCCGAGCCCAAGGTCACGGTACTAAATCCTTGCTCGGTGCGATCGCATTTTGGTGCAAGCGCACTTGTGCTGTGCACTGCGAGTGCACGCTAAAGTACCCATCTGTGATGGTCAAAATTAATTCACAGTGAGTGAGTGAAAAACTTTATTGTTGCAAAAGGGATTCTCCCAGCGCGTGTGGGACCCGCAGTACAGGGCCCCAGTGGCTTTTCCTGTCTTGTGCGCTCTGTCGATCAGCTTGATCTGGTCACCAGACGTCTAGCAGGACAGTCCAGCTTCCCACTGCTCCGATGTTGGTGTGGTATCTGTTGGTGCTACCTATTCTGGCAAGCACATGCAACATGGTAAAGGGGGGGGGGGGGGGGTGTTACCCACCTAACGGGCATTTACTCTTGCTATGTTGTCGGGTAGATTTTGTTGAGTAGACCCAAATTAGGGTACGTGTTAATTCGGAATTGCCTCCAAACAACCGACTGCTCTATATTAAAGTCTTTGCAGGGAGGGGAGCAGATCCTGCTTTGTGCTCTTTCGTGTTCAAGGATTGCTCCATGGTAAAGCGTAGGGTGTTTCCCACACAGCGGGCATTTACTCTTGATATGTTGTCGGGTAGATTTTGTCGAGTAGACCCAAATGAGGGTATGTTTTAATTCGGAATTGTCTCCAGGCAACCGACTGCTCTCTATTAAGGTATTTGCAGGGAGGGGAGCAGATCATGCTTTGTGCTTCTTGGTGTTCAAGGATGTTCAGTTCAGTTCAGGCGTTCAGTCGTGTCCGACTCTTCGTGACCCTATGGACCATGTCACGCCACACTTTCCGGTCTCTCACTATCTTCTTAACATCACATAACTTCATCTGCAGTGCCTCGAGGATGCCATCTAACCATCGCGTTCGCTGACTACCCCTTCTCCGGCGACCCTCAACCTTTCCCAACATCAAATCTTTCTCCAGCGACTCCTCTCTTCTCATCAGATGACCAAAGTAGCTGAGCTTTAACTTTAGAATTCGACCCTCCAATGAGCAGTCAGGGTTTATGGTCGACAATATCGACTGATTTGATCTTCTGGCAGTCCAAGGAACTCTCAAGAGTCTTCGCCAGCACCACAATTCAAACGCGTCAATTCTTCGGCGGTCAGCCTTTTTCACAGTCCAACTCTCGCATCCATACATCACAACTGGAAAGACCATAGCATGAGTTATACGGATCTTGGTTGGCAGACTAATGTCTCTGCTCTTTACTAGGCGGTCAAGGCTAACCATTGCTCTCTTTACTGCCCGCGATGTGGGGTGTTCCCCACATCGCGGGCATTTACTCTTGATATGTTGTCGGATAGATTTAGTTGAGTAGACCCAATGAAGGTATGTGGTTATTCGGAATTGCCTCCAGGCAACCGACTGCTTTCTATTAAGGTCTTTGCAGAGAGGGGAGCTGATCATGCTTTGTGCTCCTTGGTGTTCAAGGATGGCTCCATGGTAAAGCATAGGGTGTTTCCCACATAGCGGGCATGTACTCTTGATATGTTGTTGAGTAGATCCAAATGAGGGTATGTTCTAATTCGGAATTGTCTCCAGGCAACCGACTGCTCTCTATTCAGGTCTTTGCAGGGAGGGGAGCAGATCCTGCTTTGGGCTCCTTGGTGTTCAAGGATGGCCCCACAATGTCCAGTTTTCTTTTTTTTTTTAGTGACTGCATCCAGTTCCCTGCCGTTGTGCGCCGCCAGGTTGGCGTATGTTCAAGCATTGGCGTAGGCACATTGGTTCCCTTTTGACAGTCTCATGGTCTTATATGTCCACGTTATTATGAAGCATCTCGCGAATGTGATTTTTCTTGCCTTGAGTATGTGGTGTCGTGACCCAGGTTGCGTGGTGTGGGCCTGGTTGGTTGTCGGAGCAGAACCAATTGGACGAGGCGCTGGAAACCGGACTTTGAAGTGAGATGGGAAAACTTTTATGTACAATATTTACATGGTAGCGTTTTAGCGGGAGGCTGACTGGAGCAACAGTCTCCGTTTTACCCATCCACGACACACACTTGTCCGTTTCATAGGGCTGATCCCCTATGTCCCCAGATGGAAAGGCAGGGCAGTTTCTGAGGGAGTGTCTTTGTCACCTCCCCTCACTCCCCTGCACTCTCACACACACGCACCAACACTGTTCGCACTCGTTGACACGCCTTGCTGTCTGGTTCTGGCTTGAGGGTGAGGAGGTAGTCGTCCAGACGGAGTAGATGGCACCAACCGCTTGTCTCCACTAGAGTCACTAGGCTAGTCTCCATGCGTGTTTGCACCTGGGCTAACATCTCGGTCCCGGCGTCGCCAGACTGTACTCCGCGAGGCCTCTTAGCCGAAAGCTGTCCCCATGGATTACCACGGGAAGAAAGGAAAGAATGCGCGCTCGCTCTCCATAGCGAGGTTCGACAATTGAACGGACCGGAATTTGGTCACTTCCACTCCACTGTCCGTTCGTCGACTTGTTGGCGGTACCCCTAATTGCCGCCGCGTGACGAACTGTTCCCTCCGGCCGGCCGGCGCCAGGTGCAATAGCGTCTCACCGGCGTCGAGGTTAGGCGCTCATCACCAGACGGTTCTCCCCCACTCTGGCTTGGGAGGGCAGCTCGCCCGATCACAATAGAGGGGTGAGTGGCGCCTGCTTCCCGTCTCGATCTTTTATCGCCGCTCGTCCGATCACAATAGTGGTTGGCAGCAGTGGATATGTGTCCGCTGCTGTACCTTCCAGATGCTTCTTGCGATTCCGTAATAGACCATTTGCGGAAAAGCGAGCGCTACCTGTCGTCCAAAATGGGAAGCTTCGCCGGCACTTTTGGTTGGAAAGGGATTCTCGAACTGGCATGCGCAAGGCAGCGTCCGGCGTTTCGCGTGCGCTTAAATCGTTGTTTTAGTGTTGCTCTTTTGCTGAAAACGTGCATATGCTGAAGAAAGAGGATGACATAGAAGAAGAACGATGTAGAGCGCCGACGTTTTGGGTTTTAGCCAGAATAATGACCAGGTATGAGCAATACGTGCAGTGCGTCCTCAACTGTTGGCCAGGCGCATCGTTGCCGATGCTTAAAGGAGGAAGGCCATGTCAGGAACTTGAATCTTCATACCACTAATCAGTATGAGAGTGAGCACCATCCATGAAGACCGCAGTGTTTATGCGACAATGCCATGGTTCGCTGTTGATTCGGGCCGCATCGTTTGAACTCACTGCGATTGCTTTGCGGGGTGAGATATTTTGCTTAGAAAGATGTGTATCTCTCTTGTGCAGAATGCTGATACACAAAATGAACGTGTATTGCATGGACGCTAATGGGCCGACGAGTGTTACAGTGACTTGGGATGCACTATTTTGTAACACGCACAAATGTTTGTCTGGGTTTTCTGATGTAGGGCAAGAGTTCCTGCTGACTTCGTCCCTGCAGCTTCTGATGTAGGCCAGGCGCTTTACTGATTAGTAAACGACTCGTATTTTCTCACCCACACTCGCGCTCATACGCAAGAGCTTCGCTTACTGACGGACCGCTTCCTGCGTAGGCTGCACTCTGCCGTGCTCCCGCTGTTCAGATATAGCGCACCTTTTGTATTTTTGGATTGACGGTGGATGTTCATACAAGTATATAAAATTCATTTCCCACCGAATCTGTCGATGCAAGAACTCTTATAAAACCAATATGTGTTCATTTGGCAGCAAGCGCCAAATACAGCAAGAACGCCCAGCTACTACTGAACGGGCCGGTTGGGCACAACCGACCCCACGGCTTCGTCTTTCGCGCCTTGTATGTCGTCGTGGTCCTCGTTATATATACATACAAATGTCGCTGTTGCATGGCACATGCTTAGCTTAGATAGAAGGCGTTCCAGTCAAATATGGCTGTCTTTAGACTGCATGCAATAGTGAACAATTAATGCTGCGTTTCTTTACTCCTTATTGAAGGCTCAGCGAAACCTGTCAGCATGTAGCAGGGCTGCTGTTGAGTGTTTCTGTGAGGGCACTAGGATGCTTCTTCTTGCACGGGCGTACTCTGCAAGTCGATAGTTCTTGGTAAGGTATAGAACTCACTCCAGCAAAGCTGTACACTACCTTGTCTCAAGGCAGAGATGGCGCCTTTTCAGTAAATGGTGTGGCTGTAGAAGGAAACAAAACTCATAACAATAGATTATGGCAACGACATAAAAAAAAAAAACAAAAAAAAAAACGGGGGAGTACAAAAGCGCCTCCGCAAAGCAGCAGCGGAAGAGGACACCGTGCACACTACTTCGTTAGCAGACGACGCGCGCTCGGGGACCAGTCATGAAATATCCAGACAGCCTTTTTTCACGTGTCCGACTTTTTTTTTTAAATGCGTGATAAGTTTTCCCGAGCCACGGGCACACACATGCGGCGAAAGCGAGACAAGCAACTCAAATCATCCACCGCTCTACAGCGCGAGAATGCGCAGCTAGCGCTGGCGCGTCATGTTTTCCAACCAAAACCAAATCGCCCACAGAGGGCGCTAGTTGCGCCTTTGTCGCGCATGCGCAGGAGCTTTTCCGCAATGTTTTTAATCGAGGCGCAGTTTATTTCCCTAAGCTGGTGATCAACCACATTGGCTACCGCTCCATATCGTTCTATGTGCGCTGGCCGACGTATGTCTTCTTTTTTCCTGTGAAGGTTTTTTTTTCTTTCAATCTCGCCACTCTTCAGGCCTTGTGCATTTTCGGATGACTATTTTTCAGAATCAGGTTGACCTTAATAATTCCCATTATCTCGTTTAGTATGCTCTCTGTGCTGTTTATTTCTCTGCAAGCATCTCTCATGCCCGATATATTCCGCGTGGCCCTGCCCGTTAAGTACATACAGGCATAGAAATCACTAGCCTACCTTTGACTTAAGCAATGTCTTAAAACTTTGCTTTTCATAATTCCGCATAATCAGCTGTTCCAGCTTTTTCGATAGATTGAGGCAAAGAATTCGAGCAAAGCATGTATGTACAAGTACAGACTTATTTTAGTGCGTAGCACTACTAGCTGCAATCACTTATTTCGCCGATGTCTGACCGAAGCCGCTCACTCTCTCTCTTTTTGTGAACTTGAAGTGGAGAAAGAGAAGGTGGCGACGCGCGCGTCGCTCGGATCAGCATTGAGAAGGCGGAGCAGCCGCACAGCAGCAGCCGCTCTCTCTCTGCTCATCCGTCTCTCCGTGAATTTGAAGAGGAGAAAGGGAAAGTGGTGACGCCGGCATCATGCGACTTAACACTGAGGGTGCGGAGTGGCCGCAGAGATGCACCCAGTGAGAAAGGGGCGTGTCTGTTGTGGGCGTCACGGCCGTCACTGAGCAGAGTTGCACAAGCATGTGTTACTCCGGAGTGAGCAGCCGTGTGTCGCTCGCGCGTCCTCAACTTCGCCATCTCCCTTTATTGATATCGGCGTTCCGTTCGAGTACCTCCTTCGCGAATGAGTCTTGAGGACGTAAAGGTATATATATATATATATATATATTGTAGTGAACTACACGAGGATATACGAAGACGAGGATTAAGTAGGTGAGAATATCACGAAGACGAGGATAAGGACGACGAAGTGCCGCTGCGCTGCTCGTGCTCGCTTGTGAAGACTGAGACTGGCTGTGTTCTTGTGTGGTTCGCCGTGAAACTTCGACAGGGCTATTATCCCTGTTAAAGCACAGTAAAAACCCCCTTTCACTTGGTGGAGGTGAGCATTTCCTGCCGCCCTGGAGCTCCGCAGCCGCACACTCCCGACACAAGCAATGACCGACGCTACTACCCCCAGTCCAACCGGCCCCTCATCCGCGGTGTTCTGCGCTGGAGCTTTGCGCCAGCGTGATCCTCCAATCTTCAGCGGAACCGGCGACCATGACGTGGAAGACTGGCTGGCCTCATATGAGCGGGTCAGTATTCACAACCACTGGGACGACAACCAAAAACTCAATAACGTCATTTTCTACCTAACGGACGTTGCAAACCTATGGTTCCGCAACCACGAGGCCGATATCACATCTTGGTCTACTTTCAAAGCTAGTTTTGCCGATATTTTCGGCCGGCCTGCAGTGCGCAAATTGCGCGCTGAGCAACGCCTGCGCGGCCGTGCACAGCTTCCTGGTGAGAATTTTACCAGCTATATTGAAGATGTCGTAGACCTCTGCAAGCGCGTGGACGCTTCAATGTCAGAGAGCACCAAGATAGATCACATTATGCAAGGCATTGATGATGACGCGTTCCAGATGCTTCTGGCTAAAAATCCAGCCACCGTCGTCGACGTTATCAACGCATGCCACAACTTTGATGAATTACGCAAGCGCCGTAACATCACTCGCTCTTCGCTCTCAAACCCCGCGCCGCTTGCAGCTTTAACACCTGAAGCAGACCAGTCCACCTTGCTGCCACAAATACAGCAGTTCGTTCGAGAAGAAGTTGCCCGTCAACTATCCCTCGTTCGCCAACGTCCTGACGCTCCCACTCCTTTAGTGCCAAAGCTGCAGCAAGTCATCCGCCAACAAGTTGCGGAAGCACTCCCCACGCTTCCTGAAGCTCCTTCTGTTGCTCCTTTGACATACCCTCAGCCATAGCGGCGGACGTGGAACGTCCTTTGTTACCGTCAGCGTCACGTAGAACGTGATCAAGAGCGAGGGCGAAAGCTGTGCTAGAACCATCCTACGTTGGTGAACACTCTCAAGGTTCGTATACAGACAACATAAATACCCAAGCAAGTAGCAGGGGGGACAGCGGCCGATGTAGCTCAGTTGGAAGAGCACCGGACGCGATATTCGGAGGTCGTGGGTTCGGTTCCCACCATCGGCACGTTGTTTTTTCTTCTACTTTGTGTTTAATTATCTTTCCCCTAAACAGATTACATTACTAATTTCTGTGATTATCTAAGTAAGCATAAAAAAAAGACAAAGTACCATCCCCAACGCTTTCCTTGGCCTCGCCGACTGTTGGCTTCTTTCCTTATATATATATATATATATATATATATATATATATATATATATATATATATATTTATATGCATCCTTCAAGACTCAGTGCACGTTAAAGAACCCCAGGTGGTCGAAATTTCCGGAGCTCTCCCCTACGGCGTCTCTCAGAGCGGTAAACCCCACAATCCAGACTAAACCTTCCAGGAAATATGCGTAGTATCACAAAACTCTCCCCGTCCCGTGCAAAGGGCTGGAAAAAGCTAACGAGCACGTACTCGTGCGCCTTCTCACTAGTAGCATGTGGGCCCGGCAATGCTAAAATGTTTTGAACCCCAAACTGACGGGCGGTGCTCGCACTGTGGGGAGGTGTCTGACACCTACCATATGGCGTGGACCTGCCAGCAGAACCCTACCCCTACCCCATCCCCAACCCCACCCGAGACAACCAGGATGTGACCCTGTCCGGCTGCTTCATCCCCGAGGCCCAATTAATGCAGCGCGCACTGCGGCAACTGCCAATGGGGTGCCTAGCTAGGCGTAGTGATTGTAACTAGTGATTGCAAGTGTCGGGTGTCAGGTCATTACACCCGACACTTTTCTGCAGGCAGCATAACACATTAAATGTTTTCATCCCCCCACCCCCCGTCTGACGCATCGTAGCCTCGAAAAATCGCGAGCATGCTCTGGTGGTAGTTGGCAGGTTACATATATGACCGAGCACTGATAAGCCGGAGATGCTATATCCCAACTGAAAAAAAAAAATTTTCTCCTTGTGCTGCTCCAACATCGACAGACAACCTGGCCGACCTTGGTCCATGCTAGGTCAACAAGACTGTGATCGGTTAATGGCCTTACATCGGCCGACATGAGACCAAGGCAGGAGGCCAACCTTGCAAATACTGTCCAACCAAACAATACAAAACTTTGCCTAAATAATTTCAGATGCCAGTCCATACCGTTGCTGGCTCTTGCTAATGTCACTTTTATATCGCCATTCAACGTTGCACACCAATGTTGGTTGGTTGGTTGGTTGGTTGGTTCATAGGAAGGGAAAGGCGCAGTATCTGTCACACTTGCTCTGTGGACACCTGAACCGCGCCGTAAGGGAAGGGATGAGGGTGGGAGTGAAAGTGGATAGAGAGAAAGGGGGGCCGTAGTGGAGGGCTACGGAGTAATGAAGTTGTGGTAACGTTGAATTGGCATGAACTGAACAAAATAAAGGTCTGCTCCTTAGTCTATGTTTGCATTGTGCACATATATGTCCTGCACGGAAAAAATATTGCCGACCTTCATAATATTCTGCAAAGCTGAAGCAAATATAATGACTTTTTTTAGGGAAACAGACTGCAAGGAGCAGATGTCTAGCAGTGCACATAACGCTATCATTTCCATGGCGACCAGATCCATGTCGATTGTACAAGAAACAATGCACTAAAGAAACATTGAGAAACACCGCCCTGTTGCGCGCACACACACAACAGCAACGTTCAGCGATGGGGTCATCATTTTAGTGCCAGTAGTGCCAGGGACACTCAAAGTTGAGAGGTTATTCAACTCATGGGGGAAAGTCATGGGGAGCGTCCATGCGGTCGATGCTCCAGCTGTACCATCTATTATTTATGGGGTTTCTTCAGTACTGTTTACCTGCACTTGTAAATGTCAGGAAAACCAACTTAGGAATTCTACAGAGCGTTCAAGCTCAAGCTCTGTGAACCTGCCTGGGATTGCCGAAATGTGCCTCTATGGCTGCTACCATTTTGATTGCTCAGGAGCATCCCATATCTACCCACCTAACAGTTGACGCCCTGAGGGCACATTTCCGACACATCACCAGGGTTCCCTGTCATCATTTGGCCAGTCTTCCTATTACCAGGCCATGTACATCGTTTACAGAGACCGTTGATCCGCATCGCGCTATTCTGCCGTCCCAGTTTACACCCGCATCTAGACCGTCCTCTCCACTGTGGAGCCTGCATCAACCAGTGCTTCTTTCAATACCCGGCATCAGGAAGAAGGTCGAGCTATCGCCGACAGAACTAAAACAAATCACTCTTGAATACTTCCATGAGTACCATGCAAATCGCATGCACGTCTACACCGACGGTTTAGTGAATGCCGTGAGTTCTTCAGGCTCCATGGTCATACCCGCAATTACAGAAATAAAAGTTAGGACAATTCACCGTATTTCTTCAACAGCCGCAGAACTAACCGCTCTACGTGTCGCTATTAGGCATATCAGTCAGCAAAGCCCTCAACGATGGTCTATTCCCAGATTCAAAAGCAGCTCTGCAAGCCTTAAAAGCGGCTCTTTGCCGTGGAGCCCATGAGCAACTCGCCGCGGAAATACGACAACTCCATCACTATGCCATAAATGGAGGACATGACATCATCTACCAATGGCTTCCAGGACACAGCGGCATAGCGGGCAATCTCCGGGCGGACGAGGTCGCACGAACAGCCCAAGACCGCGATTGTGTGTTGATTCCATTTTCCAGGGCAGACGCAGCGGGCAGGCTTCGCGCACTTGCGCGGGAACACACGCTCTCCTTGTGGAATTCTAACCAGTTTGCGAACTGCCGCTTAAAATCCCTGGACCCTGATCTGAAGCACCGGCTTCCACCTGGCCTACCCCGATATGAAGAAACTTTGCTGTGCCGCCTGTGGGTTGGTGTAGTATTTACAAACTCTTATTCTTTTGTGATAGGTATGGCAAAAAGCCCTGCATGCACAAACTGCGGGTGTGACGAGACTATAGGCCACATTCTTTGTGAGTGCCCCATATAAAGCGAGGAAAGACAGTGCCTATGCCATGCGCTGGAGCGTCTGACGCGCACTAACTGAAATTAAGATCCTAGGCCCCTGGCCACGGCGATCGTCTGCGCTGAAGGCCTCCGAGGCACTGCTCCGCTTTATGAAAAGCACAGGACTGATCGAAAGGCTATGATTTTTTATGTTACGTGAAAGGACTGTGACGTATGTGACATGTCTGTGATGTGACTGTACTAGTCATCACCCATCCCTCTCTCACCCGCAAACCAGTTCCTTTACCGGTTAACCTCCCTGCCTTTCCTCCTCATCTTCCTCCTTCTCCTCCTCCTATTCAAATCACTTTTGGGCTTGCGACGGAAAAAAAAAAAGAAAAAAATCAGGGCCTGAACATGTTGCTAATTGTTTTTATTTAAAAAAGTCCTCTCTGCGTTGTACGTCTTTGTGCAAACATATGCAAATCAATACTCTAAAAACATTGCAAGCTAATTCTCAAGCCTTTCCGAGGCCTATTGACCTTGGCCTATATTGATATATTGGTTTAGTATTTTAAAGCAGCAGGGTTCAATCGGCTCTAGCATCGTCAACAATTGTTTACAAATTTCAGACTTGTGCTGGCTTCAAGGGTGCCAACCACGGTTATTCTAGACGTTGGCCCATGTTTGGCTGTTCGAGTATCGGATGTTGACTAATTAATCATCTACAATTTGCCGAGTGCTGCCGGAAAGTGACAACTGCAGAGCCATGCGCTTATTCTCTCACCACAAGGCTACGATTGATCCATTGAGCGTAACCTTCACATAAAGAAAGCTAGGTGATGGCTAGGACATGGACATCACACGTGACGTTAAAGCTTTTAATTAATCGCCACAGCAAAATAGGCGATAACGTGTAATTACGTGTCACATATGCTAGAAATGTAACTTGCATATATATTAACCTCATTGGTCGTCTGTGAATTGTTTAGCAGTTTAACCCGACTGAATTTCTTCTTCCTCCTTGTAAAATCCTTTACTCATTCTCCTTTCAAAAAGCCATCAATTGAAGGCGCAATTCATATATAGTTAAGTAACTGTATTAAATTCGTGGTTGCAGCAATACGACCGATATAGTACGGTTCGAAGATTCCCACTGAGCAAACAGCTAGACTGGCAGCAGAAATGATGGATTCGTCCTCGCAGCCGGGTAACAATGCCCGCGGTGGCCTTACAACGGTTGCTTCCAAACATCATTGATCGTCTGTGAATTGTTTAGCAATTTAACCCGACTGAATTTCTTCTTCCTCCTTGTAAAATCCTTTACTCATTCTCCTTTCAAAAAGCCATCAATTGAAGGCCTAATTCATATATAGTTAAGTAATTGTATTAAATTCGTGGTTGTAGCAATACGACCGATATAGTACGGTTCTAAGATTCTCGCTGAGCAAACAGCTAGACTGGCAGTACCGTACTGGCAGCAGAAATGATGGATTCGTCCTCGCAGCCGGGTAACAATGCCCGCGGTGGCCTTACAATGGTTGCTTCCAAACATCATTGATCGTCTGTGAATTGTTTAGCAATTTAACCCGACTGAATTTCTTCTTCCTCCTTGTAAAATCCTTTACTCATTCTCTTTTCAAAAAGCCATCAATTGAAGGCCTAATTCATATATAGTTAAGTAATTGTATTAAATTCGTGGTTGCAGCAATACGACCGATATAGTACGGTTCTAAGATTCTCGCTGAGCAAACAGCTAGACTGGCAGCAGAAATGATGGATTCGTCCTCGCAGCACATTATTTCCTGCTTCGCGTGATTCTCGCTGAGCAAACAGCTAGACTGGCAGCAGAAATGATGGATTCGTCCTCGCAGCACATTATTTCCTGCTTCGCGTGAACTTCAAGTGCTACGCAAGGATTTCTCGTGGTCTTCCACATAAGGTCGACGTACTGCCGCCTGCAGCACCAACTACGATCTCCCAACCGATAAGATAGCAGCACTGGCGCGCCGGCGCCGGCGCGCAAGTCGTTCAGTCGGTTCAGCTGTGGGCTGCGGTGACTGCAACAGCGCTCTTCGCGAGCAAAAACCGAATCAGAGAAGCCGCGGAGCGTGTCTGGTCGTGTGAGCACGCCGAAGCAGTCGTCGAAGGCCAGCAAAGCGTTAACACTTCGCGGCTGGCGGTGTGCTGTGAGGCAGTCATGTTTATCAAGCCTGTTTTGTCTGCGGTCCGCTCACACCGGGTCCCATGGATGCTGGGACGTCGCCTCGCTGCCTTGTCTGTGGCGCAGCTCCATGTGAAACAAGCGCTGGATGCCAGTACGACGAGATGCCGCTCGTCACAGATCAGACCATGTGAGTTGAACTTGTTTTCAGACTCCGCGAGTGCGACGCTCTCTGCTGCGTCTTGCAGAGCGTTTACCGTAGCTTTCTGCTAATGATCGAAATGCTTATATCTTGATGATTACGTACTAAGGTTCCGGCAGTAAAGATAATCGGCTGGAGTGAATTGGCAGGCACCTGGAAGCATCTTGTTTGCCACATTAGGAATTGTTGTTGTTCTGTTTGTACTCTTAGCAGCAAATTATTTTTGGCATAAGCTTTTTTTTTTTTTTTTTTTGTTCCCTCCCATTTAGTCTATTTACGTCCTTTTCTGTGACTGTGAGCAGCGCGCCTTCTTCAAATGCCGCCATCTGTGGCCCATGCTACCGGTATAGTGCTAGTAGTGCCAGACTCGTGCGCCTGGCTAGAGGAAGCGCTGGCCTGGCATGCCAAACTTGATATGGCATTGCCTACAATAGGAGGGTCAACATCCTGCACAAGAGCCAAGACTGAAGTGTCTGTTATGAAAGTCACTGGATGTGGCTGGCAAAGGAGACATTACCATTATTTCAACTGCGGTTGCTAATAGTATGCAACTGTTTAGCATCACATTCCTTGTCGATGACCTTGCAGAGAAACGCGCCTCAGCACCTAAGTACAAATGTTTTGGCTATTCAACATCCTGCACAAGAGCCAAGACTAAAGTGTCTGTTATGAAAGTCACTGGATGTGGCTGGCAAAGGAGACATTACCATTATTTCAACTGTGGTTGCTAATAGTATGCAACTGTTTAGCATCACATTCCTTGTCGATGACCTTGCAGAGAAACACGCGCCTCAGCACCTAAGTACAAATGTTTTGGCTATTTCTAGTCCTCGTGGTCAAAGAAATAAAGACATCCTAGCTTTTAGAAAAATACTGGCATATAATTGTTTCTCCTTGGCTTTTATATACAATACTGGCTTTTTAAAGGAAGCAATAATTTCTAGCTTCCAATTGCATATGGAAACACTATGCAGCAAATACTTTCCTGTGTCACAGCACATTTTATGGCAAGTTTTTCACGAAGCTTGGCCAAATTTGAAAGCATATCAGAAGACAAATGTTTTTGAGTGCAATAGCACTGCGTGAGGAGACAGTGAATTGCTATTTGGCAAAATCTGACAAGTTTCATATAAAATTTATGGTTTGGACACGAGAGGTATGTGCTGTGCTTGTGGAATCGTTTATGCTTGCTTCCAGCTCTATGTCCAGATGAAAGCTTGGTTCCTTTATTTGAATTGTACCCTTGTGTGTAACATCTGTCATATACTGTATCATATTAGGCTTCGACAGTCTCATCTTGCATCTCTAAATGAGCTGCTATCCAAGCACACCGTCAAGAAGTCTAGCAGCAAAGATTGTGGAAGCAACATTTATTTGCTTACAAGTTTACCGGTGTTCCTATGTTTGCATGCTACTTTATTTATTCGAGCATGTGTTGCCATATTTGCTATTTATGCAGGCTGGCCTGAGGAATTTTGATTTTTCTTATCACAAACATGCATCTATTTACTCCTGCAGGTGCTTTGGGCATTCGCCTGGTGACAACGTCAAGTGTCAACTTCCAGGACCTTACCTATGAAGACCTCAACGCCCTCCTACTAGGCGGTGACATCCAGCTGATTGATGTGCGTGAACCAGCTGAGGTGGCTGCCTCCGGCAAAATTGGCAATGCCATCAACATTCCATGCAAGTGCATTTCAATTTGCATGGCTTTTGACCTTCAAAGTAGCACTAGAATCTGATAGAAAGTAACAATACTTGGTTACCCTTGAAAGGCGTCAGGTTACAATCTGAACAAGCGTGAAAGTTTTTGTGCCATAAGGAGAACCAGTAAGTGGTATCATCTGCTAGCATTACACATTAGAGGGTTTACCAAAGATATCGGAACATGGTGCACAATTGCTCACAGCAGAACCAGTAAGTGGTATCGTCTGCTAGCATTACACATTAGAGGGTTTACCAAAGATATCGGAACATGGTGCACAAATGCTCACAGCAATGTCCGATGAAATCCGCATTAGTGTGAATGAAAAATTTAAGTGTTTCCTTTCAGTGTGAAGAGCACGTATCTATGCATCTTGACATTTTCATCTGTGAAAGAAACGTTGTCATTAACGAAGCACACGTAATCTCAGAATCAAGACTTGAGAGGTAGGTTGCTTAAACAAGGGGTATAAATATTTTGGATAGCTAGAACACTCATTCTCACTAGAATACAGAAATACATTCCAACTTGATGAAATTTGAAATGCAATAAAAAAAAAGTGTAAATCATGCATTTAATTTGGATGACCTGTTTACAAGCTGCAGGTACAGAAAACAGTAATTAACCTAAACTTGGGAATTCAAGTCCTAGCTGCACTCAATGGCTAGAGATAGAACATCTAAGTCACATGGTTAGTTCCTTCACTAATCAGCTTAGCCCTAACCTCGCACATTTTATGACAGGGTTTGCATGTAATTCCAGTCAAAGCATGAAATTCTTGTAGCTACCTCACAGCATTTCTCATTGTAGAACATTTCTGAATTTCCCCTAGAAAAAAAATGCCATAATGCATCGTGCCAGATGTGGTAACGCTCACACACTGCAAACATTCCATTTTTGCTCTCAATTTAAGCATCTTCATGAATAGCAAAATAGCGATATCTTCAGTAAGCCGTCAAGTTAATTTTTAATTGATTGTGGGCTATTTTCAGAGGAAAATATGCACAATGCACTTAAAACCAACCAACCGCATGAAATTTTAGTGCCATCTAGTGAGTATACTGAATGTTGGGTTCAATGCCAAAGAATAGGAGCATCTCTTCACTCTGAGCAGCAAGCACCATCAAAGTGGAGCTTGCTGAAATGTAGTAAAGGAGCAATCACAGCAGTAATGCAGTGTGGCTACTACCATGTTTTGTTGCCAGTTTGCAGACAATCGTTTTGCAAGTGTGGTGTGCACACCTGCTTTTTGTTGCAGGTGCAAAAATCCGGCAAGCATATGGACGATGTGTGGGCATTTGCTCATCACAGTAAGAAGTACATAGTTACGAAGCCCACATTTACGAAGTTTTAAGTGGCTCTACTGCTCTCTTACTTTTATGGACTTTACTTTTATGCAACTTACTTTTATGGATTGAAGAATGTCAGACTGATGTAAGTTTCTGCAGTGCAAACTATAATTTTTTTGTCAGAAATGTGGTGCTAAATAAAGTCAGAAATGGCTATGTGCCATTCCACTTTTAAAATACCATGAAATGGTATTTTGTAATGATAGGAAAACCCTGCAAGAAATGTACATTCTATCACTTGAATTTTTAATAAAAGCTAGCTTGGTTAGCAATGAAGATATCTGCAATTATAAAAATTGCAGCCAATTTAGCTAAGTTGCCACATAAAAAGTATGTGTGCTAGCACGTTTCATTAGTAACTGGCGACCTTAGTGGTAGCGCATGCACTGTATATTTTGGGACCGTTTAGTGAGGTTAAAGTGACACCACTGTGTTTGGATCAATTGTGCGTGGATGGAAGTTGATAAAGACAGGGACATGCAGTGCACAGTGCTAGAGAGTGGCAGTTGAACAAGTGGGGTGATCGACTGTGGCAAGAGCATAGTGCACTTGTACAGTGGACAGAAAAGCGAATATGTTTGCACTGCCGCAAGGTTGAAACACAGTCTCTGTGCATTTTATATATTTTAATGTCAGAGCTCTTTCCCTCCGCACCAACTGTCCTCTCCCTGAGCAGCACAGCTGGTGGTGATATTGCATGTACAGCTTGGCCTAGAGACTGACTGCAACATCTAATGCTAGCGCATTAAAATGATGCTCTTCCTCTTTCTCCCCTGAACTCATAGATGCCCGTGCACCCGAAAAACAACATAACTGAAACAAGTTGAGACTGCACCTCATCCTGCCCATATTCCAGTGAGAGTTCTCCACACTATGTCAGAGGGAGTGGGGCAGCTAAGAATGTGTGGTGAGGTGCAAGCTGTTATGTTTACAAGTTATTTTTAAAATTTAAGGTCCTCGCAGACCTTTTCAATACAACGAATTCCTACAAAGACCACCTCTACAGATATGTTGCGTTAGGATATGACCATCAAAATTATCACAAAGCCCTTTTAAAGAACCTCAGGTTGTCGAAATTAATCTAAGCCCTTTCGCTAAGGCGTCTCTCCTGACCAAGAAGCAGCTTTGGGACGTTAAACCCCACATACCTCCTACAAGTAAACCACCTGTGGAATACAAACCCCATGTCCACAACTGCGGCTTAGCAGAAAATAGCTTTTTTACTCTTCAAAATTTTAAATCCAATCCCACATGGGCCTGCATAAACTGTATGAATGCAACTAGAGGTCAAGGTTGCTGTACATAACCTGCCTCTGGAGAGCCATAGTTATGCAGTTTGCAGATCTCTTAAAGGTGCGGAACACTGATCAAAATATGCAATGGGATTATGGTGGAAATGAAAGATCTTGCCTCATGTAGTAGAGATCGAGTACTACAGTATGAAAGAAACGAGGATTTATAATATTAATTTGGCACTGAAAATCGCCTGAAAACGACTTAAGTGGCCTCTTGTTGCGAAACGCAATTGTCATTGTAGTAACAGACGTGACATCTCAGGAAAATGTCACTGGTTTTCGTAAGTGCACAGTGTTCTCAATTCTTTGAAGAGTGCTTGCCTTGTATTTATTGTATTTTGCTTTCTTTCTGGTGCACCCGTCAGCAAAATCCACCCTCCTGTCGCATTGCCTACGATGTGCTTCTAGCGTTTGTCACTAAAGGGCACCACAGCGTTTTGAGTTCCTAGGATGAAGCAGTAACCATGGCGCACTAAAAATTTCGTTGTTGAGGCATACATTCTTGTAACTGCCTTGGGTGTAGAAACAAAAATAGACTCTACTCTGCACTGAAATTGTTGAATTATTGTCTGGCAGGTGAGAGTTATATTAGATTTTAGTACATCGCTTTTGTCCATGCACAATTGCAATCGTCATCTTTGTTGCTGTCATGGTTTTCAGCGTTAGACTACATAAAAACGGGTGCATGCACCGATAGAAAAACTCGTTAAAATTTTTCTATGCCACTTCTGACAAAACCATTATGAAATCGCCCACATGAGATGGGAAACTTTCCATTGTGTCGAAAAAAATTGAACACTTAAAGTGCAATGTTCTGTCCTTTTAAGTTGCTGCACCATCCACATGATTTGGGGTGTCCTATGCATGCCCACCTCTCACTGAAGATATAAAATGTTATGGAAACTTTGGATTTACCATGACTGTCTATAAAGACATTTAGAGTTTCACCGAGTCCGTATTTTCACCTCCGCAGTGGGACAAGTGAAAGATGCTCTGCTGATGTCTGACGAGACCTTCCAGAAAACCTACCATGCGCAGAAGCCTCAAAGTTATGACCACAACATTGTGTTCTATGGCGCTGGCCCCATCAAGAGCCAGGCAGCACTCAAACTTGCTCACAAAGCTGGCTATATACAGTAGGTATCTGGTTTTTTTACAGCCTATGCTAAGCAGCTTAACCCTTTATCCAATTAATCCATCAGCGTAATTGTAGTTAAAGCTATTACTAAAGCTGATCACAGATTGAAATTAATGAGCGAGTACAAACACTGCAAGGACACAATGCACATGAAACCAAGGAGTCATTTTGTAGCTGTCAAAAGATGTACCATGCCACCAGCATTATTCGTGTTCTGTTGCATGAATCACCTTATTTGTCTTCCAGTGCAACTGTTCTAGAGGTGAAAGGTCTGCATAAAGTGTAGCTTCAGTCTGTCGGTAACTGCACACTCAATCCACCTGCTTCTCAATTTCGTTAAGGCCAGGTTAAAATGACGATAAAGTTTGAAGATTAGTCCCGTTTACCTAGCAGTCAAAATTGCGATGCAACCATTATTTGTGCAACAGTAAAATAAATGTTTTACTACAGCAGAAAGCCCATGCTTTCTATTATTTGCTGTTGTGTTAGCCAGAAAACATCCATGTTAGAGCACTCCTGAAGTACACTTGTACGGGAAAGTTACGACATTCGAATGTGCCAGCAAGGCACTCCCAACAAAGCATGACATTGTTTCATGTGCGCCATTCTTTTTTGGACTAGTTCACATTACCACCGCAGTGTAGTGTTGACTTCATGAAAATTGCCAGCAGCTAATGACCATCGCAGCACAGTTCTTATTAGATGGAGAGCGTATGTTTTTATAAGAAGGATGAATTTCCATTACTAGAATGGCATTAGTAAATAGGAGCTGCTATTTGTCAATAAACATCGCATCCATACCTAACAGGCGCACTTCAAGGGTGGAGAGCTTTTTGCAGTTGTCTTTGTAATGATGGGCCTTATTATGGCATGTGTATACGAGTCCTTTGTTATCCACAGAAAGTGAAGTGGGGGATATGAGGATTAAATTTAAATTCCATTTCATTTTGCTTCTGTTAGCAGTTCGCTATTGCCTCATCAGATGGGTGGATAAGAATCTAATAGAATCAGACTAAGAATTGTGTCATGGTGGCCTTGCATTCATTCTTTCATTCTGTGCCATGCGATTACCTGAAATGTACCCTGCATGTTGACCGACTCCTACTTACTGCACAGAGCTAAAAAAAAAATAAAGGCTGAAGCGAGACATTCAAATTGATTTTAATAGGGAAATCGATCACACAAGACAGTCATTCGAAGTTATAGGAAAGTTTGAATCATGTAGGTGGAGAAACATAGTTTTTCTTTTTATATACCTTTCTTTTAGCCACAGGGTAGCATTTGTTTCGTGTGCATATGCATGATGTGCATCCAAATTGACTTTATTAGAAGTATGTGCTTGCATCATCCTGTACTGCTACTAAGTCAGGGTCATCTTGATGCTTATATTTAATTCACATATTGCCTTTCCTAGCTTTGCTCTACTTAGTTCACTGTTTCTGAATAAGAAGGCTACTCAGGAGATAGAACTCTTAGCCTACAAATTATTTATAAGACCAGTTCTTGAATACGCTTCAGTTGTGTGGGATCCTTACACTAAACCTAATGTTATGAAGCTTGAATCAATAACTGAACAAAAGCTACTATAGAACCATTACAATTGCAACATTATTAGGACAGAATGAAATGTATTTGACCTACAATAGTAAACTCTGTGTAAACAGAAATGTTTATGTTGAGCCTGTTACACTGCAAGCTACATGCACACATTATTGAAAAAATTTAAACACATTGCAAAATGGAAGCTTTCAAAGATTCCATTTATCCAAGAACTGTCTGCCAGTGGAACACTGCCTTCTGATGCTGTGGCATCCTTCACAGTCAAATCTTTATCACAACTGAAGCGCACATAATTAGCTGAAACAAGTGTTTTTGCTTGTGCAAATCTTTAGGAGCAATTTCTTTATCAATCTATTTTGCGCTTTATTTAGCATCTGGTCTCCACTCGTGCTAACCATTTTTGTGCTTTCAATGTTTATCTGCTCTGGTGGGCAGACCTATAATATGTTCTAGCTTTATTATTATTTTTTTTTTATGTAACTTGCAAGTTATTTTCTGCTTTGATATATTTGCTATTTATGTTTGCTTCTGCAAAAGCTGGCATTTGTGAAATAAGAGACTGCCAAGTATTTAACAAGCAAATGAGTCTAAATGCACTCGCGATTTCATTGCAGCTGCCAAATTGGGTGACCCGAGGAAGATTTCAGATTTTGCTGTAACGTTGGATTGCAAGTCAATGAATATTCAGCAAAATTTCTTAATTATTGGAAAAAAAATGTTTGTTTTTGAAAATGAAGAAAAAAAATTAATTTATAGCACAAGTATTTGTATGCAATTCAGCCTTTACTAATCTTTAAGGACATGATTAACAGTGACTGATAAACCCGACCTAGCCTCTTATTTTTGGCCAACCCTTGACCTTGGTATGGCTACTACAAAGATGTTATATGTGGTTACTTACATGCATGCCAAGTTTGACTTTTTTCATAGTCACAAAGCTTACCATACTCTCTTAAGTTAGCAGCTTAGAAGCAGTGCTACAACAATGGTCTAGTGTACACTGGTGTGCGTCTTGCTTGGTGTTTCCAGGCATTGAAGTGATGTGTGCCCGGCTTTTTCTAGTGCCCGGGAGTACAGTGGTGGCTGGGATGACTACCAGAAGAAACACAGATGATCCTTGTCTTTTGTCCCATACCATTTCTGGGCATGCTCATACAAGTCTCCGAGAGCTTCCGTGTGCAGTCTTCCAATGCCAATCAACTACTTGTCACTTAGACATGGTTTGAATTTCAGCGTATAATTAAAGCATTATTTACATACTCATTGCTTCCTCAGTCTTGTTTTCAAGGTAAAGTGGGCCCTATTACTGTTGACCAAGGGACAGGGAAACTTCAGTTACCGGTAGGTAAAATAATACACTATCCCTCTGAGGGTTCATCCTGCAACAAGATACGCATTTAAGCTGAAAAGTCTAGTTTAAATATTTTCCTGCGGTTTGTTACAACCTCGTGATGCACCGAGGAGTGGCTGAGACAGTTCTAAGTGAATGCCGCTGTTGCTTAACCCCTTGCATCTGCACAAAAATGTCCATCTTGATGCAAGCAGTATGCTTGTGAAATCAGCCGGTAATAGAGGCACCTGTATTTTCTTTTAGCCTTTGCTAGCTTGTAAAGTCTCCATTTCCAGCGAGAGTGCTCCCATTGTGATTAACATGATACAAGCAAGCTTCAATTTGTCCCGAGTGTTCATGTATTCATCCATTTGAATAAAAGAATGTAAGCTGAACTATTTAGATAACAGCCTTTGCAAATTGGTTCACAAAGCAGAGCATGGAGAGAAGCCTTATATCCAGAAGTGTTGTCCAAGCCCAAAAAGTCATTGGAGGAGTGTGATGGCCATGAGCAGTTTTCAGTAAAAACTGAGCACATGCCACAAGCAACACTAGCAGTTATGAAAAGATCCAGCAGGTATCCACTACAAGTGCTAAATTTTCAGAAGCATGTCCTCCAAGTGTTTTTTATAAACACACACTCTCATCCCAATTTTCTATGCCTAGTTCGATACACAGTTCACACTAGAAATGGCAGGTTCACCTTCAAATACGAGGTCTAGAACACTGCTCCACTGCGTGGTAAGCATATTTTCAGGCATTGCCAATCTTACATTATAGTGTTCTTTCAATTGATTCACAGTTAGGTTGCTTACAGCAATCCTTGTTAAAATCACCAACCAGAATTAAAGTTTCATTATTAAATCTGGCTGGCAGCCCCACATACACTGTTTGTATAGTAGTGGTTTCGCCTCCATGGGGTGAAATGTATGCTGCAACGGTTACCACATTGGTCGAACACAATCAAACGACACACAGTTCACCATTCTCTAATGACTCCTCTCGCAACTCCACCGCTATCATTTCTGTGCCTCTCTTAGTATATATTGCAACACCTGTGGATTTGTTCTGAGGTCGTTGCAAAGCACAAAGTGAGCGAAACATGCTCCAGAGTTTTGGCATCAACACATTGCGAGCAGTGAAACAAGGTCTCCAGGATGAAGAAAGGTAACCCAAGAGCAGGGAAATGCACTTGTAGGCGAGTGCCAGGAAATAAGCACAAGCTACTTCACAACGCGGCGAGCGACTCAGAGCTGAAGTCCAGAGAGCACCGCATGTACGCATATGCTGTCGATGAAGGCTGAGGAGTGACTGATGCGAGGGGAAAGATGCCGAAGTTGAGGACGCGCCAGCGACACACGACTGCTCAATCCGGAGTAACACACTTTTGTACAACGCTGCCCGGTAACGGCCGTGACGTCCGCTACTGTGACACGCCCCACTCTCTCACTGGGTACATTTGTGCGGCCGCTCCGCTCCCTCATTGTTAAGTCGCGTGATGTGGGCATCGCCACTTTCTCTTTCTCCTCTTCAAGTTCACGAAGAGACTGACAGAAAAAGAGAGACCGGCTTCTGCTGTAGCTGCGCGGCCGCTCCGCCCCCTCAGTGCTGAGCCACGCGACGCACGCATCACGAACTCTTTCTCCACTTCAAGTTTACGAAGAGAGAGAGTGGCTTCAGATAGACAGCAGCAAAACCCGTGATTGCGGCTAGTAGTGCTACACACTAAAACAAAATTGTAATTTTCAAGTCTGATATATAGTCAGCTTTTCCCACTGTGGTGGCTGAATGGTAAGAGTTCAATCCCGGGCATGGTTGTAGTGTTTCAATGCTTGCAAAATGAGAGGCGCCCATGCACTGCATGACATCATTGTACGTTATATAAACCCCACAAGGTTGAAATTGTTCGCAGCTTGACGCTTTGGCATCCCTAATTTGCTCTGGAACATTATACCCCATAAATCAGTGTCAGCCTTGTCTTCACGTAAATTAATGAAAAATGCAGTAAACGCTCTATTTGCAATTACCCTCTTTTGAAGGCTATATTATTCACCATTTTCACATTATATATGGACACAGCTGGCATGCTCACATACCTTCCGTTGAGGCAACCTGCCTGCAAACTGTGCGCTTCTATTAAGGCAAACTGCCAGTAAGACAATGAATTTTTTTTAGTCCCTTGGCCTGCATTGGTAGTGTACCGCATTATAATCGGATACCACACACTGAAAATGAAGCTTACAGGTGTTTCCACCACTAGCCAATTCAGGAGTAAAATGCGTGCATTAAACATTTTTTTGAAGCTAGCTCCAGAGACTACAGCACACCGCTATTTTTTTTTCAAAATGGTGGAAAAAGACGTCACGAGTTTCAATCTACTGGCAGAAAAAAGTTTTAAATCAAATTGTCTTGGTGATAAATGCGTCTTTCCTTGCCCAACAGACATCTGTATATAGCCAGAAAGAGTTAGAGAATCAATTCATACAATTTCTGCAGTATCCCTTTTGAAGGATGTCTCCTGAGCATCAGTGTTAGCACAGAAAGATGCATCTTCCATAATGGAAAACATTTTGGAAATAGGTACATGAATTTTTCAGCAGCTACACATGTGAGACAGCTGCTGGTTTGTTCACCTGGATGTGTGAAGAAAACACTATACCTTATTTCACAACTGGTTTATTAACGCAGGCCCTTAGAGCATGTACCGCTGGAATCAAAAGTAACCTGTGTGACATGATTACCGGATTGTAGTGCGCATATCCTGAAATATGCCACCAATACATTGAAATCACAAGTATGTTCATAACATAAAACTGAATGAGAGCGCAAAGCTTAGAAATGTCTTCTGTTTACTTTTGATTCCACCTGCACACTTTATATATATAAAGAGCAAACAATGACAACAAATATAACAAAGCCGTTTACAATGGCACAATTATCTATGAGTGTCCACTGAGAAAAGCAGCGGCTAGCCAAGTTTTGTTTCACTCATTGGGACGTTCTTTTTTTATCTATCAGCAAGGCAGCACACTTCCACAACTGCTTTTGCATTGTTTCAGTTGCTTCTGTTTCTGTCACTGTTTTCTAATGGCTAAGTTCTTGTCTTGCATCTTTCGAACTCTCCTTTCTGCTCAGTTTGCTCTAAGCATCTGTGCAAATTGAGGCAGTTACAGCTAGCATGCCTTGCGTTCCCTCATGATTTCCTCTCCGTGGCCTGGTCATGCATAGAACTTGCTTTGGCTAGTCGTGTCGTGAAGCAATTGAGCGAGCCCATGACCATAGTACCAGATGTTGCCAAGGCAATACAGCAATGACTTTTGTCTTTCCTGCCAGTCCACTAACCTGTCAACTCAATGTTTTCTTTTTATGTGAACATGACACGCTGAAAGGATGCAGCGGAGTTGCTTGTGATAGCCGCAAGCTGTTTTAAGAAAGCTTGCTTGCTTGGACAAGTAAGCTTATTCTGTAATTTTTTCCATTATTGGATCAACCTTACAGTGATAATGTCATATTGAGGTCTACCTCGTAAAAATGGGGCAAATGCTTAATCTCACTTCTAAATGTGTTGAAAATATGACTTATGTTCTACTTTGTGAAAATCGGGCAAATGCCTGATCTGAATGTGTGAAATTAAGTTCAAACATGGGTAATTTATGTTCCCCTAGCATGGAATCCAGTGGTAAACAGAGGAAAACATTTTAAGACTAATATGACAGGCTGTAACAGGCACTTTTCTTTTTTCAACTTTCTCCAATTCCCTTCAGTAGGCAAAGCCACTGCTGCTTTCCCCTTAAGGGATTGCAGAAAGTGTTGAACAGTCTAAGCCATGTTGTATTTTAAATAAGAATCAAATATGTTTGTTATCCGATTCACATTCGAATAACTGATATTTTGCATTTTCCGAGTGTCCAAAAATTTACCAATATGCTGAAAAGTTTTTGAAAAGCGCAAGTGTTCATCTGATAAAGCTACTGTGATGCAAGTGGTTTTCGGCATTATTTTCAGGCCCATTCGATGATCTGAGGTTTTAAATAATTTGGACATTTTTATCTGGTCCCTTCAAAGCCCAATTAAGAGTTTACTACGTATATTCAGCAGCAATATGACAGCTCCATTCAGTTTCATGCAGGTCCTGCCTGATGAAAAACTGGTATAAAAATCCTGTATAAAATGTATACTGGATTTTTTCCGTACGGTATGCACTTCTGTGTAATTCTGGTTTATTTTATCTGCAAATACCGTGTAAATTCTAAAATAGCCAAGGCAAACAATATTTGTATCTTTAATTCTCCATTTTGTCTGTATTTTTCGCGGCTAGGATATTCGATAGTCGAAGGCATTATCCCCTATATATTCGCAATCAATACGTAATCGAAAATTTCATTATTCGCACACCCCTTAATTTTTGCACCTTTACATGCCATACACAGCTCAAATATCATAGTGAGCAACTCAGAGTCCTTGCTATGACTCTGAACAATGGACAAGTGCCAGTGAACAGCAGCAAAAAATAAAGTATTTGGCACAGAACTATCACTCTAATAATTAATTACTGAAGCATAATTGAAAAGACAGATCTAGGGCCTTCGCTCCCATGGCAGCAAGTGCAGAGCAGGATCACCTGAGCTTGGACGCTGGACCTGCATTGGTACGATGATGAAGACCAATGATTAATGGATCTTAATACGCCAAAGCAACACTGTAGGTTATGAGGCATGCTACGATGGAGAGCTCCTGGGGCTGTATTACACAACAATCACATGATAAAAACTGCCACAAACCTGACACAAACCAATTAGCTTAGCTCCTACTGGTCGATTCTGTCCGGTGGACATGCCGAGCAATAGGAGCAGGGGCTGACAGGTTTGTGACAGTTTTCGTGATGTAATCAGTGCGTAATTTGGACCCAGAATAATTTCAGCCTCCAAGGAACAGCTCTGCACATTGCCTTGTATGAAATATGGCTGACATAAATCTTGTGAACACATGTTTAAGAGCCTGCTCCGCCGGGGTGGTGCAGTGGTAAGATGCCCGACTACTGTGCCGGAGTTCCCGGGTTCGAACCCGACCACGGCGGCTGCGTTTCGATGGAGACGAAACGAAGTGGCGTCCGTGTGTTATGTCAGCGCATGCTAAAGATCCTCAGGTGGTCGAAATTACTCCGTAGCCCTCCATTACGGCTCCCCTTTCTCTCTTTCCACTTTCGCTCCCACCTTCACCCCTTCCCTTACGGCACGGTTCAAGTGTCCACAGAGCAAGTGTGACGAACACTGCACCTCTTCCTTCCTGTGAACCAATTATTATTATTATGCCAAATGCCGAAGAGCCAAATGCCATGCACACCGAGTCACCTTTACCTACTGCAGTAATTGTTTAAGTAATTAGCAAAGTAGTACACAACCTAGTACAGACTACAGTAGGAACTTGATGATATGAATTCAGTAGGGCTTCAAGAAGTATTCACCTAGTACACAACCTAGTACACATTACAGTAGGAACTTGATATGAATTCAGTAGGGCTTCAAGAAGTATTCATATCATACAAAATGAACAGACCCATATTCTGAGCTTGCGTAATTTTAAAACTGCCATTGCCACCCTCACTTGATTGGTGGAAATGTCAGAACTGGAGGCATCACTCACACTCGCAACTGAGCCAACATCAACTTCTGGCAATTCTACCAATCAGGTGAGTGCAAAAATGACATTTCCCAAAGCAACACTAACTTAAAATATAGGTCAAATCTGTATGCAGAAACATGAAAACTGCATTCACGGAGATCTATTTATGGCTGACTGGACTTTGTTATTGCCGCCTGCCATTGCTCACTGCTGCTTGCAGCCCGTATCGCGCAACTGGTGATTGCGAAGCTGCTGTTAGATCACGCGCCACTGCTCACTGCTTAATGTGCGTACTGTGCAAATGTCAATCACAGTGTCGGTGAAGTGCAGAAGCACTGTCTTTCTATGGTATGGTCATGGCTAGCGCATTCTTGTCCTTCATAGTGATGCCGGAGTGCGTTCAGAACATGCAAAATTCTGCGCATTGTATGCAATGCACTCCGGCCAGAGAATTTCGTAAATTCATAACTGTGATCACATCAATGAGATTCTTCTGTGCTGCAGGCTTTCAATAGTATTGAGAGCAATACTAGAACGCTGCATGTAACGCCAAACGCAATCTCACCTGAGCACTTTCGACGACCGTGGAAAGTCATTGAGGTCCGCAACTGCTCGTTCTGCCTCTTGTAGAACTCTGAGAAATCCAGCCTAAAGCCAAGTCCTTGCAAGTTGGTGTCGTCATGTCGTGACAGGCTCAGTAGAAAGTCCTGCACCAAACGCTGTGCACCCCATATGTGTCAGCCTCCAGGTCAACACATGGGAGCAGTTGTATCAACCTCTTCTGTTGTAGTTGATCACGCCTGATCGTGTAAATACACTGGTGGGGGCACCACCATGCAGTGGCCATGCAAAATGCACTCTACCAATTCTGTATGCATGCATGTTTGCATCAGAGAAACAGTAACACATGGTGTAAACTTTCTGAAGCACTGTATTTGTACAAACAAAAATAGAAGCCTGAAAAGGCATGTTTGAGGCTCCAGATGGGCATATCAAGGCAGATCTCATTCTTAGCAAATGCAAGTACAGTAGAACCTCGTTGGCATGCTCCCGGTTCATACAATTCCCTGTTTCATACGTCCAAAATTGCGGGCAGTAAAAATCTCTCATTGAGTTACACTATTTTTCTCCCGGTTAATATGTTCCCGGGCAACCAGTTACTATGTTCGAAATTTCGACGAACTACGGTTGTATAATATGTTTTGAGATTAACCGTACATGTGCTAATGAGCACTCCCGACATGAAAAACTGATCTGCAGTGCTCATCTACCACAGTTGCTTTCCTGCGGTAGTCAGGTGCAAAGGGGCAAAGCATCAAAGAAAGGCAACATGACATAAAGCAACATGCGAAAACATGACTGCATGAGGAGCAACACAGTGGCTCCTTTACGGTGCCTTGGGGGCATAGGAGTGAACCATTTGATAACACCTATGTGCTTGCAACGAGCTGGCTGGGCCTGTGGGACAGAGCATGAGCAAAAACGCGGCGCCTGTAAGCCATCGTGATGACTTCTCCACATCACCAGTGTAAGGGGGCGAAGCATCCGGAAACACCCAAGGAAACGACCTTGGCTTGTCATTACCTTCTACGAACCGAATTTATTACTAAATCTTTTCCATGCTTGTGACACCGCAAATGCGGACTGAATTCTGTGAGAGCTAAAAAAGGAGCTGTGCATACTGGATGTCTATAAATGCCAATCTGTATTTTTACGCTGTGAAAGTCAATTCTAAATTCCTTTGTACCTCATTCAGCGGTTAAGTTTTTCAAAATCAGGCAGTTTGGATCATTCATTTTTCCAAATGTTTTTTTGTTCTCCGATATTTTCTTTTAAATGTATCAATGAGGTTTTACAGCAAAAATAGCTTGTGCAACTGACGGGTTTTGAGATGGCTGGCATGAACTTCGCATCACTTGACGCAGTGATGGAAGCTTAGTATGGACTTGGAACATGTAATGCTATGCATGAATAAAGGCAGTGCCCACTCTCACACACACATAAATGCAGCCAGTTAATGAACCAACCTGGTAGCCATCTGAGATCATTCTAAGAGCAACCTGAGCTCGCAGGTCGTTGGAGTCGCTATTAAGCTGAGCAAGCAGCTCCTCCTGCACTTGTTTGAAGCGAAGCACTTGGTCGAAGATGGAGCGTAGCTGGGACAGAATGTCCTGCAACAGCACGAAAGACACAGACATATTTTGTTGATTCCAAATAGATGCATGGGAATGAAATATAAAAAAAAAACATCGCAACGTCAAAATGTTGTTCACGCTTCTTTCACAAGCTTTAAAGTTTTATATCAACTCAGCCAATCCTATGCCTTAGAGACGGAACACACCCGCATTTTTTACAGTGCTACACATGTGCCCACGTAGTCTGGTTGAGAAAGTGATAAATGCAAATGGAAAACGCATCACAGGGAATTTTAATGGAAGAAACCACACTAACAAACGTTCAAAATATTCTTTGCTCTTGCTGCCAGCTACAATGACGGCATTATCCCATTAGCAGGCCATGTGATGTGTGCTGCAGCTGATAAAGGCTTTGATGACCTGTCTCACTTATGAGGAACACTAGGCACCGTCATCTTCCAGTGGCAATGCGCCAACTTGTATAACACAGGAAACCAAAGGCGACACAGCATACCATGCAAATTTGCAGAGTGGGCAAAAATTTATTTCCCTTCTTGCAAGGCCTGAAGAAGTTGCAATAATCCCCACCATTTGAGGTGATTCACTTGTGCTCCGGTCAAAACTAATGTGAGGTGCACAGCTCTAGTGCCAAATAACTGCACACAAACCTTTGATAAGCTGTACAAGTTTTCCCAGACATTTTTCCCAAGTTTTCCCAGACAAATGCTGCACATATAGATTTCTACTGACAACACCAAACAAAATGTGTTCTGAAAACAGAAACCTTCTCAGAAGTCTGCTGTGCATATTTTATCTAGCCTATCCTCCAAGTTATTCTGAATTACTCCCCCTCAAAGTGGATCAATAAAATCTCCACAAATGCTTTTTATTCTCACGAGCGGACAACGAGAGCCAGAAAACGATGGCAAAGCAATCAAGCTGAAAGTAAGCTGAAGCCAAGAGAACTTGAGCAAACTGAAGCACTATTACAGATATCTATAAACCTGCCAACTTTATGAAGAGTAAAATTTTGAATTCCGCTAACTTAAAACAAAGGATCTGCAATGTCCCATGGAAGACATCAAGGAATGCTTCAAAATGCACCTCGCATTATATTCAGAACCATATCGCTTTAAAGAGGAGCTCACCCGTGACTCTGGGTCAAGCAGGGCCCGTGTCATTAGGGCAGCCAGGAAGTCGTCATGAGCATGGATAACCTGATCCAAGTCTTGAGCTTGTGCCACCCGTGATTCCAGCTCTGCCCATGAGCACTCAATCACCTGCACAAGGAAAGTTTGCTGCTCCTCACTACTCTTGTGATTCCCATCAAGCCAAACGTTTAAGGCAAGCAAGGAACAAGAACTAATTTTTCAGCTCCTTTTGCAAACTGTGCAAAATTTATAGACACAAAGTGCACCCCCATTGAACCACTCATATATCCCATCGTAAACATAGGATAAACCAAAGTTTTACACAAACATTTTCAATGCATGCTGCTTTCTACACAGGTACTATGTACTTTACGTGTGCATCTATGACTTCTACCTGCCTAAGCTTGTTCAGCATTGATTTCACACACTAGAGTAACCCCTCCCCCCTTTATTTTTTTTGCAAAGCATAGGCGACCACGGGCCCCACAAACTGTAAAAAGGAGACTTCCCAAGGGAAGCAGTACAGAAATAATAGCACATTTTGCTATTTTCAGGCCAAGCAGGAAGTAAACATAGATTATCAACATTTATTCCTGTTCAATAAAATCTGCCCACTTCCAGCTTTAACATAGTCTCAAGATCCATGCATAGCTTCAAATAAACTGCTAGAATATCAAGTTATATTTTTTACCACTGTTGAATGCTTCAGGGCATAAAGAGGTGTGTTATGATAAAATAAAGAAACTTCTCCGTGCTGCGCAGCCTCCCTAGCACAAGCCTTTTCCGATAGAGGAGATAAATTGTCCATCCCCTTTGCTCTGTCACTGCCGCCACTCTCACTGCTGTGCTAACTTTGCCACCTATGATACGTCAGCGGCGGCAATTCACGTGATTGCTTGCGTACGTGCGAAGTCGCCAACCACGAGCACCCCTAACACCTCACAACAGATCGAGTCACCCTCCTGGCCCAAACACTAAGAACCTAGTCCACGTGTAGGCCCCAGGTAGGCTTCACATACATTTAAATGTAGTTAATTCGACCCATGTTAATTTGGAAATTCAGATAATTCAGACTAAATGCCTGGTCCCAGCTGATGCCCATGCAAGTCAATGGCATCGGACGGTCGTTTTACTTTGGACATGGGCGGGTTTGCACAAGTTAATTCAAACAGGAGGTCACGCCAAGGCACAGCCCGCAAAGTTAGCAATCATCCAAATAGACTTCCTCGAAGCTGGACCGAATGGACCAGTCACACCCGCACATCTCAGGTGTGTGCACTATGGTACACATGATGACATTTGGAAATACCCCATTGCTGTAATGTAGCCCAGCAGCATAGTTTCAGTTCCACTCTTCTTAAATTCACACCATCCCATCACTGCCATTGGGCACTTGCATCAGCCAGTTCCGCTGTTTTGGACACTGCTTATAGCTTTATTGTGTGATGACATCACACTGTTTATATGTTTTTCTCAATATACCTATACTCCTGACAATGCACACAAAGCAAAGCACTTTAGGAAGCTGTGAAATACTTTTGTAACTTAGTTTTCATCTTACATGCAAAGAAAACAATACTCCAGCAGTTCATTAGATAAAGTTACTGGAACGCTAACGCTTTCCGGCACCTTCTTTAGAGGCATTCAATAATTCAAACGCTTCTCCTGATCTGTTCAAAGCTGGATTAATTAACTTTGGAGGGTGATATCACCCTCCAACCTGTATGTATGCCCCCCCCCCCCTCTTATGTAATGCCTTCGGGCCTTTAAGGGACAAACAAATGAAATAAATGAAACGAAATAATAATAATAATAAAAAAAAAATTAAATAGAAATTTACTCATCGCGCGTCACATGCTCAACAGCTCATCATCATTGTGTTCTCTGAGCAGCTCTCACATGCATTCGTTCTGAGATATCTTCCATTAAAAACAAGGAGAAGAAAGCACCGCCAACTGTTTCATTACTAACCGCAGGAACAGTACTTGTAGCAATTCTAATAGCATAGGACAACAATATAAACAGTAATGGGGCTATATTAGTTTGTGGGCACCTCAGTTACTAGTGTAGACAAACATTGCCATAATGAAACAGTTTATAACAAATATAACAAAGGGCTTCCCTTTCTCCTGGAAGCTCTCACAGCAAATATTTTAAATCTCAATTTTTGTGAGATAAAATTTGCCTCCAAAACAATGCAAATCCCACGACAATCGTCCTTCAATTTTGTCATAAGAGAGTTTTCATGTTGGTGTGGCATATGTCTTGCTTTCATGAAACTCCAGCAACTAGGGTATATGACCCACTGAACAGTGTCACGAGAAAAAGTGTGTATGGTTCACTATGCCGCAGAAAATTAACCAAGGACACTGAATTTCCATTGTTTTCTAACCTCCTCACTGCAAGTGGCCCGCTATGAATGCACTATACTTCTCAAGTATCATGTGCTGATTAGATTCATTTCACTGCACTGCAAAAAGTAGCCATTAAGTCTGGCAAACTCATTTTCCACCACGAGACGCTGCTGTCGGGTGGTGAATACACGTAATTCCTGTTGTGGTTTTTTGCTGCAGAGGAAAGGGAGGGGTCAACTAAAAAAAATCAGCCATATTTTCCTGATGATGAAGCCAATACAGGACACGGTAAAAATGCGACAGGATTTCATGAGGCAAAGGAAGTGAGCAGCATGCATCAAAGCTCCTCTGTTGTGCGTGGCACGAGCATAAATTGGCAGCAGCCTAAAAGCCGCTTATGTCGCCCTATGTTTCCTTGGTGGCAGGCAAACCCACTGGCACGGGTCATTTGCAGCTGAGGTCGTTTACGGCCACAACGAGGAAACTGTGGGGCCTCTGACTGCGTACTAATGAGATTCAGTTGTACCACTAATGTAAGCCTGTTATACTTGGTGGCACGGGCAGAGGCATATTATTTTTTATTATTTTGGTTAGCCTTATCATAATATATGTACCAGCAATGTGTGATGTGCACAAAGAAAGGCACATGACCACAGCACGACTTCTGTGAAATGAAAATTGATGCTGTCTGCCTCCTGTTAGTAACGCTCACCTCAAAGACCATGTAGTACTGGACCTGCTGCATGAAGTGCATCATCTCTGAGAGCACCATGTGGCACTGATGAAGCACAGGCTGTATCTCTGCACCAGAGAGGAAAGAAATGGCATTGCCAGAAGGAATGTTTGAGACATTTTATTGAAAGACACCTATGAGGTTACGAAGAACTGCCAGTCTTCGTTTTTAACAACTGCAACACTTGCAACACTTAAGTGAGTAACTACTCATTATCATTCACCTCTGTGCAGCCATTTTGCTACCAAGAAGACCAGCACAGCTTTTCCAGGAGTTCTTGTGGTTCAAGAAAAATTTGTCCTGGTCATCCTCCATGCCTGGGAAGGTTGTTCAACTGGATATATTTTTCTTGAAATGCAAAATTTCTGAGAAAACTTCAGTAGCTTTCCTTTGTTGTCTGCTCCACAATAGGGGAATTCCCTTGGACAATGGACTAGTAGAGACATACAATATAAGTAAAACCTCGATAATTCGAACTCGGTTAATTCGAAATCCCGGATAATTCGAAGGTTTTCTGTGGTCCCGTATTTTCCAATGTAAATTTGGCCGGATAATTCATACAGGCGGCCTGCGCCAGCCCGGTTAATTCGAAAATTTGGACTGCTATGCGGCAATGCCTGATCCATGTTTCACCGCAAACCCGGCGAAACGACGGCCCTACGGAGCCGCGAGGCAAAGCCACATAGTAATGGTGATGATTTATAGGCGAAGCGCCCCAGCCGGAGCACTCTCTGCACAAAAATCGGTCCACAGTGCGCCTCGCGCACCGCCGAAACACGCGCCTGCCGAGGAGAAGACGTGCTTCACTACAACACGGCGGGCATACCGGTTTTTATCACGTGACCTCGCCCTCACTCCATCCCTTGGTGTGCTTCGCCCACTCTTCCCCCGTGCCTCCGACGCTGCAAGTACGCCACCACCACCGCCGCGCCGGTCTCGCCTGCGCCATTTCTTTGTGTTGTGCGCTGTGGTTAGGGGTCGGCTACTGTGCCGTTTTTTTGGGCGGGACTGTGCAGAAGTGCTAGCTTTGTGACCGTAGCAGTGCAGAAATGCCAAAGTACAAGACTTTAAGGCTGCAGCAGAAGTTCTGCTTGATCCAGGAAGCAGGCAAGAGCGCTTGTTCGAAGACCGAGTTGGCCGCTTGTTCGAAGACCGAGGATGAGTCCAACGCAGTCGGCTTCGCCGAGTATATCAACATTGAGAGCGAAGAGCAGACTGGCTACTCTGACTTGGAGAGTGAGATCACTGCTGGTACGAACATGCGCGATGACAGCGACGATAGCGACGACAACACCGACGAGCCTCCCCGAGCACCTGCTCTTGGTGAAGTTATCGGATCGCTGAACGTTATCCGCAGTTTTGTTGAGTTCCGCGGTGGAAGTTCAGAGATGTTTCGTCTATTTGACCAACTCGAGAGCATGACCTTAGGAGCCGCAAACTACCGGACGCGGCAAACCAGCATCTCTGATTACTTTCAGTAGTAATTCAAAATATGCCGAATAGAGGTAACACGTTCCTGCAACGAATTTTTTTGCCTAAGTCTTATTTCTTGGTGTGTTCGGTTAATTCGAAAACCCGCTTAATTCGAAGATTTCTCGCGGTCCCGATGACTTCGAATTAACGAGGTTGTACTGTAGCAGCAAATGGCACCATTATCACCAGGACAATTCGATTTAACTACCTTCCTACCAGTCAATGAAAACTCATTCATGAGATCTTTACAAAAAGGACAGGTTGTCAACGTGTCGATGTCAATGACAGTTTTTTTTCAATTTTTTCGGTTATTTATAGTTTATAACAGCTCCATTTTTGGAAAGAGCGGACTAGAACCTGGTAGGTTACTGATATTACCACTTTATTTCCCCTCAGGGACCCTTTAATTTGCCGCCCCAAAGAGACCCATTTGCACCTAGGGTGAGAAAAGTGAAAAACTGATAAATCCTGAATCATCCATCATGATTTCACAACACCTTTCAATCTAGCTTATGTGGCAAAAGAGAGAGAAAACATCCTTAGCTCCTTCACTCTCTACTCATACATCAGAAAGAGCTAGCGTAGAATGGGGTGAATAGGATGGCTACAGGCACTCAAAGAAAACCAAACAGGGGTTGAAGGGGAGCCTCAGTACACAAACCAGTGTCTCGATAAGAGGACTTTCTTCATCTGGGCGAAGTCTTGTTGTCGAAGTCTTCTTATCAAAGCGATGCTGTGCGAATGAAGTGAGCTAGAAAGAAATGAAGATGACAGGCTAAGACCGCACTTTATCTACTCTCTGTCAACCAGCTTAGTTGCATACAACAGCTGGCACCATCGGTCATGCGATGAGCTGCCGTCTGCAAACCGATTATGCCACCCCCACATACCTCCTTCGCTTTATTCGTTTAGCAATGCCATTGTGGTTTTGGATTCCAGCGGTGGCACGTGATTACGATGTTTGAATGCCGAGCCTGTGATGTGGGTTTGATCCTGGCCACAGTGACCACTTTCCAATAGAGGTGAAAGGCGGCCGTGTACTATGGAATATATCAGTGCACGTTGAAGAATTCCTGGTGGCCGAAACTACCAGAGCCCTTGACTACAGTGTCCCTCATTACTGATGTTGCTTTCGGGTGCTAAACACCGTATATAACACAACCTGCCATTTTGGTTTTCCTCACAAGTCAAGGGTGAGATGTTTTACGGAGCCGCAATGAAAGCCCTTACACCTAAAACCACATGAGCCATGTAAAGTCATCATTACTAGGCGAGGCAATGGGAATTTTTTAAAGTCTGCAAATTAATACCTAGGCTTGAAGTCCTGTACATAGCCTTTAGCCAACATGATACACATATTGTACAGGCACCTTCATTACCACTTCCTGGGTCCTTGCAGAAACCTCACTACAGCACTGGGAAGAAAAAGTGACTGCAGTACCTATAGATAGCAATACGTTTTTACCATGTTTTCATAATTCAGGGCATTTTCTGTATTCATTTGCAGTCCACCAGCTGGCTGCATAGGAAAGCACACACATACTGATGACCCCTCCTTCATACATCTTCTGTTGCTTTGTTGCTGGAGAGCAATAACAAAGCAAAGAAATATTCCTCAAGAAACCATCATTCCCACTTACCAGCAGCATGTTGGCGGTTCTTTATTTTAAGGTTGACCATCTGCTGTTTCCAGGCAGCTGTAGCCACATACTCCATGTGCTTGGCCCTCCAGAGGTGATTGAAGAGTCGCAGATACAGCGACATGCAATATGGTGTGAACACCTGCATAGATGCGACAGCTCCACCACTCATTCGCTTACTCGAACCCTCGCGACAAGGACATGCATATAACACATACTGACTAATTGCACCCCAAGAAAACATAGTGTTAACGAGGTACCATTAAACCAAGGTCTTGTGACTCAACCCAAATTCTGCAATCTATAGCTCTTTTCTGTATGACTCTCTATATCACTCTTTTCTGTATGATGACCTATTTTTCTGTATGGCTCTCTATATCACTCTTTTCTGTATGATGACCTATTTCTTTCTGGCCCCAAATTTCAGGCTGTTGTCAAAATAAAACTGTGCCCACAGAGCTTTGTTTGTTATAGTGGGTATTTGTGAGTTCAGTAATGAACGTCTGCCACTTGCCATGCCAATAGGTCCATCAACGCGGTAGAAAAGGCTGAACACGTCCCAGCCAGTGTCACCCGGATTTATCTGAAAAAAAAAAAAATAATAATAATAAATAAATAAATAAATAAATAAATAATTATAAATAAATAATAATCGATTGTCACGATTGTCATCGCAGCAAGCCACAATGAACAGTGGGCCTAGGCCTCATGACAGCGAGAACTTCCATCAACCTGCCAGTTCAAAAAAGTAAAATTCTCTGAGTGCAGTATTGAGAAATGTTCAAGACTGAAATGCAGGAGACAGTGTTCTGAACAAATCTAAAGAAAGCTAAACGCCTCCAAACTTCCTGAGTTAAGATCCATTAGAAAATGTTTGACCAAAAATGTAAGGCACCGCATTTCAATCAATCATAGTCTCAATTAAAAAAAACAACAAAAAAACTGCAAAGCATGAAATGATATTAAGTGGAATATCTGAAACATGAACAAATAGGTACAGCAATTTAAGTTCATTCATAACAAGCCAATTAAGCTCAATACAAACACAAGAATTAGAAAAACAGAATATAGAGCAAAGTGCATTTACTAAGGGTGTGCAAGTATTGAAATTTTCGGATATCTAATATCTGCTCAGTGGAAAGAAAAAAATGCAAAATTAAAAACTAGCAAGCATCGCTCACCTTGTTCATTTCAGATAAAATTAAACTAAAATTGCACAGAAGTGCATATCCATACTAAAAAAGTCCAGTACTGTCGCGCCTCGTTAATACGACCCCGTTAATATGAACGATTCGAATTACGGACTGTTTTTTCTGGGGACCAAACTTTTCCCATGCATTTACGTCTTGTTAATATGGAAACTCACTGTCCGGACAATGGACGAGGAGAAAATGCACAGATACCATTAGAGTCCATGTATTTTTGTCGCATTATTATGGCCAGTGGTGAAAACCAAATTGTTACACTGCTCCAAAGATAATTTCTCTTCTAGAGTTTGTTGACAGGCACCACATGAACATAGTGCCAATGACTGATTGATTGCCCTTTTCACTTGTAGTTCCATATTTTACACTGCGAAGTTGCGCAGTCGATGCACTATTTTTTATTTCATGAATTCACTTGAACAAAACTCTGACAGCAGCTTGCGCCTTGTTGAAAGTTGGATTCAGCAGCTTTCAGCCGAATGAATGCTGATACGTAGCAGGGGCTCATGGGAGATGAAAATTTATTAATGAAACGCCATCGAAAAAAATATGCAACTACATCACAATACTTTCAATTGCATCGCATTTGAAGCATAAAGGTGACTTGGATAATGTTCTTGTAGTTCCTAATGCCAACTTTGCTGGCATACATTTGCTCTAAAGTAGACCTTATCCTTAGCATTTTTTTGTTGTTTTTGTTTTCAGAAAAAAAAATGTGATTCGTTATTACGGACTCGATTTATGGACAGTTTTGTGCGGTAACCAAAATGTCCATATTAACGAGGCACTACTGTATACATTTTTATGCAGAATTCCATATACCCGTTTTTTTTTTTGTACAGGAAGGACCGCCATGAAACTAGTGGAGCTGTCACACTGCTGCTGAATACAGTAAACGCTCACTAATTTGGCCTTCAAGAGAACAAAAAAAATGTTCTAATTAATCACAAGCTCGAATTACCGAATGGACCATGAAACAATTGCCAAAAATCGTTTGCATCACAGTAATTTTATATGATGAGCTCCTGCACGGTGGTTGTCTACATCTGAGAAGAAACCCTAGTGAGAACGACGTTTACCCATTTTCCTCAAGGGCTTCGCTTTGCGCACTGTCAGGAAGGCCCTCTTCACAAAAGTCCCTCATAACAAAACGGCCCCATCACATTTTGAGGATGCTTCACAGCACAGTACACGCGGCCAAGCATTGCGGTGAAGCGCACAGTGTAGTGAAATTGTGGTGAATGCGAAGATTTTAGGTGTATCCGGTAATTTTCGAATATCAGTTTTTCAGATAGGAATATAAATCGAATAAAAAACATATTCCATTCGTATTCGAAATTTTGAATATTCACACATTCCTAGCATTTACACAACCAGTAGACTGGCATGGAAAGAAGGTCAGAAATGCCTTGTGTAATGCTGCACCATTACGACCATTTTATATTATATATATTATACAGAGGAAAGGAGCCAACAGTTGGCGAGGCCAAGGAGAGCGTAGCAGATGTTTTCTTTTTAATTTTTACTTTTGCTTGACCTGAATTATTTCTCTAATCAGTTTAAAGCAACGTTCTTAGATATAGACAGTTGGAAAACTGTTGGCGCGCCACGTTGTGAAGTGGGCCTAAACAATCGCCGGTCCAGCTAGAGTTGATCACAAAGCGACAGCAGCGGCAGATGGGTGAGGTCATTGAGCTAATACACAGGCAGAAATTTTAAAATACTACTAACCCTCTTCTTTCAGCAATGCAACAAAAAATAAAATTGCATTTGCATTTTTAACACACATTTATATACATATGAAAGCCACCGAGTCTACTGAGGCGTCTGAAGCAAGGAAGTTGCAGACGCGGCTCAAGCGTGTCAACTGCTACCTGCATGCTTGAGATACGTCGGCAAATGCGATGGTGTTTCATTTGTAGAAAGATGTGTTTAAAAAATGCAAGCGCAATTTTATTTTCTGTTGCATTGCTGAAAGAAGAGGGTTAGCAGTATTTTAAAATCTCTGCCTGTGTATTAGCTGAATGGTCTCACCCATCTACTGTAGCAGGAGAGAGGGGCACTGCAGTCGCTTTGCGATCAACTCACGCCGGACCGGCGATCGTTTTGGCCCACATTGAACCGTGCAGTTTTCCAACTGTATCTGTCAAAGAAAATTGGTTTAAGGTGAAAAAAAAAATTTAATACACAGCAGAAGAAAAAACAAAGTATCGATGGTGGGAACCGAAACCATGACCTCCGAATATCGCGTCCGGTACTCTTATCAACTGAGCTATATCAATGGCTGTCCAATCTTCTACCTGCTTGGGTATCAATTGGATATTGCCTATTATCGAACTTGGAGAATGTTCACCAGCGCCACAGCGTAAATCCACATGGGTGCATGAAACAAATTAGACGCTGTGCGCCGAGCTGCCAGAAAAGCATTCAATGGAGTCTCACCACCACACGCAGCACAGAAAATTCTGTGCTTTGTCAAGAAAGCTGCTCAGATAACCTTACACTTCATCTCGCTGCGGTGGCTCATTGGTTGGGGTGCTTGAAAACTAAGCAGAGGAACTCAACTTTAATCCTAACAGTTAAGGCCGCGTTTTGATGGAGGTGGAATGAAAGGCACCCGCGTGCCATGCTATGTCAGTGAACATTAAAGAACCCTAGGTGGTAAAAATTATTTCGAGCCCTCCAGTATGGCATCCCCCATAGCCTGAGTAATTTTAGGACGCTATGCTCCATCGCCATCAGCCGGGCTACACCCACAGCAGGGCGAAGGTCTCTCCCATATGCGCTAGCTGCATTCATTTGACCCCTGCGAACTTCTTAACCTCATCCGCCCACCTAACTATCTGCCACCCCCTGCTACGCTTTCCTTCCAATTGGAATACAGTTTGTTACCCTAAGCGACCATCGGTTATCCTCTCTTCGCACTACATGTCCTGCCCATGCCCATTTCTTCTTAATTTCCACTAAAATGTCATTACCTTGAATCATTTCTCTGACCCACTCTGCACGCTTCCTATCTCTTAACGTTACATCTACCATTTTTCGTTCCATAGCCCTCTGCGTTGTCCTCAACTTAAGTAGAACCCTCCAAGTAGAATCATTGCTATGCCCCATAAACTAAACTAAACCTACACTACACACTTCATCATCCTTGCCTCCTGCTCGCCCAGCTGTCTGAGATCATACTTGCCCCATAAAGCATCACCTCCAATGCCCACGCACACGGCCTAAAATGGCACACAAAATCCGAGACGAGATATAGGGACAAACTAATGTTCACTGTCATGAACGAATGACAGAAAATATTGCGGTGCTGGCAGCACAGCAGAGCAGCTATCTTGACAATGTGCAACATGTACGGTGTTTTGCAACTTTATCGTACCCGTTTTGAAAAATTCTCCCGTCTCAACCGAAGGCTCATTTGCGCTGAAACTGCACAGAAAGCTTGCGCATTGTATTCTTCTTTACGAGGTAAATTCGACCATATCGCTTACTTGGTTTGGCCGCGCATGATGAGAAACTAGAACCGTCTGTGACAAGACTGAGGAGCAAAAGATGCTAACGCCAATTTTTTGCCGAAGGGCAGCGGTGGCGCCATCTAGCATCATTACAGGAGCGTGCCATGCTTGCCTCTGCACTTTGGAACCGCAGTGCTTTCCTCCAGTGACACAAGATGATGCCAGAGGTGCCTTTTGCTGGAAACTCTGCGCTGGCGTTTTTCGCTCCTCAGTCTCGTTGCAGACGATTCTGGTTTCTCATCATGTGCAGCCAAACCAAGTAAGCACCATGGTCAAACTTACCTCATAAAGAAGGGGACAACAACGCGCAAGCTTTGGGTGCAGTTTCAGTGCAAATGAGCCTCCAGTTGAGGCGGGAGAATTTTTAAAAGGGGGTATGATAAAGTTGCAGAATACAGTATTAATGTCCCCCTGCAACAGAACCAATGTGACAATGGTTATGCGTTTGCATTCCTTACATCGAGTAGCTTTATTTCCAGCCGCTTGAGTATGTCAGGGTCCACAAACTGTGCATTGGTAGTGCGCACAGCTTCAGCAAGCGCCTCGTTCAAAGCGTGCTCGTGCAGGCGCTGCGCAGGCTGGTTCAGCTGCTCACTACAACAGAAACATTGTCCACAAAATCAGCTTGTGAAAAAATGAACCACAAAGAAAAACAATGCGAAGTCTCAAGTAATGCCCCAAATGGTAACGGTCGAGGCAGGTAGAATTTTGGCTCCATCCGGAGGCTGGGTAGATCCCTCCCAAGCATGTGTCAAAACTATGCTCCCCTTGGTGCCCCTTTCCCATGCTGCATCTATGATCCCTTGCTCACAATCGTTGTAGTTAAGTGCTTATCCCTTCCAGCTTATATCTTCTCAGTCAAACAAAGCAAACTCCATACCACCGTGTAACGGTAAATTGCGATAAAATCAAACAAAATTTGTGACTGAGAAAGTAATCGCTGTCCTAAGCAAAAGCGAATGACAATTGATTGCAAAATAGAAAAGCTGTATGAAAGAGTCATTTAAATGGCTCAGTTTCCACGTTTGTCACCATATGGGTGTTTTATTCTTAACCCTTTCACTGTCGGCTGTTTCTGACTGGGACGCACCCCCAGTGTCGGCTTGGTTTCAGAGAACGAGCATATCAGGGAACGAGCATAAAGATTTATTTTGCATCATGGTGGGTATACAAATAAATTAGTCAATGCAATTTGCACATTTCAGTGTTCTGCAGGTGTTTAAATAAACATCATCATCATCAGTCTGACTATAAATGATATATGATAAAATAAAAAAAAAACACGCTCAATACTTCTTCAGAGTGTGGTGGATCCTGAGTCCGAATCCGAGCTTGGCTGGTAATCAGAACCCGAAGAGCCATCGCTCCAGTCAGCCGTCGAAGGTCCCGCGCGGTCCGCCATCCGAAAGTAAGCGCGCGCGGAGGGCGCACATTCAGTGGCCAGCACAAGGGAGAGAAACGACGCGTAGTGAAGTCGAAAGAGAAAAAGATGGAAAGGGGCTAAAACACTCGTGTGCTGCTGCTGCTAACGGCAAGCTGTCCTCAAGCGAGGGCGCGTGGAGAGAGCGAATGCAGCAATCGAGTCATATGTCAGTCGGAGAGAGGCAACCACGTGCGACCCTGAACTTGCCACGCCGTAGCGGAAGCGCGACAAAGAATAAAAATAAAAACCTCCAAACCTGCCGCAGATGGCAGAACAAACTTTGAACCCATAAACGCACGCGCGCGCCGAAGGATCGCTCGCTCGAGAGAGTAGTGTCACGGAGCGACCACGCCCCCTCCCACGAGCAAAGAACGGGCGGGCGCGGTTGCACCATACTCTTCCATATATGTGTCTTATCGGCGCGGAGCGAGCATATCAGCTTGTAGAAAGATTCAACAGATGGCGGAGCAAGTCCAAGCGCGGCAGCTTTACGGTGAGGCGCGAAGATTTGAACGCAAGATAGAATACGTACGGGTACGTTATTGACACTGCGGGGAGGAAACGCGAATACGTACCGGTACGTTCGTGACAGTGAAAGGGTTAAAGCTCTGGTCATACTACTAGCATGTGAAATGTTCACTAACCAGTCCAACAGTAGTGCCCTTCTTTTTGATGCCAGTGTAGCCTATTTTCTTTTAAGTTTAGTGATCACATACTTAATGCTTAATGAATTTAAGTGCTGCATGCATGTAAGACATGAACTATATTCAATCAGACCTTCAATAACAAACCTTCAAAATTTATTTTCTGTGCACCGTTGTTTCACTTTCAGCACATATAACCTTTAATTTTTTTGAAAGGCATCCTTTTAGCTATAATGCATTCCTAAAGTGAACTTAAAGCATTTGTTCCATAGGAGCAAACTCAAGCTCAAGGTTTCTTTCATGCGGCTCAAACGCTTTGCATATGAACAATTCACAGCAAAAAACACCGCACCTAAACAATACGCCCAGCAGCATTTCACAATCAAACAAACGGCTCTGGGGCATTTTGCAAAAAAAAAAAAAGAAGGGGCTACCTTAATCAGACATGTAACATGAAAATAAGTGCAGAAAAAGAGAAAAAATGTTAAACTTAGACAAGCACTAATCCAGGCAGGGCTTAGTGTGAGTAAAGCCCAAGGCCAGAAAATTTACGCTACAGAAGTCAAAAAGCACACAGTACAATTCCAGATTTTCTCACCACAAGATTTGATCAAATATAGGGGACACATTGAGGACACACGCATGGACAGAATTTCTCTTGCAGCTGGTTGCTTTGCCTACAGGGTAACCTCCAGCTCGTTTTTGTGAGATCTGAAACACTGGTTTTTGCCTCACGAGAACAACGAGCTTCGTTATACATTAGACAATACACAAGACAAGGACTCCCCTTTCACTTGCTTGTGACTCTAAGCCCTAGATTTAGTTCTTGATATGTAGCAGCATTAACTGAGAGTGACATCACAGTTGTGCACAGCAGCTCACACTTGCTTGACTTACTCCAGGACGTCCATCAGCTGGCGCACGAAGTCACCTTGACCTAGCAGAAGGAACTGTCGTAGGGCCTGCACAGTACCATTATATTTATGGTCAAGAAGCTGGACTCCAAATGTTACGTTAGAGACTGGCATAAGAAAGAGAACAAATTCTTGATCCTTGCACTTAGAAACTCCATTTGCTTCTATGCAGACATGCACCAAGCTTGTAAGGCACAGAGGGAAATGGCTCTCAAGTCAACCGCACAACTATGAACAAAGTACTACTATATCATTTTTGGAAGCAGGTAGTGATTTTGACCAGCCAAATCTCCAGCAGCACAGAGATGCATCTTTAATTCAAGGTCACTTTTGGCAGTTCACTCAAGTTTCATATCATGCATTGGCAAGCAGTACCTGCAATACCTCAAATTATTGAAATTAACTGAAGTATGCCATCATCTGTAACGGCAGCAAAATTAGCAAGATACCTGTTACCGTGACCCACACCAGCTAGCCCATCATAGCTGGATCATAAAAGCTTATATAAGGAGACTTAACAAAAGACATAAAAGCCGAGTGTCATGGGAGCAACTGCACACGCTACATGAAAATGCCATGCACCACAAGTCGAAGGCAGATTCCTTGCTAGGTTGTGAGGGCGCATGCCTTGATAATTCAGCACCAAAGGTGCCTGAATGGCGGTCTTGAAGCCACAATAACAACCGTAGTTCAGCAGTAACTATAGCTGCGAGGGATTTAGCGGCGATAAAAGTCAGGCTAATACAGCTTTGTGTTAGTGCAGGGCAGCAAGGCACTTAGTAATATGAGTTGCGTTGAAATTACCCGAGGAAATGAAATTTTAATTAAGCAAATGACCAACTTAGGATACTTAATAGCAATTTGGCATCCTTACCTACAAAGCACTTTGACACTGCAAAGAAAATAATGACTAAAACAAACAACGTAATAGTATTTAAACATACACTCTCCAATCCTATGAGAACATGGAGCGCTTCTATTTTGGAAGGCTAAAATCACCACTGAAAAATACAAACTTATGGTACAAGAAATATACCGTATTTACTCGATTCTAAGCAACCCCCTTTTTTTCACTATCACGATGCCTGAAGTGAGGAGGTGCGCTTAGATTCGAAAAATCTCTCCACAGGTCTTCTGATGTTAGTGAAACTACTTCATGCGAGACGATGCCCCTGCTAGAGGGGGACTGACCTGCAAGTGCTCTCTGAATTTGAACTGGCTGTTGAGAGCAGAGAGGACACGGAAGTTGCGTGCATGGTACGTCTGCTCCAGGAACTCGAGGAAGGAGTCCTCTCGCTGGCCGTCCAGCAAACACTCCACTGCAAGTACACACGCACAAAAAAGCACAACTCTGCTCACAACGTAGCTCCGTAAGCATCAATCCGGGATAACTACCAATGCTTCTTATCTTCCAGTTTTCTAGCAACTTTAGAAACAGTGTGTGCCTTCCACGCAGCCCCTTCAGTCATGGAATATTATCGGAAAGATGAAAACTCAGAATTTCACACTACTGCAGTCAACATGCCCCCAAAGTGGCAAAGAAAAAAATTCTGCCCTTCCTGATGATTAATTATGCAATTTTTGTTAGCTACTCGTATGTTCACATCATGCCTCTATGCTGCTTCCAGAGTCTGAGTTATGCATGTGCTCATTACAGTAAAGAGAAGCAATTACGCAAACAATTAAACTTATTTTATACTCATGAATTACTGACGCAAGCGAAGCAGGGGAATGGAACTAAGAACCACACCAGCACTTACACGAAATTTGGAGCCGTCATTTTGAGGAACAGTTCAGTGCATTCACCTTGCAAGTAAGAATTAAGACGGTCCTATGAGTCTGAAATCCAAGCTGCACCCGTTCGTGGCATGTTACAGCTTGGCAGCAACTGAAACTACCAAAAGTTTTGCACATATATAAGCGTACAGTGTGACCACATGGTTAAACATTAAAACTGCCCATATTGGCACATAAAGTAAAAGCTCATTATAATTAGAATTGTGCGAGGACACCACCACAGTCTGTATCATCCAGAGTTTAAGCTAATGAAAGTGAACAAAGTGAACAGAAAAGACTGGATATTGGAATCAGAAAGCAGCTGGGTAATAAGACTACCTTATTTTTATTCTCTTTAAGAAACTTCAATCCCCTTCTGCATTTTTTCCCAAAAGGTTGAGAAACAGCCACCACGTTCTGTTCTCAAACTCAAACAAATGAGAAGATCGAGAAAGGCTCCCTCTTCACTTTTAAACCTTAATATGTGGGAGGCACTGCACCGTGGAGGACCGTACCAGAGTTGCAAAGAGTGTGCAACTAGTTGTGATCGTCTACGAAGAACTTTTCACACACAACTTTTTATACAACTTTTCACAAGATACTGAACGAACAAAACATCTTTACTCATTTACCGTATCTTAAGGTGTATAAGTCGCAGTTTTTTTTCTGAAGGTTTCGGCAGTGCATCGGTGCGACTTATGTATGAAAGAAGTCCGGTCCACGGCGGCCACGCCTGTTCCGCGCCTGAAAAGGTGCCTGTGCACTGCGCGATGTCAATGCACGTTAAGGAACCCAGGTAATTTAAATCAATCCAGAGACCACAACTACGATGTTGCTCATAGCTCATAAGTCACTTCGAGAAGTTAAACCCAATAATTTACAATTTTTGCATGGCAAAATATCGGGTGGGCGGCGCAGGCATATGCCCTAGCCGGGAAATGATGTGCCACAACTACAAGCTATCTTCTGCCATGCACAATAACTGCATTTCGAAAGAACTCAAAAGTAATATCAAATTTTCTTCAAGAACAAAATTCAGCTCACATATTTTTATGGACAGTTTAGTTCAGGAGGAGGGAAATGTGCTCATTTCAAAATGATGGCTTGCCAATAACAAGATTTAATTTTCGAGCTGCTTCCATTCGTGTCATTTACATCTGCCATGACAACTTCACTGCACTGATCGCTGTAGTGTTTAGGTGACCCTAGCAGCGTACTTCATACGTACCTCGCATCTGTCGCATCATGTCTAATTTCACGCTAAACGTGGTACCAGCTGCGAGTCAAGAAAGTTACGACGTGAAATTCAAGCTGCGCTCAGTTGAACTTGCCGAGGAACATGGGTACCGAGCCGCAAGATGGCAGTTTGCAGTTAGCGAAGCAATTATCAGAGATATGCGCAGTGTGCTCCGGAAAATGAAGTTGACCAAGAAGGCCAGGCATTGCATATTTACCCTCGCTGCTCTGGCCCTTCCTCCTTCCTTCTCCTTTCTCTCTCTCTCTCCCCCACCTCCCCCTTTTTTCCTCCGATGGTTTTGCCTAAATGCCGTGTGTAAGTGCATACCATCTGTATGTATCAAAATAAAACACTTCTGTAAAGTACTGCTCAGACTTTGGACGCTACATGGACCTGTGGAAGCACTGCCTATGATGGGATGTGTGTAATATGCGGCAGCCGCCTCAAGCACGTATATTCATCACGCATTCTCCAAGCGTGGTCCTCAATGAGTGTTCTACTGAGTGAACAAGTACACTGTATACATTGGTGCGACTTATCTGTGTTTTTTTTACGAAAAAACTGCTGCTTCGAGGGGGGCTGTGACTTATACATCGGAAAATACGGTAGTCTCTCAAATGCTATGAAATTTGTTGCTTGCAAGCTACACCTTTAGATGGAAAAGTACTTTCAAAACATACACCACACTTGCGTGAACAAATTCAATGATAACTGTTATGCGACGCTTCGGTGGGCAAAAGAGGAGGCACACAAATAGAATGCATAAAACGAGGCCACAACATATGAAAAGTTGGGCAGATGTTTGTGAACAAATATGCCTCGAAAAATGGCTTCTCTGTGGCTTGTCTTCAGAGGAAAGCCACCTTCAAGCCTTAACATAGTAAGGCAGCTACTACCAGCACTATCGCAGGAGGGTTTTAATGCACCCCTTTGTTTTTCAACAGAGCCCTAGAAAAATAATCAAATAATACAGATATGAAGATAATCATACAGTCCTACCACTCTATTGCCACTGCACTGGCTGCGTGCTTTAGAGGCGTCATGAATTTCTCCTTGTTACTTGATGCACTTTGAGTCAAGCTTTCAGAAAGTTGGTGACCATTCTCAACAGCATCTAAACAAGCCCCAGTTTTATGCGTGGCACCATCAGAAAGCTCCATAGCAGCATGAGAGTTTGATGTTGCCGAAAAATCTGGTTGCCTTAGCTGAGCTTTTTAACTGCCAAATCCGAGGTGTACTCGTCATGAGTGTTTGTACCAACATCGCCAAGGATGAGTTTATGCTCCTCAGGCCCAATGCTGCCCTGCTCCCATCGTCAAAGATGAGCTACGGTCGGCAATGCACTGGTTTCAATTCTCTACACCAGGGAATGCTACCTATCCACGAAAAAAAAAAGCGTTTCGTGCCCCTAGCATGTGTTTTAAGGCTGATAACAATTATTTCATGACAGCATCATACACGAAGCAGTAGCAGGGACGTCTAGAGAAAAAGAGCTGCTTATTGGAGAAATTCTGAAAGCAGAATTGCTAACAATCAAGAATTTGCTTCAGAAAGCAATTGGCGACATCATTGGCGACATCCATGCACTGAGGAATAGCCAACAGCCAAGAGTGACGGCTTGCACCGAGGGAAAGCTGCCCTCAAAAGCATCTTTTTCTTTTTAAAATTTTTGTGTCAAATTCTAACCAGAAACTAATGACGTAACATATTTCTTTCATGAGAATTACGTAAAAAAAAGTATGATCACCTAAAAAAATTTATTTTGATATGTGTTTTGGGAGTTAGTTTGGCAGTTACAGAGTTAGAGGACACTGACACGCTATTCAATTAAGTTGCAGTACGTTGGAATGATAAATTGCAGGGCTGGTTGGTGCAGGATACACAGGAACAGCAGCACGACAGCAGCACAGAGAGGGAGTGAACCTGTGTTGTCACTCTCTTTGTGCCGTTGTCGTTGCGCCACTGTTCTTGTGTCAGGTTGCAATTCACCTGGGATCCACATCACAGATACCTTCTAATAGCAAGAAATTTCTCAATGCACCTTGAGGAATTCGGGTTATCAGCAGTTAATATTCAGTTAAAGTGTCATCGTGCCTTTCTCCCTCCTCAGCAAGTTTTTGCATGCCTGAAGCATTATACTCCCCTGCCAGCCCTACAATCACGCTTCGAGCGCACGTAGGAATTCCACAGGCAGCAGAACTTCCTTATAAACAGACACGACATGGCTGACTGGCCAAGGCAGCTGCACAATGTCTGATAGAATCTGACCAACGGGCATTTCTTATCCGACACACAAAGAAGTGTTTGGTTTGGTTTGTAGGCTTTAACGTCCCAAAGCAACTCAGGCTATGAGAGACGCCGTAGTGGAGGGCTCCGGAAATTCTTTAACAAGCACTGACATCGCACAGCACACGAGCGCCTAGCTTTTCGCCTCCATCGAAAAGCAACTGCCGCGGCTGGGATTCAATCCCGCATCTTCGGGCACAGTAGTCGAGTGCCGTTACCACTGCATCACCATGGCGGGGCACAAAGAAGTGTGATATGGAGTAGGGCAAAAGTTCAAAAATGCACCAGAAAGAACTAACCAAATTCTGAGTGTGATTTTGTGATTTATGCTGCATGCAGAAGTGCACTATTTGCATAGAATGTTCATTACAACGCAACCTAGGTATTCAGAGAGTTTATGCACTATGCTTACATGGTGTTGCGGGGCCCCTGAATATATTTGTGGCTCAGAGTTTCCATTGGCCGACCACTATGGCTTACTAAATTTGTTTTTTCCATTTCATGAAGTTAGGGCTAACCTACATCGTGCATCAACCAGTATGTAAGTAAAAGTGTGATAGCATGAATTTGCCTCCACATAATATTTGATCATAACGCAAGGCGTGACTTTACACTCCTAAATCCAGATATAAAAAGTCTGCAATACACTGGAGAACATAATAATATGTCAAAATTATAGCAGAGTGATTCTCTTTTTTTCCTTTCTTCAGACTAAAATATTTGCATTCCGCCATAATTCTACCATACAGGCAGGATACCCCTCCTCCATCCTTTCCTTGTAACGCGCAAAAAGAAAGCTGTTCATATTTTTTAAAGGCTTTGGTGAAGTGTTCGCACAAAATTATTCGCTCCCTGTAAACATAAATTTTCAACACTTCACAGACAGCAAAGTTCAAAACCGACAGCACGTCATCGCAATGCCCCTCCCGCCAAAGGCATGGAGACTACCTAGGTGCGGTGGAGGCGGGTCTGCCTGCTGTGGAGCACCCTGGCACACATGAAGCAAGAAGTTGACAGCCTTGCCTGTGCACAGAATCTGCATAAACACAAGAAAAGATATGGTTCTGTTGCAGTGCATAGGGCAAAATGAATGTCACATGTTATAAAAAGGCATGCGACCACTAGAGATGTAATACAGAGAAACCCCAATACTCTGGATTCAAAAACTTGCATTCGCATTATAATTACGACATTTTTTTTTCTCCTTCAGGATGAGTCAATTTTTCCCCCACTTTGTATCTGTGGCTGCATTATATGGTACTCTCAAGGTGTCAAGACATTCAATGCATTCAACAGTGCATTCCTTCAAGAAAATAAAGCTTTAGTCAGTATACCAACTTGTACTATTATGACACGACTACGATTATGACACGTACTATGAGTCGGACACGACTGAATGACTGAACTGAACTATTATGAGCAGAGATAAAAGGCCCCTGCCAGTGCGTGCCGATCCGCACCAAACTGCATCCGGGTACCACCTGATGAAGCAATCCTGGTGTTAAGATCGGTGTGCTGCGCTGGTATGCTTCATCATGCAGTGACCTGCACCTATCTCAACACCAGTGGTGCTTTGCCAGGTGGAGTCCCGATGCAGTGCGGTGTGGATCAGCACGCGCTGACAGGGGTCCTTTGCTTTTCAAAGCAAGCCATGGTCGGAATTTTGACACGTGACTGGCTAAGTCACGTGTCAAAATTCTGACAAGCATGCGTGTATGATGAAGCAGAGAAAAAAAAAATGAGTGAGTCAACAGTCTTTCAGTAAATTTAGGGGATATACATCAGCATTTTCTTGTAACAGAATGCTATACTTGAAATTTTGAAAACCTTCATCGTGAAGACTTAAGGTGGAAGTTTGTGAAGCTGCAAAATGTTGAATTGGGCTAGCTGGTACAGGTACAACAGCAGAAAGAATGAAGGAGCTCGTTACACTGGCCAGGCAAGGTGTTGCTTGCACAAGCGCTTACTAGAACATAGTAATAATCTGAAGAATGGAAATTACCTATCATATCTGGTGAAGCATCTTCTAGGGTGTGAAGTGAAGAAAAAGAAAAAGTGCACTGCATTGTTTCATCACACACATGTACGTACTATGTGCACCCACAAAGATCAGACAACACAGGAGGTGGTTGAGGCTTTCCATATTGCAAGGGAACAACAGAACTGCATCAGCAAAGCAACGGTTTTAATGCGCAATAGGAAGATTGCTTTTCTCGAGAATGCTTGACAGTTGTAGTTTACCTGTATCATCACTTTGAGCAGTTTGGTTTACAATATCGTGGACTGTAAGAGAACTAGTTATATAGCATTATAGTGCTGAAAAATGATAAGCTGAACCAACTGACCAAGCACACCATTATTCTAAGAACAAATTATACAGGGTGCCCAAGCTAACTTTAGCCATGGGTTAAAAAATGAAACATTTGAGATAGGCCAGAGAAACCACCTGTATACAGCTGCCAGACATCTGGCGCACCACAGGCAATTTCTTGTTTTGCAATTAACTAATTAGTAGTTAAGATACTTTTTCTAATTTACTAACTATTGCCCTTAGACAATAAATGTGATTTACAAAGTTGGAGAGCTCCTTCTAAAACCCCCATTCCATTTATTTCCGATAAAGAAAATCTCACGTGTGTCGTTTTTCTATGCTCTAAAGAAGGCCACGAAATGCCAAAAATATCACGTGACTGACGCAGTCGTGTGCCAGTATTGTGCTGCTCTGTCGCGGCTTGAGTGAACGACCTTCGAAACGTCCGTGTGACAGCGGTGTAACTCTTGTTTTCCGAAATTAACGTTTTCACCTCTACTAGATAATTTAAATATGAGAATTTGAATGACCTTCCTGGAATTGGCGAAAAATTACAGTCAGCTGTGGCACAACCTTTCGTCAAAGCAAGCCGAGCTGCAGATTTGACAGACTATGCCACCTGGCAAAGTGGAACAACCACCCGCACCCTGACAAAGATAGTTATTGCCTCGCAGTTCGCTAGATGATGCAGTGAGTCAAATCAGCTGCCCAGCTCCCCTTGACAAAACGTTCTGCCACAGCCTACTGCAACTTTTTGCAGATTCTGGAAAATTCAGGCAATTTTCAATCTTAAATTACTTATTGAAAAGTGAGACCATCACTAGCTAACTTGTGATCTGCATTTTCAGCCCAAACAATACAGCAGTTCTCGCAGAAATTTTTACACCCTAGACAAATATGAAAAACATGTCAAGCTGGTCTGGATGTTTCTCGGGGAATGTGCACGTGTGGAGACAAAGCCTTCTTAGTTACAGTTCCTGGCTGGAACCTCTTAGTGGAAGGGCTTTAATTCGTGCGCCATATATTCTTTGTGCAACCGGCACCGTGGCTGTATCACCACGGGCCCGTTTCGTAGAGACCTGCGAGGGACACCGTCAGCCATCCTCTGTTATTCGATGCATAAAAAGGTCACATTACAGTAGTACATTGCTGTCTTAACACACATTGGCTGTGACTACATTTTCCTAAGCCTAATTAATTTTAGCTAAGCCTATGTTTAGTTAATGGCTAAATTTCAGTCAATTTGCGATAAGTAGTGAAACTACTGTGGGCTGCTAAGAGTACAGTCGCGGACAGTTTTTTCGGACTTGGCAAGAGCCGGGAAATGGTCCAAATGATCGAACAGTTCGAAAAATCCGTGAAACTTGAAAAAATATCACTTTTCTGCGAAAAACCACCTTTACAAATAAAGAAACTTCGCCGCTCCCCAAGTCTGTTTATATGCTGATAACGGAGTCATAGCAGAGCAAGATCTGCTACTGTGATCAGCTTCTGCGTACCGCCATATATGATGGGCATGGCCGCCAGTGCGCGCGCGCTGACTAGTGCAGACACGGCATGTGTGCGCCACCGGGAAGCATGCAACTCACTCAATGCGGTCACGGCATGTGCAGTGGTGCCCTCCGGAAACTGATCACGCTAAGCTGTAACCGCTATAACACTCCAGTTAGTATATCTCGGCCAGTCATGCTTTCGTCAAGTCCATGCCACTCCACGTATGTACTGCGACTCAGTTGATCGTGCCGTGAATGAATGCACATGCCGCGCGAAGCAATAACATTCAGTTCCCATGGTTTACGACGGTGGCCAAGAGGCAAGATCGTGAGATGGAACTTGTGGGAAAAAAACAAGCGTAACGAAAGCCCCCATAAATCATGAATTCACCAGACCCCCCCTCTCCCCTTTCCCCACTGGTGGCCGTGGTGGCGGGCATCGTTGCAGCGAGCCACAGCAGACGATGCTCACGTTCCATTTTCAATCTGATTGTGCGTTTATAGGCTGCCGCGATGTAAAGGTCGAGCATTCGCTTATTGCTACTGCCTCCAATTGCGACGATGAATAAAGAGCTAAGTAAGCTAGTCTGTCTAAATTACTGCTTCGCCTAGCTTTCAAAACCGGTTGTTTGCGGAAGCAACTCCCACTCGCATCTAAGTGATGCTGAAAAAACGAGCCTTTGGCTAAAAAACGATCTCCACAGATTACTCGGGCCAAATTTGGTCCAAAAAACTTTTGGACTGCACAGTGTCGAAAATATCGGTCGTGAAAATGTACACGCACCTATGGGCTGCGTGACGGTTCCTGAATAAAGTCCACAATATCGCGCAAATCCGAATAATTGGAGTCCGAAAAAACGGTCAACTACAGCACTGAAGTTCTGAGAAGCTGGTATAGATAAGGAAGCAGACAAATCTGTTTGGACTGTCTGATTAAACCAACAACAGCCAATCTTTTGCATTCTGTAAATGGTTACAAACAGTGACCAAAATGAAAACATGCTATCGGTGCAGGCTTTGAGATGAGCTGCGTGTGGGAGTTACAAGCCAAGCAAAACCTAACTGCACCTTCCGGGCCAGTTCTTCCGAGAGGAATGATGGCACCATGTTCTTGCGCAGGTAGTACTTGTCATGCCAAAGGCTCTCCACAGGCACTGCAGGGTTGGTGGCTATGAAGAACTGCACACCAGAGGACAACACAGACCACGTTACACTGCTCACCCGCACTTCCCCTCAAAGGCCCCATACTGTGCTCCACTTTGAACAACAATAGGAACTCCTCAGAATGGAGACGGGTTACAGTGCATCGCATATATTTAGGGAAAGCTTAGCTACTAAATTCTCCACCTTTGGCTATCTTACACTGCCACTTTTAAGGCCCATTCACACTTGCGAGTCGCAAAGGGCCTGGGAGCAACCAGCGAGCCGCTCAGCTCGACCGCAGTTGACACCTGCAAAGGTGACCCGCAGGTCGCTTTCCCGAATGGGCCTTGTTCGGAACAAGATTTGTCGATAGTGATTGTTCACCAGCAACATTGGAAGACAGATGTAAAATTAATTCCCGTTCGCTCCAGCTGCGACAATGATTGGTTACCAATTTGCAACCAGCAGTAGCAAGGCTGGGAAACTGAGTAGTGCTTGACTGACCTGCAACTGTAGCTTTTCAAACAATGCAATCATTTGCAACAGTCATTTTTCAACCGAAACAACTGCACAACTTCTCTAAATTGCAAGTGTGAACGGGCCTTTAGTCTCTCCAGCACGTACTGGACAACTACACCAAACTTGTGCAGACACCCACACTGAAACAGAACAAAAAAATGTTACTGCACCTATATTAGTGACATGAAGAAAGCAAAAAATGTCACACAGACATTAGTGTGAACGGCACATGATGCAAAAAGTGCTCATACTTCACAGTGAACATCTTCAAGCTGCCCCGTCTGGATCCAGCGGCACAGCATACTGTACCATGGTTTTAGCACCTGCATGATAAAGACAGTTGCAAAGTGACAGAGGCCTCTTACATCGATGCAACAATTTGTTCCAAGTCACTAACTACTTTAATTAGGATTTACAATTTGCAATCCTCAGCCAACCTGCTCTCCCTCTAAGGAGAGCCATGCAAATCCTAATCAGCCTGACCACACCCACGGCAGCGCAAAGGTCTCTCCCATACTCCTCCAATTAACTCGGTCCTGTGCTGGCTGCATCCATTTGAGCCCAGCAAATTTCTTCACCCCCTCCGCCTGCCTAACTTTCTGTCACCCCTGCTACATTTACTTCCCCTTGGAATGCAATTTGTTGCCCATACAGACCATCTGTTATCCTCACTTCACAATACATGTCCTGCCCATTTCCATTTCTTCATGTCATTAACTAAAGTTTGTTTTCTGACCAATTCGGCATGCTTCTTGTCTCCTGCTGCTTTACCTACCATTTTTGCATTCCATCGCTTTCTGCGTGGTCCTCAATTATAAGTCAAACCGTTTGTAATAGCCTCCAAGTTCCTGCCCCACATGTGTGCAGTGGTAAGATGCAGCTGTTATATACTTTCCTCTTGAGAGATAGCTGTAAGCCACTACATATGATCTGATAGTACTTCAATACTTGCAGAAAGCACTCCATCCCAATCTGATTCTCCTAGTTGTTTCCCTTTCCTGATCACAATCTGTGGGCATTATATGCCCCAAGTAGACATACTATTCATTTAACACCTTCAGCACCTCGCTACCTATGGCAAACTGCTGTTACTTGCCAAGCTGTTGAATATTACTGCATATAAATCTTTAGGCTTACCATTCTGCTTTACCTGTCTATGTCATTAACTACCCTTTGCAATTTGTCACCTAAGCTATTTGGCAAGGCACCTCAGTAATCAGTGAATCTCAGATTGCTGAAGTATTCTCCATTAACCTTAACCCCTAACTGTTCCCAATCCAGCTCTCTGAATACTTCGTCTAAGCAAGCAATAATTAGTACTGAACAGATTGTTTTTTCTTGCCGACGGAGGGTGTCGGTTCACCACATTGAGTGAGACATCTGATACACACCCATCAAAAAGCAGTTGGCCACTGTCTGGGCAGGAGCTCGCGTCAAAATAAAATAAGACAACCGTTAACTTGTGCATTCAAATGACACACCGTGAGAAAACGTCTGCGGTAGGGTAGACTGCAGATCAGTTTGAGCCAGCGGAGGAAGATTTTGTTGTTGCCAACTTGAATTTCGGTGCCATACTGAAATTGCACCCCCTGCCCCCTCCCAAAACTTCAGCATGCACGTGCACGCACGCACGCACACACACACACACACACACACACACACACACTTTGCCCGAAAATTTTGACTTTAGTGGAGAGGGGGAGGGGCTTGCTCAGATATTTATGGTACTTTCAGATATGGCTCATCTACACACTAATTTCTCAATGCCTTCATGACTGCCAAGGTCTTTGAGTCCAATGCTTTCTTGTAATCAATGAATGCTATGCATAGTGGTTATTATATTCAAAGCATTTTTCTATCACATGGTTGAAAGTATGGATATGATCTACTGTAGAATAGCCTTTATAAAAGCCTGCCTGATCCTTTGGTTGATCGAGGTTTAACATTGCCCCAATCCAGTTAGTGATTACCTTAACAAATGCCTGTTACATAACAAATAAGCTGATTGGTTTGTAATTTTTCAAGTTCTTGACACCCTTTTTTTAATAAATTAAGGTAATGTAAGTATTCTTTCAAAATTCCATTACCATCCAGGTTGTGAGGCATTGCGTGGGTGGCCAGCTTTTTTAGCGTGATATCCCCACTGTCCTTCAAATCTGCAGTTAATTGATCCTCTCCAGTTGCTTTCCCCATTTTCATAGCTTCTGAAGGTCTTTTATGCTCTATTTATCAACTTGGATCTTACTGTCATATTTGTAAAACCTTCTTTAGTGGCTGTAATCAATAGTGCTAAACCATTACAGACCCCTTGTGACAGTTAAGAGGCTACCAACGAGCTCAAATGGCCTGCTAGCAAACCACGCTTCAATAGTATTTAGCAACTAAATTGATACCTGAGAAGAGCAAATATCAGATTTTTCAAACCAAATACAAAATGAATGGCAAGAAATACCCCACTGACGTCTGAAATTTTTCATAATTTGCAGCATGCCCTTAGTGGGGAGTGCTATGCATAAAACAGCAGAACACCTTGCAGCAACTTACAGCTAGAAGCAGTCTTCGCACCAGGGCGCTGCCCTCAGGGTCCCCGTTGGCCAGGGATGCATGTAGCAGGCTGGCCAGCTGGCCCCCCTTGAGCCCTGGACACAGCGGGAGGAAGATGGTGAGCACAAATACTGGCTCACTGCAGCTTCAATTACCGTAAAAGCCTGTTTATAATAAGTTTTTTCCCAATCTTATCATGTTAGATTTCTACCTCATATTATATGCAGATCAGAGTAAATTTCAGCCTAAATTCACAGTGCCGCCCTCATTATTAATCAGTGCTATCAGCATTAAGCTTCCAGCAAGAGGAGGCGCTATCTTGCGTTGGCATCGGCTGACTGTTTCGGTGGTTTCGGTTTCACAAAGCTGACCCCGCGATCCTCGCGATCAAGATGCCAGGGACGCAGCACACATGCAACTGGAAGGAGGCTGATCGCACCTCGCATGATGTAGAGATTGCGAAAGGATCACTCGGCACGTTGCACAGGTCTCTCACGGGCCTCTTCAGCCATGCTGGCCAGACCCTACAGCCGAATCGCGGACGCTTGACCAGCATTCCGAAGGAGCACGTCGGTCGCGCCTTCGAAAAATGTAGGATATCGAACACGTTTAGCGGTATGAGGAAGATGTCTTCAGCAAAGGACTCTTGAAGATCACGAAAACCCTGAATCCGAGAATACTTCCTGGGTGCATACGCCACATGCCAGCTGCGGGCAATGCAAGACGTGAAGAGCCGGGAGCGCAGCGCCTGCTAGCCGACAGCTCGTGCGCTGCCGCCCCTTGTCCGAGCTGAAAGCCACCTGCTGGTTTTAGAAGAAATTGAGGACCATATAGATTCGGCGATTGTCGGAAGCGAATGCGAGCTGCTCTTCTCACAGTGCGTGAAATTCACTTATCTAGTGTGTTGGCACAAGAAGGGGAGCAAACCAGCACCGGTATATGAAGGTTCATGGCATTATTCAGTGCCTGGTGCAGTGTGGCATTGGACGCGAAGGCGCCTATAGCGAAATGTAGTGCGAATAAATACTTTTACTGATCTTTCCTTGCTCGCATTATATACGAACGAGAACTTTTTTGTTTTTTTTGCATTTCCTATTTTGAAATTACACCTCGTAATATTTGCAGATTCGTATTTTATAGTACTCACCTAATACTACGTTTCTGTCCGAAATGAGAGAACACAAATACCGTGGCCACGAATAATCAACAACCTTAAATCAAACTGACCCACTTATAAAGTAACCACTGTTACCTGTCATAAATTTCTCTTTCTTACAAAAGCCTTAAAACTGTTTGCACGGCCCTTCTGCTTGCCGGTATATTCTTTTCAGACACCACAACGTTAAAATTTTTATTTTGCAGAATTTTTAAATTATGCGCCATTTTTCTGCCACCAAAGCCACATGTCCTTTACTCAGTGTTCTTACACAGCTCGTTTTTCATGAACTGTGATGACCTGTGATAGAAAAAGCACGCTTCAAGTAGCCTTAAACACTGGTTGCCTCTTTCTAAATTACAATTGTGTTTTTCGCGGCTCACTAACGACCTAATTTCTTAAGCTTTTTTTGAAATTGTGTGATTCACACACACACATCCTGCCATGCAAGCATTTAACTAAAGATGCATCATAAAAATGTTTTGCCTGCTTCTGAAGGCACGGAGGTCTGTCACATGGACCAAAGAGAAATCATACAAGAAGAAGTCTTGGACATAAAGCTGCAAAATTTCTTTCTGCGGTTAAGAGAAATTTACCCAAATTAGAAAATTATACAACCTGGGGTTCTTTAACGTGCACTGACATTGCACAGCACATGGGTACCTTCCTTTTCGCCGCAATCGAAAAGCGATTGCCCCGGCGAGGATTCGATTTTGTATCCTTGGGCACAGCAGTCGAAAACCGTAACCCCCGCATGGCGGGGCTGAACAGAATGCGTTAGCACTAGGGTCCGATATAGAAACCGATTAGAGTTAGCGAACTGAGCCTGTTCACATCAATTAACATTCAGGTTTCACCTGAAGACATTGTTTCTTTTCATGCTTTTAAATTCTTTGAAATTATTTAAGGACACTGTCCAATTTGTTGACATCCAGTTTGATCAAATGTGTTCAGTCAAGCAGCGTAAGCTTCAAACTGGCCATGCACTGAAACTATGGCTCGCATATCTAACTAGCCTTAGTAAGCGGCCGTACAAAACTGGCCATGCATCCAAGCTTGGGTTTGCATGTGCAACTGCCCATGTACGCTTGCATTTGGATGGCCTCGTGCACTTATGAAAGTTGATGAAGATAATGATATCTAAAATACAGCCCAAGAGACTGGCAGCTTGGTATGCAAGGAGAAAAGCTATGGCAATCACCAAGTGGTCTGGAGCAGCAGTAAGAAGAGTTGATCTGTTTGCACTGCCGCAGATCTGAATATTTCGCTCCAGGCCGTGAGCATGATAAGCTTTTTTTTTTTTTTTCTGCTCCTGCTTTCTCAAAGGCTATGCACCGACAAGCACAAGATGGACGATAACAAATGATGATATAGCACTCACCTCAGCCACGTTGATAGTTCTGCCTGCCTATATTATTTGTAACCTTTGTCCTTCGGGCCTTTCATGCGGCAAGCACCTCACAGTTCTCGTTAAAGCGTGTCCGTTTAGCTTCTGGGATACGACCAATATGTGCACTTATCATTGACTTATTGACCCGTGAAGCTGTCAAAGGCAGAGTTTGTGGACAAGACTGCCATGCCGTGCGCACAATGTGTGCCCGAATCCAGAGAGATGCGACCGCAAAAAAAGGGTCAGAGTGTACATAAGACCATCAAGTGCTTCTTCCAACAGCTTATTATTTTCCTGAATTCTCGAATTCAAAAAATTGGAAGATATTCGAGGTTTCTCAAAAGAGCTGCTCGCTTTGATATTCGAAACATTTGAACACTCGCAAAATCCTAGCAAAATCTATTCTCAACATTTTCATGAAGCATTAAAAGTTATTTAAAAGAAAGTGATGCGATGTGCACACACAAGTACACCCAAGTTTCACCCTGTTGGTAGGGTGGAAGTAATTTAAAATGATGCCTCCGCACCTGCGCATGACTCCACAAGGTCACCCAGGAGCCGAAGCTTGACTAGGGGCTTGCTGTTCCATGCCATCACTCGATGCATCGTCAGGGCACTTGCACCTTCTTCTGGGAGGCTCAGCTGCAGTTCAAGAAAAACCAGGCTTTTTGTGGCCATTCACAATGCTGAAATTCGGCGAGGCTCTGCACTCTTAACTCCTTCTTTACCGCCCTTAATCTTGCTGATAAATTTGACTGACGACACAAGATGACATAGAGGAGGTGATCCTGGCCTTTACTGGACACGGAGCACCAACCAGTTTGTTGCAAGACTCTGTACTGCACTGATCGCAGGTGTGTAGATCTTGAGTGCATAACTCTGATTTCAACGGTTTTGAACACCTGCGCCACTGGGGAATGGGCCGTCCTGTTATGTATGCTTGTGTTATATCATATGTTTTCAAGTTCGTGCTAGCTTTTGCGCGTGTTTTTGTCATGTGATTGTTCTCAACATTTTGTCAATTCCTGGTTTCTTCTGAAAGAACCTTCCCCCGCTTTTAGTGTCATCTTCATGAAAGCACCTCGCTTATGTAAATATCATCGGCTCTCCACCTCGCTACGGTTTCCTCCTTTTTCCTTTTGTTAATAAACGGAGGCTGTCTTGCTTTTCGCCTTTTCTACCTATTCTGTGATCTTTGTTCCCCCAAAGACAAAGAGCAAGAATTCCCTCTCTTTACAGTGATCCGAATGTGTCACCTCATTTTCAATTTTATCCTGAAGAAGGGCAGTCCATTGTCCGAAACTGTCAGTAAAACAAAATAGGATAATCAGGAAAGTTGTGTGACATACTGTATAGATACAATATATATAGGGTTATTTGTTTTTGGGTTTTATATCTTTCAAATTCGGATTGGGCATTATTTTTTTACTTGGTAATAAAAAAGAAATCAGGTTTTTCGTGAAAACACTCCGAAATTCGAGATTTATCAGGTTAAATTGACAAACTGACAATTTATTTGATTTCTCCTAATCGGTGGGTAACGATTAGGGATATGTTTTGAGTTGCTTTCAAGGAAGTATTTCATAATTCGGTGTTTCTGTCGTAATTATTACTCTCAGTGATGTGCAATGGTAAGTTTTGGGACAAGACACATTTTATTCACGTGACCTGGTCATCGACGTTCTACGCACCCTCATTAACAAACATAATCATCTACATGAGCAACGTTTGGTTTTCCATCCGAGACCTCTCTGGTCTCTGAAGGTATCTTAGCTGAGAGAATGTTAGCTCAACATCACAGCTGACATTAACTATAACAACACTGTGGTGCCATCTGCATTTACTAGCCTAGGGTAGCACAGTTGCGTCGTTCCAATAGTCCATCACTTCAACGCTTTCATTTGTGGGGCTTGCTTACAGAGGATATTGGTTAACCTCTTCACGAAGCGAGCCTACACTGCCCAACACGAAAATAAATAGAGGTCAGTAGTCACCAAACGTCCGACTCTGCAGCCGCTACTGGAATGGATCGAGTAAGGCACCCAGTTTCAACACTGTCAACTGGTTTTCTTCTTTGTCTGAGACATTTGGTTTCAGAGTACAGCCCCATTTTGTGGAGATTTTCGCGCATAACTCTTCGCAACAAGTTTTTACTAATGTGACACTGCTCTTAGGTAACAGAGAAAACACCTTTTGCTCAATTGCTTTTACCGATCATAGTAGAAAACTCGTCGACAGCCTCCTGTAGCTTGACGTTTATGAAGGGATCGGACCTTGGCATCAGAAGCTTTCCACTTTCAAGCAATTTCTGGACATCTAAAATTGGCTTGAGTGCATCTCTCATTAAGACTACCTTAGCATAAAAAAACTATCAGAAAGTATGGCTCGAATAGCTTCTGCTTTGGTGCTTTCATTCGAGCTTTCAAAAAGTTCTGTGACCACAGTTAATTGCTCCATAAACCGGAAAAAATTCGAGGTGTTTGGGTTTTACCCGAAAACGGACAAACCTATATAATATTGTAACAATGTAGGAGGTGTCACGGTGCACGCCGGTGATGAGCGCTGCACCTGAAAAAGAGAAAGCAAAGTACGAGAGCGCGACGCGAGAATGTGAATGAGAGAGAAGAGAAGGACGATTAAGTCTGTGGAGTGCCAGTGACTGTGTCTGTCTCCTAAGTGCCATCCATCTCACGCTGCTACAAAACACACACACACACACACACACACACACACACGCACGCACGCACGCACACACACACACCTATGCTGGTTGAAGAGTTTACCATGAACACTTCTCTGAATTTTTATTCTCATTTTCTTAGTGGTACACACCTGGTGTCAAAGCTTAATGTAACCAAGCTTTTAAGAAAGCTCTTGCATGGTAGCCCTGTGAAACCAAATGAGGGCTGTTGCAAGCCACATGGCCCAGTCTTCAACACTTTTCCTTCTCCAAAATCAGTAAGAAAAGACTAAATGGTTCTTTTTAATTTCATGGCTTCAGCAACGAAGAAAAAAGAAAAGTTTGCACCAAGGTATCATTTATGCAGTTTAGTTTACTCTTAAAAGATGACACATGACCAGCTACTGACATATGTCTCCTGGCCAGTGCACCCACAAAGCCCTAACGGGGAGAAATTGGTGTTTATAGGGTTGAATGCCCCAAAGCAACAAGGCTATGAGAAACGCCATTTTAGAGAGCTCTGGAAATTTAATAGGGAGTTCGGGGCTTGGGGCCCCCAAGGAAATAGCGTGCGGCGGCGCAACGTGCTAGCAGAGTGGCAAGCTTTAGAATCGGGGCTTTCCGGACGCAGCGGAGCCGGGCTTGCGTTCATTGACTGCAGCGCCATGAAGGTAAGCCAAGGAAAAGCATTTAAATATATAAGAGCCAACAACGCTATTTTATTCATCAAAAAGTACTATTATTGTACAAAACTATATTAAAACTACCGGTTATATAAACCGTTTTCGTCAGACAAGACGAAATCGGCCAATTGTCAACCCAGGCCAAGGTCGGGAAACCTCATTTGAACCTTCCGCGCTTTGCGCCGTCTGGTCCCCATGGCAACCAAACGAGGCAAACTCATTAAGCCTAGCAGCTCGGTAAATCCGGAAGCAATAAAAAAATACAGTGCGTTTTATCGCTAAAATTTGGTGGTACGGGCATCACGAGACATAGCATGAGCTTCGTTGGCCTTTCGTTTGCCATGAACGCATGACACCATGTAGCGGTGACAACGAATGTGTGCCGAGGCGAGCGGCCGCCGCCATGTTGCTGTAACCCAACCCAACGGTGGCTTGGGGCGAACGGGCGAACGCTATTCTTGAAAAATAGGGTCCGCCCCTAGCGTTAACCCAAGGCCCCAAGCACACCTTACGTTCTGTGCATGCGCATTTCGACACCCCAAGCTCCTTGGCCCCTATTCTAGAACTCTCTAATCTATATAAAGTTTCTTTAAGTACACTGACATTGCGAAGTACAAGGACACCTTGCTTTTCGCCTCCATTAAAAGCACCCACTGTCTGCGTCCTTGGGTCCACTGAGCCACAGCGGCGAGGCATCATTATTAACCGTTTAACTGCTATGTCCGAAAGAACTCGGTCTGTGACGTATGCACACCCCTATTCAATCCCAAGTATACTCGCTTTGGCTTTTTTAACTCACTCCCTGCCGCTCCAAAAACCACTCGTGTAAAAAAATGACACAAGCATGTGATGCCATCTATGGAGAGAACACAAAAGTTGAAAAAATTTGCAGGGTAAATTTTAAACAACAGATAGAGCGCATGCACCTACATCCGCGGCGACCGCTTAGACTACCACGAAGCAGAACCCAACTCGAGTCTACTGCGTCTGTCTTCTGTAATAACACCCAGCATCGACTAAAGCTGCAGAGGGAATCTCACTGTGTTCTAGCTGCCAGGTGCAACTGTGTGTGGTGCCTTGTTTTGAAGATTATCACACTAAGAAAGTTTTCTAAGCACCTGGACATCCTAATTAGCAGATAATTATTTTGTTCATTAGTTCTTGTCAACTTCTCTGCATTGAGTACAACTTACTTCTATAGAATAACCCAAATAAAACAATTTATATTTCCCATAGAGCTTCAGTGTAGCTAATTAAAGGGGTCATGACACCAACAGAACATAAACTGTTTATTGCATCTTATTTGTGATGTGCCAAGCAACTAAGCCTCAAAGTTTCAGCTGCATCGGGGCTGCAGATATTTTTAAAACTAGCATTTTCGTTTCTTCATGAACAGCTTGTTGATCTGGCAACTGGTGCAGCCGGTGACGACATAGGCCGCTGCCGCGTCGTCTGCTCCATGCTCTGACGAGCAGCATAAACCGCGGTAATGTTGGCCAAACAGCAGTCATGCTGCCTATCGAGGTTACTGCAAACTGAGCTTTTCTTCGACCTCTGTTAGCACTTTTAACCTAGGAAACAGCGGTATCTGTGGGCGGGATTCAAGTGTGTGTCGGGCCAGAGTATAAAAGGCGATTGAGCTGACCCACTAGAGCAGTGTATACATTTTACACTGAAACACGTCTGAAAAGCAACACATAAAATGTGCAATGTATATCCCTACAATCTTCAGGTACCATCTGACAGTGCAGCAGCGCAACATATTGGGCGTGGCACACTATACATCGAGGCACCCAATACCCCGTCCGTTCCGTCTTAGCAGCATATCGTTCACGCTGCTCGTTGATGGGTTCAAGTTAGGCCTTAGCCGCATTATCAAAGTAGACGATAAGCTCACGAAGCTTACAGAACCAGATGCCGCAAGCTTACAGCAACAGCTCTCACGAGCGCGGAAAACACCGCCGCTTTAGCTGTCTGCTTCTCCCTAATCTTCATTAGGCCTAAATTTGTAGAAAAGCCATAGCGGATGGCACTCTGTAGTAGATAGCGAGGCGTTTTAGTAAATGGACCACTCAATCATGAAACTTTTTACTCTGAACCCCACTGTTTCGTAGTATGTAGATAATTGTATTAACTGTAATTGTAACTATGCCACTCCTGCTTGGGTCCTCAGCCTGAAGTATGTTTTAAATAAATAAATAAATAAAATAAAGGCAATGATTATTTTCGGCGATGGCTTTTTTGACGCTGACGCAAGGGATCCGCCGTATAGAGTAGACCCTCGGTGATACGAATCTCTAGGGGTCGCGGAAATATTCGTATCATCCGAACATTCGTATCATCAAAACGAACGAAAATAAGTTGCAGAAGCATAGGAAAGGCAGTCGCACGTATCTGTTTACGTCTTAGAAGGTTTATTACGGTCGCGCAGTCACAGCTCGCAACTCGAGGCGGACATAGCGCGACAGGCAATCGCGACGTTGACGACGCGGAGGACACATGCCTCCGCGTACTTTTCACGGCACGTACAGCACGACAAGAGATGGCGACGTGCCAACTGCGCAGCGCCGCAGACTGCTCGCGATGCGTACAGCACGACAGCGGTCGCAAAAGTCTACGATTTGCGGCCTGTGCGCCGCCAACTACTAATCACAGCTGCGCACCGCTGCAAACACTTCACGGCGTGAAAAATGATGGCGATGCCGGCAATGTGCGATGCGCCCCCCTCCGCGTACTTCTCGCCGCGCGTACAGCATGACTGAAGATGGCGACATGCAGGCCGCATGGCGCCGCAAACTGCTCATGAATCGCAATGGCCAGTCCGTGCGCACCCGTCGTGTACGTTGCTGCCAGCTATGGCGGTTGCGACGTCTGCGGTTTGTGGGCCACGTGCCACTGAAAGCTTTTCGCGGCGTGCGCACGACAGAAAATACATACAGCGCGGCTGGCGATCGCGAAGTCAACGATGTGTGGGTGGTGCGTAGTGCTCAAGGTTGCGGTCACAGTTTGCGCATTCGTATCATCCAGGCGCAGGAGAGTGTTCGGACCATCCGAAATTTTGCATATTGCACACAATGCACTCTGGCGGGGAATTTTCCCAATTCGTATCATTCCAAAATTTGTATCAAATGGATTCATATCACCGAGATTTTACTGTATATCGCTGGCACAGACGACTTGAGCGGAAGGCACTGCCGGCGCGGCGATGTTTACAGCAGTGAGGGCAGTGCGATGCTGGCGGTAGCATTGAAGGTGGATGCCTAGGCAAGAACTAAATTGTGCTTTACTGCAGTCTGTGTTCTGTTTTCATAAGCATGCTGAGTACACTTATTGGGAGTCATGTTAGCAAGCATGAACAGAATACAATGTATCGGCAGCTCATTGGCGCCGGCACGGCAGCAGATTATGCGGTGGCCGGCGTCGCTTTGCAATGTAACCAAGCGTTTCAATATGGTGACCGTTGTCGGTGGGAGGAGCTTCACGATGTCAACTTCAGCCACTTATTTCTAAATAAGGAATGCGTCTAGGGTGCCCAAATTTCAGAAATAGAACATTATTATTCTATTTCCAAAATTTGGGCACCCTAGTATTATTTGGGTCCAGTATTGTTTGCCAGACTACAAAACTGTAATATATTGGATGATCGTGGCACGACCCCTTTAATGTAAAATTTCCACAAAATTAACATGCAAAAGAAATGACAGGGAATGTTCAGTGGTGCGAAAAAAACCCGACAGTGGAACGGTTAAAAAGAGTGCTCTATAATCCATCCCGTATGTACAGAATTACTGCTTATATCAAACTGCCAGAACACCCTTTTTGAAAAATCTTATGCAAAGGTTTTTAAACTACCTGTTCAGCAGAACATTTGGTATACAGAACTGCGTGCCACATCCCTGAAAGTGGCCTTTCTCCTAATAACGCTCCAAAAATAATATTTTGTGCATAGTGCCAGGTCAGCTAAGTGGCTCTATGCACCTGATTTTAACGGCTGTCTTTGAAGTGGCATGCTCATTTTCAATGCAACAGTTGCTGCTGTGCAAAAAAAGCCAGTATTCAATGCATCAGCTGTCCGGTGAAGCCAGCCTACTAGCTGACCGAAGTTTGTGGAAACTCTAGCTTGGCCTGCTTTGCTACTGAAGATGATACAGAAATTAACTTTACTCTAATTGAAACTGTAGGCTAAACATTTAGGTGTGGAACTTGGGCACGAAGGAAAAGAACCAATGTGCTTCTCTGGCCCAGTGGATTGTCTTCTTCATGTGTGGCTACTCTTAAGGTCTATTCACACTTGCGAGTCGCGAAGGGCGCACGACCGGCTGTCGCATGCGACCAGAGAGCCGTGCAGCGCGACCGATGTTCACACTTGCAAATGCGACCTGCGGGTTGCTTTCCACATCATGTCTACCTTGACGTTCATTACATAAAGTAAAGCTAACTTGCGTTCACGTCAGCTGAGCCGCTGATTGGTTTAACGGTTTGCGACCGGCAGTCGTGCGGTTGGAAAATTTAGCAATGACCGAACGACCCGAGACTGTCGCTTTTCGACCGATGTGACCATTTGCAACAGTCACTTTTCAACCAAAACGGTCGCGCGACCTCCGCGAGTCGCAAGTGTGAACGGGCCTTTAGGATGCAACAAAAGGGAGGTACTACAAGATATTATCGCATCTTTAGAGGACCAGTAAGAGGATGTAAGCTGCTAGCACGACGGGCACCACGTCATTGTATGAAGCATGCTTCTGTTTTGATAGGCTTATCTATTGCCGTGCTTTGTGTACCAAATTACCAATACCCATAACCATTTAGCGACCTATTCGAGTTCAATATATATACATACGAGATCAAAAGTACTAGCTGTACTCTGATGTGTTGCAATAAAGCAAAATATCTGGATATAGAGATCTGTACAAAGCTCGCTGAAATTGCCCATTTTCCTGCAATAAGAAAAGTGTCAAGCAACACAAAAGCTCACCAAAAGGCAGCCACAATTTGCCACTGTTTATGAGGCATGGTGTGATAAATTCTTTCAATGTTACAGAAATTTTTTACTAGGAAAATTATAGCCCCTTTTGACGAAATTATACAAGTTAGACCAAAGAGGCAAAACATTCTAGATGAAACATGCTTTTTCTTTTTATGTTCGGTGCAGTTTGTTGTCGCGCAGAGGCAATTCCTCCATCATCCTCTGTAACGCTAAAACTGAAAATGTCCATCAATAAAAAAAGCCCTGCAGGCACTATTGTCCAAGTTGAAAAAGTGAAACGAGACTTAAGAATTTTCATCAACTGATAAACCAGGCTTGCTACTTGCACCACAGCCAGTGAAGAACAGCATGATGCATACCATCAAAGGTAAAGAAAGATAAGGAAATGGTGTTGCATATTTTTTTTGTGGCTGCAGGAAACTACCCAGATGGCAAGAATGAGAACACAAATACAACCCAGCTTGGGTGCATTGGAAGAGCATGGTCTGAAATAGGTGAGTGGGCTTTGTTCACTTTCAGCAAAATCAGGCCAAGTCCACTTTGTGGGTGATGCTTGTCTGGGCCACTCAAGGGGTCAAATGACATGTATTTAACTCGCCTCTGTTTGTAATATAGTTCTTATGATGCCTTTGAAGAGCAGGCCGCAATAGTAGAGCAGCAGCATTTACTGGCAAGTGAACTCCTTTCTCATGTTGCAGCAAGTCAGTCTCACAAAACACTTATCACATTTTCTACTTACAGATGGCTACACAACGCTTTCTACCCACACATCTAACCTTATGAGCTCTCGAGTATCCACCACCCTTGTAAATACTAAGATGATAGCCTACACTTATCTTGTAAGATCCATACTGGAATATGCAGCTGTAGTGTAAGACCCTCATACCAAGAAAGACATAAGTCAATTAGAGCAAGTACAAATAAAGGTGATCCGATATATTTTTGGCAGATATAAAAGGGTGATTCACCAACTCAGTTAATGCAAAAAAATAGTATCTAAAGGTTAGAGATAAGAAGAAAATCAGCCGTCTTGTGCTGCTTTACAGCAGCCTCTTAGGTAAAATTAATGTCCAGTTACCTGACTGTGTGAAAGCACTTAACACTAGAAAAACTAGACATACTCCTCAGCATTCATTAGTTCTAATTTTTGCCAAAACAAAAGCTCATAAGTCCAGTTTTTTACCGTGAGCAGTTGCAGACTGGAATTCCCTCCTCATTGGTATATTTCAGTCGGATGCTTTTACAGAAATGCTGGGAAACCATTATAAACAGCTGTAGACTGAACGGGATGCCTGTTTTTATTGTTGCGTTGTACTTTGTTCTAGTGTGTTCGCTTGTTGCATCCGTATTTTTGAGCAATGCTCCTCCTGCTTGTGCCAAAGTGCTGGCCTGTAGTATGTCTAAACAAATAAATAAATAAACAAAATGTAGTCACAAATGTTTTGTGACCATATTTATGCCACTATGTTTTTGAGCCGTTTAAACACTTCCAAAACCATGTGATCAAAACATTTCTACACGCTAGCCCTTAACAGACAAAAGACATAACCAACAGGGTACCATTGCTCCTAACAGAGAGCGTGCCTTTTTCACTACAGAAATGGCAGAGGAAATGCATCAGACAATGCAGGTTCACACTTTTCTGCTGTCAGGCAATGCCCTACAGATTACACCAGAAAGGGCTAATATGTGAGCAACTAAAAAGAAAAAAAAAAATGGCATTCAGCATACAGGGACATGTCATGCAGTAAACAGAGACTAGGAAAGGTGGCCCTAAGAACCCTTCTAGTTGGACTGCCATGAGAAGTACCCTTACTGATGCCCCAAGGACCTTCAAGACGTCTGGCGACACAGGTTCCAGACATCCATTAAAAATAGCTTATGCTGCTTAGAGCAGCTGCTCTGCCTGCACAAAGATGATGAGAAAACTCCAGTTCCTGTAGCCCAACTTTAGGAAGAGAGGCGCACCTGTGCGTCAAGCAGTGCCAGCAGGCGGTAGTACTCCGCCATTTCGACCTGCAGGGCTCCCACAAAGGCGTCACAAAGGAGGCCAAGCCGCGTTGTCTCCGGTCGACAGAAGCGGTCCACCCGAGCACGCAGGCGCCCCATCTCAGCCACACGGCGCACATGACGCCGCTGTGCACGCGACAGCTGGCCCTGTGTGCCGTCCACCAGAGGCAACAGTTAGAGCGGCCCACACAAGAGCAAAATGCGAGGCATGGTGGCACAATAGGTGAAGTACAGCTGCTTATTGCATGCTCTGCAAATCAAAAATAATTTATTGGATCATTTCCACATGGCTAGAGGGAGACAAGAAAAGAACAGCACTGCTTTATGCAAGACAAAAACACCTAAAAGGAACCAGTTCTCCAAATTTTCTATTAGGATAAAATCACTCTGATGAAAATGGTTTTTGACAGTTCTTTAAGGCTATTTGATAACTTGATCATTTATCCTGGTCCCTAAGAAGCCAAATTAAGGTTTTACTGTATATAATAAGAGAGCTCAAAGATTATATTTTTACAGCTACCTAGTTAGTAGAAATGTCAGAAGCCATTACATACCTCTGGGTCAATGGCATAGCTGTCAAGTGGCACATCATGGAATTGCACCAAACTACTCGATACTCCTTGTAAACAAAACAGCACATCTCTCAGTACCTTCTGTCCCGTGTGACCGGATCCTCCAACCACTGCAAAAATGCAGGAAAGAATTCATGTGAGCCATACACAAGCACATCTTGTAAACCAGTCGATGGTAAGAAAGCCAGCTTGTTCGCACAATATGACGTTTGACATTTCTGTCGCGGGGGAAAAGGATGTGGGATTCTCTACTGGGCTGCGGCTCCGCTCTCAAAGCCAAACGCCACCCGCTAGCTCAGACCACACTGTTGACCCCAATGAACAGCACGAACACCGAGGGCCAAAGGGTTAACCGTTTATTGGAGAGGTTCTCCGTCAGTCTTCCTCAGCTGCGCGCATGATCATGCAACATACAGATCACCTTATCAGTTCGTCGGCGTCGTGAACGCGTTCGCCCCCTTCGCTCGTCCTGGTCTGCACTCGCTCCTCGGTGCACGCACAAGGGCACTCACTCACTTATCGCCATCCGCCACTGCTTTTCTTTTTCTTTTTTTATTTCTTTTATGTGTGGCGGCGCGTGCTGGGCTGGCTGGGTGTGGCGATGGTGGACGGCAGTGTGTGTGAGTGAGTGAGTGAGTGTGACCTCATGAAACAGCTTAGCCAGTCAGAGCATCACCACAAGAGTGAAACGATTTTGCTAGGCTCTGACCATCTGGATTTCTGGATGAGTGCTGTCACACTAAAAGAAGTTGTAGAGTAACAAATGCATGTTTGTGTACCATGTTTTATGCTCGCAAACACAGACGCGACGATAACTGTAGTGATAGTGGCAACTTCTGATTTCTTATGTTAGGCTTATGAGCTTGGTTTATCCAACAAAATTAAAAAAAGACAGACTGTCATCCATCAAACTTGTTAGAGGCAAGACAACGTGAAGAAAAATCCCAAAACCCCAATTTATATCTTGCTTCCAGGCCGAAAAACGCAGTAATACTGACAAGCTCCCTTCGAAGTGAGAGACTACAACAGAGCGTGCCGCCATGTTGGCCATTTTATCTTACTGGGTCCCTGAGCATCTGCTATGAAAGCATATGCTGCGTGTACGGCATCGCTGTCCATTTCTTCGCCACCTCTCGCTACATCCGAGCTGTCACATCTTGTTCCGGCACTCCCACCAATAAGGTGAGGGCAAAAATAACACTTCTCAAAACAATGCAAACTGAAAATATGGTCTGGCTTGTATTCGGGTAAGCTGTAAGAGTGATATTGAGAAAACTGCATAAAAAAGCGACGAGACATTACTTATAAACTAAAATGAATATTGTTTTGTTTTTTACCTTTGTTCGATGCAAACAGCAATTTTAGCAAATTAGTTGTCAATTTGTTGCCTTTGTACTCAATTTTGTGCTGTGTTTTGTGCTCTGGATTTGACTCTGTTCACATGCTGCTTCCATTACAATGTACTTCTCTTTCTTTTTTTTTTTTTCATTATGTCTGTACCCCATTCCTGCCTAAGGCCTATAACACAGGCCGGCAGTATTTGCTAACTAAATAAATAAACATCCAGTGTGCATCATGTCAGGATACGAAACCACAGGGTCACGGGAGGAGTTGGCCACTTACTCAGCTGTACAGTATGAGAGTGGAAGGCATGAAAGTTAAGCAGTTTTTTACTGAACCTTTAACTCCTTGTTTTCCTTGGAATGCCACTTGACTTAAATGACTGCTATATTTAGAGGCATGTGTGCCTAGACATCATTTCAAGGAAGCACATAGAGCTGCAACCACATAGAGTGAGCATTCTGGAAACATTATTTGCCCGAGATGAATGCTTCAAGATTTTGAAAACCAATAGATTCGAATTGAATCAAATCTTGAATAATTTACTATTCAACAAAATATTCAAAAGTACTGAAAAATCGCACATGCCTAATCATTGCCATTGGCTGCCAACTTTATAACACATTTTCTGAGCAGTAGAAGTACATTTTCTAGTATCGTATATCGAATGTGCTGTAATTCAAAATTGCAGTGCCCTTACAAATTGTAAATACAAATGCCATTCTAGTGCAAAAGCACTCACCACCAGCGGCAGAGCATCTTGTCTGATCTTGTTTGCACCGTCGATCTCACTGGCTAAGCTGTATAATGAGGTCACAGCCAGTGGCCTCGCACGGGTCATTCAAACTCAGTCCAGTATTGCGGCTAACGCGCGAGTCTCCCCAACGGGTCTTTCAATTTCTCCAGCCAACATAGAAAGTGATGGTGTCTACGGCTGGAACAATGACTGATCATAACCGCTTGCTGTGCTTTCATACAAAAAGAAAACCACCGCGCTGGATTCGAACAGGTCAGGTTCGAACTCTGGTACTCGGATTCAGTAGCCGATCGTCTTAACCACTGAGTAACCATGGCTGGTGCTTTCACTTGTCATAACTAAGTAGCGTAAAACATCAGTTGCTGCGTAGACTCCCAGATGGTGCTACAAACTTGTGGCCTCCGTGATTAAGCGTGCCATTGCGCCGGAGCTGATCATGGAAGTCACTGTCAAGCCTCCAACACTTGACCCGGCAGCTCCCTGATGGCGCCACATATAAAGCTGAAACTGCCACTTCCCCTACTTTTGCACTATAGTTGGTTTAACACAGATAACCCCTGCCAACTTTTTCACAGCACTGTGAAGTACTGACATGTTATTTCCTTCAGCAAAACAAATAAGCTTGACAGTTCTTGAAGGATACTGAAGATTCTCTCCTTTCCAAAACTGCAAAAACAAAAAATTAGAGGGCATTCCCGGTTCCGCGGGCACCACAATAAGTACATTCAGTGAGCAGCATAAAGGCAAGAGCACATGCCTTGGCTAGAGCTTGAAGAGATAGAGCGATCTTGGTTTTCCACAGACGCTGTGCGACATGCACCGGGAGGCCAGAACTCGGGGCGCGAGGAAGGCCGAGGGCAGCTGTGTCGTGACAGGCGGTGTGATTCCTGAGAAAGTAAAGTTCGTGCTATCAAGTTCCAGACACTTTAGGCAAAACAAACATCAGCTAGCTCTGAAGTGAACAAGCGAACAACATGCCCAAGGAGCATATTTGCTAAGGCATTCCACAGCTAAATGCAAGATCGTCAGCCTGCTTTCCACTAACACTGGCTACCGACCATGTGGAACAGGCTCTCAGTGAGACAAAAACGGAATGCTACCACTGCTGGGGGAATCAAATGAGAGCGAAATTAGTCTTACTCTGCCCAGAATGAAAAGTGAATGGAATATAATTGCTCCTTAACAAGTGCTAAACTACACTCGCATCACAATGCTGGTGCAAAATGCAACATTAATCTTAAGCCAACCATCAGCATGCAAGAAGAAAAGTCATTGATCGGGTTTTAATGAGTGCATTCAGTTTAATTCTGATAGGCATGCCTAGGTCCTATGTTACTAAATGCAGATGATGTAACATATTACCAGAATGGTGCATTTCTAATTTCCACTGTCAGAAAAATGAATTTGAATCACATTAAAACGCCCATGGTTTTCTTTTTGCAGTGAAGAGCAGGAAGGAAGACATTGCTTTTGATTGACTAAGCTAAACTGAGATGCCACAGAGCTTTGATAAAAACATCGGTTCCTGCAATTCCAAAACCCCCTTGAATTTCACGGTGCCTGAGAAATATGAGCCATAGAGATGTCATTTCCTGATGTCCTTTCAATTCAACCAATCAGAGGCACCACAGTCATGTGAACAATTGCCTGCCGTCACGTCGGCAGTTCACGACCTCTGCTACCACACTATACCTCACACTCCCACTGAAATGCAGATGCTCTCCACTGTCACCACTGCATAGTGTTCATCTGCGTCTAGCAGCAAAAGGACTGTGCAGTGAAAATAGGCTCCACAGATGCGAAAGAAACAATGTGAAGTTATCAAGCTCATCTCCAAACTGCAGAAAAAACTGCTGGTCATGATAACATATGGTCTTCAGTGCATTGTGTGCTGTTGCGAAGTGTGCTTAACAACACCAAGCGGTCTCCAAGAGCACACCAGCAGTAGTCGCACTCAAAATATTCATTCCACACCACATCTGAGAGAAAATATGGACATGCATTGCTCATCAAATGGCACACTGTGCTGCTGGTAATCACGTGTTTGTTCACTAACAACGCAGTAAGTATGACCGCAAGCAACCCTCGTGATTAGCTCTGCTGCTGCCGTCACAATTTTCTATATCATTGAACTGCTTCATGTGGTTTCTAAGTGGAAAGGAATCGCGGTATGTTTTGCACAACTATAGACCTTATGCAAAAACTGGTGCCCCATTTCGCTGATCACGTGCGTTTCCGTTATGTTGGGGGATTTTGGATACCTTATGCCAAAACTGCTGCCCCATTGCGCTGACCGCCATGTTGGGGGATTCTGGATACTGCAGTATATGGCAGTAGGGATTAGCAACGTGGTGCAACTTCACATTTATCGTCGTCTAGGGTGCTCAAATATCGCTGTGTACCTTGATGTACAAAAAATGGAGCTATGGATAACCAAGGAAACAAAGTGAGGGTGCCAGCTTCATGCAGATTTTATTAATGTGCAGCATTTCTTGGCTCATGTGCATCGTGTACGGAATGTATGTAGGGAATGCGTGAACAGGATGTGTCTGCAGTGGCTGTATAGCTTATGCTGAGTATAATTGCACTTCACTAATTTTAGATCTCAATTAACTGCTGTTAATAAATTGACTGTGATTAAGTTGAACATTGTACTACACTTTTACATCACATAGCATTAGACAGCTGACGTCGAGTACAACTGCACTGAAATAATTGTATATCTCAATCATTAATTAGTTAATTGCAACTAAATTAAACTTCATGCTACGTCATCGGCATATATTTTAGATAGCTTAAACACGTAAGACTGCACTACTCTAATTGTAGGTCTTAAGATATCACCGTTTAGTTAAATGTGATTAATTTTAGGTTCCAAAATGGAGTTATATTTCGTTGAAAAGGTCTCGATGAGTAGAATACAAAAATCAAACGCTAAACCACGCAAAAACATTGTTAAACTGATAAAATCACGTGTTAACCGAGGTAAAGCTTATCTAACTTTGTTAAAAAAACACGCAAAAAAAGCGAAACTGCAGAATTTAATGGTATGCATAAGCAGCACATGGGACCTAAGAGCTCAGTAGCTTTTTCTGCTGGGATCCTGGTATGAGTTCAGCGGGAAGCCGCTGGCAGAAGTTGAGTTCTTCAAGAGAGGCAATAATTAAATCGCAAAAGTTAGATCATAGAAAAATGCCCAAAGGTAAGCTGTTTGCTTATAAAGTAATTTTCCAAAGCACTCCTATCTGCTAACAGTTATGGTGCACCGCGTCAGTCAGCTAGTAGTTCCTCATACGGGACTAGTTTTGTGTCTGGCATTTCGGCTTCATGTGCCTGTCTTTTTATTGTTAAAGTTTGGTTTGTTTTTATGCCTAAAACAGACGCTCGGGCAAGCTGATAATCCATTAAGGCTAGACAGCGCAAAGAAGACGAGGACATAAGAAGTACACAAACAAGCGCTTATGCACGTCTTATGCATTCTTCTGTTTGCGAAATGTCACAGGCAAGCGGATCCGGAATGGACCTTCAGCTAGCAACAGTGTCAGTAAGTAGCGAACACAGTAGGCCTAGCTGAAATCAGTCATTTAGCACTCTGTTCAGTCTTCGCATATTTTGCCAAGATCGAATCTTCCCAGCAGAATTTTCAAAGCACTGCTGCATTGGCAGTCACGATTAGGCTGGCGCTCTGCCGAGCACCTGCTATCATGGCATCAAACACAAAATGTAAGCAGCAATTCAAATTATCAGACCATTTTTTTAACGCGGCCAAGTGACACCAAGACTAAAACGCACAGTAGTAGAGGGCTGTAGATTAATTTTGAGCATCTGGGGATCTTTAACGTGAACCAAAATCTCGACACTCGGGCGTTATAGTTGTTCACTTCCATCAGGAAAACGGCTGGTGCGGCCTGAATTGAGCCTGCATCCTTTGGCTCAGTAGCACGTCTTAGGTCAGCCTTAAACACTTCAGCAATCGGTAAGTTTCGCCAAGGTGTACTCAGAATCGAGTGTGTGATCGTGATATGGCATCGTACACGTAATGCGGGCATGGACAGCTAATTTTAACTTCAGCGATATGATCGTCGACGCAAAAAGAAAACAACTGAGCTCAACAATTGAAGAACAGTGAGAGTCTGACATTCAAAAACAAAAAGATAAGATGCGTGCCTAGTGCACTTCCTCGTTTTCAATGTATGACACCGCTGTGAATTTTTTCGTTGATGTGATGCATCTCTAATTGCGTTTTTTACACATACTAGGTACCTGCAAAGCCGCTTGGACATGTGGGCATCATAGAAAGGTCCACAGATAACTTGTTGGCCATTATTTCTCTCTTAGGCCTTAAAATAAAAGGATCGCCAAACCAAGAAACCCCCTCTCTCAATAGCTGGCAATCCCGTGACTGCAATCCCCCAGCATGTGCCGCTTGCCTATTTCGGTTTGCCTCCTGTAGATGGCAGCACATTTGCATAACATCTATAGCCTGCTGCATAGCTGTGAGCAGGGAATGCACAAATGACTTCTTCAACAAATACACATCAGCTGACTCTTTTTCCCTCTCTCTCTCTTTACTGAATATTTTTGCTCACAGAAAATCCTGCTGTGTTGATGCCTCGAATACTGTGTGCATGATGACTTGTGCCACGAAATTTATTAAAATAAGCGAAACAAGAGTTGACACTAATGCGCATAGTACTTCTCAGGTATCTGCAGCATATCTGAAAGCATATTCACTTTTCCACAGGGCAAAAATATGGCAAAGACAATGCGTTCACATTGCACTTCGCATGTTGATGGCATGCATGCATGCGAGTCTACATGAACGCCTACAAAATGAAAATTAAAAGTAACTATGAACACTGTACTATGAAGCTTAATCGTGCTCACAGCCTGCAAAAAGTAGCCTATTCGAAGCATTGAAGTGAGGCTGAGCCTGCTTTGATGGCTGCCAAGCAAGCCTAAAAGAATATGATTGCTGTCAAGAGCTTGTTGAGAACTTGCTACATACACCATTGAGCATGACTGTCGTTGGGAGAAGCTTGCAGTTCTGAACTTGCTATGTGCACTGGCCACACACAAAAATAATTCAGCGCTCCTGTTTGCACCTTGCCTTTTGCTTCGTCGTCTGTTCAGCCCCGTTTTCTTGACTAAGCTCTCCACTTTTCGCGTTTCGACAGTAGTTGTTCATTTGAATGGCGAAATAGCACTCCTTGAGAGTGCTCACACTTAAAGTATCATCATGATGCCAGTGATGACATGACGAGTACTTTACTTTTACGCTACTTTCTAGGCTATAAAATCTTTGTTTTTGGTAGAAATAACATACCTGCTATCAGGCGACACCTATCAGTCTAACCTAGCTTACCTTTGCCGAGTTCAAATATTAAAAAGAAAGCCATCTCATCACACCTCATCGGATATTTACTTATAAGCAATGACTGGCTATACCCCACAATGAAAGAAAGCTGCAGCATGACACATTGAAACGTTTTTTAGTAGCCGTATGGCTGCACTTGAGTGGATGACAATGTAATTACTCCCTTAAAACACTCTGAAATATTACCAATCTGTCAAACAGCAGACATACCAAAACTGGCCGTTGTGCACCCGGGTGTTTGCTAGCATCTTGCAATGCCAACAGAAGGCGTAGCAGTGATTGCCGTTGGCACAGCACGCCTTCTAGTGCCTGCACAATGAGCAAAGAAACCTAACATCTTAATGGACACCATTCATTAACACGCAAAAAAGAAGGGAGGCTTTGTCCTTTACCTAAGTAAACAGAGGAGGGGGTTGCCATTATTCTCCCCTGCTTCCCATAAGAAATGAAACTGAAGATGTTACACGCACTTTACATGCTACATTGCGATAAGCAGGCTGCAATGATGCATGGAACTGTGCTTTTGTATTAAACAAGACATTTCTAAGTTCAGCATGACTAAATGCACATTACACCATAATTTGAGATATTGCATACTCGTGTTGCTGGTCAACAGCACTTGTTACTATTAGAAGCTGCAGTATCAATAATATGTGTAATTTATTATGCCAACTAAATAATGCAAACTTAGCACCTTTTCTTCTGCTCGTGCTATTCATGCTTCTTAACATCAGCCAGATACTTTTATTTCATATTGACAAGAATTACAGAGACCATGTTGCTCTGTAGCAAGGCCTTGTGACATATTTGGTGCCCGTCTTTTCAATCTGAAACAATGAGCTCAGCTGCGGCTGTAAAGAGTACAAAGTTGCGTACATTGGTAGAATCAACCAGGAGTTAACACCGGCCGTAGCGGATCAGACTCAGCGACAAACAGTGCACTTCAGTTTCAGAAAAGATACAACCATGAAAAGGAATGTTCCGGTCAGAACTAGGATACAAGGCACAATTGGCCACAAAACAACTCACCGGTGACCGAAGCCTTCGATAAAGGTCAGAAAATCGAACTGCTTCCTTTTCCTTGTGGTCAGCAATAACTGTAATGCAACACTTATTATTGCAAATGCTCAAAAAGGCACTGAAGTTGCACTCACAAGTCTTAATTATCTGCTTCACAACACTTGTTTCACCATCAAGATGGCTTTCAAACGATCTGAAACAAAGCAATACCAATGTCAGTCATCAGCAACCCACTAATTTTAGTATGGTCAACATGTCAAAGCACATGCTATGAAGGACACCACTGTGGGGGCTCCGGATTAATTACAACCACCCGAGGTCCTTGACTTTGACTTGCACAAGCCGAATGTCATTTCTGGCTCCTGATGAGTGCAACTTGTGCTTTGCGACACTCCTTATCTAGTCTGCCCAAAGTAGGTTCTGAAGAAAAATTTTTTTATAAACCCAATAGATGGTGGTAGGGTTAAGAACTGACCCGTTTGAAAAGTTTCGTTCGAAAAAAAATTCTAAGTTAACGTGTGCTGAGATCGCACAGTACAAAGTTAGATGCTGCTTCAAGGAAATGCTGCAAAACTACAATTATTAGGCGCAACAACTCACGACAGGCCATTTTTTTTTTTTTTCCTTCTTTCTTTTGAAGTTCATTCGCACGCATCATATGAACTGCCAGGAAAGCAGTTGCTTTAACGCATTCAAACGAGAAAAAAAAGAACAAGGCTGCGGCTTGTGCGAGACGTGTGTTAGAAGCGGCTCGATAACATCGATTACGACTATAATAAAATTGACAGTGAAACGTACACGGCAGCTACTACAGTTGCATAGCTACTGTTATGTTCCAAGACTTCGCTGCTCATTCCGCTACACGTATGAAACTTCCCTTTTTCTAGCAGGCACCCCTCACAGAAACAATAGTGATAGGATTTTTTGTTGTTGCTTTCATGAAATGACAGCAGGGCTACAGAAATTTGAGCTCTTCGAGAGATAAAAAGAGGCAACAGCTTTCGAAGGTCGTCCGCTCCAGCCTGTTTTGAATAGCGGTTCCGCTTATGAAAACAGCGCGGATGCAATAATTACCTTCCAAGGGCGGGTAATGAGTGCGCGTATGAATCGTGAACAGACTCTGAAAAAATAAAAAAGAATGTTCATAGTTCATAGCGGCACTGCACACACTCGATGCCTGCCGAGAGTGCTCGGCAGGAAGCGTACTACCTTCGGGTAGTCCTGTCAGCTGCATACACAAACTGTGCCAGAGTTTGGCTATTTCCGCCTCCCCACCAAGTAAATTCATTTCCACTCGTTTCGTCAAGCACTCGCCTTACAACGCCACTGACACGGATGCCTTTCCATGGCTAGGGAAGTTTACATCCGCAGGTTTGATTCGAAAGCCTTGCCGCCTTTCCTTCCCAAACGCGCGGGCGCGCGATCGCTAGCGTCAGCAGCGCCACGAAACGGCTATCAAAGAAAAGGAAACCGCATGGAAACTCTGGAAACTCCATGTCAGGAACACATCCAAACTCCAATTTTTGAAAACTCGGTGAAGACCGGTGAAGACCCTGCGAGTCCTGAGACCCTCATGTTTAGCTCGGACACAACCACAGTGAACGCTGAAGGCGCCGCTTGTATCAAGGTTTAAAGATTCAAAACCTCAAAGCCATCGTAACAAAAAAAAAAAAAAAAATCAATAAATTTATAAAAAAAAAAAAAACGTGATTAGTATGGTTTGATTCTTGACCCTGAAGATTCTGAGGCTATATTAGCTCTCTGTTTGAGGGGCCTTCCACTTCAGCCAGATCTCTGATTGACAATTTTATTATTTCATAACTGCAATGATCTAGACAAAGAAGGGCGCTAATAGCAATCCAGACCCGCGAAATTTGACATCGCATGAGCGAGGCCGTTTTTTTCTTCTGTTGAACAGCAACCGTTATTAATTACGTCAGATAAGTTTAGCTGTCTCGTCCAAACTGTATAATTTTTGTATGTGCGTGTGTTCACGTACTATCCAAGATGGGGCAGTAGCAGCGGCAGCGGCGCAATGCAGTCTGGTACACCTGCGCAACGATGCTCGTTCCCGTTCCGTGTGGTTGCAGGCACTTCGCGGTACATGACGTAACAAACAGAGCATAGTCAGCTTAGCTGCGTATTGGCGATTTTTACGAATTTAAACCAAGTTAACCGACCGTCGAAAGGACTGGTTTATGATCACCCTGAGCGCAATAAGTTTCCCTTATTTAGGTGACAGCCCCCGCGCCTCAATGGAATTTCGAATTTTATACGTGCGTGTATTGTACGTATGCACCAGAAAAATAAAGCACAGCTGTTTAGCACACTCAGGTCATGTATCCGTATTTAACGGGGTGCAGGATTTTCCCATAGGATCGAAGTTAGTGGTGTTAAATTTGTCTACGGGAAGAGGGGAAAAGGAGAGGCTTATTATAAGGAGCTAGAAGCGGTCATCTTTAATTTTTCATTTGTCTGTCTAGAAGCGGTCATCTTTAATTTTTCATTTGTCTGTCATAAATCGCTAGCAAAAGAAATTCATTAATTGCAAACAATGCGGCACCATATTTATGACCTGACATACTTACTGTGTAGCTCCAGGTCTACATGAAACATGTGCCCAGAAAAAAAAGAAAAAAAAAAAAGTAAATAGATAATAATAATAAAAAATAAATACATTGGGCCTTTCAATAGTAAAATTTGCAATTGTATTTTTAGAACCAAATGAAATTTGCTCCAACTGGAGACCTCCCAAAAGAAATGATATAAGCATTTGAAAGCCATATGTCCAACTGAGCATTTCAAATGGACAATCCACTTTGAAGAGTAAACCAACTGGGCCACCCAATTGGCTGACCTACATTTCAAATGGACAATCTACTTTGAAGGGTAAACCAACTGGGCCACCCAATTAACTTTCAGTTGGCTGACCTATTGGCCATTCAGTTTGAACATGAATCCAATTAGAATGCTAATATAAATATATTTTTTTTTTTTTATGCCTGGGTATACCTTGTTTCCGCTGGAAAATTTGGCTGTAAGTTTCATTGCACCCTGCTCACCTATCATGGAGGTGATGGAGAGGTATGCCTCCTAGCAATCTTTCCTACTACTACTTTTGCAGAAAGAAAATAAGTGGCATTGTTAATGGTTTACCTGGGCTTTAGCACCCCAAAGTGGCCCAGGCTATGAGGTAAGCCATAGTAGTGGTCTTCACCTGTTCTTTTTATATTGCACTGACACTGCATAGTACACACATGTACCTCGTGTTTTACCTCCAGTGAAAAGCAGCCGCAGCAGCCGGAATCGAACCCATGTCCTCGCTCAGTAGTCAAAAGGAGCCACCATTGCAAAAAATAAAAAATAAATGCTAATTTTGCATTCTGGATGAAACAAGAAAGTTTCATATGCAGATGTATTAAACTCCAACATTTCTCCAGAAAGTTTGAGCACCAAGTCACTTTCTTGCAGTATGTGTCAGTTCGATGTTAGACACTCTGGTCATATTTAAGAGGACAATCAACTGGGTCAGTTGTTACAACACATAAAGGTAGTGTACAAGATAGGACAAAGTAGCAGACACAAACACCAGCATTTACTACAGCTTGCTATAGCAACCCATAGTCAGCGTGAATAAGAGCAATGCCCACAAGTACCATGAATGCCCTAAACAGGTCACGCCACAATCACATCCAAAAAGGTGTCAAACACAAACTGCACAGGTTGCACATTCTTGAACACTGTCCTCTGTGCTGTGAGCTACAAAACTTTAAAAGGTCTTTGCATATTGGCCAAGCCCAAACAGGTATAGTAAATGAAAAAACAAAACAGTTGTCATCTCATACAGACATAGAAAATAACTAGGAGAATAAGGTTGGGATGGACAGCATTTGGAAAGTACTCCCACCTAGATGACTAGCAACTTACCACTATCACTCAAAAGGAAAGTATATAACAGTACAGTTGAATTTTACCAGTACTCACTTATGGGGCTGAAACACGGAGGCTAACGAAAGGACAATGCAAAAAGATATGGAAAGGAAAATGGTAGGTGTAACATTAAGACATATGAAGCGTGCAGAGTGAGTCAGAGAAATAACTCGAATTAATGACATTCTAGTAGAAGTCAAGAAGAAATGGGTATGGGCAGGACATGCGAAGAGAGGATAACTGGTTGCTAAGGGTGACAAATTGGATTTCAATAGAAAAGTAGTAGAAGGCAACAGAAAGTTAGGTGGAAGATGAAGTTAAGAAGTTTGCAAGGGTCAAATGAATGCAGCTAGCAAGGACCAGGTTAATTGGAGGAATGTGGGAAAGGCTTTACCCTGTGGACAGATCGAGTCTGGCTGATGATGATGATAGACATGGAGCAAATTCCTCTCTGAAAGAAGTTGTATGGGAAGGTCTGGTATGTGGCTAGTATTTTTTACAGACATTAAGATGGAAAAACTATGCAAGACTGTGAACCAAAAGAAACTGCTATCAAAACAGTGCAAAAAATGAGCATGAAAGAGCTGTTTTTCAGGCATGGCACGATTAGTTGGCCTGTTGAATGAAAATATGTAGCATTAGACCTTTTGTATGACGAGACATATATCTTACAAATTTCTTTAGATCCACCTCATACTCAGTCTTCTGTGCTATATTTTTCTTTTACATTTGTATGCTTCTAGTAGTTGTTAATAATACTCTGCTGATGATACCCATCTGTTGATGATGCTCTCTGAAAGTGTACTTGCCCAGCTTGCCTTTTGTACAGTGCTTCCAGAATGTTCTGTTTTGACAAAATCTACTCATTCACTATTAAACCACACACACACCATTAAACTGCAATCCGGTTGCAATCCACCATATATGTGCTGCGCTTATATTGCCATTCCTCCCCTCAGCTCATTTTCCTCTCTACCCTCCAACTTGCATGGTAGCCACCTGCCATGTTGTTCATGTGGTAGCCAGCCTCAGGTTGAACTTCCTCCACTTGCATGAGAGCATCTTTCATCCATGGTAGCACACCCTCCGAGACTTCTCCTGGTATATTGGCCTATCCCTTTTCTTTTTTACAAATGAAGAAGAAGATTATCTTTTATTCATTTTGCCACCTGCCAAATAAGGCAAGTAGTCCCAAGAGGCTTCACAGAATGCCAGAAAGTTTTTGCTGACATGGTGCATCTAATGTTAATTAGTTAAAAGCTTTCTGAATGCAAGAAAGCAGAGAAAAAGATTCCATTACCTTGTAGGTAATGGAATCTTTTGCTCTGCCAGGCACACATACTGCTGCCTGAATGACTGGCAAAGAAAAAGGATCAAAAAGGTGTCTAGGGGAATGCTACCTCAATTTGTCCTCTTGTACTGTGCAGCTATCTTCGAGGCACAGCAAGATTTTTGAAAGCTGCAAGCATTGCCATGTGCATAGATTATACAAACAATACACAAAAGGAACAAACTGTCAGCAATTTCTCTGTAGGCCTACAAAGAAAAGAGATACATGGGTGGCTGCAAATGAAAATTTTGCAGCATAGTTTTTAGTTTGTTATGCAGTGGGCGAATTTTTTTGTATATATTGCAATTTCTGCAATAAATTCCTTTCAGCTACTAGTTAGCACTAGTGTCTAAATTTTATATTTTGTCCAGTCCAGTGTACTGCTAAATTCATGGATCCTATTATGCTGTACAGCTTGCATAATTAAGAAGAGCAAAACAGAGTTCCTTTAAGGTGCTGGCAGTAGGCACTTCCAAATGCCGTCTTTGACAGCCATAAGACAAACCATAGTAACCTCATTGTTGACGTCTCTCACCATCATAAATAGAAATGGGGCCACTGAAGCTTAGATAAGGTGAGTATCAGGACTGTATAGATACAGGCAACTTAGTCCTCCAAGAGTGTTACAAGTGTGCGCACATGCGCGTGAATGCATGTGTGTGTATGTGTGTACATATATATATATACATATGCCTAACTTCTGTTTTCACAAGCGTTTAATGACATTAGTGAGCACAAAGTCACATTTTGCTTCCGCACAAAATAAATTTATGCCTCACTCCCGACAACCACTCTTACCTTTGTGCTTCTATCCAGTGCAAATGCTCCAAGCCCTAAAATCAGTTTGTGAATGAGATGTCTAAGATACTAGTGCTGCTGGGCGACAAACTTGCAGACTTCTTTAACGCATCATTAACACAGGAACAAAGTCAAGCAGCCCAACAAGTGGTAACACTCTCTTTATGTATTTATCGCCGAACAATCAATTCCTGCTTAATATTTTGCCTTTTTTCTAGCAAATGAGATTCTGCACCGAGTATACATCTAATGCTCTAATGAGACTACATATTGGAAAGCAAACTCTTAATGATGGTATTAAGTATGGCAAGAATTTTATGCAAATACAAAACAGAAAGCATGTCTTTTTGTTCCAAGCTACTAGACTGCAACGTGTAGGTTATTTGCTGTTTAAATGACATTTGAGCCATTTAACATATTCCACATCCTCAAACTGCTATGTAACTGGACTGACCAACTTGACTGGGAGTAAAAGCTATAGAAAAAAGCAGCACTGACTCACCAGTGAGATGAAAGAAACAGACACAGCACATGATTTAAAAACTTCAACCAGGTCAATTTATTAAAAACGGCCATTTCAATAAAGATACACACTTTGCTGCATCTCACAAACAGCAACTTAAATATAATTCTAAATACTCTATGTTACTAGTGCAAAGCTTTTAAAATAGTGCTGTCCAATGTCATAAAAAATCATTTTGTTAAATGAGGACAGCATTCTTAGAATCTCATCAAAATATGGCTGTAAATAAATACTCTGTTAAATCATTCCATTGACGTCGAATAAATTGTGCGAACAAGGTCGGCTGGAGGGCCATAAAGAAGGCACTGTCAAACTGCGCTGTGCTACATGAGGAGAGGTCAGCCGACAGTTGCCACCCTTCAAGGTGGTTTTAACAACTGAGATTGCCACTTGACGGCCATAATAAAGTGAGCCTAAATTTTTCATGATGCGGTCATTCTGAAAGAAAGATGAGCTTGCATCAGAGAACCAATAAAATGTAACATTTAAAATGCAGTGATGTGTATTCCAGAGAGCACTCCAATGGGGCTAATTTTTTTTTTCTGGATTACTTTCTTGAACATTTTCAGTACCAAGGGATAACATGAACATAACTTCCTTAAGGCAGAAAAATTGTGTCTTTTAAACACTGAGCAAGCCTGCTCTTGAGCCTATGTACTGCCTTGCTCTTATTTGTGACTAGAGGCCTCAGCTCTTTCAGTTATATGTAATAGTCTGAGTTGTAGTACCAGACACCAAGAACTTCTCTGCTCTGCTGTCACAGAAAGTGTACAGGAGGTTTCTTAAACTGATTAAAACAAGGAGTTTATGCATATGTAAACACAAAGTATCGCATCAGTGAACTGTCATTAGACAAAACTTAAAGGAGTATAGACACCATTTTTTGAAGCGTCGGAAGGAATACGATTGCTTTCCTGGTTATACAGAGATGCTCCCCAAGCAATCCCAACCTCGCACGTTTCCGCAAAGATATTTTAATTTGATTTTAAAAACAAGCCAGGCAAGAACTCCGTTTTTCAAAACCCATTGGCATTGACATCTACGTGACGAAAATGTGTAGATAGGTAAACAACATGACGTAATCAAACAACTGTGGCGTGGAGTCGGCAAAGCAAAGAGCAGTGATGACACATGGCTGGACTCGAACACTTCGTCGCTTGAGTCGCAGACGAGCGGGTTGGGATTAAAGTGCCCGGCAATATTAGTAACATCCACGCTATTGGGCGAAACAACGTCGCAGTACTAATTATGCCACGCTGAAGCGCTGCTCGACGACGATATTTTTTTGCATGTGCGACAGCAAGCAGATGAAAAACGCGACCCGAATGCGTCATCAGAGTTTGTGTTTACGCGATCATCAACCTTGCCAGTAGGGAGCGCTCGCGTGGCATTCTCGTATCTTTGACGTCATCGCGCGCTCGTGTCCAGAGAGATCGAAACCGAAACTAGCCCTGATAAATGCACTGATAATAAATTAATTGATCTGTGCTGGGGCTTTTTGGGTCGCAGTCCCTCTGTTTTGGACCACTGTGGATCGATTAAAGCAAAAATACCGATACAGAAAATGTATGCGTCTATACTCCTTTAAACAGAAGCGATTGTTTGTCAAACAGCAGTCCACTTCTAAGACAGCATGGTAGAATGCACTGTGGAAACAGAGCATTCCTTTGTTTAAAAGCTGCACATTGATTACAAGGCTCATCCAAGCGTAGGGCTATAAATTAAATTTGCCTGTCTCTGCTTTTCTAATGCTCATTAAAGCCTTAGTACATAAATGTTCCGATGTTTAGACTCCACTAGAGTGCCACCAATACTTACTAGCATAAAATGCATAAATTATTAGCATCAGGACATGGAGCAACTGTGCCAATATGGTGCATGTAAACACGCAGAGAAGCATTCAGCAACAAACTTGTGACATAAAACACACAGAGGAAAACATACAGCAAGGCATGAAAATTGGACAAATGTGACAGATACAAAGAGATGTAACTGAGCACATACTAACCAAAAGTAGGTACTAGCTGGTACGAGTTCACCTGTTAAACCAAACAGGAAACGAAGGCATGAGTTAACAAGCCATGCACACATGAAAGAAAGGCTAGCATCAACTTGCTAAAGCATGCACAACTGTTTCTCTATACAGCTTTAAGACAGCGCACATAAGAAAAGGCATGCCTAAATAGCTACAGTACAGAACACTAGCAGCCGACGCACAAAAGCGAGGATCGCAAGTTTCAAAGTGATCATTAAGCCAATGGCACTATGTGTTTATCTTTAAGATAATTATGTGGCCATAAATGAGCTGCTGTGCACCACAATGTAAACATTGCATTAAAAGCAGCTATTGCACATGCAAAGATGACAGCAAACAATGACTGGCATAATCGTGGTGTCATATATTGATGACATCTATTCCTTATATGTTTGATACTATCCTTCTTTGTAATGTTTACTCCATGTGTCATAGCATCACCAGCAGATACTACGAAGCCAAAAAACATTTTGAGGTGACATATAATGTGAAAGTATGCAGCATTATGCAAAGTATGACACTCAAACTGCCACAATGAGATGCCTAAAGAATGGCCCTACTGACACTTCAACAGAGTTTCTTCACTTTGATTCAGATGAATAATGAATAATCTTCTCGACAAGCCAAACGTTCATGTCCCTAATTTTGTTTCCTTGTTTCAAAGCTTATTGCACCTTCGAGCAAAACACAGCACTCACAACAGTAGTTGACTTTATGCTACATTTTGATGATACAGTGATACTGAAGCAGCAGTAGTGAAACAAACCTCTCTGATCATGAAGAATCTCTTGCACTTATGATGGCACACACTTTATAGTCATATCCACAAGAATTAAGAAACGTGAGAAAATTTTCCATGCTCATCTCGATAGCATACTTTTATCTATGCATTTCCTCAGTGCGAGTGAGCACACGCAGAGTTTCAGGTGTCTCTCATAGCCTGAGCCGCTTTGGGACGTTAAACCCCATAAACCAAACCAATTTCAGGAATGGCCTCCAGTAAAATTTAAAGAAAGACTCTTTGAAATATAAAGTTGGCTTCTCCAGCTTAGTAATACCAGCCCACATCAGGATGATTTAATTCAGGCAGTATGTAGCATTTTTCAAGCTCCTAATAAATTTTTCCTTGAGGGCGCTTCATGTTTACACTTGCCTCTTTACTGGTGTGCTTTTGGTGCCCACATTAGGCATATAGCAAAGACTATTTTCTACGAGGGATTGTCGATGTTAATGGGGGCCAAGGTCACCTTTGGGCACAGCCTTAGCTACGTGCCTAGCTGACATGCTTTCTTAAGACCCAAACATTCAGTCACTCATGTTATGCTTTGCTTCTGATCAGCTGAGCTGCTCTGCAAGGGTCTGTAACATCTACTCCTAAAGAAGTCTACTGTACAGGCCTTCTCGAAAAATGTTCATGCATATAATTATTTGAACATTGTTTTTTCTTGCCTCTGAAAATGACCTGAAAATCTCAAATTCACAAGTGTTCCAGCATATACGTATACCTTTTTGACTAGACTGAAACATGCTTCTATTGCAAATGGAGTGCTATGATGAAGGCAAACAATGCCTTGACTGGTGTTAGAAAAATATTTAAAAAAACATTTCTCAGCTCTTTGTTCCTGTTAATTAAACTTGCACAAAACTAAATATTTTATCTAAACCACTTACAGGCTCTTGATGGCAGCAGGTGATAGAAGAGAAGGAAAAAACAATAATATAAGTATCAGAAAAATGCTATCGAATCAGAGGCTCTCCAGAAAAAAATGCCAAGAGTGTTGTTTCCTGCTTTTCAAATGCTAAGCACAAGGCTAACGAGAAGCATGCACTTTGCGCAGGTCAATATTTTCTCATCAATAGGCAGAGACAGGCACTCGGCTCTCCTGAGTGAAAAGGGGTAGATGAAATGATTATGCCTTCTTCCCGATACAACTGCTCCCTGAGCCATGTCTGCCAGTCATGCCGCACAAGCCTATGCAGAGTGGACATGACCACCCGCCTCCATATTAGATTGATGAACAAACTTGAATAAGCGCAATAAATTCTCTTGCACCATATGTACTAGACTGCATAAACAATAGGGCATTACTGTATCACTGAAATAAAGGCGTTGAAGCGACAACAAAATATGGACACGCAAGTCAAGCTGATACTGTAGTTCTAGCACCAACAAGGCATGGGCACTCCTATTTCGCATTAGCACTTTCCTGTCCGCGCCTACTCCCATCGATAGCCCGCTATCGATGGTTTCACGATTCAAATTTTCCCGCTTTCAAAGTGCTCCTTGACAAGTGGCGTCATCCAATGGGAAATAGAGGAACCCTTCTTTCAGTTTTTCTTTTGATTTAATTTTTCCGCTGTACTGCGCCCGTCCAGATGGTCTTCGGAGTCGGGTGATCGACATTATGGCGTCGACGTAGCACGCTTCCACGCGGAAACCGGCGTTTCCGCGGAAGTTGACGCCTCGGAAAGCTCGTTTTTGGATGCGAACAGCAGCAGTGATGACTCGAAAACAGATTCAGCTCTTCAGACTTTAGCACTGGCAGCCAAACTGCGTCGAACCGACCCGGAACGTCGACAGCCATGCTCCGATAAGTGTCGCCCGCTATCGATGGTTGAATTTTTCCGCTCTCAAGCGCTTCTTGATGAGTGGTGCCATTCAGTGTCGGAGAGCTTGTTTTTGGATGCAAACAGCAGCTGAGATGACTCAGAAGACGAATTCAGCTCTTCAGACTTTAGCACTGACAGCGAAACTACGTCAAGCCGACCCGGAACGTGGACAGCCATGCCTCGATAAGTTTCGCATTCGCTCCCCGAAAAATTTCCGGCTGTGCGCTGATCGGAAGAGATCACTGTTCTAAAGGTCACAACTGTTATCTGCAGGGTGACAACATCTTTTGGGTAGTATGACTTGCTGCTGGCAGTATATTTTGAAAATGTTTTATGTTTTATTTGTATCAAGAAACTTTGATACTTTTGTTGTTGTTTTTAACCACAATTGTTTGCTGATAGTTCTTTTTTTAATACTTATACAATAAATATATGGATTGTCACTAATACCATTGTGAAGAGGAATTTCTCCTCTACAATTTGATACTAGACACTGCTGTACCACGCAAGTTTTCTAAAGAAAAAAAATATTAATGACACCATCAAAAACCACCCCTTTTCCAGCCGACAGGAAATTGTTAAGAGCAATTCCTGTGACACTACCCTTAGTGGCACTACACCATGCATGTTCCCAAGATTTTTGCCTTAAGAGTTCTTATAAGGGAAGAAAAAAAGAAAGGATTCAACTGTTGAGTTCTCATCAAGCACATTAAAGTATGGTACACAGCTACCCAGGGGGAAGGATTTGATAATACTGAACAAGTAAAAGGGTTTATGGCCAAGTGTAAACAAAGAAAGACTGTCATAACGAAGCTTACCAGGAGATGATGATATGTCTGTCTGAGATCCATCATAATACAGAACCAGATCATTGCGCTCTTTGAGGTGAGGACCGATCAGCTGCAAAGGTTTCCAAAGAACGTTTAGAACAGAGAGTGATCTAAACTGCAACGCATGCACAATGCACAAGGAAGGTGCACGCTAACTTACAGGCATGTGCAAGAGAGACCTGCAGCCAAACACAACCAATAGGTGGGCCAACTGGAACACAAACATACATTATTACATGACTGATTCCAAGAATTAAAAAAAAAAAAAAAAAAAAAAGACAACTCATTTTATGACCCAGGCACACAGCGCTAAATGAGATGCCCACTGATGTAGTTGCATAGATAAGATTGAGCCTCTTGATACCTAAATTTATGCATAGATTTGAAAAAATTCAGTTCATTTATCAATGAATGCAGTCTATAATAAGCTTTCGCAGCTGGTTCAGCTTGTAGAAGAACAAACTGTTCACACAGTCACTTCACTAAAAGTGCATCACATCTTCCGTTAACTCAATGGAGGCTAAATCACAAAGAAAATTGCATTGTAAAATATCAGTTTGCAGGTAGAAAAGAATTAATGAACTCAGAAATTATTAATGGCCCTTTCACAAGCACATGTAATAAATAAATTAAATTCCAGATGAATTCGGAGATATCTCCAATTCTAGCACGGCAAGAATAACCAGCAGCATACACATGGCTGCTTGCGCTAAAGTGAAAAGAGAAGATACACCTAAGCCACAATGGAGATTAAAAAAGCACTAACCAAGTAGAGGTTGAATCCCATGTACAGCAGCCCGAAGAGCGTCACACCCAAATAAACTGCCCAGTGAGATGGCAGGCTTTCACGAACGAAGTTGCTAACAAAGTACAAGTTGATGCCAATCACAACCATAGATAACAGGCTGGCCGCTACTTTGGTCAACCTGCAAAAAAAAAGTAAAAATAAGGAGTGACTCTATACCTTGGACAGAAAAATAGACATTTGGTATAATGCTTTTTTTTTTCTAGACTGCACCCTTTGGTAGTAGCCTTTCCTTATTCTTAAGAAAACAAAAAAAAAAAGGAGGCCACAGTATTTTATTATTCCATTCAAGACAACAATACATGTGTAGTGGAACCAGGTATCAAACCTTTTCAAAAGCCTCCAAGTCGGCTTTTCCACAGGATTTGCCGATACGGAAAAATTTTACAGAAAAATGTACATAGGTGTGTATAATGATGCTCGATTGTGCCCCATTCCTGCCATGGCTTTTTTTTTTGGCCTGCAGTATTGTACAGATAAATAAATTAATTAATAAATAAATAAATTAGTCAGATGATGACAAAGTGCTCAAAATGCGTGCCTACTCTTGGCAGCAGCAGATGACATTATCGGAATAATCACATCAGCATCCTATGTTTTAAAGCATGAATTGCAGTTGTACTTACTGTATTAAAATTAGCTTCTCTATCAATTCTTGACTATACAGCATCCTTTTAAAGCTAGCTTAACATTTCTGATTAAAGACCACTTCAAAAGCACTTGGCTCAGTGTTCTCCACCCTACAGTGAACCATTTGTCTCGGAAGAATATTTCTGCATCTAATTGGATGCAATAAGGAATGCTGGCCAAGCTACGCTCACAAAAGGTGTGCACTGCATGGTGAAGGAGGTGGTAATTAATGGAGAGGTTGAGCTCCAGGAGAGGTCAGCCTCACATGCAAAAATAGTTGCTCCCCCCGTGTTCCATAATCAAAAGAAAATGCAATCAGAAGGTCGTTATACCCAAAAAATAGCATGGCTTGCATGGCTTGCATGGCTTGTGTTTAAAGTGAGGTTAAGCAATACATGATGGATGCACTGTGGCCACTGTTAAAGAAGGAGCTGAGGCAAAGAAGCTATGGCTGCAAGACCCACAACCCATCAGCACACACACCTCTGAGTGTCATCATCTTTTCCGTTTGGGAAATCAAGCAAACAAACTTTGCTACATGTCGAAAGACTAATTCTGCAGTCATCATACGAGAGCGTTATAAAATGGTAAAGACTAAGAATTACACTCCAATTTCTGTCTTCACTACTAGGTGTTGCACAGCAAAGTCTGGGGCAAGCAGCCACATAACACAAATCAACCATAATTGTCATCGTTACATTTCAGTTAATTTCTGAACTATGACAGCTCTATATGTAACAATTACCTAATAAACAAATAGATCTGTTTTTGTAAATAATAAACATGACCTATGACATACATAATAAGACCTATGACAAGTTTTTCATAGTTCCTATAATGCCAATAATGCTATTAATAGCACAATTAGGTAAATATTATTCTTGTAGCTGACTATTTCTAAGGCATTAAAAATTCAACCACTTGAGTTATTCATGATCAAAATGAAAATGCGATTATGAAGATCCTAAATTATGCCCATAGTATCGGGAACAATAAAAAATGAATAAAAGATGTCCACATTTGAACAATATAATACATATGATACGTGCTAAACATTACCAATTCTGTTTTGCAGCATAATTAAGCTATTAACAACCCCAAGATCAATTAGTCAACTATAACTCGCGTACCTAGCTGTCCCCGGTGTGAAAAGTTAGCTGTAGTGCTCTCCTCGATCAACATAATTCTCTGAATATATCATGCCCCCAATGGCGCCCGACAACATGGAGCGATTCAGTACACTAAACGATGCATGAGTAAAATGAAATACAGTACATGTAATGCAAACTTTCACCCAGACAATCACTGGAGAATATGCCTCTATGCTGAATGCTCATTCAGAATAGATGAGGGTCACCAGTAACCACAACAGAAAAGAAAAAGAATTTCACCTCTCGTAAGTCATTAATATGGCCTCCACGTGCAAGAGCCTGTGACTTTTTATTTCCACGTAGCCAATGCTGAAAAACCAGCTTTCAAAATATTTGCTGACTCTGGTGATGTAGCAGAACTAATTTATAATTTTTTTTTTTTATGAGTGTGTTATTTGCAATTTTGGATGCTTGAAAAGAGAAGAGTTTGCATGGCATCCAATCCTGAAAGTATGGTCTATGGGAAATTAATTGAGTTGTGCAGTTTCTTTATTGTATCGGCCAAGCATTGCGCAAAACTTTTTATTATGCAGATTTTTCCAACCCAATCGCTATTGCAACTGCTGAAAACTTGTTTCATTCATGTACTGCATCAGCAAATTGCCCATTTTGGAAGGCGAGGTGGCATTCCCCCATTGCATGTGTTCTCTCGTTACCTTTCACAGTAATCTGTTTTTAATAGGAGTTGCAACTACTAATACTTTCGAATATGAATCGAATACAAATATATAGGAAAAAATTTCTTCAAATATAGAATATTTGACCAGAGAAAAAAAAAATGGACAATTAAAAACAGCAATCAATGTTCATGTTTATTTTGAAATTCACATGGTATCTGCAAATAAAATTAACAAGAAATGCACAGAAGCACGTAACCTATACATATACCCTACATATATCCAGTATATATTTTATACAGGATCCTACATACTGGTATTTTGTACAGGAAGGACTTGCATCCAACCAGGTGGAGCTGTCATATTGCTGCTGAATACAGTAAACTACCATTAATTTGGCGTTCAATGGAGCAGAAAATACGTACAAATTAATCGAAAGCTCGAATTATCGAATGGGTCGGAAAGAACTGACAAAAACAGTTTGCATCACAGTAATTTTACATATGGTTGTCTGCGTCTGAGATGACACCGAAGTGAGAACAATATTTTCTCCCGGCCTCGTGAGGTGCTTCGGTTCGTGCACACTTTTCACAAAAAGGCCTCGTCGCCTTTTGAGGATGCTTCAGTGCACAGTCCACGTGGTGAAGCGTGCAGTAAAGTAAAACTGTGCATAACTCGAAAATGTTTGTTGTATTGGGAAATTTTCGAATATTCTGAATATCAGTTTTTCGAGTACGTATATGAATCAAAAAACAAATATATTTGATTCTTATTTGAAATTTCGGATTTCGCATACCCCTAGGTTTTAAATTTCCGTGCCGTAAAGAGAAAACGTGAACCAACTAGTCTGGCAACGTTTATTACTGATTCTGAAAAAGACTGAGTCTAAGCCAGCTTGAACAGTAAAATTTGCATGCTGTGATGCCACTGTAGAAACTGCTATAGAGTTTTTTAAATTTACCACTTTAATCAAATGACCTTTGAAAAAACACACACACGAATTTCAGGCATTATATAGGTTCACGAAAGTTGGCCTTACGTTCCATTCCTGAACTCGCCCATGTACGATGCTGACGTAGTGAAGGTCAAGGTGGGGATGAGAGCAAAGGGAAGTTGCAGGCTCATAAGTGCATTGAGGAGGTCATTCATCCCAGACAGCTTTCTGATGTCGCCAAACACAGCACACAATACCGTGGGTGCGATGGCGATGAGACGTGTGATGAGCACTCGTAACCACCGGCTGATTGGCAAGTTCAGAAATCCCTGAAATTCGAAAAAAGAAAGCAGCATTCAAAGAAATGCAACACTGAAAGAACTAGTCTTGCACAAGGTATATATTATTCAAAGTTATACAAATACGAGTGGAATTATGTACAGGCGTAAATATGATTATACGAGAAGTAGGTTTGTAGGAAAAATATATTTCTACAGTGCCTTAAAATCGAGTCAACTCGTATTCACTACAGCCAATCAAGAGCATGCCTCCCCTAATGCTTCCAGGCTTGTGAACGAACTGATTTGTCTGATTGTACCAAGAAGTTCTTAGAGCGCAGCTCTTTGGCGCCCGTTCCTGGGTTTCGCGTCGGCGGCGGCGTTGGCCGCGTCGGCCTCGTAACCAGCTTCGCCCCCCTTTCATCCCCCCAGTTTGAGCCGACACTTCGGCAACCGGAGCCTTGCAGGAAGAGAGGGGGGGGGGGGGGGGGGTACCCTAAGCGGCGAATGATGAGGGCAAGAAACACGAGGAAAGGAGGGGGGGGTCAAGACAATGTGACTGCGTAGAACACCATCGCCGTGAAACGCCGGCTCGCTATCAGCGGAACACGGTGCGTGCATTCGTTCTCACTCTTTTCACTCACACCGCTAGCGGCGTCAGTCAGTCACTGTTATCTGTTTGTCACACAATGTTCCTATGGACCCACGCGCTGCCTCCCGCAACCTCCCGATAACTCAATTGTTCTCCTCATTTCGCCGACCTTAAAGCTTCTTTCATGACGGCCAAGAACTGTTAGTGGAGTGTTTCTTGAAAAAATACATGTGCAAAATTTTTTAAAAAGTTGTCTGTAATTGTACATACGTGTCTAGCTCGAAATTTTTGCCTCAATCTATCGAAAAGGTGAAACAGCTGATGAGCTGCGCTCAAATTTCGCATTAGAAAGTAACATAATCGCGGGCAATTTTTTTTTTCCTCTTTTGCAGCAAACCTGCACCCTGTAAAGTGTTACCTATGACTTTAAATGCAGAGTCTGCCCTGCAGCAGAGCAAATGACAACCAACACTGCAACTCAAATATGGCACATGGACTCATAAATGGCAATTGTACTGTGCCATTGCTACAGTTTGTGGCACAGTACAACACAAGGCTATGAAGGTTGCAGCCTGCACAGCATGTGTACATCTCCCTGTGAAATTCTCTGAATTTAAGCTATAAAGAGGCTCCGAAAGTTGCCCTGCCAAAGACTTTTATGCTCAGATAAAGGTAAAAAATCACACATTCTAGCGAAATTAAGGCGATCCTGGATATATAGGACATGAAGGGGATTTTGAAATAGTTTGATATATCGAAAACTCAATACTCGATATATAAAACATGCCAACAGATGAGCTTCTCTGCAACTCAGAAGCGTGAATATGGTGTGCACATGCTTGTGGCATATTTCCTTCCAGTGATGTGCTGCCCGCCGGTACACTGGCAGCGCACACCTCGCCGCAGGTATGTGTGACAACCCACGAGGCACATGCACTGGCCACATCTCCGCATGATGCTCCAAATACATGATACGAAAATATTGAATCATCAAAGCTCGTGTTTCTTGGATCTCACATTCTGCACCGCGTGGTGCAAGTTGTGTTTTTAGGTCGAGGTTCACATTAAAGCTGCTGCAAACAATGCTTAAAAAGCCACCACTGATAATAAGATGTCTAATTCTCTTACTGGGGCACTAATAACTCAGTTAAAATAGGGTACAGTTGATTTCTTCGTCTCTTTCAGCACCGAAGAAGGCCACACGAGAGCCGTTACAAGCCTTCGGTCAGCAAGGCTGACTTTACCGCACAACAATCAAAGCACCAAACCTCGGCTTTCCTGCACGACAGAAAAGTCCGTTGAAAACAGGCATGCCTGACTGAAGGCCCCTTCTAAAAAGATTCAACATTCACATTTTCAGAACCGTCGCTGCCAGTAAGCGCCCAAGGTTACATAGCTAGCCCGGGTACATGCGTGAAAAGTGATCGTGGAGACCTCATTAGAAGAAGCGCCCCTCGCAGAGGCATGGCGTGCAATTCAATATATTGAATATTCCGCTGCATGGGATTTCGACATACGTGAACAAAATGCCTGTACATTAGCATGAGATTTTCAAATGAATATTTTAAGAGTTCAATATAAGCAATAATTCGATATATCCAGGATCAATTGTATTTGTAACAAAAACTGGATAGCAGTGACTCTAGAATTACAGCATTTTTACACACTGAAACCTATAAAGTCTCGCACGGTGTGGGTTAAGTTCAACCATTGGAGTACTATGTGTCAGTTACAAATTGTGACAACAATACATCACACTGAAAGTGACACTGAAGACTGATTGAGGCTCGCCTGTATCGATAAGGCACTGCATAATAATGACAAATGTGCTACTTTCAGTGAAAAAAAGAAGCATTCACAAGCCAAGAAAGGCTATAAAATGGAATATGGGCATCATCATCACAATTTCAGAGATTAGCTGCAATGCACTGACCAGTCTTTCGGCCAAGGATTTAAGAGATGTTAAGCTACAATGCTATTCACTTCAAAAAAGTAATCATGTAGTCCTTTTTGGTGTAGACGTCATAGAATAGCATTGAAGGAAATGATATGCAAATTCAGCAGGCTGGACAAGCATCACAAGAGAGAGCCATACAATCACTTTCTACAGAGAACAGAAATTGAATCGAATTTTTCTCAGGGTACCTTCAGAGAATGGTCTCTGTATCTGCATGGGCCAGTAGTGCTAAAGAATAAATTAACAAACCGGTAAAAAGATGATGATGGTAATTAAATTAAAACAGGGGATGGATAATTGAGTTACTGTCAACTGCCTGCAGAAATTGAGACATTTAGGCCTAAAGACAGCATGAATGAAAGAAATCTCAGTACACACCAGCCTGTTTAGCTGTGTCTGAATTCAAGACAAAATTTGCAAGATAGTCACATGCACTGCTCAGTTTCTCAAGCATTTCAGATCCTGTTCTGTTGACTGCTGACAGCAGTAAATTTTTAGGTGTGCCTGTCTGCTAAGCTATGCATATCTCTTTTGCAGTAATGCAGCATCCACTTACTGAGAAAAAAGTTATTGAAATTAAAAAGTGAAAAAAAAAAAAAAAACAGCAAGCAGGTTACTTCCTTTTATACATTCCAGCATCGCGTTTAAAAACTACTATATTTTAATAGGTTAGTACTCATCAATACCTCGCGTGAGTTTACCTCTTACCTTTGGAAAAGAGAAAAAAAAAGTTGGACGTCGACAAACAGAAGCTCTAAGCTACTGACATGCAATTAATGTGACCAGGACAGCACACCATGTATCTGAGAGCCTGGCAGCATTACTGTACTCAAAAGAGTGCTCCCGCAGCATTCTCCACTATCTGATGCAATTTTCAGCAACATCAAAGTGACAACTCAACCTTTTGACTTTTCAACATGCAATGTTTATGTTTAAGAGGCAGCACTCCCGACATAGCTGAGTGCTTCAAAAATACCTTGAAGAAGAAAATGACTTTGAAACTATAAAAAAATAGCCAAAAGATCAACTTTCTTAAAAACTATACCCAATTTAATGCTTTTTTTTTTATGCTGTTCCAAAGTATCATTACTGAAATCTCCCACGGAGTAAAGTACTCTAATAATGTTTTGCAACTGTGGCGACTCTGCATGTTAAAAAACTGTGTGAAAAATTGACATTTTTCTTTGTTCTGGTTTTCTAACTAGATGCTTACCTAGTGGAACAGATTATTAATGACTGTTTTATCACTTTTGACCCTGTTTATTTTGTTGCGCTCTTAGGACCACTCTGCCACTCAAGGCATTCTTTGTTTAACTTCTTAGTGCTAAATTTCTTGTATAGGATTATCTTCTCAGTCTAGGCATGTTACTTATAATGGATTAAAAAAAATTCAAAACTAAAAATGTGTGCTCTGTAAAAAAAAAGAAAAAAAAGAAAAGTTAAGCATGTCTTTACTTGCGGTATGGCATGTCTGTAGGAATTCAATAACTTTTGAACCAGCCTTCTGAGCATTTTGTTGACTAATCAGGATTTTCACAAGATTTAAAGGAAAAAAAAGTATGAAACAATGCTTCGAGAAATAACTGTGAAACTTTGTGAAAGTAGCAATAAAATTATTTCTCATGCTCAAAAAATCTGTGCCTTGTGTATCAAGATATTAAAATTTTTGCTGAAAGCCAAGTCGATTTTTTAAAACGAATAGTTGACAAAGAAATTATGTTCTGATGGTATGGGGGTGCCCCTTGTTTACCTTGCTACTGGATTTACCTGACAATCTTTTGTGTTGCTTTTAAGAAGAACGCACACATGAAACACCTCTCTGCAGTGATGGTTCAATGCATTCAGTTCCACTTGGTGAAGCACGATGAAACCGGGATGGCATTTTGCAAACCTAAAATTTTTGCTATTACAAGAGAAGTTGCCAACCCAAAGTATTGTCATTACCTCCATGATGAATTGGCCTGAGTATGTGCCGGTCATAGTGGAACTTTGCCCCGCTGCCAGGATGCCCACAGCCCAGACATAGAGTGGGAACATGCCAAATGCACAGCCCAAGTAGATTCCCTGCATTCATCATGCACCGCACACAACCACGGTCATTCAGGGCACGCACACACAACCAAGAGCACCGAAAATATGAATGATAGCTTAATAAAAGACCTATCATCGCTAAAGATGTTGCAACCAAAGTCCAAGCACCGGATTGGAGCATTAACAGGATAATCCAATAACTAGAAACAGTATGTCATGATACCATAAAAGCAAATTTTAGAATGCCTTAAGATTTAAAACATAGCACTATCATGACTGATGATATTTTTGAAACGATGCTTCTATTAACTTTTCCAGGATTCCATTCCGAACTCAATGCCAGTACTTATTTACTATTAACCCACTCTAGATTGCTTTTGCAACTAACTTGGATATTAATGACAAACCATCGAGTAATTTCTTATATGTGGTCATGTTAGTACTTTCACAGTTTGCAAACAGCAAAAAACTATGGATAATAAAGCACGATGATTTACAGCTATGTTTTAATACAAATTAAGGAAAGAAACAAGAAGTAAAGCAGAAATTTTCTCACAATGCAATCTTTTTTGAAATTTTACAGATTGTAAGTTATACATGTGAAAGGCTCATAAAAGGACAAAAAATGCAAGTAAAGTAGCAGTGCTAAACATGAAAACAATGCAGGTACAGAGACTAGACATAACTCACACCCTTGTATATATCCACGTCGACAGGACTGGTATTGTTCTGAAAAATAACAAAAACAAAAATTAGAAACTAAAAGTTACAAGAGCTCAGGGCACAATGCAGAAATGTCGGTTTCATAACATGCCCCTTACTTACATCAAAGATATCCTCGAACTCTGTTCCTATACACTGATTTCTCTGAAAAAAAAAAATAATAATAATAAAGGTTACCAAAATTAATAAGTAAAAGATAGAATGCAGTACAGGTGTGAGCCGCGACTGGCTGACATTAAGATTCTGGGCAGAGGCCGTGATAAGACAGCGGGTGAGCTTTTGGAGGCATTCCATATCGGGAAAAGGGGAGATAGGTGTGTCAGGCAGTGGAAGGCAGAGATCAGTTTTCTTGATCGGGTTTTGTGATTTTCCTTGATCATGTTTTGTAATATTCCTTATATTTTTTTTCTCTGTCTTTATGTGATTGTTATGTTATGTTATGATTGTTATGGCATGACCCCTTTTCAGCATATATTTGCTGTTATTGCTGCAAATAAACCAGATGTGAGTTAGCGCGTGTCCTGTGTCTTCTTCTCTTGTGTGTGTCTTCCCAGGCGCTTTATCTTCAGTCAAGTTACAATGCACCATCTAGCCCAACATCAAGTTTTGTGTGATGCACAGTATGCAAAATATGTATGGCATGATCATGCTATCCTACTCATTAAATTAAAAAAAAGGCAAAGGGAATAAGCTACTGTTTGCTATTACAACCAATGTTTATCAGTAAGATGCCTCATGGTAGTAAAAAAAGGTTCATTTCACAAATAATCAGATCTTGGCAAGCTGTTCATTGCACAGTCACAAGAGGCAAGTTAAAATCACTATCTTATCAATGCAAACAAGTCAATGGATTTATCATTTCATCTTGCAATAGTGCCACCAATGATGCTACATATAATAATCGTCTGCTGTGTACAAGCTCATGGTATGCTTGAGAGAAGCCTCTTACCACAGAGTTGCATGCTTCTATATTGACTTTGAGGCTTTAACAGTGGAAACCGTTATGAGGAGCTACAGGAGACCAAGAATAAAAAAAATGATTAAAGAGATAATAATTAAAAAAAACTGGCTCCAAGCCAGGACTCACAACGTCGAGGTTGGTGCGGCCATAAAGTCCGTGGGCAAATACGCCCATGACGAAGATGTTAATAATGAAGGAGACGAGAAGTGCAATGCACGCCTCGACAAAGAAGTACTTGTTGGCCTCTCGCACCTGGACTTTGTCTGCACGGTCTATGGCCCGCGACTGCAAGCCAGGCACACGACAGTTTGCATCATGGTACATTATTACACTAGAGCAAACAGAAGCCACTGAGCAAACAGAGCAGCCTAGCTAGAAGCACAGTTAGAAAAAAAGAGAAATACCACTACACAAAACTCCCCTTACACTCCCTCCTCTATGACTCCAAACAATTTCCGGAAGTACTGGCGCTTGGAGGGACTAAAAAAAAAGCGGGGCCACTGAAATCCTGTTTGCTCTAAGCTTTCCTGTAGTAGACTGCATTTTTTCTTTTTTCTTTTTTTGGCAGTCAGCAACGATAGTAGCACTGTAGCCATGAACAAAATGGACTCATCGAATTCCGCTAAATCTCTACATGTGTAGGCCAACCAAGATAAAAAGCGACTGCAATATGTAAAAACTAATGTGGATATTGGGTGGAACTGCGCGAAAAGACGAAACACAAGAAGAGACGCACAACAGACGAGCACAACAGAACAGTGCTCGTCTGTTGTGCGTCTCTTCTTGTGTTTCGTCTTTTCGCACTGTTCCACCCACTATGCAATTGTACCAACTCGCCCAACAGTCCATCCTACTTTAATGTGGATATGCATCATCGAACATGCCAGGTTAAGCAATAGGAATTGACATGCAAACAAGTATTGTAGATTGAAAACCTATCGATGAAACTACGGCACCGTGCAATTTTGCAAAACATGGGAGGAGACAGTCCCAATATATTTGGTATTGAAAGAGCATCTAAAATATATTACACAAAGGCAGCTGCCTAGGTATCCCAGCTCTTCCACCTATAGATAAAACATTGTGGCTTGGGACGTATAAAATCATAACATGTTAGCAAAGATTTTCAGCGATTCATGTTGACTACTCGCAAAATAAAAATAGAGGTAATGCACTTCACACGGCCAGTAAAGTGCTTCAGAATATCTATCCATAGTCAAGCTAGACACATTAGGTGAGCAATACATGAAGAAGGCGAGCAACCACTGCAGGGAAGGTGCATACCTTGACAAGGGCCGAGTGCAGGTAAAGGTTGTGGGGCATGATGACAGCACCCACAATGCCCACAGCCTGCAAAAGGGCCCGGCTGTCGCAGTGTGAACACCAAGGTACGAACAGGCCCTCAACCACTCGCACCTGGTCTGGAGCTACTCGCACATACTGCGTTGGTGAAAGCAGGTCCATGGGATAAGCTTGTTCACATGGGCTGCAATCCTAATCTGCTTTTGGCAGGTCTAACGAATAATGGCACATCCTGCAGGCACTGAAACTCTCTTAGACATCCAGCAGACATTTACGATGTCCGTAGAATGTCCATAAGAGTTTCAATGCCCATTGAGATACAATGGCAGGACAATTGGGCAAAGTTGGGTATTTGCTCAAGGCTCAGCCCAACAGCACGTTTTCTAGCATTCCGATACCGAGGACAGGAACACGGAAGGTCATAATTTTACGCTTTAGGTGTAGTGCCTGTTTTTTTAGCATGTTAGCTATAGTAGCCTAAAAGTAAATGTAAATAAATTTCATATGATGCAAATAGGAGTATTAAATTGCATATCGGTACATTTTGGAGAGAACCTATGCTGAAAAAAAGCCAAGGAAGCCAACAAAATCCACAGGAATAAAAAAAGCAGACTGCTGAATAGATGGGTTCTGACTTACACTTCCAGCTTCTTTTGGACGTGCTAATCCCTAGCTTTTTTTATTTTTCTTATTGCCCGTACATTAATGGGGGACACGGGGCTAAAGGATCAACCTTTGAACTCTTGCACCAATTTCAATAAAATTTTCAGAGATGACTTATTTTCCTCTTATTAGAATATATTCTAAGTTTTACCACCTGAGCACAAATAAAAAAAAGTTGTAAGCTGTCAGAATGAGTAGTTAAGTGTGTCAGCTTAGGAAAACTATCATTTCAAAAATGATTTAAGATGTATACTAACCATTCGTGCTCAGATAACTTTTAGGTAGTTCACTATGCAGGATATGAGTACTTTAAGAACGAACATTTTTTCTGCTGTCATTATATGTTACATATTTGACTTTTTTTTTTCTCAGAATAATTAGAAATCCAGAAAGTAACTTATCTTGTTTCCAACAAAATTTTAGTCCAGAAACCACCTTGAAAGCAACCTTTGGCGAGCAAATTTGGAAATGGTAATTTTCCTAATGGTTGTGCTCTTGCAGAAAGTGCAAACTGAGAAAAATGAATTCAAAGATTTAAGAACATGCTATTCAAATTTAGGGCCTAAATTAGTAAACTAAATTAGCCTGGTGCATGGGCTATCCTTTTCAACACGACACTACTTTACGGCGACTGGTTCGACTTGCTTCATTTTTTTTTTTCAGCTTTACAACTGTCTAGCGCCCTTCTCTGCACTCACGAAATGCTTTCCTTGGCTGCTTGCTAGGAGTGCCTCTTCGCCTAAGCTCCATATTATACCTCCAGCTTGCTGAGCACTTTGGTTAGCCAGGCTTCCAGTGGTATGAAAACAGCGTTCAAAGGTTACATGCTGCATTTTAGTCGATCCAAGCTCCTATTTTTGTTTACTAGCAAATCCGCTAATCCCACCCACCAAAATTTGCCTTTTCTTTCCGTTTTTCTTTTTAGCTGTCTGCTGTAGTACTCCCGATAGCAGGTCCTCTTTAGCTAAAGAGTGCAAACAACAAGCATTCCAACTTGGGGATACATTCCGTGTTCAGTTTTTTATTCGTTATGCGGCTGTCTTGAAATCAGCGTTAATATGTGGTTTCGGTGGTGAGTGCACCCCATAAAGCAAAAATATTAATTTAAATTTTTTAATTTTTCTGCTGCACAAATGACAGCCAAACTTGGTGAGAAGTTTCTTTAATAATGCGCGATCCGAAAACAACAAAAATTTTAAAAGGAACTTCTTTTTGGTGAAAACCGTGATTTCAGCCCAGCATCCCCCTTTAAGGTGTTTCGTACACAAGTGTGGTCAGTGCAAATTCACAGCTTTTTAGACTGTGAGCTAGCTACCACTGATTTCTCCATCTTAAGCAAACTAAGCATTCTAATTTGCCTTGCAAATAGGGCAGTTTTTTATGTGAACTGGATAATGCAGCAAAAAATATTTCATAAAACAGTAAGATTAATAGCATGTCTCCACCTACCTTCTCGCAGACAAATTAAGCCACTAGTACTACTGTTTACATTTTTTATGCACATCTTGCACCATTTCCATCTACGAAGCACAAAATGATTACATGATCCCTGCATATTGATTTTATAAATTTAGGAATGAAAAGAGGGCTGGGGGTAGGCAATATCAGAGTTTGCAGTTAGTCAGACAGTATGTAATGAACGTTGTATATGCACTTTAAAAATTTACTATGGATGTTTTCCCCTGGAAGACTACACAACTGTCTTTATTTTAGCCTAAAATAATATTTGGGCCAAAAAATATTTGCTTCAGATGGAAATAACAAAAAGAACCTGAAAGAATCAAGTAACTTCACAGCAAAGATAAGATCATATGCTTAGTGTATTCTTTGGAATCCACTAGCCACACTGTTGTAATTGAAGTGCAAATATGAAGTCGTAGGATTTTAAGTTTACCTTATCCCCTTTCCCTTAATAGAATAAATTTGTTCCACTTTGTTACTAACCTCTTAGAATATCCCTTGTGTGACACGCCTCCTTCAAATGCTGTCACACAATGCTTACTTTCTGCTAGGTCGCAGTTTAACCCCCTTTCAGTAATAAGGTTATTTTTTGTGAGGTCTCTTCCCTATCTACATAAGTGAAAAACCATAGTGTTAGTCTCAGGTCAAGTAAACACAGACGCTCACAGAGTATCCGAGAGGCCGGCACTTCACAGTGTTTGGAGGAATCTACAGCCACACATCCCAGCCAATCTCCAGCAGAGAGAGCAAAACCAACTGCTTTTTTCCAACAAGGATGCATTTGTGCATTAACAGCATAGCACTTCCCAGAATCATAGCACCGGCATAATTTCACCTATCAAAATACTGAGGGCATATGTCAAAGCAAAATGTTGCGTTAACAACTGAAGTCAGTGAAAACTGATAGAAAAGAGAGCCTATTTGTGCATCGCTCTGGGAAATGGGCTCAATTGAGCAACACAAAATATATTTACAAAAAAAAAGCTTTTTTTTTTTGTCTTTGTGGCATGAAATGATTCACTACTGCTGCCAGGCATTGAAGCCTTAGTTCAGGTCAAAATTTAAAAGCACCATAGATTCAACAAACCAATGGATGGGCTCGGAATTTAGAAGTGAATGAGGAAAGCATGAGGTGGAGACCAAGAATGCATTACTGCATTGAATAACTCGAAGGGCAATCAAGATACTTGGTAATGAAAAATATAGTGCAGCTGTCTGTGAAGGGATATTTTTTGTTAAGCACATGCTAAGACATTCGTCATATAGTTAACACAACACAAGCCGACACTCGTAAAAAGTGTCCGTGCAGCCAGGTGTGACCAGGAGTACAAGACCTGGAGGGCAGGTACAGAACAATGCATGTCCCCCTCCCACATCAAAACCATTTTCCATCTCCCATATGCTTCTCTCCAAAACCTTCGTCCCCTTGGTTACCCCTTCACGAGTGCATACCTAAAAGCAGCACTGTAAAACAAAAATGCCTCCAAAATATTTAAGCAAAGCACTAGGCTTTTCAATATGCTTTTCACTCTGGCCCCTTTTCTAGATGCGTGCACACACAAACTTCACATGCATAAATGCAAAAAGAGAAAAGCCCTATGAAAATCACATGCACGAAAGTACCATGCACACATACAATGAACAAGAATCTTCCCTGAATGAAAAAGATAAAAAAAGGAAAGACAACATTTAGCCAGGAGCACAACATGCATACACTTGACTTTGCATGCCGTACCTCATATCCAAAGGTGAGCGCCATAACAAGAATGAGGAAACCAAAGAATGCTTCAAGCTTGCGCAGCCCATACTTGTCCAGCAACAAGAACGTGAATGTATCTACGATTGTAATCAGCACACCTGCATACAGCGGAACCCTGCAGCCAATGGGTGTGGGAATCAGATGCATTGTCATTAAAAACTCACTCCTTCAGGCATTTAGTAACATAGTTTCTCATCTTTAAGGCAAACAAAAATACAGTCTCTTTAAGACTCTAACAATGCTTTCAGGATGCACTAAAAGGGAGAACTTATGCACAGGTAATTTCAGGACACTAATGGAGACAGTACAATTTGTCTTTGAACTGATTCATTCACTGATGTCCTAAGTGCCTCAAAAATACTGCGACATACCTCCTTTCTGTTATTCAGAGATATGTAAAAAATTATGTGGCGCATTACAAGCAACACTGTGCTGAAGGGTTACTTCCTGAGTGCTATTCACAAGAGGAAAAGCTCAAGTTGCTGAAGTCTCTTTTAATTCTGTCCCCATCCACTTGACCTGCTCTTCCTGAAACAATGCCCAACCTACTAAGACTTTGCGATGTCACAGCACACCCACAACCAACTGCTAGCAAAAGAAGTGGTGAGGAAGGAGATGTGTGCAGGCAAGTTTGATCGGCTTGAATATGCTCGTTTTTGTTGGAGGTGCTTGCTTTTGAAACCAACTGAAGACCATTATCACTGATATCAACAAAATAGTTAAAATTAAGCAGATTTTGCAAGATGCAAAGATTTTTATACAGGCGCTACGTGAACATATGGATGATACTCCTGTTCTTCGAGTAGATGGCCACCCACACATTTACATCACTGAGCCCCCCCCCCCTAATGGCTGAAAGTTGGCAACAGCATCTTCCAAAACCAACAAACACTAAAAGCACCCATTTCTGCGAGAAACCGCAGCACTATCATCATTGCATGCTGATTCTTCTTGAGCAGTGGAACTGTTCACCTCGGTTTGGGCCAAAAGAGCAGCTTTTAATTTTTTAATTACCATGTTGCTCGCCCCATAAATAAATGCGGTGGCGGTCGCAATGCTGGCAACTTCCCACAAAACAAAGAGCTCGGTTTCCTCTTCAGATTGTGTATGCCATATGCCAAGCAGGACAGGACAACACAGCCAAGATATTCGCAGTGATGTCACCTACCTGCCCAGTAAATTTAGAGCCATGCTCAAGGAGTGGTAGGCAGCACATGGTCGAAAACATCACACACATGAAACTCAACACAGGGTACAAGAAGGAAAAGGGCGTAATGAAGGGCAGTTTGCTCCCAATAAGTAGCTTGATTCATGAAGCCACCGTAAAAAACAATCTGGCCACTGGCCCCCCGGCTAAGAATGAATGACAAATCTCACTGCTATTAGAACAGCCCTGCAGTCCCACCTGTGGGAAATAAAATAAAGGTGCTTATTGTTTACATTTAAAATACATTGATAGTTAAGGACATTCTAGTAGCAGTAAAATATTGTTCTGCAGAAAAGCCAATGTCGTCGAGGTAAAAATTTTTATCCGGCTAATACATATGTTGTAAGCACAGAGTTGATTACAAATCTATCTAAATGAAAAATATAACGACCATTCTAGTACATGTGACACATGGAATGTACTGATGCTGTCAAAAGTAAATTGGAGGCATTATATTAGAAGAAAAAACAATTTCATCAGCCTAATTACATGCATTCTTAAATAGATCAATGCACACTAATTGTTACTGTGGCAATTATGCAGTGCACCTATATATCTCAACGCATCTATATATATATATACTTTGAATTCAAAGAAATTGATGTCTTTCGAAAGAATCACCTTCCGCTCACTTTTGACATAACCTGTGCAGTGTTTACAAATAAGAAGAAAAAAAAAAGACAGAAGCGAGACTTGCCGTCCACCAGAGAGAAGGAAAATGGCAATGGCTGTACCAATGACTTCCTGCATGTCTGAGCCAACAACAGCCACTTCAATCATGATCCAGAGCAGAATGCGTGGAAAACGTGGGTAGCCACGCCGGCACATCTCAGCCAGATGCAGGCCAGTCACCACACCGAGGCGAGCACTTAGACGCTGCATCATCAGGCCCAGAAGCGTGGCTGACAGCAGCACCCACATAAGCTGCAGAAAAACCAGCAGAGAGGTCACTCATTTTCTAACTCTTGGAAGGTGCACTTAACTTGTCAGTAAAGGCAAGGTCACAAAGAAAATGCATGGCTCTTTAGATAATAGTTAGCTGACTGATTATCTGCCTTCACACAGAACAGCTACCTTTCGTTACTTGACTGTACAATGCTAGTTTTTGTTTTCCATTTTTTGTGACACTCCTTTCTGTAATGCTTTCATCTTTTGAAAAAAAGAAAAAGATGAATCATAGCAACAATAACCAAAGAACACTATTTTTCTATTTCTGTGGCTAGGTTTAACTTTTGACTGTTCGTTGACTAGCAGGCATCTCTAGCAAGCTCAAAAGGTTGAAACTGACTGTCCAAAAACAAAAATTTGTTGCATGCTAAGATGACTTACGTGGCTGTGAGTTTAGTATTGACCTCAAGCAAAAAAAAGGATGGAAAATAGGAATTAAGTGAATAAATGGTAGCGTCCTTACTATATAGCCTCGAAGGTACAGAACATGTAAAAATGTACTGAATGCAAGTAATATTCAAAACATATGGTAGCATTTATGCTATATAGGCTCAAAAGTACAGTCCTTAAGACATTAATTATATGTGTCTTATGTACGAAATGTAGGAAATAATCAAAACATGCTTTAGTTCAAGTCATCTGTTTTCTTAAAAACTTGAAGTAATTTACACAGTTCATATTTCTTGCTCTAGTCATAGTATGGCTACCTATGACTGTTTGAATATTTTGTACACATCCCATCAGTCATAACTGTCCTGTGAGGCCCACATGACAGTGCTGCACCACTAGGAAAGCAACGTGGCAGAGTTTGCTTTGAAGAAGCAGAGGTGCATAATGGCCTCTTCAATGTAAAAAAATTATGGAGTGGTCCCACGTCTGATGCGACAACTCTGAAAAAGCGGTTGAAGTTAACCTTGAGAGTTATAGTTTTATGTAAGCCGAGTCTTCCCACACAAGACAATGTTTCTCTAAGGTGTAGGGGGGGTCAGGAAGTGGGCCAACGGGTGGTCGGGAAACCCCCTACCTAAGAGGGTGGAATGGGAAGGTGGTTGGTGGGTGGAGCTCTGGAGAATGGAGGCTCCTTGCTTGCGCTGGATGCTTCACTTCAAAGCTCACTAGATTCTAGAAGAAAGGATACAAATGCCACTTTTCTGGCTTTTATCTTCAGTTAAAATGTAGGAAGTCGCATTCACAACAAATTCAGACAGTGAACAAATCCATATGTTACAAGTTCCCGTTGTACTCAACCATACACAAGATGTGTCCGAGATTGGAAGAGAAAATTGCAGAGGTTTAACATGGTTAAACTTAGTAGTAATGTGCAAAAGCACTAGTTTGACATAGTTTATCTTGTTGTAGATGTTGATGACACTGTCGCTGTCTTCCCACCCATTGCTGATCACGCCACTTAACCTAGGGGGCACTTAAGCACCACATTTAAGGCTATGATGCGACAGCGTTAAAGGCTCCCATTTGCCCCCTCTCTTGCAGATCCTCGTTCACATAATACATGCATTTTGCTACTAATTTCTTAATTTCTGCCTCTATTATCCCCCACTTACTAATCAGTATATATTGTAAGCTACCATATTATATGAAAGACCATCCGATGTGGATTTAAAGCCCCGCTTTAATGAAGCTATAGGAACATGCCTGTGTGGCCTAAGGGCAGCATGCCTAATTTGGGAACCAAAGGGCTTGAAAGGCTGCATGCCGATGTCACCCTGCCATCTCAATGACGAAGATCAAGTTGGCAGTGCCTACCCAATCGACATGTGCTGCCGACACACAGATACCCCCCGTTTTTCCAATCTAACCCATGATGTACTGCTTCTTTACTGAAACAGGGAGCAAAGAAAAGACCACTGCACCTTGTACTCGGCCAAGGCGCCTGCCTGCAGGTCCGATTCAATGTTTCCCGGGTCCAGGTAGGCGATGCTCATCAAGAAGCCTGGTCCCGTGAAGGCCCATAGCTTGCGCAAGCTGAATGTAGTCTGGGTAGGTGTGAATCAGAATTGAAACTGAAGTTTATTTCAAGAAATATAAAACACAAGCAATTATGGAAACCACTTGGACATAATTCAACCCACTTAGAAGGAACGCACTGCACAATGAGAAAGAGCAAGGACAGACCGAAATGTCCAGTTCGCAATAACGCCATGCCATTTTCAAAACAGATGCTCGATTTATTACACGCTCGTGTGAATAAGTTATGGTTTCCGTAGCAATTCTTTATTGCTGAAGAAAAAAGGCAGAAAGCGCTTCTCATATGTGCCAAATGTTTGACAGAAGCTGCCCAAAGTCCACCAAAAGGCATGCATGTATATGTGGCGTGCAGATGATTTTCCCCCGCAGGTAAAAGGCACTATACATTGGAAGCACTGATCACTTAATCGTATGCTTAATCACTTCACAAATTTGTAGACTCCAGATAGCCTAACACTAAACCAGAGTTAGTAATGCCAGTCTTACTACGGCCACTGAGAGAAAGCAAAACAATGACAGCCTCTCTGTGTAAATAAATAGGCCTGCAAGAGAGTTATGCCAATATGCGCCCATGATTTGAACAAGTTTCCACTGTTGTGTATTTCTGCAAAAATGTGCAGAAACTCAAAGAGGCCTTCAGCAAGCCAGCGTAGTAACAGGACATTCTTTTTTTCACTTGGGCAGTGTGCAGCTGTGACCATATTCCACCCCAGGCAGACAGTCACGAAGAAAAAGTCATGTAGACATGAGTAGCATTATGAATTAAGATGACAAACTTCAAGCCTCAAGTTCAGTCAACAAACTCAAGCTAAAAACTAAGGAAAAGATCTTGCAGCAGCAAAACTGATGAATGCAGTCAAGAAGAATGCACGAATAGCCTGAATGCAGTTATTTCAAAAGGAACTCAGGGCCAATCATAAAAAACTGCAGGGAGACACAAGCTTCGGGTGTGACATGACAGGGTTAGCAGCTTCAGTCTGCGGCTCTTGCTGCAGGTCCTCATGCACACACGTGCACTTTGCTACTTGCTGAATCACTAATCCCTAATTTTGTGCCCCTATTATATCACAGACACTTCTCGGCATAGAGTCCTAAACTGCCAGATTATGTGAAAGCCCAACCGACATGGATATGAAACCCCACTTTAACCAAAGCCATACAGACTTACGTACGTGGCCTAGGGATAGTGTGTCTGACTCGGGATCCATGGGTCCCCAGGGTTCAATTCCCATGTCACCTTCCCATCTCAAAGGAGTTGCCCACGTCAGCAGCTCACACCAAGTCAGGTAAGCCATGCGGTCTGACGACATCCCACAATCCGACCAGCAATAAGTGCCCTGCCATGTCACTTGCCAGCTACCACATGCCATAGGCATGCCCGTAATTGTTTTGCTCACAATGTCGATGCCAAAAACGCCACAGCCGGATTCCTCCACAACGGGGTAGCTTTAGTGTTAAGGCATGCAAAACTGTTGCTTTTTCACTGTATACACTCTGTTCAGATAGGCAGACAAACTAGACGCAGTTGGTAAGATCTACTGAACACAGTGATGTAAATTGGATTTAATTGGAGCCGGTGTTCAACTGGGGGACCAAATTGAGTTCTTCAGTTGGCAAAGACTGATCCGACCGTGTGTGCTATTGGCATGTGCCCAACTGACACTTCATTTGGATTGTCTCATTGGAATATTGGTATAATACTTCCAAATGAACCGACTGGAATTTGAGATCCATTGAGACCAGCTGGAAACACAATTTGCTCAACTGTGTTCTTTGGACTATCCAACTGAAATAACACTTCTAATGAAAACAAATTCTAATTGGAATTTGGAACTTGCTGGAACAAGCTGAAAACGTTTGCTGTGCGATGTCAGTGCACGTTAAAGATCCCCAGGTGGTCGAAATTACTCCGTAGCCCTCCACTACGGTCCCCCTTTCTCTCTATCCACCTTCACCCCCACCTTCCTCCCTTCCCTTACGGCGCGGTTCAGGTGTCCACAGAGCAAGTGTGACAGATACTGCGCCTTTCCCTTCCTATGAACCAACCAACCAACATTTGGGAGTCCATCTGAACTATATTCCTATTGGAACAAGTCCACCGTTTTCACAAGATATGATGCCCCTGAAGGATGTGTGAAAATTCAGCTGCCACCCAAAACTACTAACCTAAAAAAAAATGCGTGAGGATGTTGTAGGTGCAATCTGCTAGGAATGTGCTTTTAGAGAGCCAGATGCATGCTTGACAGCTGCTACCCTCTGTTGTGCTTGCATCTACCAGCCTCATCAGCAGGAACTGCACGTGTGTGCTAGAACAGACAGGTTGTTTTCAATTAGATGGAATTGGGAGAGGGTAGAGGGAAAGAGATAGGTATGTACAGAGTGGCCCTGTGAAAAAAGGCCTATCGTATCCCCTTTCAGTCCCATTGAAGACATTGGTAAACACAATGGATTCCAATTTTTTTTCTTTTGCTTAAATGGGATGGTTATGAATTTATGACCAACATATGCCCACAGTCCAACTTGCTTACCTCTCCTGTGTCTGGGACCTCAATCTTTTGCTGAAAGTATGCCTGGTCAGACGGTTCAAATATTTTCTGGTTTGATGCCGCAGTGCCATTTCCGAGCCCTTCAATAGAGCTGTATGTTCGTGATGACTGGTCTCCTGTTCAAAAAAACATGAAAATGCGCACGAATGAATGACAGCAAAAAAAAAAAAAGTACCCCGTTACCCTAACTCTCTGCATAGCTCATTGCTTTCATCTGCACCGCATAGTAGTTGCCTGCAGCGTTTGCTTCAATCTGTTGTTACAACGGGAGAATGAGAAATGTGATTACAAATAGTGTAGCTGATTGATGACGGTTGCATACAGTCTGTGCTTAAAATGTAAACAGAAGGGGCCAAAACAGTTACTTGGAAGAATAAAAAACTAAGAGCACACGCGGTTTGTTCTATTTCAAGGGCTGTGTAGCAACAAAATTACTTTGCCCTACAATGGGCCTCTCTACCTTGCAAAAGGATGCCTGGGCCCAAATTATGAAAACAGAAGGCTGGCTGCACATTTCGGATAACCATACTACATTCCAAGCGTGAACTAATTTTTCATGAGATAAAACATTTATTGCAACGAATATGAAGCTTCCATTCCTGCACTCACTGAGGTATACCTCCGTGGAATACCTCCGATTTCTTCACCATGTTGTAGCCATGCTGTCCCTGTATCTCCTGTAGGTGTAGGTGTTATGAAATAAAAATTTATGTGGAGTGCCTTTAAGGGTATGACAGGATAGCGTAGCCAACCACCCGACATATAAAGCCCTGCTTTAACCAAGCCATTTGAACCTGTCTGCGTGGCCTAGGAGCAACATGTGTGTGACTGAGAATGCAACGGCCGTGACAGGCTGATTGTCATGTCACCCTTGCATATGAAAGGAGAAACCCAAGTTGGCATCTCCTGCCAAAAATAACATCAGGCAACTCTACATCCAATCAGTGCACGGCCATGCCGGCTGTCAGCTACCGCCTGCCAGCGCCAAGCTTGGGATTTTTCGCTCCCAATGTCGATGTTGGATTTTCTGGTGAACAGGGCCTTTATACTATTCTGTAAAAATAGGTCATGAAGACCACTGTATGGCTCATGAAAAATATCCACATGCCTCATGCAGCCACGCGGATAAAACACATGGGTGCACGCCCATGCTAGTGTGCCGTCTCTTCTCATCTTGCCTTTGTGCGCTGATTTCATCATGCTTGCATCCAAGCTATTTTTTGAGCTTCTAAATGATGAGTGAAGGGTGAGTGTCAACATGTTGGCATAGCACGGAATGACATACCTCCTATAACAATGCATCGTCTGCTTGTTGCAAACATACTTTTCCATCACGCCTCCCCTTGTTCGCATATAGTCAAACGCGCGTGTGTCCGTGCACATACACACACACACGCACACACAAACAAACTCTCTCTCTCTCTACTGCCTGCCACTGGTCCCTCTGGTCCAGACTGCTCAGCACTGTTCGCCAACCACTGAAATAAGTCAGTTGATTTTAAAGGCTGCAACTTTGCCATTAAGAAAAAAAAAATTGCAAATGTGTGTTTTGGGGATGATTCTTTCAAACCACTGATGCAGGATACATTTTTGACCAAAGGAGAGTCAATGGATCTATGGTGCCTAACTTTACTCTCTTTTTGCATGCGAGCACTCATCTTCGTCTTTTGCTTGGCTTTTAAGCACTTCTTAATTGTGTAACATAGCTCAGCTAGGTGTCACCAGCATCCTTCTCATTGCTCAATAAATTTATTTAGCTTCCTACATTTCTACAACATTGCCACTATCACAAAGTTTCTATGGTAAGGCGTGTGTATGCATAATGGTCACATATATGGCGTGCGTGATATTGCATTAAGAGTGCTTTGAGCACACAAGTGAGCTTTTGCATGTTATTTAAACTTGCACATACCATGAGTTATGTGCCTGCTGGAGCTTTTGTCCTCAGACGAACCTCCACTGTTGTCATCATGTGTGCCTGAAATAAACGGACAAGACAAAAATTCAAAACCAATGGGGATAAAAGTATCAGCCCCAGCTCTGCACTGTCCGATAGTAGTAAAACAGACATTTGAGCTAGTTGGTACATCTTCGAAAGCTTTACTAGCGCTGCGACAGGGGACAAAGAACACTTGTCCTTCCTTCTCTTCTCTGTCCGCTGTCCCAGCACTGGTAAAGTTTTCGAAGCACCGAACGATGTTACTTTAATTCTGATCAAACACAATTTAAAAACATTCCAAGATGGTCCCCCACCTGATATTGCCATAATGAAGCCAGGTCTTCAAGCTGGAACAATACAGAACCAAAGGCATGAATAAGCTTCAGTTAAACATTCTTCTTCTGGTGCTGCTGTTCACAACAGGGAAAGCAACCAAACCGTTCAAGTGGGTGATGAGCAAAGCAAGGTCACGCACTCCAGTGAGCCAGGCATGTTAATTCTAGTCCTACATATTTCAGACTGCATCGATCATCTTAACAAAGTAGGTGTTCCTTCATGTCCTAAAACACATTTTTTTTTATTTGTTTGTCCCCGGAACTTGTGCAAGTTGAAACTTCTCAGTCATGTAGCCAACTTTGATACCTTTAAGGCTGTTTTATATAACCTCTGTATATAAGTATCTTTATCAGTTTTCATTTAACTTGTTTCACTCTTGTATAACTCCCCGCCTCAAACGTCTTCTTCCAATACTTGTTTTGCAGTGCTTTTTTTTTCGTTGTTGTTTTGTCACCTTAAAATCTTTAGCATGCACATCACACTGCTGAGGAGGAGGGAAAAAAAGACGCAGTACAGTGTCTGGACGGTGCCCCTCCCCTGGACTACATCGGTGGCAGAGATAATAGAGAGCTATTTAGCTACAGAGGAGACATTTCGACAGTACAAAGTTTGCACAAAAATACTGAATAATTAAGAATATGCAGCTTATCTGCAATTGCAAGGAAAAAGACATAAGATGATAAGATGTTTATCCAGTGGAAGATTTAGAACAATGCTGTTCTCAAGAAACACAATCCAGCACAAACAAAATGAATTGAAATGGTGCAAAAGAAAGGCCAAAAAGTAGAACATGTGTATACAATAAAAATAAAAAGAAAAGACAGTACCGCAAATGACAAGAAAAAGAAAACCTGTCATAGAAATAAATTTTTTGGCTGTTCAAGGCAAACGGCCAGAAGAATCTGATAGTCCAGATTAGTTAAGCAGGGTAGGCGAAGAATAACTGAATGAATTGAAATCCGTATTTAGTGCAAGGATGTGGTGCATACCACAGTTTGTGATGATGGCACTATGTATTTCGACGCATCAATGGTTTCGCCTAGAAACAGTGCTCAGCATTCGGACGATTTGTACAGTTGACGGGGGGCAGAAATTGTAAAATGAAGTAAGCTGCATTATGTATTATTCAGAATATAACGAACCAGATGATGGTGGTAGGTAAATTTGCTATCACTTTCAACACAGTTTTCTGCAATGCTGGGAGTTTGTTCCCACTGGTAGCTGTAGTGCTGCCTCAGATTAATCCACAGTATCTTACATTGAATTCGAATGACGCGAAATACTGCTCATATTTTTTTTGTTACTCTATTTGTTACACACTACATGTTCTCTCACTCCCTTCTGTAATGCCTTTAGGCCTCAAGGGTAATTAAATAAGTAAACAAATAAGTCTAATCAGGACGGTATGCATTATGAGAATTTAAATAAATCAATGCCCATGAATTGCAATGAACACTGACTTTCACCTCAAAAAGTTATCTCTCCATGTTCTTCAAGACCAAGGACCCCTATGCTACCTGCTTCAGTGCTAATGGGGCATATAATGCTTCTGCATTAAAATGCGCTGTGCCTTTAAGTATATAGCATTCTTTGCTAATGGTCTCCTTGAAAAAAAGACATATGGCATGAGAATCAGCAAACAAATGTGCAGAAAATGAAGCCGTACACTCAGATCCCACTGGCAGCATTTTCTTTTACTTTCTTGCATTATTTGCATTAAAATGCACTTCTTTGCAAATGGTCTCCTTGTAAAAAAAAAAAAAGGCATATGGCATGTGAATCAGCAAACAAATGTACGTAAATTAGGTCGTGGGTTTGGATCCCATTGATGGCATGTGTTACTTTTCTACTAATCAGTTATGTCCATGACTACATAATAATTTCACATTAATAAAAAAATCCCCTATGCTTTCCTCTGTATCAGTGGCTGTATGTATGTGGCACGAAGCAACTTCTGTATTAGGAGAGAACCACACACACAAATTTACAGTTATTACATATCGCTTATTGCCTCGAGTTTAATTTTTGCTTGACCTAACGATTGGATTTGAGCACTAGTGTAAAATGTTTTATTCAGAAGAAAAAAAGAAGCTGTTTCATAGAGGGCCAGGCATTTCTTAAGCAATGCTGATGCCACGTTCATGCTTTATTTAAATGTCCAAAGTAACCTTCTTTAGGACTCTACCTTGTCTATATACGCCCGATTCCAAGACCTCCTTCATATGTTAAAACTAAAGAATATTCTTTGAAAGTTTATGAATTTCATGTCCTCTAGGTATTGATGGACTGAGTGCAACAATTAACAATTTGATATATAAAATGCAGACGGTGCGTTGAAATTCATTTATTAATGCAGAAAAGTTTTACTCTCCCAATGATAATTTCGCATGGCTGGTTGGTCAGTTTGGTTGGTTTATGATGTTTAACGTCCCAAAGCGACTCAGGCTATGAGAGACGACGTAGTGGAGTACTCTAGAAATTTCAACCACCTAGGGTTCTTAAACTTGCACTGACATCGTAAAGCATACAGGCGCCTCAACTGCGGGCAGTCTTGTGAAGAATGGCGGTAAATGTCACTGCATCACAACTGCAATTAAAATTTAAGGGTAGGAATTTCTTAATGTGCACACTAATGTGCACACAAAGAAAAAATATTCTTTGGGTCCGCGGCCCACAGCCAAAGCATATAAAAAAGCATGCCAGACAAATATCAATTATATATATATATATATATATATATATATATATATATATATATATATCGCTGCCACCGTGGTAAGCCGGGGCACCGACGAATAAGCTTGAATTTTGAAATCGCGCCAGACTGACGACTTTAGCATTCAAGTATCAAGCCGGTACAGCCTTCGACCACTTTCAAGGATGAGCAGCAGAACGCCAAAGCAGCTTGAATTTTGAAATCGCGCCACACTGACGACTTTAGCATTTCGTTCTATGTTACGAGCATCCAAGAAAACAAGCCCGTGCAATATTTGCCGGCTTTCAAGGACAAGCAGCAGAACGGGAAAAAAAAGCGCTGCCGCCTCCGTAGGTGGGAGCTGCACGCGTGAAGAGCGCGACCGCAATTTGCAGGCATATGCATTATGCGCGGGTAATAGCAACAGGACTAGCGGCTGCTTACCTGCACATGCAGCACTGACGTCCAGGCACCACTCAGTAATTAGAAGCTACTACACGTGCACGCACCGCTAACATACACCACGCATACACCATTACCCGTCCATTCTATACGTCCGTCAACGCAAAATATTGAAACGAAACTGACAGCCTTCTCCACCAGCGCGGCTTCACTGGCTTCGCCTTCCTCCACCTCTTCTTCCGTGGCCAGCGCAGAGGCGGCGAGCGTGGAGATAGTGAGAGTGAGTGAGAGAAAGTAAAATAGAGGTAAAACGTGGTACATCACTTAGTGCGAAGAGCAGTTGCAAATTTTTACGTCTGCTGTCAACTATTCAATTGTTTCTAAGTAATTTTTAGTAGATTACGACACTAGTAGATAAAGTTTACTAACTTCCGTTTGGCAGCGCCAGTGGCGTCTTCACTGCCGCGAAATTTGACTCCGAGACACGCCGCGCGACGCCGTCGCGCGATGGGCTGAGAGTTCATCGCGTGTCGTTTCTGGATTTTTAGAAAATTTCGCGTGTCGCTCGAAAGCAGTTCGCGAGGCAGCCAATCGCATAAGGCTTTGGGGTGCTCAACTTCAGTTTGACCTTTTTTTTTATTTATTTATTTTATTTTTTGCGTGTGAAGTTTCTTAGTTTGGTTTGGGCGAAGAATCTGGTGCTTGCACGCACCCACTTCGTCTGATCCGGGTATTTATTTATTTATTTATTTATTTCAAAATACTGCAGGCCAATATTTTGGCCCAGGCAGGAGTGGATATACAAGGCATTAACAACAAATAAAAATAAAAATCAAAACACGGGATTAGAGTAAATGAACAAGTCAAAATACAACACTGTATCATTCAAAAAAATATAACTCAAGAGCTTTATTGAAATTGGAAGACTGGAGAATGGCCTCAGGAAGACAGTTCCAGTCGGAAATGGTCCGTGGAAAAAAGCTGTGCTTGAAAGAGTCAGTCCTAGCAAAAATGGGTTCGAGCAGGTTACTTTTTGAATGATGTGTCCTGCGCGACAATTGTTTAAGGATTTCAGGGCGAGGTATGTTTAATTTGTGTGTTAAGAGGTTGTGCATAAACAATAAACGGGACATTTTTCTGCGTAGTTCAAGTAGTGGAATATGATTAGCTTTCATTAGTGTAGTAGGTGAGTCTGACCTCTTGTATTTACTGTAAATGAACCTAACCGCTTTCCTTTGCACCATCTCTATTTTATGTATGTCTTTTTTTAAATAAGGATCCCATAAAACTGAAGCATACTCTAATTTAGACCTAATAAATGATGTGTATGCAAGAAGTTTGAGTTTACTTGGAGCATCATTAAGTTTCCGCCTCAAGTAGCACAGCTTGGAAAATGCGGAGGAACAAATGTCGGAAATATGAGAAGACCAAGTTAAATCATGAGTTAAGGTTACCCCTAAATATTTATAATGTGTAGTCTCCTCAATTAAATGATTAAGCAGGCTGTACGAGAAATGACTGATATGTTTTTTACGTGAAATTCGCAATAGGACTGTTTTGTCGAGGTTTAATTTCATGTCCCATTTAAGACACCATTGGTGAACAGCTAATAGCGAATTTTGCAAGGTGTAGTGATCGTTGGGCTCATTTATGGTCTTAAAAAGTATGCAGTCATCTGCAAAAAGCCTTAAAGAGACATTATCAGGGAGAGAAACAGACAGATCATTAATATAAATTATGAAAAGCAGCGGCCCTAACACGCTCCCTTGGGGTACACCTGATGTGACTGGAAGCTCGTTTGATTTGAAACCATTAACCTCTACGTATTGTTTCCTGTTTGTAAGATAAGCATTAATCCAATTAACAAGGTAGTTAGGGACGCCGATACTTACTAATTTATAAATGAGTTTACTATGGGAAACTGTGTCAAAGGCCTTGCAGAAGTCTAAAATGAGGACATCAATCTGCCCAGATTTATCGAGAACTACTTGAAATTCATTAACTGTAGTTACCAACTGCGTGACAGTGGACATACCCTTTCTGAAGCCGTGTTGCAAGGAGGATAAAATGTTATTTTCAGCTAGAAAGGAGTTAAGATAACCAGAGACTATGTGTTCTAATAACTTGCAACAAGAAGAAGTGATAGAAATTGGACGGTAATTAGAAATGGTTAGCTTATCGCCTTTCTTATGAATTGGAACAACACGGGCCATTCTCCAGTCTTCCGGCACTTCACCAGAAAGTAAAGAAACTTGAAAGATTTTTGCATGAGTATACATGGGTATACATGAGTGCATCGAGACAATTCAGTAAAAGCTTGGAAGGGTATTTAAAAAAAAAGAGTCTGGTGTGGCTAGATATTGTTAATTTTCGAAAGGAGCAGGAGAAAGTCACTGCTTGCAATGCACGTCGGCATCGCAGTGTAGTAGCTTGGTAGCAGCGCACCGCTGCGCTGTGACCCTTTGAAATGCGATGCGTTACAAGAAATTTCATCAGTGTTTTATCGTACTTCATGCTGTTTAGTGTTAGAAATGGGATATAGAGTGATTGTACTCCCCTTGACCGAATGATGAGGCGGCGGTAATAGAGCAACGCTCAAAACGCGCCTCTCTGTCGCAACGACAGGCGTTGGCGGCGCCATCGCGCGATGGGTCGCAGGGGCTGTCGCCTCATGCGGTTACCGCTTTGTCTTGATGATGATGAAAACATTTATAAACATTGGCTTAGATTAAGGGAAGGCTGGTCGGGTCCTTAGTCCGGGACACCGTTGGTAAAAGCCGCTGCCCGTGCTCTTTCGATGAGGGCTTGTTGTTCCTCGAGGTCCAAGCTGGACAGGGCCGCCTCCCAGCCTTCCTACGTTTGCTGATTTATTATGTCAATACTGGTATTTTGTTCACAAGCCCATACCATTAGGTATAAGTTTGCCTTCTGGCCACAAAGTTTGCACTGCGCCGGAAAGGATTCGGGCTCAATGGCGTGAAGTGTTGCGGGATTATTAAATGGCATAGTTTGTAACTTTCGAAGGTGACACTCTTCTGATTTACTAAGACCCTTAGCGGGCTTCGGGAATGTCTGCCTTTCAAGGCGCAAATGCTGTAATATCTCTGAATATGCTATTAAAGGAGAGGGTGAGCCTAAATCAGCAAGGGAGGACGTAGAAGGATTCCGGGGAAGAAAAGCTCGGGCCGAAGCGTGTGCGCGCTCGTTTCCTTCAACTCCCTGGTGACCTGGTACCCATATTAGCTCCTTCTGTGCAGCTGAAGTCCTACATTGACTCAGAATTTTGCAGGCTAGCGGCGTGATTCTGCCACGCATATAGCTTCTATAAGCTGCCTGAGAATCTGTAGCTATGTATTTCGATGAGGAGTGCGTTGCGGCTAGGGCTATCGCCACGTCCTCCCTAGCCTGCGTATCCCCGTTACGACCTGAAAGCCTGTCCACGACTTGCATTTGGTGCACCACGGACATTGTTGATATCCCCGCTACAGGACCCGCAGCGTCCACGATGAAGGCTCCTTCTTCTCTTGAATAAGATTCGTTCATCTTCTTGCTTCTCGCCACTCGATCGTCTAGCATGATGATGCTCCGGGTGCATGTTACAATTATAACGTCCAGGTAGTTTAGATCGGTTTTCCTCATACGAAGGTACGGGGCCACGTGCCCTATCCTGCAGATGATAAAGGCCTGTATTAGCCTAAGGGTATCTTTTTCTTGCATACCGTTCTTCTTGGTTGCGATCCGAGATAGCATACGGATGACCTGTTAGCACACCGTTCGGAGCTTGGTGATCGCTTTTGCGTTCACACCCTTGTTGTTAATAAGCAGCCCCAAAACCTGCATTGTCTCCATCTCGGGAATACGTGTATCATGAACCGAGATTTCCAGCGGTGTAGTATCCCCCTTCCCGTGCAGGACGAGGAGCTCCGACTTGTCCGGGGAACAGCGCAGTCCGCATCCTTCTGCACATATCTTTTGAACTGTAGTGGCAGCCTCTTGGAGGGCCTCCTCCATCTGTCCCAAGTTGCCCTCCGTTGTCCATATGGTTATGTCATCCGCGTAGAGGGCGTGGCGAATTCCCTTTATGGCATTAAGTTGTTCTGGCAGGTGCGTGAGGGCAACTTTGAAGAGCAGTGGAGTAAGGACCACTCCCTGAGGCGTCCCCCTGGTGCCCATGGGTATCGGCTCGGACCGTGTGTCGCCAATCTTGATGTGTGCTTGCCTATCTTACAAGAAAGCCTTGACGCAATTAAAGGTACGCTTTCCGCAGTTAGTACCCTGTAGGTTTTTCAGAATCTTGGAGTCTTGTCTTGAACTCGAACTTAGGAAAATGCAGTAACTGTCTCATGTCTCACCTCTAGGTAGACGCCTCACCTGCGTCGTGAAGGAAGGGATGAACGGGCAGCAAAAGAAAGAAAGAAAGAAAGAAAGGAAAGAAAGAAAGAAAGAAAGAAAGAAAGAAAGAAAGAAAGAAAGAAAGAAAGAAAGAAAGAAAGAAAGAAAGAAAGAAAGAAAGAAAGAAAGAAAGAAAGAAAGAAAGAAAGAAGAGGATGCTTCTGTGGAGGGTTTGAAGCCACCGCGAGCATTACGATGTGCCAAAACAACAAAACGGTCGATGCTAAGAATGCTGTGAGAAAAGTTGAACGAGAAGCCGAGTACATATTAGTGCGTTAGCGGTATAGGCTCCCGACATGGCCTATAAGGCGCTGTTTGTGTGTTCGTACGAAACCGAGAAAGACACAAGCAGTAGCGACGCACGCGTGTGTGCCGGCGGAACCACATGTCATGGGCGAATTGGCAGGGGCTGCCAACTCTTGAGATGGAAATTGAACCCACCCGGGTCCTCGGATCACGATTCGGACACTCTACTTCAAAGCCAGATAGGCAGGTTGGTAGATTACGTTTCACACAATGCGGTAGATTAGGACTTTGTGCCAGTGAATATAAGCAACCCGAAAAAACAGAAGTGATAACAGACCTAATCCACATATGGTCTAAACAATCTAAATTTCCCGATCTTTGTACTGTATGCTTCTGTTGGCTTTTGTAGACATGGCAGTGTGTGGCGGCCCAGTTTCCATCTAAAATCACATAAACGATTCAGAGAAAAAGAGGGTTTGAATGGTGGATGTAGAATGGTATACTGCTAGAAAACGAGAAAAGTGATATAACTGAAATATGAAAAGAGAACAAATTTGAAAATCAACAAAAGTATTTTTATTTCTTTTCAAACACGTTTTCAGGCACATGGGAAAATTTAAAAAAATGCCCGCGACTTCACAGCTGTCTACAAATTTCGACCAATAGGTGACCTTCATTGTGAAACGTGCAGTTCCCAAACAAGCAAGAATTTTTTCCTTTTTTTTTTTTTTTTTTTTAGTATGGGGGGAGGTTTAGTGTGTGTGTGGGGGGGGGGGGGGGGGGGGGAGGGGGGGGTTGCTGCCCAGCGGAGTAGTACACAGGTTCATAGTATGCGATTGCTGTCTCTTTTTCTTTCTTTTTTTTCTTTTTTTTTTTTTTTAGCAAATATGTTCAGAGCCAAGTGAGGCTTCCCTGTTTGTTTTTTTTCCTCGAGCTGCCTTTCTCGGCCAGTTCTCACAAACAATTAAGAAAATCGAGTAGGGTGGGGCTTCGGTCATTTAACTATAAGTTCGCGTTGGTAGACCTCGAATGGAGCTCTATGGTTCCCTCCCACACCACGTTCATTGGCAGTAAATAAAATCTTAATGCGGCACCTCTTTTCCAGGACAGAAATATAATCCGCCGTACTTTCTCGCGCGGGAGTCAAGCCACGCACTTGGAGTAGACTAAAGCCGGACAAGACACCGTCTACGGTGTTTGTCACACATTTGTTTTCAGAAACAGAAAAAAGAACGAAGCTGGGCCTTTGGCTATGATCGAGGACGCGCATCCACTTATCCTGTCTGATCAAGCCTAACGTGTCATGTGACCTCAGCCACGCTTCCTGCAGTACTTCCTACCCGAAAAGAATAGCAGCCTGGAGCATAGGGCGAAGCTATAGAAGGAAAAAAAAGCAGTCCGACAAGAGTGGCTTGTGACTTCCGGATGCAAGCATGAAGCTGCTGTTCTCTAACGATGAATCTCCGGTCTGTGCGGACTTTTTTATTATTTTTTTTTTGTCAACGCGCCTCTCATTCTTTCCCTGGGGAAAAAAATGAAGGGGTGGATAATGATGTTTCGATTTTGTGTCTGAGGCGAAACATTTTGCCTGAAACTGATGAAACTGGTGAAAAAATGGTGAGACTGATCAAGAGCGGGTGCTCTTCAGAAAAACAGAACCAGTGCTTTCTGCGTGACTTTTGCCGCTAGCATTACCGGTGCTACGATATTACCGGACGATTACAACTGTAGTGCCAGTTGCTCATGAGAACAATTCTGCGCATTCCTACAGTAGCTGCAGCATTGGCTGTGGAGCCTTGGTGAGCAGTCAGCAGATTTCTGGAAAATTTATGGCGTGTGCGCAGCCAATATTATCAAGTGAACTTGTTTGCAAGGGCGTATCTTCTAAACCTCCTAAGTAGATTAGATCACAAATGCATATAAAGATAGCTAAAGACAGCTTGCGGTACGATAAAATGCCTCGGCTACTGCATCTTTTGAGAATATGTTTTTTTTTTTTTTTTGAACAACTGCTCGAAGCTCATGAAAGTGGTGTACTGAGAGTGCCATCTTTTGTTACTTTGTAGCCCTAGGATGTTATGTTCATCTCTAAATTTAAACAGGTAAGAAGTTCTGAAACATGATCTATATTTACCTCGAAAACAATAATGAAAAGCTGAAATGAACCAAAGTAAACTCTCAGGCTTTATTTACTCGCTGATCGCATGCCGACACGCAGACACTCACTGACGGCACGAGAATTGAGGATCCTGCATGTCCAAGTACTGAATTCTGATATAAATTGATCGTTGAATCTCGCCGGAAATATGAGGCGCAATCAAGGTTGACAAATTAATAATGCGTCGTTTCCCCCTCCCCGTTTCTGACAAAACAGTGTTTGACAAACAAACAATTTGCGCAACAATCTTTGACATAAATGTCGGAGCCATTTGAACCGCATCGAACTTAATCAAGACACGCCGAACAGAGGACGGACCGTGTAAGTTTGGAAAAAGAACTCTCAGGACACCCGTTTCTTAATCTCAAAAAAAAAAAAAAAGGGGGGGGGGGGAGGGGGGAAGGGAGGAGGAAAGAAAGACCACATGCACGCCCTCTACTCGGACATCAACACGATCTCAATGGGCATCGTCTGTGGGAAAATGTAACTTTGCATGTGGTAACTAATAATTATGAGCGTGCATGTACCGTCGGACGAATTTGTATCACATTCCGGCCACAAGAAGGGAGTCCAAGAGGAGCATTTATTTTCCCCATTTACAAGTGAGCTCATAGAAGTCCGCTTTCATTGAGCGGCCGTGGTTGTTGAGCTCAGAAGTCGGCTCATCGGGGCCTTTCACTGCTTTTGTAGGGGATAAGATGTAAAGGAAAAGGGTACATTTCATGGCCGCGCCTCCTTCCATCCACATTCTACCGTTTTGACGCAGCTCTAGATAATATTTGTCCGCCTATTAGAGAACATTGGACAATCTAGACTCTCGACCTCCTCTGCTAAGGTGCAGGCACCTTACTGAGGATCGCACCAGCTAAGTTTCCTGCTCTTCGACACGATATGAAGAAAACGATTCGTCGACAGCTAAGAAGACGACGTAGAAATTAAAGGGCAGGACCGTGTAATCGGGATGAAACTTAATCCCTCCAAACCAACATGCAAGAACCCTGACATGCTCCCCTACAGTTTATACTACTCACTTTCAAGGGCCGCTTCTTTACGAAAACTGCTGCGCTCTCCTGATACGGTGATGCGCACGACCACCTGCACACGTTCAATTGCTCAGCCCCGCCTCATGTGCGCTACACATTTGGTTGTCAGGGGCACTGCGCACATGGCGCTTGCTTGCATGCAACCTTGTTTGGTGCATATGTGCTGGCGCTGGCAAAAACAAGTGCACGCGCCTGGGCAGTTGCGTAATCTGCAGGCATGTCGAGCGGGATATACTGCTGCACAGAGAGCCCAGACTACCGGGAAGGTTGCATGTTGCATGCACTGGCCAGCTTTTGTTATTTCCTTTTTTTTTTTTTTGTTGTTGTTGTTGTTGTAGTCGGTTTACTGCGTGTTATACGACGCGGCTCGCACTCCCTTGCAGCTGTCTTTCACAACCTTGGAAGAATAGCCGGGCCGCCTGCACGCTGCGGTGCGCGCCACATGTGCACGGAAGTGGAGGCAGATCTGTCTATGCTGGCTACGATTTCATAAGCGAAGGGAGGGGGGGCTATATATATATATATATATATATATATATATATATATATATATATATATATATATATATATATATATATATATATATATATATGTATGTCTCTCTCTCGTCACGCACAAACAACTCACGCAAAACGGGGTTTTAAGCGTAGTGTCTTCTTTTTGTTTTCTTCGACGGGCCTGTATTGCGCACTTTTCTAGATATAAGGGTGGTGAAATATGGTAAAGAAGAATTTAGTGCAACTGCTCTTTCAAAAGAATCGGCAAGAACAGGGATGTGAACTGAAACAGCATCGTCGAAATTCCTCCAAGTGCTGCCCGCATAGTATCGGGCTGATATCTGCACTCTAAATACATGTACTACCCAGCAGTGAGCAGCGGTAGGCATCTCAAGGCCGACATCACAAGCGCCCCTGTGGGTGCCTCATAAGGGTGGGCAGAAAATTCGACTGGGTAAACATCCAGATAGATGGCACAACGTTGGGTGGAACAGCAGGTGAGGCACGCGTGTAGTGAAACATGGGTTTGGAGTTGAAGGGAGTTTTTATATTTTTGAATATATGTGATGGCAAGTATCGGCCCTGTACGAAATGCGGCGGAGTGAATCTTTCATCAGTATAAAAGGTACATTACCCTGCAAGTTCCGCATGTCACAGCGCGAAAAAAAAAAAAGAAAATACATCTTTCCAGGTCATTGTTGGATGCATGCTTATTAGCTTCATAGGCGATGAAGGAGTGAACACAAATGCACAGGAGAACTGCGCTGGAATGTTGTATTCCGTGATCATGTCAAGACTTACTTTCCTTTATTCACCTATATTGTGCGCATCAATGAATACTCGTTAACTTTACTTATACTTACCACAATCGTTAGTCCTTCTCAGATGTTTAAGGAGCTGGAAATTTTTCGTTTTCTATCTGAAACTCGAAGCCAGCTTTGTTTTCTTTTTATTTCCTTTTTCTTTTCCAAACTTCCGTGGTCGCTTGTGCTATACACCTGCGCATCTTCACCCATTCCTTGCTTTCTAGCCACCTCACGTTTTGATCTTCTTCCTGACGCTGAATGCAGTGGTATCTTTCGCCATTTTATTGCTAACAGATTGCTGGGAAAAACACCATTTCGTGCCAGGCCCTAACTCCAAATTTCTATTCCAAGACGAATGCAGTAGTCGCTCTAAATATATCCGACTACTTGCTAAGTGCGCGGTGCCTATACCTCCGCATTTATTGCAGGTATATAGCGATCTGACGAGGCGTGCTGTAGACGTAGCTATCGGCTTGGGAAAACCTTCGGTACGAAGCGCGATAAACTGCGCGCCGTCAAGCGTTGACGCTAACATGTGTGAGCACCTAACTGCATCCGGTTGGGGCTTCCCCGGCGTTGCACCTGTGTGTGGCAAAAGACGACCCACTTCGAGAGGCCCACTTTGAGACGACGAGCACCGCAGGACAAAGGTGTACGCGAGTCAGGGTTGCGAACGGTCGTAAAAGAACAGGTAAAGAAAGGATGTGGATATAAACCAAACATTAAAGTGAGGTTTTCTGCATGAAGAAAGACACAGATAAATTGCCGACGGATTATTCGACGCCTTCCGTACCGGTATATGGGAGAGGTGGAAGAGGTGAAAGACTCGTATGTATATAACGAAAAACCCGATTATAGAAAAAGAGGAGGAAATAACAAAGTAATCAATATATTCCTCCTTACCGATTAAGAGGAGTCATATGAGGTATTTGTTTTCGCATTTCCTTTATATCAATAAAATTGATCGCTCTAAACGTCACCCTTGACTTAACCCCGCAGCATACTGACCGGGATTAACAAAGAAACACCAAGTTAAACAAAGTAGCTGTTAGCGCACGTACATCGCATTTAGTTTACCGAAGTAAATCGGGATTACATTTTCTTTCTTTTTTTTTTTTTTTTTTTTTTTTTTTTTGCGATCAGTCCACATCACCAGCCTGTGAGCGAAAAAAAAATAACTATGACCGCGACTTAACAAAACATTACGGGAACGTCAATAAGAAGAGTTATGTAAGTATCGAAAATAGGTTCTTGATAGCGGAGGCTGGCTGCATATTGGGTACACTCGTGGGGTATACAGAGCGCCTCTCTAGCGCTGATCCGACATTGCCACCCTTCGTAACATTTAGAAATTTCGCTCTCTTTCCTTTTCTCCCTGCAGTTCCCCCATTTTCTGTATGCAGCAAGTTTGTCTCACAACAAAAACATTCGAAATGCCACTTGCGTTGCGCTCAAAATGTGCAGTGATATCTGAAAGAGAGAGACACACACAGAGAAAGAGAGAGAGCACATAAATAGGAGTTCCACTGGGAAACATTAAACAGAGTTCCGACTTGGAATGTTAAGTTTACCCCCGTTCCATTACCCCTCAGCCATGTTATGAGGTCTCGTGACGTCACACAACCCGATGACCAATCAGTGCACGGCCATGTCTCCCGCCACATATATGCCACCTTCCTGAAGCATGCCTTGATTTTTCTTTAACGCCGACAATGCCGACACCGAATTTTCTGGAGAACGGAGTCCTTAGAACCGACGAAACAGATACGACCAGCCAATCTCTCCTATATACATAGAGTATATATATAGAAAGAGAGCGAGGATGTACCAGTCATGTTCACAGCACTTAATTTTTTTTTCTTTCTGTTTTTTTCTGGGCGGTGCGCAGAATTTAACGCTCAGAGAGAGCCAGCCTTTGAGTTCCCACCCACATCGCCAAACACGAGGAGCGCTTTGTAGAGAATGATAGTGAAGTTGTCTACTAGATACCCTGGAATGTGCAGTGCAGTGCGAAGATCAGATACGTATACATGTGTAAGAGAAAAGACGGTGGAGCACGAGAAAAATAAACGCGGAATATTTAGTGTGGTGGTTGTGCTTTGCCAGCATTATAAAAGATAGTAGGCCTGTGTTCGCGCAAAAAATAAAAAGAAAGAACAGAAAGGGAGATCATTAATGGTTTCACGATTAGATAAACTGTAGCTGAAAAAAAAAAAAATATATATATATATATATATATATATATATATATATATATATATATATATATATATATATATATATATATATATGCAAGAAATATTTATCACTGGAAATTCTGAAGCAGTCGAAGTGACTCGTTGAAATGTGGGATCTATATAGTACTTTGTTAAATTCATTTTCACCACTAACGGTTCGGCTCCTTGGGTTATTTTTTAGTCTTTCTTTGATCTTTTTTGTTTGCAATTTTTATTTTTGATTCATCTTCCCGAATTTTCTTCTAACAGCGTTGTACGCGTATTTCTATGCACACACACACACACAAAAAAAATAGTGGAAGACATTCGCGACTTAGTACACAGTTGTCAGCTCGCTTGTTGTGCGGATTTGCTTTATGGTCGTGCCGCAAAACGCACAGCGCGTTGTAAGCATCATACACGACCGACTAGACCACGTTGTCGTGCCGCCATCGGGACGATGCGGGGAAGAAAAATGATGATCCTCATTGCGTATCGACTAATGGATTCAAAGCGATCCTATTGCGCCCTTGTCAAATGAAGGAATTAATTCGGCTTGGTAAACGAGGTGCGGTTGTATATAAAGTGCCCTCACGTATCGAAATGCAAAAAAAAAAAAAAAAAAAAAAAAAAAAAACTAGCGGGCGCGGCTCGCTTAGCGCGGAATACGTGACAGTCCGAGGGGCAGTGACTCGAATTCACGCCGAAAAAAGAAAAAGAAAAAGGAGAGAAGAAAAAGAGAGAAGGAAAAAAAAAGAAAACCCGAGAGTTTAATCAAACGAGGATATGTCTACTGGGTATGCAGCCCACATTAAGCCTGCTTGCTGGTATGCGATGTTCTCGCCCCTGCATTTTGCTTACTTTATTGATTTTATCTTATCTAATGGAATGTCACAACGGCATCACGACTAACCAATAATACCGCCTCTCCCACCTCCCCGTCCTCATGCTCCTCGCTACCCCCACTACGATCAAATTCCTCGGCACCGCTTTTTAGCTTCAGCTTTCACTGTGCGGTTGAACAAGGCTTAACAGATAGGAACGCAAGCCTCGGTTCGATGAGCAGTCGCAGCACTCCCACTCCGCCCCTACATGTACAGCTCGGCAACTTAGCTCTATCACGCCAGGTGGACAGCTCCCAGTCCGAAGCCATTTGTGGGGACGAGGCTGCGCGCATCAAGTCAGCTGAGCGTTGGCGAAGTAGAACGATTACCGACTGTGACTGGTCTTTCGACCGGCGGAGATGCTGACTTCGTGCTTGCCGCCTCTTTCCCTCACCACTCGCACGCACGTGCTCAAGCCTCAAAAGGTCGTGAACGCCATTGTCTGCGATGTGCGATGGAGGTGCAACGCTGAAGGTTCTTATGTGCTGAATCAATTCACTTTAACGATGAACGGGTGATGTGGTTAATCACACACAAGTGTGGCAAAACTCCAATGGAGGTATTGGAGTTTTGCTACACTGGTGTAGGTTACGAAAACGTATTCGGAAGCGCTCGCTCCACTACGGCGTTTGTTTTGAACTTCTCTCCTTCAGTTCCTCGGCTACCTCGTTTCTCACGGTACGGTCGATGAGTCAAAAGCAGAGCATGCCGAATATTGCATCTTTCCGTTCCTACAATTTTTTTTTTCTTTAGCAGGCTGACAGAGGTTTCGCTGTATTTATATGCCATATACTTAATTACAAATAAAAAAAAGTATTTTGCAGGATGCAACTCGGCCTAATGTTTTAGAGTTGTTTTAGAGCATGAGGCTACCGGGTCTATTTCAGCCCGCGTCAGCAGTACTACTCGCTATGCCGAATGTGGCATCTCCCAGCCGAAAGCAGAGCGACGCCGAGACGTTGGGACGTGACGGGAAATGACAAACGCAGCGCTGACGGCTCAGAGATGCGATGGCCATGAGTCACTCACTAGCGCACGCGTTTGCTTAGAAGCCTTCGATCGCTGCCTTCGCCTTCGCGTCAGCGTCAGCGCAGAAACTGGCCTTTGAGCTTTGATTGTTTGGTGAAAACGGAAAAGTTTCCGAGGCTCTCGCGACACAGACAATGGCGTCAGAAAAAAAAATTCGTCCTTTTGGGTCAATGATCTTTGCTTAAGTGACAGATGCTGTCTGCAATCTTTGTACGCCCTAACGTTTTGTTGCCCTTCAAGCGCGGTGTGCTCGAGAGGGCTGGAGGAAGAGCACTTTAAGTGTACGGTTGTTGGGGCAACTGGTGACCGTTACATGTACAGCGAGCGCCAGCAAGGGCCGCATTCTACCTCACACGTTTCTCCGGAGGCGTGTGCATGCCTTGCCGAATATCTTGTCGCGCGCTTTACGAGAGCTCAGTTATGGCTCAGCCAAGTCGTAAATGCTTAAAGATAACACATTAAAGAGAAAAGTAGAGACCTGCTGGGAACTAGGCATCCCGGCCGTTGGCTGGAGTCCAAAGAACACTCACATTCAGCGTGACCTTGCCCTTAACAAGAACCCCTGAATTTCGTCTTTGATGCAATTCAGTTTAGAATATTGTAATATGCGTTTACTTTTTGTAGGTTGATACATTGAACTAAATACGATAAAACTGCACGCATGTTCACCGTGCATACCCAGAATTTTCATGATGCCAATAAATATACCACAAATACGCAAGTGCAGCTCGGGCATCAGCTTGCAGAATATTGTAAGACTCATGCAAATATCAGAAGGAATGGCCCGATTTTCCCCTGAGCAGCACAACATTTCTTTCAAAGTATGCCTTTCGTTCATGTTGTGTAGCTACTGCCGCCATAAACAAACCGTTAGTGGGTGTTTTTAGCGATAGCGAAAATGTTAATAGCTAAAAATATTAGCCTCCCAAAAAGAGAGCTGCGGATATTTTGATTGAAATATTGAGAATTTTACGATATGCAGGAAACTGAGCTGATTTGCCCATTTTCCTTTAAAAATATGCATGTCCAAAATTTCTGGGTATGATATGCCTTAGATTAGATTTACTGCTACTCTGTGCAGCCGTGAATCTAAGCGTGAGGTAAACGAGGGGCAACCAAAATTCACGAAGGCGATCGCCTTCGTGAATTTTGGTTGCCACACGGTTGATCACCTTGGTAAATTTTGGTTGCTCCACGGTTGATCACCTTCGTAAATTTTGGTTGTCCCAGAGTTGATCACCTTCGTAAACTTTGGGTTGCCCCACTGTCCCTAATTTGCGAAATCATATGCACAAAGCTAAGAAGCCCCAGAGCAATGAGTTCCAGCCTGTACATCTTGGCAACAGCTGGTGCAATGCGCCGAGCAGACCGCCTGCAGTGTATACTCAAGCAGTGGCGCAAATCGTCCCACGCAGCTTTTCCTGTGTGAAGGACTCTGAAGACGATCGCATATCTTGCTTAAATGCTTCAAGAAACAGGGGCTCAAAGACATCACATTCTCTGCCTTCTTGCGCACTGCATTAAACGAATTTATTTAACGAGAAAAGTATTTTGAATGTGGTCTCTTGCGGTTCCGCGCCCGCACTCATCCCAATGCGAAAATGATCTATTATTCCATTTCCATTCCAGGCAAAGTACAGTAACTTTCTACGTTTACATTTAAAGCCAACTATACGCCTCCCTTAAATAGCTTACGCACTATGACGTTTTTTTTTGTGTGTGTGTGTGTGTTTTTTTGCAGGTACCAGACAGGGTCCCTTGTCTGGTCAACGAGACTACGCTGATCATCCAGGCTAGAGTTTGACAGCCGAGTCTCCCACTGCTTTTCGGCTAGGTATTTGGTGGTCGGTACCATGAGGTCCCTCACACACGGGCACACATCATATGTTGTGGGGCGTTACAGAATGTGCATTCATATCTGTAGGCGGTGGGCGAGATTCTTTGTTGTAAGGTGCCAGGGGCGTGACTCTTGGTTTGGACTTTTCGGTGGATTGGAGGGTGACTACTTCTTCTCTGGTTAGTTTCGATGGATAGGGAGGGGATACGTATTTCCTTGTCAAGTCTGTAACGCCCGAAGATGTCAGTATATCTCCAGGGGCGTCATGGGGCCTCCAAAATTGCCCCGGCAGTGGTGCCAGATTACCTTATTTTCGGGTTGGTGCGGCTTCCCGGAGTCCATATGATGTACACGTCTGGGAGGTGGCTTGCGGTGGTGCGATTAACGATTTGATGTGCGATATGCTGGAAATTCCTCTATTTTGGCAGTTTCTGCATGCAGACTATAAATCAGAGAGGATGTTCCTAGCACGTCGAGAGGGTTATGTCGATTACATCCTGTTCTGCTGCATCAGTGTCACTTTTTGGGATAGTTGCAGAGATCTTCTCGGAAAAATGTAAAATCCATGACGCTAATAGAGTGGCTTTATATTCCTGCGTATCTTCCTTCGTCAGCATATCTGGTTTCCGGATTTGTTCCGTGCTCTGTGCTAAGGGCCGATCTCTTGCTTGGCGCCGGTCTTTGTGGATGCAGATTTCGCGGGATGGGCACTATACGGTGATGTATGAGCAGACTTTATCCAGAATGAGCTGCATAGAGTATTTTGGCTCTACGCCAAAATACTGGGTTATAGAGAATAACCTAGTTTGTAGAGGGTTGCACGCCTGTTTCTGTTGGTTTTAAGCATTCCTATTGGTTGACTTTGTGGGCTTCGGAAAACCCTTCCCGCGTATTGTTAACGCTGAGGAGGAGGAGGAGGCGCTGCGTATTAACGCTTTCGGATATACCATTTGGGAATTTTGATGGCTTTACTGATGAGAGTGCTGATTTTTTTCACTTCTGAGTTTGATTCAAATATGTTATTCAGAATGGTACGCGGCTCATGATGAGAGCCTACGGAGAATGCGGACGTTGTCTTCCGCCATATGCAAGCCTTTGCCGTGTGCACTTCGGCAACGTCCCAGTGCAATTGTGTATGCATACACCTTGAGGGCAATAGTGAGCAGACCAACCTTTTTTTTTTTTTTTTTTTTTTTGCGTCTCAGTGCTCTGCACATGCATACGCCGCGAAGGCCAAGGAGGAGTAGACGATATTTATTCGATTCCGGCCACCGGATGCGGACAGAGGCGAAGAACTTTACATCGATCACGAAAAGAATGAATTGCTATGCCCGACTGCAACGTACCTGGGTGCTCGCACGCAAGGAACCATTCCTTTGCGCAAGTACGTTCACGCACAAAGCGATCACTGAGCTCACGAGGTATCTAGTGGCTCGACCTTCTTCACGGTTCTTTATTGGGCCATAGGGCAAGCGAACGCATTTTCCCCAGCGCGTTATTTTTAGCAAGCTTGCATCGCTGACGGGAAAGACTGCACAACGCCTGAAACATGTAAAAAGAGAAATGTGACGCTCCTGTGCTTAGCCTAATCGGTGGAAGAAAACAGTCACAGACTTCCGACAAAGAAAGCGTGCTGAGGGAACTAAACACATATTCAAGACTAACTATGTCGGAAGGCATACCGTACTTTGTGGCCCCCCATAAAACAGAACGGTTGCGCAAATTAGCACAAATCATTCGGCCGACTAAGCCATAACTCTGGATAAGGCTCGTCCGCGTTGCGTTGACGAAGTTTTCCCATGATTCAAGATCGCGTGACTTCCACCAGAGTTTTTGTAATGCCGTTCGGAGAAAGGTGCTTCTCCTGTATTTTCTTTCCTCCGTGTGTGAGCAGAAACTATTGACTTCATACCTTTTAACCCAGCCATTAATCCACTGTTAATCAATCGCGATCTAAACTAATTGCACCCTGACCCAGCGCAATTCGCTCTTAATCGACCTCAATCCTATTTAACCTGCACAAGGCCAAAACAGTCCATCCTTAATCTACAAAAACCCACCATAAACATTTCGTAATCGATCTAATCTAAGTACAATTATATGTACAAAATAATCCAACAAAGTGATCCACTTTTACTTCACTGTAATTCTAGCTTAATGTACTACAATCCACATTATTTTTGTCCAACATAATCCAGTATTAATCCACCACAATCGACACAAACGTAATCCACCCTCCTGAAAACATAATCCAACATAACCACCATGGCAATCCACCCCGTGTGGCACCGGGCCTCTTTCATCGGTGACCTTAGACGGACTTCTTTAAACACGTGGTGCTTTTAGGTGTGCTCCTCCCAAATGCTCACGGTTTTAAAAATAGAGCCGTCACATAAATACGAGACGCGTATAGTACATGAGTGTCGGGCATGATTGGTTGCAATGGAAGCTGTCTGCCTGCCTCTGAATCCTATGCATAGCTCAGTGATTTATTGAGTGATTAAATGGCTGGCTGTTTTCTTCTTCCTTTTTTTTTTTTTTTTTTGCGCGCCAGAACAACACTGATGATTACAAGACCACCGTGTACAAGACACACCGTTCTGGACCCTGTAATTATTTTTGGTCATCTGTTTTTCTGTAAAGTGCGCCGAAATTCAGGCACCTGCATTTTCACATCTCGCCTTCAGCAAAGTGTTCGTGGTGCGAGATCGAACCCGACACGCAGGATGCCATGTCCAGTGAGTATGGACGGACATACTTGACCAAAGGGTCTGCTGAGTATGTTGCGAAGTTCTATAATTTTTATAATTTTGGTTCTCTTCCCATCTTATATAAAGCGCCTCGCCGCGATGGTGCAGTGGTTAGGCCGCTCGACTGTTGTACCCAAGGATGCGGAATCGAATCCCAGCTGTGGCAGCCGCTTTTCCATGGAGGCGAAAAGCAAGGCGCCCGTGTGCTGTGCGATGTCAGTGCACGTTAAAGAACCCCAGGTGGTCGAAATTTCCGGAATCCTCCACTACGGCGTCTCTCATCGCCTGAGTCGCTTTGGAGCGTTAGACCCATGAACCAACCCAAACCTTTTTAACCAGGCAAGGCCTTCCAGATGTCCTTGCATGTGCATTTCTTCACGTATTTCGAATGAACTGACGCGCAGGTCGACTGCATGGATGGCCGGGAAGAGGCCCTTCGCTTCAACCGAATTGACACGCAGTCTGTGTACCCTGTACGCGTTAACGTCTTCTATAACTGATAATCTTCGCGTGTCAACAAGGAGGCGAGAATATCAGCGATAAATTGCTGTACACTTGCAGCGAGCGAGCCGTTTCAAGGCTTCGCACAATGCCGAAAGCGAGCTATTGGCAACGAGCCGTGGTCATCATTCACGGTATTCCCGGCGTGTAAGTCGCACACCCCGTTGTTCCCCAACTGCGTCGCGTCCGATGCAGCCAAATATGGCAGCTGATATGGGAACAGGAGTGAATTTGAGAAGCAAGGCCGTGGCTGGTCGCGTCGTTTTCCGGACGTTAGTGATACGAGCCTTATCCGCAAAGGAATATATGACTGGCTACTTGACGACGCAGCTGGCCCCAACCTCTGAAGAGTGGCCTGTTTTGTTCTTTGTTAGAATAGCTGACGCTAGCAGCCGTCACGGAGTCTTTATCACCCACCGCTTTTGTCAACTGCGTTTCTCGCCGGCCCCACGGGACAGCAATCGTGGACGGACTACGTGCATATCGGGACATGCAGGCAGCTGTCGAAACCTGACTCAAAAAGCTGCCACGTTAAAGATAGCTTAAACAGTACCGGACACGAAGCACGTGATTATGCTTGAGCAAATATTTCTCCAAGAGGTCTATCAAGCTAAGTGTGGAGGAATTAGGGCAGAGTTCAGCAACAAATGTATTTCATGCTTTACACGCAGACACTAAGAATATATGTTTATTCGCTATTAGGGGAAGGCTGTTTAGGTGAATTCAGAAACTTTAAGGATATGGGTTCATCGGAATGAAAACTTTGGTATCTGAGAAATCAAGTATCGAAATGTACCAAACATGGCCGTTACGCACTCATCCAGCTACCCGCCTACCGACCCACGTAACTAACTAACTAACTAACTAACTAACTAACTAACTAACTAACTAACTAACTAACTAACTAACTAACTAACTAACTAACTAACTAACTAACTAACTAACTAACTAACTAACTAACTAACTAACTAACTAACTAACTAACTAACTAACTAACTAACTAAATGACAAACTAACTAACTAACTAACTAAATGACAAACTAACTAACTAACTAACTAACTAACTAAATGACAAACTAACTAACTAACTAACTAACTAACTAACTAACTAACTAACTAACTAACTAACTAACTAACTAACTAACTAACTAACTAACTAACTAACTGACTGACTGACTGACTAAGCAACTAACTAAATAAACAACTAAATAGCTAACTAAATGACAAACTAAATAACTAACTAAATGACAAACTAAATAACTAACTAACTCGGCACCGTTTTGGCTGCCCAGCGTATGCACAAAACGATCAACCATTTTCTGTGACTACTGAAGTATTAGTATGTCTTAAAACAGCGCTAGAACACGGACATATAAAAAGAGACAAACACACAACAGTGCAGTGTGTGTTTGTCTCTTTCTATCTGTCATTGTTCTAGCGCTGTATTAAAATAATGTTCTACCAACTCGCCCACTCCCAACAAGCCACTCTGCTTAGTACTATTATGCCTGCCCTGTGGTTTCTGTCGCGTTGCCGGTGAAACTCCCACACAGTTTCTGCGCAGCAAGTGCAGGGTTACGCGCATTGTCGCCCTCCCGATAAGCAGGTGACATTGGCAAACCTTTGTGTTCCTCGGGCACTTATATGCAGACGAATTAAAAGAGGACTAAGGAGAGAAGGAGCGCCAAATTTACAACTGCAATTCTCGCTGACGCATTGAAATTCAATCAGTTATTGAGGCTATGGATAGTGTGAAGTTATTTGATTACTACTAGCTCCTCTAAACTTTCCAGGAGAGAAACTAAGTTGATCTGCTGCCATAGTTAAGGTGGTAGAACACGGTACGTGATCATATGCATAGTCGTGGGCTCAGATCCTGCTTGAGGCATGAAGTTATTTTCGTACACATTTTGATTGCGCTACCTATTTATCCAACCGCACAAGCAGTGCGTACCCCTGATTTTCTTTGTTTTTACAGCCTCGGTGACTGCTGCTTTCATTTATACGCCAACTTGCAAGTAAGACGCAGGCAGCAACCGGCCCCCGTCAAATAGTGAACAGCAACGAAGCAATGCCGTTCGGACGGAGAAGAAACCGAAACGTTACTGGTACACCGATTCCGGAAGCATGGTTGAAATCTTTTGGAACAAAGGGCCAGATCCATGGTACACGGGACTGTATGAAGCAGGCTGTCTGTTGCAGGACCCACTCCACGTCTCCTTTTCCCTGTGCCGATTTCTCGTGTCCCTAGACCTTGATGTCAGCGAACTTATTATGATAATGGATGCAACTTCCTTGGCACCCTCCAATAAGACCACACGCCCTTCTGTCTCGCCCTACGGTCCTACGTCCCTACGGTCTGGTCTGTTAACGAAGGCGTGTTGTTTCCCGCCAGTTGCCGACAAGCTAGCAGCAAGATAAGCTGCTCGGAGCTGCCATAGAAGCGAACATCTGGAACGGAAGTTAAATAAAAAATATACATAGAAAACGCGAAGCTGTATTCTGTTGTTATATGAAACGGCAGCTGAGCGAGCGAGTGTTAATGCATTTGCTTCGTGAGTCACTCACGCATTCGTGCAACCCGACACGTGCCCGTTTTGACGTGGCTCGACAGTTCGTTGGAATATTTTAGAAATGAGCAAGCATCTCGCGGAATGAAACGCGATACGAAAGAAGAAGGCGCTTACCCGTGGGCGACTTTCCAAACAGGGGCGTCCGTCTCACGTCAACGTCGCTCGAGGCGCCTCTCGCGCCGGTCACTGCTCACTAGAAAATCATTGCCCCCGACGAAGCAAGATGGGTAGCTTATGTAGCTAGCTATGCGATACGCTGAACGTCGCCCCTTTCGATAAGGGTTGCGCGAGAAATTCCACAAGAGGAGCTCGGTGCGGTCGGCAATTATCATCGAAAGCAGGTATACGTTGTAATCAACGAGGCGTGAAAGGGAGAAGGGGAAGAGCGGATGAAACAACACTAGCCGAGTAAAAATGCAGGCTCAGGAACAGCACTTAGTTGTCGCGAAATTGCTTTATTTGCAGGAAGTTTAATACAATGGTACCCGTTGACAGTCAGACTGCGCATTATCGCTACTTCAGTACTTTCCGTATATTTAACCTATGAGATTTGAAATTGCATTGTGCGTTTCTTCGAATACATTTTTTTTTCTCGCATAAACGAAAATTTTCTGTCTATTCTGTGCTACGACTATAGGTAGATAAACCCACAGCAGGAGTGCAAGCTCAAGTTTCAAGGAAAAGCACGAAGTCTGTCCCTGAGAAACAATTGCGTACTTTTTTCATAAGGCCACTTGTAAGCAGCAGCGATGATGCAACGTGTATCACATATAATCCTCTCCTATTATGAGCGTCTCGGCGGAAACGTTCGTTTTAGGGCGTGTAGCTCCGTGACTACGCGTCGTAGTCGTTGGCGCAGTAATCGCCGTAACCAACCAACATGCCACCTGCTACAGCTGGTAGAAGACCTAAACGCCGCCTGTCACGGGTATATCATGTGGCAGAGTGTAGAAATGGATGTCCCCAATCCGTACATGATTTAGGGCGAGGAGGGGAGAGGCAGCTAGCGGCTGGTTTATAGTGTCTTGAGCAGTGTGGCGAGAACGAAGCAAAGCGCAACCGGAATGGGGCTGCCACAGGCACAATCCGCATGGTGACTACCATCAGGGGAGATTATGACGAAGGTTGAAGAGTGCACAACGAGGCAAATTGTGATTAGCCGCGAAAGCTGAAGGTCATGGTGAGAGCGCAGGAATGTACCCTACAGCAGGGTGAGAATGAAGGGAGGAATGAGGGGGATGCGGCTGGAGAGTGAGGAAGGAAACAGCAGAAGAGGAAACTGTGGAAAGCGGAGGAGTATAGCTATATAGGGTACGGCTGTGGCGAGGGAAAGGGGTCGTTCTCAGTTTTTGAGCAGCTGATGCGTCCAGGCGTCCGTGTTGTAGCCAGCGTTGTGAGTGAAAAGTCACGAGCATGTATGTGGGCAGCTCACATGGATATGCAGGCGTGGAGGTGGCACAGACTGCTAGTCGAATTGGCAGCTGCCAAATAGGGAGGTGTGATGAAACTCAACCCCGGAACCCTTGAATCCCGAGTCGGATATGCAATCTTTAGGTCACGCAGAGATGTTCGGACGGCTTGTTTCAAGCAAAGGTTATCTATATGTCGGGAGGTCTTTCATATAGTGTGGTAGCTTACGAATGCGAGGTGATGATGTGTGACGTGAGTATTTGTGGGGAAGTAGAGGAAGAAATTAAGGGAGCAAGGTGAATAAGTGAGTAGCAAAATGTACGTATATAGGCAAACGCCGATCCGAAATGGAAGCCGCAGCAACCTAGTAATGCGGTCGCGTCGTACCCTTAAAAAATATGTTTGCTCAGAAGACGAACACGCCCACGTCACCCTCGCCCCACCCGAGACGAGATCGAAGAGGCACAGCTAAGGCACCGGCACGTGTCATGCCACCACCTTTTTTATAACAAACAAAAACTGCGAAAGGCTGTACGGAGTCTTCAGCTGAAGTGCGCACTGCCTCCGTGCCGGTTGCGTAGGAAGTGGCATCGAACTCGATACGATTACAGACAGCACATATGTGTCTCAGCCGAATCGCCAAAACACTCGCAAATTGCTGTCACTCTTTCTACAGGGCCCTCTAGACATTCGAAGATCTGGGGGGCAATCTTACGTTAGTACAAATGGCGGGCAAACTAAGAACGCCTGCTCATCCTCGCGAAATGTTGCGATATACGGTGGTCACACCACGGCGCTGTACTTGCCTATTTCGATGCACACTTCGTATGATGCGTGCATTATCGAGCTAGACGCACAGATTGTCAGCCGGTTGCTGCGTGAGTGCAGAATAAATAAATGCCCTTCACTCGCTATCGCATTCAATCTCTCCCACCTGAAAAATATGCCCACTTGAAATGCTTCATCTTTTTTTTTCTCTCTTTTTTTTTTTTTTTTTTTTCATTTCTCTACATCGGCCAGGTGCCATGCACTCGTGTCGTGCATGTCCCGACGCTGCTGGACGTACGGCACTATACGAGTGGCGGCACGAGCCCGACGACTGCCGTCGGGCGAAGAAGCCATTAGTACCGTGTGAAGGGTGGATTAGCTCTAAATGCATATATACAGAAACATGTTTATCTCAATTTCTGCAACATATATAAAAACTGAAAAAGAACAACTTGTAAGTCACTGCACAGACTTCATTGGGAGAAGCGAAAGCATTAGCCCCGTTGGGACATTTTTGAAATTTTTTATCTTTTTTAAATATTGATGTTTATTTTTATATTTTCTTTTAACTGTCATTTATTTTATTTGTTTTCATTTTAACCTTTTATTTACCACTACCTTTTATTATTATCAATTACCACCATAACTAACTATCATTATTTATTTTAGCCTACTAATGCTTTAGTATACGGTTTACAGGGAAGAAAATGTACAGTATCCGTCATACTTTCTCCATTGACACGTACCTCTCTACGCCGCTCGCACACACAGCCGTGGCTTCATTTTTAAAGTGAGAGCTTTACTGCGCCCCTCCGTAGCTTAGTCGGCGACTCGGCGTGTGTTTCATATTGCTTGAACGTGTCTAGTGGCGCTTGCGGCGCTCGCTTCGTCTACATCGCACACCCCCTTCTTCACACATGGCAGACTTTTTTCGTGCCCGTACATATCTCCACAAATATACAACATTGCCTGACACAGTGCTACACAGCCTTCCAGTCCCTTTCTTACCCTTTCCCTCCACCGCTGCTCATCTGGCTCGCCTCCTGGGACCTCCCTCTTCAAACTGCCCTGGACATGTTCGTGTCGTCTAGACCCGGCTGTCGTGCCCTTGAGGTTCGCACACATCCATGGAGGAGTCGCGCGCTTACGCTTTGTCTGCTTAAGTCTAGCCGCACTAAACCTTTCCTTATTAAGGTGAAAGCCTTTAATGGCTGGCTCATGCTGTCGTGGACAAAATGTGTCCCGCTTTTGCGGCGTTCTGATTGGCCGAGGCGGGATGAAGTCATAGAGGTTTCGACCAATCACAGAGCACCACCACAGTATGCGCGAATACGTGCCTTATACGGCCATATGTAAATCGATGATCAATTACTAAATAATTAATTACCAATTGATGGCTAATTATACAGATCATTAATTAGCTAATTAATTATTTACTAGCTAAACAATTACCTGCTTAATTGCTAAACCAATAATTGATTAATTACTAATTACTGCCAGCTGCGTAGCAGAATGCGGCACTCAAGCTTTTGCCTTTCACCACTTTAGTCGCTAAAGTCACTCGTAACTTTTTTTTTTTTTTTGGGGGGGGGGGGGGGTGAGGGGTCCGCTGTTCGGCCTCGCCGAAATAGCCTATTAATGCTTTGCATTAAAAAAAAAAGCGCTGCCTCTTGCGTAATCAAGAGCTGGTGCAAGCATGAAAGAATGGGTTTATTATCGGCGCTGTCTTGTCGTCTGACGCCATTGCCCGGCTTTATACAGACGGCGACATCAATTTGTTACGCTCGGCGCTTAAGCTTCCTCGAACCGGCCCCGTTCAAATGACGCACCTGCACGTGCTGACAGCATGGGGAGGACGCCCTGCTTAACTGTTCGTGTTCGTGTTGAAGGCGGCGTCAGGAACTGGAGGATGCGCAGTGCAGAGTTGTTGCGGCTGAAGAAGGAAAAGAAAATGCAAGGGCCTGCTACTGGCTCTGTAGCCACCTCCGCTGCCTCGTGCGGACAGAGGAGAAAATAGAGAAGAAAAAATAAGAAAAACGAAAGAGAAAGAGGCGCGTCGCAACAGCCGTCATCCGCCACCGAAGTGGGCCTGCAACAGCCACAGCCGCCGGTGGCAGACGAGCCCCGGCCACAAACGTCCGACCACAGCGCAGAGATAACAGCGCTGGCTCTCATTTCTGCATCGGCATGCGTTTCCTCTGTCGGCGCGTTTGAGGCATCCACCAAGCTGCAAGAAAATTTTGTTCAATTTGACTGAGTTTATTTAGGTTCGCCTTCCTGTTGACGAGGGGTTTGAGATGTCCTCTAAATATTGTCGCTCTACATCAGACGCCACGGAAACAGACGGCTCGTGTCGTGTGATAAGAAGAGCAACGGGAAATTATGCAAGGGTAGCAAACTTGAAACTGACATAATTTGACTAGTTCGCACCCTCAGAAAGAGCAAGCCGACTGCTCGATTTAATCCGTACTGGGTATTTAAGCAACCGCATGTCCCGATTATAGCTCGCTTCAATCGGGTCTTTTACTTTCGACCATGTCAGCGAGCAAATCCAATTTCAAAAAGCATGTCTATGCAGAATGCCAATGCAAATAACGTGTGTCACTTGAACAAGTTGCAATATTTACTGAAAAAAAAAGAAAAGAAAAAAAAGTGAGAGATGTAAGTCCGCTTCAGCCGATTAACACGTGCGAAAACATTGTAGGCATGATTTTGCTTGGCGGTTTGGCATTGAGAGACTGGCACAGATTTTGGCAGAATGTTAAACGTCTTCAGTTGGTTTTGCTTTTGTGGGAAGGAAGGTGCGCTATCTTTCTGTACATATAGAATAGCCACTGTACATATAGGGAGCTTGCATGAAGTGATGCTTGCTGGGTAATCCACCACGATGTTGTCGTTGGCAGTAGACGACGCAGCACGGCACTGCCACAGCCTCGTCTACATGGTCGCGTAGTGAGTGCAGACGATGCTGCAGCGCGATCGGACAGGCCGACTGCGAGTTCCTCACGATTCCAAAAATACGTCTGCACGAGGGCGAGAAGGCAATTAAATGATTCCTCTAGCGACGTCAGCGCGAATGGCTCGCACGGGCCAATACACGCGAGATCGACGCCAATCGGGCAAATATCAAACCACTTGCCAGAACTAGATATCATGAATGTCGGCGATGTCGACGGGCGGCGAGGTCCAGATGCATAGTGCAGGCAGCCTTTCTCACGTAGCTTGTCGCACTGCTTTGGATTTGTTCATAGCGCGCCCGATTTTTCGGGCAGAGTCGACGCGCCCGTTCCTCAGGAATCTGCCGACAATTGCACGCACGTAAGGGCAGTGCACGAAAAGCCGAATATTTGCTCGGTGGACCGTCGTAAACGACAAGGCACTTGCTCAATTAAGCATGGCTGCGCTGCCTGCCGTCTGTTGCCAGCGACACCATCACGGCGGATTACCCAGCAAGCATCGCTTCATGCAACCTCCCTGTATGGTTTGGTGGTTCAGTTTGGTTCAACATCCCAAAGCGACTGTGGTCATGATGGACGACGCCGTAGTTGGGGGCTCCTGAAATTTCCACCATCTGGAGTTCTTTAACGTGCACTGACGTCGCACAGCACCCGGGCGCTTTTGCGTTTCGCCCCAATCGAAACGTGGCCGCAGCGCTGTAGCCGAGCGTCTTTACCACCGAGCCACCGCGGCAGTTGGATGTACGTATGTCGTCGTTTCGGATCCGTATCGCTAACTAGTCTCAAACTTGACCAGCTGATAGATGCCAAAAAGGGAAGCGAAATGTTGGGTCACCGTCCTTGAACGATGCACAAACAACGGTTGCATCATAATTTACATAAGAAATCACGTGATATCTTATTATCATCCTCTGCTCAGGCAACTCTGCAGGAAAGTAGGGCTTTCGCATTAAAAAAGGTAGACGCCTTAATGCATTTTTTTTTTTTACAAAAAAAAAGAAAACCTGACTTCGAGCGCTTTCAACGAAAAGACAAACAGTACAGAAATAGTAGCCGAGTGATTCAAAGAAATACGAATATTATGCAGCGCCTTAAGAATCGAATCACGCATACGCGATGCGGCACTCATGATCGGCGACGCGCGACCATTAATTTCCTTGAGCGTTCACTATAACTACTATACAAACGTGACCGCAATGCGGCATGCCATACCGCGTGCAATTCAAGGATGCCCACGTAACGAGGCGGAAAGCCGACTCGCGAACGTGCTCTATCGCTCCAAAGTCTGCCGGTGTGTCTCGTCGGCGAACGATCATATATGGCACAACAATGGTAGAGATAACGAGAGACGACAGAACGACCACGAGACGTCTGCAGAGTGCAACCGGGGCTTTCACTATATTTCACAGCGCACAGCAAGCTATCAATGTCGGCTATATGAAAAGAAGGCTACCTGGCAATTAAAACCGCGAAATTACTTGTAAACTTCATATTTTTGCTAATTTGGCGGTAAAACAACTTTTGAAGAATGTAATTAACATGAAGCTTCGGACGAGATTGCAACGAGCTCAGCTCATTTGTGGGACAAAGTGGCCAAACACATCGCCCCGTATAAACGACGAAGAACCGAGAATTACCGGCCGTACGATCAAATGAGTGCAACATGAATGAAAGCATTCGAAGTGAGACGAGTGCGTCTTGTAGAATAAATCTGCGGGGCCCATTCTATTGCATATAATTGTCTTTCGTTCATGTACCGACAGCCTTTCTCAGAATGTTTGATATCCCAAAGTGACTGAGGGTAAAGTGAAAACACCCCGCCGCGGCTAAGAGGCTAAGATGCCCGCCTACTTTACCAGAGTACCCGAGTTCGAACCCGACCGCCGTCGGCTGCGTTTCGATGGAGACGAAACGGAAAGGCGTCCGCCTTCTGTGCGATGTCAGCGCACGTTAAAGATCCCCAGGTGGTCGAAATTACTCCGGAGCACTTCACTAGGGCATCTCCTTCTCTCTTTCCTCTTTAGCTCCCACCTTCCTCCCTTCCCTTACAACGCGGTTAAGGTGTCCACGAAACAAGTGTGGCAGATACTGTGCCTTTCCTGTGAACCAATTATTATTGTTATTGAAGTAAAAAGTCCCAGGAGCTCACTTCTGGACAACGCCGACCGGTTCCTAGCATCACCTGCGGGCTAGGATCTCTCGAAGCTAGGTGAGAGAAACTCAAGCCCTCACCCCTCCGAAAGTTAGCACTTCCACGGATGCTGCGATACAGCGATAGCTTATCTTCTTTGTATTAGAATATATTAAAGTTTCATCACCTTAGTGCAAATAGTAAGTTGTAGCTGTCGAGATGAGTCATTGAGTGTGTCAGTAGAGAAAAATTATCATTTCAAAACTAATGAACGTGTACTAACCGTCTGTGCTTAGATAACTTCTAGGTAGTTCATTGTGCAGCATAAGGCAAATTGTGGGTTCTGAATGACATTTTTTGTAAAACTCTGAGCAATTTAAAAACTAACTTAATATTCGCTGTTGTGATTATATGTCACATATTTGATATTTTCTTTATCTTACAGAAAACATAGGAATCATTAAAATATGTTTTGTTCTAAACAAAATTTTGGTCCAGAAACCACCTTGAAAGCAGCCTCTGGCAGAAGAGTTTGGAAATGGTAGTTTTCCTAACGATTTTGCTCTTGCAAAAAGCGTGAACTGAGAAAAATGGGTTCAGATATTTCAGAACATGTTATTCGAATGTATGGCCTAAATGCATAAATCAAAGTACCCTGGTGCATACGTTGGGCTGTCTTTTTCAACATGACACTCCTCTGTGCCGATTGCTTCCAGGCGCCTCACTTTTATTTCAGCTTTAGAGCTGTCTAGCGCCCTTGTCTGCACTCACGAAATGCTTTCCTTGTCTGCTTTATGGGCGCGCCTCTTCATATAGGATCAATATTCCATATCCAGCTTGTCGAGCACCTTGGCTAGTAAGGCTCCCAGTGGTGGGAAACAGCATTCGAAGGTTACGTTCTGCGTTTTAGTCAATCCAAGATTATATTTCGGTTTAACAGCCAATCCGCTGTTGCCATAGGCCCAAATTTGTCTTGTCTTTCAGTATCTATATTTAGTTGTCTGCTGTACTCTCAATAGCAAGTCATTTTTGACTAGAGCACGCTAAAAACAAGCATTCTAACTAGGGGATACACTCCACGTTCAGTTTCTTGCCCGTTATGCGGCTGCGTCTTGAAATCACCGTTCATAGGAGCTTTTGGTGGTGAGTGCACACATCACGCAAAAAAAGTCAATTTTTTCACTGCGCAGGCGCAAATCAACCTTGGTCAGAAGTTTCTTCAGTACTTGCACAATACAAAACAACAAAATTTAAAAACACGTTGTTTGGTAAAAATTGTGATTTCAGCCCCGCATCCCCCCTTAAGGATACGTCAAATGCCATCGAAAAATATTGCGTGGAAAATGTAGAGTTCATTAATAGGAGTCCATTAAATGCAGAGAACAAGACGCACCTACGATTTGCAGCGCGTTCATTTTCTGTTTCGTCTCGCCACACTTCTCCTTTTGTAAGCAGCCCGTGGAACAAGGTTGGAATGACATGCACCGAAGAAAATGGCTTCGAGACATTACGACACGTTACCATTAGGGAACTAAACAAGCCATTGCGACGGTACTGTCAGCGTCCTTGCAAACGTTTGCAAAGAGCCCCCGAAGGCACATTGTGCCTCTATCAAGCCATTGTGAAGCCGTCTGTGATATGCGCCTTACCTCGATGGAAAATGGATGTCACCGCAGCAGCCAAGTTTCTGCCAATCTCAGCATAGTGACTTGTATTGTAATTTCTCTCGTTTAACCAATCTAAAGTACTCAATTTCTGCTTTTTACAGCCTTTTTAAGAGGAACAAAGCAGAATTCGCGAGCGGGAAGGAATAGGTGTGGATACAGGAGTGCTAGCTGGAGCCGCATGTCTGTTTCTCAGCTGGGCGTCACAGATTAAACAAGACCTAGCCAGGTGTTTAAGCAAGACAGATTTTCCTTTGCGAGCGCCATGCGCTATAAGTGTTAGTGGTCTCAGCACACACCACCTCTTACAGCCAAGGAAACTATACGTTGCGCAACTGAGACTATTGACAGCGACCATACGAGCCCAGGGTTCAATAACGACAGAATATCGCCAAGACCGAAGCGACTTACCTTGTGTACAATATATGCGCACCATCCGGACGTGCCGAGATTGCCGAAGTTCTGAACTATGCCCTAGACGGAAAAACAAACTTTTTTTTTTTATTTTCTCTCTCTCACTACGGCTGTGCAAATACAATAAGGGCAGCTGAACGAGCGCGGACACCGATTCGCCGTCGCAGCGGAAGCTTTGTATGTGCTGCCCCTTTTTCGGCGCGAACACCCCCGTTGAATCAGCTGACGCGATGATGATGAATAACTTTATTGACACCCGTCAAGAAAAAGATTCCTCCCCTTTCAGCAGGCTGGAATCCCTTGGGATTTAGCGGTGTCCAGGGCCAGGCGGATGATTTTTGCTTGCATTTCTTTGTTCTGGTTGATCATTAAAGCCTCCCAGGACTCCAAATTTCTGTCTGGTTCGTTTTAACTAGGACATGTCCACACCGTATGTATCATAACTGCAATTTCGTTACAGTGTCTGCACCGCGGGTCCTGTATCACCAGATGCCATCTGCTTAGTGCGAGTGGGTTGGGAAAAACCCCCGCCTGCAACTTTCTCCATATAACCTCTTTTTTTCTGCTTAGAATTTTGTCTGCTCGAGGCGGTGTCTGTTTTTCTAATCTATAATGATTGAGAATATCATGGTATGTTTTCAACCCTTCGCTCTGAAGGCCGGGGCTCCCTGCTCGACGAGACCGCACTCGTATCCCGGTGTGCAAGTCCTCGGGCCAGTGCGTGCGCTGTCTCGTTTCCTCGCAGGCCCTCGTGGGTCGGAGTTCAGACAAGGTTAATCAGTTCTGCCGGTGGCGGTACGGCAGGCAGAACTTTAACCGCTTCGGCAGATATCCTGCCGGCGTTGTAGTTACCGGTTACAAGCATCCTTACATTGTGTTGTATTGGGGAAAGCGCAATGGCCACCTTCTCTCAGCCGCTGTTGCATCCCTCTGTCGAATCCTGCTGCACGAGACCCGGTCCCGTCCTCCCTGGTTGCTAAGGCTACGAAATCCGTTCTGCGTTCCTATTTCTCCGCGTCCGTGTAAACCACGTCCTGTCTGTTTGCTAGTTTTTTTCTGTAGAGCTTTCGCTTTGTCCTTTCTTCTACCCTCATGGTGTACCGGGTGCATGTTCCTTGGAAGTGGTGGGATTCTTATTTTGTTTCTTATGTCTGTTGGGATATCCTCAGTCTGCTTTAGCCTTGCTCGAGGTTCGAAGCCTAGCTTTTCAAGTATTTTTAGTCTCGATCGGCTGCGTAGGAGTACTTGCTGCTGCGCTACTTTGGTAGCCTCAATGAGCTTGTTTAACTTGTTTGAAATCCTCATGCTGAGAATTTTCTGGGTAGATGTGTACGGAGGGAGGCCTGGTTTTGACACCTTTTCTAATTAGGATTTCAATCTTGTTTTTCCGCTTTTGCCAGCCGCAGGTATGGTGCCACGTATGTGATCCTACTAATTACAAGAAAGGTAAAGCTCTAGCGAAGCCTTCCCATCGCTTTCCCGCGTCCTTTACATTACACACTGGACTTTAACTATCGTTTCTTCGGTTCCAAGCCGAAGCAGCAGGTAAGGCGAACCAGTAGTAGTTTTCAGGAGGAGGAGAAAAGGAGGGCGGAAGGCAGGGATGTTAACCAGAAAGAATGAATTCCGGTTGGCTACCCTGCACAGGGGAAGGTGTATAGGGGATTAAAAGGGGAGGGTAGAAGAGGAGAGGAGGTGCGAAAGTCACAGTCTGTCAATCAGGCTGTCAATCAGGCCTCCCAAGCGATACCAGCACTTGTGACAAATCAGTGGAGCCGCTCACCTGAACAATACCTTCTGTGGGAATGAAAGTTGCTTTGCTTACCTCTTGCGAACAGCAAGTGACGTGCGTTGCTACTCGCTGGTTAGGATGGTAGGCGCGCATTCCTAGATCACTCCTGGAACGGGCGGGCACAACTATGCATTTCTTAGACTTGTACCATTGAAAGGAAAACAACAATGGCTAAGCATATATGGCTTACCCACGTAAAATTTCTTGCTAGAAGGAGGGGTAAAATAATGGAATTTTTTGACGGCGATCAAAACTTACAGTTCGATCGCGATCAGAAATGTCGATGGCCTTCGACTTAAATGTGTCAATCGAAAGCACTCGTGTGATATTTTGATCGAACGCGATACCCGCGCTGGGTTAACAAGACACGAGTCAGCGATATTTCCCAATCGTCTTTATTGTGCGTTCTTTCCCTGCTGCTTTTTACACATACATGGTGCAGGATACGCAACTCACGTGCACACGCAAAGACAAAAAAAAAAAAAAAAAAAAAAAAAAAAAAGTCGAGAAATAAAAACGGCAGGAAGTGTTTGGCGGATATTCTATATTTACAGAGTTTCAAGATGTCCAGAATATATGGAGGGTGCGGCAGGTTCACCTCCGCACCAGTTATTTGGCTCGAAAGTCACGCGCTCTGAATACAGTACACAGCTGCTACTGCTGTTTCCACGTCAAATATTATATACACACGTCCACATCTGGAAAATAAATGCTCGCATGAGTGCTTCTTTGTGCGTGAGTGTGCTGGCACACACGACAGCAGCGTACACTCGAACCCATACGCCTTACCCCAACATTGGACACATCTGCATTTTGAATGTCGCTGTAACTGGAAGAATCGCGCCGCGCCGATATTTTTTTTTTTTTTCACTTTTTTTTCCCCCGCGCCTCTCGACGCACACCGTACACAATTCGGAGCAGTTTTCCACTTTACATCAGCTCTAAAGCTACATCGCACGCGCTCTATAATTATTAAATATTTTAACAATCGCGAGTTGAACTTCTGGCTAGATAACACCTTCATATCTTCACATCTGCTTACGACGCTGGTCACTGCTAAACTCGTCTCGTCTAAGTGTCTGCCACACAGAAAGCTATCGCCACTAAGACGTCATACACGTCACTGCTAATATGGACACAGTTATACTCAAGCTCTGCTTTCATTGTAAAGCAGTACACTGGCAACATTAAAGTATAAGATACGCAGCTCAAGCGCAACATTTCTCGCCTCGTAAACTGCTGCTGCTTCAAGTACGCGGCTAAACCCTGGCACGAAGTATACGTTCAAAACGTGCGCTTATGCGTGCGATGTAAAAAAAAAAAAAAAAAAAAAAAAAAGAAAAAAAAGAAACAGTGCTTAGGTAGGACGCTAAGCGCTACCATCTTGTGGAAGTAGTGAGCAGTCTTGCGGATAATTCCTTCGGCATTACTGCGACATCACTTCCACCTCCCCGGGTCGCTTTGCTAATTCCTTAAAACACGGTGCACGGTCAAACCGGGCGACTTGTCGCTCTTTAATAACGAACTAGGTAGGGGAAATAGGTTTCAGCTGGACTAAACGATTACTTCCTATGTGCTCGTGTAATTTAGGTCACGCGCCTCTCCCACGACGCGCACCATTTCTGCCTGCCCGGCACTGGAATGTTCGCTTCTCTCGGGCCCCACTAAAAAAAGAAATGTGCTAGCGGCGGGAAAGCTAGGCGCGTCACCAACAGCTGCAGCTACCACGTGCACCAAACAACCTGTCGCGGAAGCATTTATTATAGCGAAAGCATACAGTCAAAAAAGAAAAAAAAATCAGACATATTCAACTAAAAGTATCTGCTAAGCATTCAGTAATAGGAGCTAACTAAAAGCATCCCATTCACGAGGACACGTTCCATTGAGACATGATGCATTCATTATTTATCCCGTTTTGTCTGTCGCAAGCATTCGTGCGAATTCAACGCGAGCAACATGGACAGAAGTTGGTTACGGACAGATCTTGGCAGTGAGCGCACTAACGCTGTACTTTTCGTCAATTGCCGACCAGACAGCCGGAAGACTTTGCTGCGACCGTCCGAAACCCGAACCTACTAAAAATCGAAAAAGAGAAATATAAGAAACGTAGCATATTCCTTTCTTGGCTACGAAATGACTGGTGAGTGGGTATAAGCATACGCTATTTGTCGCTTAGGCATTCCGGTAACCATAAATCCACAGTGACGCAGACCGAGATTGTGCAGTTCATTCTCGAAACTAGCAAGAACATCACCTGCGTCTGCGCACTCTCCAGACAGTCCACGAGAAGCAACGCGAGAGGTAGACGAAAAAGTTGCTCTCTTGACGTCTCTCTCTCCGGACGAGGCGTATACGCCTTAAATATTGTCCCGTGTATAAGTCGTTATGCTATACGGGCAACATCGTCGCATTTATGGCAGCTTGTAGCTGTGGGCTGAACTTTATCACGTTGTATACCATTTCCTCTCTCTCTCGCTCACTCTCCGTGTCAGAATAGGGGTGTGGAATAAAGCGAAAGAAATTGCACATGCCCAAACAAGTGAAAAACCACACGACGCATAACAGGAAGGGGCTTGGAGCACTCGATAACAATCACCGGATGGGAGTGGATATAGTAAACGTTGCAACATCACACGACAAAAAAAAAAAAAAAAATAAAGCAGAAGGAGGAAGTGGGAAGATAAGGGGGACGACGGAACGGAAACAATATGGTTCCACGTAAGCAGTCAGGGAAGGGCGGACCTTACCTTACTTATTTATTTATAAAATGACAAGGCGTCTCATTTCGTTTTTACTCTTTATGAAAGATTAACGGACACTACTTTAGTTTCAAGAAAGTGCGAGAGCATTGACAACGCAACCTGCCTCACTGGTACCGTCAAGGGCATCGCACAATCCTATCCACCTTCATTATCTCTCAATCAAAATTCAATGTGTTTTCATGTACACGTGACTGCTTTGTACCAGACGAAAACAGTGGACACGGCAATTTTCGCACCCCTAGGACAATAGTCGCCACTCTCGCGCTGGTAATACGACGAGACAAAATCGGGGTAAAATCAACAAAAATAACAAGTATTCTCGTATCCTACGCTGGTGTTCTAGTATGCAAAAAAAAAAAAAAAAATCCTTTCGGTAATCTTATCAACCTCATCAAACACTCGCGCGCTTAATGAAACGTTTGAACGCTTCAAATGAACAGAATTTAGAGGGCAGATACTTGAAACCTGGAGAACAACACTCGCGGTAATAAGAAGTAGACAGGAAAAACAGGAGCTTGCTGCCGCGAGACAGCGCGGGCCCTTGTGTTTACGGCAAAGACGGTCGTTCCACTGCTGACGTCATCCACATGCTTCACTCGGCTCGTATGGGCAACGACAGCAGCAACCGCCTATGCAACGGTAAAATGGATGGAAGGATGGCGTCCGGTCCTTCTAAAGGTGCGTGGCAATTTCGAGGACGCATATCATTTCTTTTGTAACTTTTATATGTAAACTTTAATCTCAAGTTCTTATCAGCCAAGGTCGGATTTTCGCCTGACAACTCGGCGCAATCAGCTTACAACGCCACCCGGCCTATATATCTATATTTATGAAATGCTCCGTGACATTATAAATGTATCCTTTCAGGTTCGAATCAGCCAGGAATGAACGTACGTCCTGAACACCAAGACATCTCCCCAGAAAAGATAGGAAGGAAAAAAAGCTTTCGTCCCAAAAAGAAAGAAAGAAAGCTCAATTCTTAAAGACTAATATTATAAGGTCAGCCTCGGTGTGTAAAATGTAGCCGAGACGAATGGTAATCGCTATGTACAGAAGAGAGATAAATGATGTCAGTGAGCGTTACAAGTTTCTTGCTGGAAGAAAAAAAAAGTGGAAAACTACAGCGCATTGTAATCGGTCTCTCTTATGCACTAATCAGTATACTGTCCAGGCGCTTACCGGATTTGCCGAATAAAACATATGGAACGACGCTTGCAGCAACGCACCGCTGCTATTAAGAACGCACAGACACACGCGAAGCAGTACACGCAAGCACTGGTCACACGCTAAAAGCTCGTACAAAAACGCGCTTTACTGGCAGTGTTATACAGCGGCAGGCCAAGCCCCTCCCAACGACAAGCAAGCTCCGCTTCCGCAACAAGATCCCGCCTTACGATACTAAGCTTGCGTGTCCGTCCACCAAAACTCCGGCTGTTGGGGGCCTCCTAAAGATCGATGTCGGCAGTCTCCAGCGTGGAGAATGGCTCGCGCGCTCCATACATATCTCTCCCATGTCGTTGTTCTCTATGTAAAAGATGTCAAGTTGGCACACTCCTCCTGTTGTTACTGAACGCAAATTACGATACTGGGAAGCATGATGAAAACGCGAGAGGTATGGAGAAAGCTATACAAACAACGCGCACCGAAATGTTTTCGAAAATAGCGTACGTTGAGCGTAATTACCTCTGATACGTTACGTTTCATCGCTTCGTATTGTACAAGGTGCTGCGAAAATTTAGGACCCGTTGGTAGACAAAAAAAAAAAAAATGTCTCTGTTATCCTTATACCTTCGATCAAGGCGAGAACGCGGGTGCACGGGCGGAGGTGGACCTCGTTCAAGGTCGGCATTAGAGGACGAGTTTTAACTTGTAGTGATCTCTTCTCGATTTTGCGAGACCCTTTCACGAAGCCGTTTAGCGAAAAAATAAATAAAACCGCCAATCAACTTCAGGAACGAATTATGCTACATGCCCTTGCACTAAGAGCAAAATGCGCAAAGGAAGGAGATGAGGCAGCGAGACGGTGCTAAGGCTTGGTTTTTTGGGTTTAACTTCCCAATGCGAAACAGGCTATAAGAGACGCAGTAATGGATGACTCAGGAAATTTTGACGACGACCCCTGGGGTTCTTTAAAGTGCGCTGACATCGCACAGCACACGGGCGCCTTGCTTTTCGCCTCCATCGAAAAGCGGCCGCAGCGGTTGAGATACGAGACGGTGGTAAGTAGCGAAGCGTCTGAATACGTAAATGTGTGCTAGTTGCAGTGGGCTTGTGACTTACTTTACGAATGAAGACGTGGAGAGGTTTTACAGTGCTAACGAAGTGAGTCGACCCAACACGGTCTATACGTTTTGAGTCGTAAATGCATTTTGAAGGCCGGACATTCTCACTCACACGAGTGTTCAAGAAAATGAAAGAAAAAGTGAGTAAAATGGAGCTTTCGACGGAGATATGGACGTTTCAATAGTTGAGTCGCGATAAATAAAAAAAATTGCGAACAGCGCGCCGCCTACGCGTCCCATCGCTTGCGTTTCGTATTATCGCCCCGTACGCAGCCTACGTAGTCACATATATGATTGTAAAGTCTCCCATAGAATGTTTACGAAGGAATATAAGAAAATGTATTATTTTTTCATGTATATATACAAGGGTTCACATATAAAATCACATAACGGTAATTATTATTTATACATCAAAATATCAATTTTTAACACTTGTGGTAGCGAATAATGTGAAAATCAATTTCTTTGCATATAAACAATCTGTTACATACGAGTGTGAAAACTGCCACGGACCTCCTTATTGATACCATTAGAGATAAAACGAGATAAAAGCATAAAAAGATCGAAAGCAGGCCAAAACTGTATGGAACAGCCAAGCAAAAAAACTAGCCGGCATGATCCATCTCGCTTATACACCAGAACAATTCCTAAAATGCATTCTTAATTAAGCCATCGTATCTTAAAAATCATCGATTCTCGCAACTTTGCACTTTCACGTACCACGCTCTGCAGTTCAGAAATATCATTTTCGCACCAACTTCCGGCCACGTCGGGCTCCCGCTATCTAAGCTCAGAGTAGATTATCTTATTCAGCTTCAACGCTGCGCGCCACACAGGTCGATTAGGGCGTCCCAACTAATCTATCAGCCCGGAAATGAAGGTATATACCATCGACGAATTACACGATTATTCAGAGATCACTTAAGCAACCGCGGCTTTCGCGGAAGGAACAGAGTAAACCAAGTCTGACAAAATTTGTGAAAATGAGGCTCACATCAGTATTTGCGAGGTCGAGCTTCGCCTACACGGAAATGTGACGCAAGGAGAGAACCTGGTTTGCAAGTTTTCGCAAACGTTTCAGCACGAAGCACTTTATAGTGTAGACGATCAGATTACATCAGGAAAAATATATTACTTCTGAATATCGCTATGGTACCGCACGACGAAAGCGCAGGGTTCCTAATCGCCCCACAAAAGCCGCGCAACCATGGCCACAACAGATTTTTTTTCTTTCTCTTTTTTTTTTCTTTTTTAGAGTTTCAGAGCCGTTATTTTCTGACCGATCGTACATCAACACAGGTTTCCACCGAGGTAACGAGCACGTACACAGTGAGGGAATCGATTTGTATGTGTACAAGTCGATCGACTGAAACAGGGGAGAACCGTCAGCGCCGGCAAGATCTAACAGACGAGCGGTCCGCTTCCACCGTTGAAAATCGAATACTGGAAGGCATCGATTCCGGATGTGTACCGTCTCGGGAAACGCCACCTCAGGCGGCATCGATCTAAACTAGCACTGACCCTACACAAGTTCACGGTTGTAAAATAAAAGGAAACAAAAATCAGCTTGAACAGGCCGGCGCGCGGACACACAGGCGTCAATTCAATATATTTTATCTAGGCTCGCACATGCAAGCGTAGCGATTCTTTTTGCTGACGTGACAAAAAAAAAAATAAAAAAAAATCGCAGTGTTACACACAACATTGCCAACAGTATGGACGAATACGAATTTTCCAACAGAGCTCTTTGATCGTACCAACGTCTCAAACTCCTCTTCTAAATCCATCTATTCCCCGTGAATTATGGCAGAGATTAGCAGCTGCAGGCGTCAGCTATAGATGCGCCAAATAACTGTTGCCCTTCGTTGTTATTTAGCCCAGAAACGAAGGAGGTTACTCCTCCATTTAAAGTTTTTAACTTAGCGCTCGCAAACTATTACATCTGCGCATTTTTGTTACTGCGCTGTTTTTTGTGGGCCGTATGCCAGGGCTGTTATCAACCATCTCGGAACAGTTTGCAACTTTACGCCGTTTCATTTTAGAATAGATGCCTATAGCGCGAGTTCTTGTTAAGTCTTGGTTTCGCGATGTTTAACAGTCTTATCTTACTGCCCACCCAGCAGCGTCAGAACAATCTGCCAACCTCCGAGGTTTGGACCCAACGGGCCAGCGAATCTGGAGATGTGAGTCCTACGGGAAGTTTCGAAATTGGAACGATCGATGAGCTCTTGTTGCCAGCGCTTCTATAGGAAGTGCGTGACGTTACGAAGCACTTTTTTCAATTCGCGTTTCTCCAACCTTGACCTCCTGAACCACGTGTCTTATGGCTTCAGTAATGACCAAGACGTCATGGGCTTACGAGAGGTTCAGCTCCTTGCTCTACTGCAGGACATATGACCAAAGAAGACAGTTATGCAGCCATAGACGCGGAGAATGCACGATTGCCACTTGAACAAAACTACCTAAATGCCTCAGATTATTACTGAGATGAAGTGGAGACCTTCTAGCAATGACAGAGTTCGTGTAAAGGATAAAATGTGACGCGCACCCCGGTGGCTGCTTCATGGTTACTTCGTCTTGCGCAAAAATAAACTAATAATAATAAACACGATAGGTACGGTAAAGTGGCACACGTGCCAGCCGGTGACCCTCACTGCTTACATTTCGCGCCCTAAGAAGAAAATTATGTTTAAAAAACTCCCTTTCCGCAGAAACTCCACAGGCTTCACTTGACATTTCCTGCTACGGATAAGTCCCTCCCTCATAAGAAGCTGCAAAATGGCTTAAAGCCATGTATGATCAAGACAAAGCATCACGAAGCTTTCGTTTCAGAGGTTTAATGGGCGGCGCCCGCCGAGCCCGTGACGAAATCACCCTCGCAGTCTAAAAAAACGTGCCTAGACCTTTCTGTGCGTTGTTCCTATAACGTCGGTGCAAACTGGCAAAGTTCGAGTTCCATTGAAGACAAGGCTGGTGGGAGGAAAATGAAGAGGAAGACGTTTTCAGAAGCGGAGTGGAAGACATCTCTCGTGTCACGCCCCTTGTGCGTTACTTACATTATACGGATAAAGGACAAATAAATTTGAAAAAAAAAAGAAGAAAAAAAAAACGATGTGACAATTGAAGTTTGCGGGGCTGACGTAAATGAGCACGGCCAGCCAACAGTCTAGGCGACCGAGATAAGGCCTCCGGTCAGGTGTCCAAGCCATGCTTCACTCTGCCGACTGTCGCAAATTTATGCTTTTATCGCCTCTGGTCGCCCTACAGCTTTAAGGGAGTAAGACGCCTAATTTCATGGGCACGAAAAGCTCGCTACAGGGAAGTATTAAAGGGAATCAACGTTTGGAATACGCTTTATAAACATCAAAATACGCACGACTGAGCTCAATTAATGTGCGAACCTATTGTTAATGGGATCAGATGATCGTTTGAAATGGCGTTCAGAGGCTCATTTTTCCATACACACGTGGCCACCACGCAATACGCAATATCGTCATCGTGCTGCGTAAACCTCGACAAGCAGAAACCTAAATTGAGACTACAGAACCCAAAGCTTGCCCGATATTAATTCACGCAGAAGCGTACCGGTGAACAGAATACACCCTGTTACAAATTACTAACGCTGCGCGCGACTTTTACAGGGATAAAAATCTGACCCATAAGCATGATGTCTCTACTGCTTTAAATGACCAGTGCAAACGCAAGGTTCTTAAAGTTATTATCCATTTTCAACAAAGTGAGTAAGAATATCGAACGAAGCAGAATGTGCTGCCTCCTGGAACTGTCAGAAAACGACCAATCAGAAAACGGCAACAAACGTACGTCCTCTGCGAGCTGATGGCGGTTTCCACCTGCTCGCTTTTCGGAAGTTCTCCGCGACCGCACGCTAGTATGCGCTATCACTTTATGAAGTGCTGGCGCCGGTCCTGCATGCATACTTTACCCGAAGCTTTGTACCGCACCCGAGTACAGCATGGTACGTACCTACGGCATCACAGGAACGTCCAAAGTATGACAACCACGAAAGACCCCCTTCTAACAAAAATAAATAAAGAAATACAAACAATTTTAGACACAGCACGCTCGAAAATGTCCCACTCGATCGCTCAAGTGCTTGATGTGACGACAATTTTCACCATGGTGAAGGAATCAATGGCCAGTCTGACAGGGCAAAGCACTCATGCCGAAGTACAGAGGGCGCCAGGCTTGTCCAAGGAGAGGAGAGCAGTGCGCTGTAATTTTGAGAGGGCGTCGCTCTGGGAGCTCGCGGGCTGCTCGTGAGCACACCCAGTGAAGTGGAGATACATAATTATAATGCCAAACACATGCACGCGCTGCACATCCGCCGTCGAATAGTGCAGTTAAACAAGACTTCGACAAGAAACCCAGGCTGCAAAGAAGTGGACGTCGACAAGCTGCTGGAAGAAAGTGAACCTTTCAAGGTATATACGCAAGATATGAAATAAAAAACAACAAAAAAAGCAAGAAAACTTTAGCTTTACGAGCTGTATAAATAAATAAATAAAAAAAAACGAGCTTTAACTGTGTCCGTGTAGAGCAGGAAAGCGAATGTGCCTGCAACCTATAAATATATATACCTCGCAAAGTTTTCTTTTTATTATTTATATTCATTCACATATCATACCTATAATTTTCCTGGGCGCCTTCTTAAAGTTTTTTTCTTTTTTTTTTTTGAAAAATAATTTCAGTTAGAAGCTCAGTCTCATCGTTTTGCCGTGCACCACTCGAACGTCCTGAACAAGCCAGACGCCCACTGCACGTGACTGCGCAAATGACTATGACAGAGCGGCGAAACAGCAGGCGCGCACGATTCTTGGAATCGCAAAACGACTCCGGCAGAGCGTGTCCATGCCCGCATATCCTCTTTGCCCGACCCAGCCACCAGCGAACTGCTTGGCGCTTCACCAGGACGGTGTCGCTTATTTGAGGGGTCAACCCCGGTGATGTGGACGACGATCGAGCCAGCTGGTGGCGGAAGAAGGAGGCGCCCTCACACGTAGAGCTTCCAGATGGAGATGGGCTGCCGGTAGAGCCCCGGGGCGCCCTGCTCTCGGCCTCCGAACACGTAGAAGCAGAGCCGCCACTGGTGCAGCTCTGTGCGTCCGCCCGGCGGGCTGCCGTGCGTCGTGCGTCCGGCGCTGCGCAGCCGCACGGGCGTGCTCTGGCAGCTCTCCTCCTTGATGGCCTGGATGGGCGCCCGCTTGGCCACCGTGGCCGTTTGGCTGCACACGGTGGCCGTCCGTTGGGACACGCGGTCCCAGGAGCGCGCGCGCTCCTTCACCACCTGCCGTAGAGGAATGTACCGCGCGACGGCGGGGTGCTAACATTAGTTCAAGAAGGCACCGGTTAAGGCGCGTGACATTCAAAAGGAAGAACGAAATAACCTGTAAACAAATTATGGGCTACACTTAAGCTCCGCCTTAAGGGCATGACGTGATAGTATTAATGACTCCGTATGCCGACTCCCCCTGCAGTTCCTCCCACTCGCGTGCATGCAGTTTCAGATTGCTTAACTACCATTCCTTTATTCTCTGCCTCTTATATCTAAAGCATTCTTATTAGCATACTGTCCTCAGCTGCCGGCCGTAGGCGAACACCCGACATAGACATGAGCTCCGCTTTAAGCGAAACGTTGATTGGTTGGGTGGTTGGTTTGTGGGGTTTAACGTCCCAAAGCGACTCAGGCTATGAGAGACGCCGTAGTGGAGGACTCCGGAAATTTCGACCACCTGGGGTTCTTTCTTTAACGTGCACTGACATCGCACAGCACACGGGCGCCTTGCTTTTCGCCTCCATCGAAAAGCGGCCGACGAGGCCGGGATTTGATCCCGCATCCTTGGGAACAGTAGTCGAGCGCCCTAACCACTGCACCACCCCGGCGGGGTATCAAAGTGCCTACATGACCCAGGAGTAATAGGGCACCTGACCCGGCATCTAAGAGGCCTGGAAGGTTGATTCCCATCGAGAAATCCGAGTTGGCAGTTTCGCAAAAACTTGTGGAAGCACGTGGTATTGCATCGAAGAATCAGAGCTCAGCACCCTGTCACCTGCCAACTACCACCTGCCGAAGCCATGCCCGTAAATTTTCGCTCACAACGCCCACAGCGCAGGATTTGCGGCAAAACGGAGCCATTAACGCCATCGCGTTAGAAATAGGTATAATTCTAACCGCTCCCCTGTGCAGCGTGAGGCATCTAAGGTCCCTTGATCGACCAGCCCATCAAGGTACCTTAGAAAGGCCGTCATCCCCCAAACGACTGCAATTTGCTGGTAGCGACGAAGCTTTAGGCTGACAGCCCATACATAGGTTTACGAAGTTACATGCTGCACACTTCACCGTCTTATCTCAAATGAACACAAACTCAGGGATTCCCCGCGTATGCGAAAAAAACCAGTGCGCAACGTCGCAAGACCATCGGAATGAGCCATCAGCCGCGAGGCCAGTGTCGTGAACGAATGGACGCAGCGCACGGTGAGAAGAACGCTCTAACTCATCAGCCGGATGTAACCACGGAAACGCATTACACGACGTTTGTGCTGGCGACTAGGATTGCGAGAAGTATATTTAATAACGCGACAGTATTAAAGACCTCGGCCTCTAGAAAATCCGGCGTCGACGCGGTCGTTGTGAGCGAACAATCACGAGCGTATACCTTTCTTGGCAAGTGGTAGTTGGCAGGCGACATGACCGGGAACTGACTGGACATCGGGCTGTGTGACGTCACGAGACCATATATGGCATGGCCGAGTTGGCAGGCGCGCCGACTCGGGGGACATTGGGATGGGAGGGTGAGATGGAGACCCCTCGAGGCCCTTGGATGCCGGGACACACACGCTAAATTTAGGCCACGAAGTGTAGCCCTCGGACGGCGATTTCTACGGGACGTCTGGCCAAGCGCATGAAACCACAGTAAACAACCTCCTGTGCTACGGACTCGCCTGCGTTTCGGAAATTTATGGCTGTCTGCACCTTTCCCACCATAGAGGCAGTGGTGAGTGCCGATCGCACAAGAACTGTGTTTATGCCCTCCACTCCTAACTCCACTCCTCTAAAAGCAAATCTGTCGCATGTGTTTCTGGGTCCCGCAGAGTAGCGCTCCCGATTGGGCCGCACTCCTGAACAAAAACAGGCACCTGTATTCCCGGCTGGGCGGCGGCACTGAAGGTGCTCAGCTCGATGGCGGCCGCCGTGGCGGCGTTGAGCGAGGTGGGCCTCGACCGGGGCCCGTGGCCCGTGAGGAAGTTCATGATGTCCCGTTGCAGCTCGGGGTCGTCCTCGGCGAACGAGTAGTAGCCCGAGCAGTGGGACGTGCTGTGCGACAGCTGCAGCGGAGTGCTGGCCGGCGCCCCGGAGCTGCTCGCGTCCGAGAACCACGTGTAGCTGCTCGTCGAGCGCCGCGGTCCGCTGCCCGCGCGGTACCTGCGCCAACGGCGAGCAGGGGGCTGTGCTCCTTCTCTCTTCGAAGACCACGCTATGCACTGGACTTCATGATCACACATATCAGGCTGTGGACCACTGTCTCGGCGAGCTGCTCCGGACCAAAATAAGGCTGCTAGTGAGGTGACAAAATGAGGGGCAGAAAAAAAGGCCGTTGCTTTGGGTCAATCTTACCTGTTTAAGTCTCAAGAACTATTTTACTCTAAATGGGATAAACGAGTGACTGACGGCTGTGAGGCAGCTCAGGCCCCTCCTCGCCTCAGTCGACCACTCGTAGCATCCGCGTAACATCCTCGTTGCCTCTTTGGTTCGATAACTACGACTTCGGGGTCCAGACTAAGCAGCCCATTCTGTAGAAACTTCTACATACGGTTGTCATAGCAAAGAGGCACGAGCAGTCCCAAAATGGGACGAAAACAACAAAGCTGAAGGCTTCAGCTAGACGAACGAATGCATTAAAACAAAGTAGGTCCTGACTTGCTGCGAAAGGCAGCGAAGCAACTTCCCACTCCTTTTTCCCACCGGCCCCTTTTTCGCTTTGAATTGTGTACCTGACGTTGCTCTGGTCAAGGTCGATGAGCAGGTCGGCGCGGGGGTCGGCGGCGTTCTCACACGGCGTGTGCTGCTGGTCGCAGCCGGTGGTCGTCGTTGGCGTGCAGCAGCAGCTGGCTCCCGCTCGTGCAGCAGCCGAGGCGGCCGCCGCCGAAGACGACACGTTGAAGGTGTTCAAGCTCTGGGAACTGCGAGGCCGACCGCATGCACGGCGATATGTCAGACTCCGCGCCGACCAAGATCTGCGCCTTTATATGCTTCAGATTCCGACCGCGTCTGGTCCACTGTGAGTAGCATCGGTACAAGGCTACCGAAGTCTCAGTACACAGGCAAGCTCTTGGCTGTTGCTTACGCAAACTTACCGAGCACTGGTATGGTTTATGGGGCTTATTTCAAATACCGCTCAGGCTATGTGAAAGGTCGTCCCCGGAAATTGGGATGAACTCATGTTCCTTAACGTGCACTGACATCGCACAGCATACGAGAGCCTTGCTTTTCGCTTCCATCGAAAAGCGGCCACCACGGTCGGGGTCGAGTCTGTGTCCTTGAGATCCATATAGTCGAGCGCACTAACCATGCACCGACCCACCACGGCGGGGCCCTTACTAAGGACTAGCGTAGCATGGTGTTCCATGCCTCATTACACGTCTAGCAGTGTTTCTAGCGGGTGCCATATATGAGCGGCGTTCAGTGACCATGAAGTGACTTGCTCAAGAGCGACCAGAGTGCTGCGCGTGGAAGGCAAAAAGTGCACAGGGCCCGCACACCAGCAGCAGAAAGACAAAACGCTAAATCAGCTACAACCTCAAAGCCTGTGCTGCCCCTTACTCGCGGTCAAGCACCTATCAGATGCATTCGTCCAGGAACGGTCACACAGCGGAACAGATGGGCTCGGGGAGTTGCTTCCCACTCCTTATAGCAGATGGAATCCAGGGTGCAGAGGGATGAGGCGGCGGGATGGGTTAGGGGAGTCAGCGGCGGTGTGGCATGGGTTCAGGGAGTTGCTTCCCATTCCTCATAGCAACGGGATCCAGGGAGCCCAGGGATGAGGTGGGGTGGGTTGGGGTTGTCAGCGGCGGTTTGGGGAGGATAGGCGCACCTTGTAATTCGTCGGGATCTGTTGCTCTGCGGCGGCGGGCTGAGCATGCCCGGCGGCACAGGCACCGAGCAGTCCCGATTGCGGGGCAGTATCTCGGACAGGGGCCGCACGCGGACGATCAGCTGGTGCCTGGGCGTAGACGCCCCGCTGCTGTCCGATGCCTCGAGTACGGCGTCCGAGCTGGCCGACTTCTGGATGGCTTGAGGAGTGGGGGCGTTGGATGCCACCCCGTCCCCTTCGAGCAGCTTCACGGTCTCGTCGCGGCGCACGCCGCCCACGGCGTAGTTTCCGCTGGAGATGCTACGCACCAGCCGGCTGCTGGACAGCTTCTCTTTTAAAGACCTGCGTCGGCATCCCCCATGGGCGGCCGCCGTGTATGCGTGTGCAAGTACGCAGGACAGTGACACGGAAGTGCGTCTAAGCAGGCTACGTCCAGAGCATGCTTTCCCAGCCACCACTAAGAGACCCCATCCCTGCATTTAGCTCTAAACTCAGGCAGAGCCAGCGGGCATGTGGCTGCGGGCGTCATACAGCGTGCACTTCAGTGTGCGCTCATGGAAGCGGTCTCAGGAAACATGAACGCATGAATGATGACGTTAGGGCGAAGACCGTGAGCGAACGATAACAGCCACCATGTGCATAACCATCGGTAGCCGCCAACACTTGTCTAAATGCAATCCAGCAGTAATCCATTAAACCGGGTCTTCCCTCGACATCATGGAAGCAGGTAGCAGACACGTGCATGAAGAATGCTTTGCCATTTCTTTATGGTGGTCCACGATACTGCCTCGCTTCCACACCACACAAAAATGATCTCGTCGTAGAGCAAAAATAGAGAAACAGTGGAAGGCCCCCAAGGTGTCTTATGTCTCAAAGATGGCAGAAATGTGTTCTGTATTTTTTTTTTTAATAAATCCAAATTGCTAGCCCCCCTACGCTCCCTACCTCACATGACTGCATATTTCTCGCAAGGCACCTGGTTAAAAATTCAAACGGAGCCGGCCATAAGAGTGTTCCGTACACCCAGAGGCACTCCACAACTTCATGCGCATCTACGCGAGTCCCCGTTTAAGGAAGAGAGGGAAGGGGCCGCACCTGAGGTTGACTTGGGCGCCGCAGCCGCCGTACGCGCAGCCCCCGTCGTCGTCGTCGTCCTCGTCTTGGGAGCCGGTGTGTTTGCTGCACAGCCGGGACACTGGGTGCACCTTGAAGCGCATCGAAGCTGCCCGGCCAGCGGGACGGGGCCGGTGCTGGGACAGCGCAGCAGCACACTCTTCTTCTTCCCGGGAGGCCACGCGGTCAGCCCATGTGGCCAGCCCTGGGTTGACCAGGGCCACGTGCCGACACCGAGGCGTCGGCACGGCGCCCTCCACGGCCACCTTCTCCCACGTTTCGCTGGCTGCACGCACAAGGGCCAGGGACTCGGCTATATACTGTTTCTAGAAAGTTAGGGTCGAAGGTGTAAGTTCATTGTTGAAAACGGTGCGGAACGCAGGGCGAAGGAGATAAGCAACACGAGAGCTAACGAGAACAGCTATGCTGCAAGCTAGAGCCGGTTTCACGCCGAGCAATTCTAAGGCCGCCTGCCTAATTTATACTCATCACTATGGCAGTAGACCAGCTATAGATAAGAGTGCGCGTCCACTTTTACAACAGGATCATCAATGAGGTGTGTACACGAAGCAAAACCACACAAGGCTATGGTTATATTTTACTTGACTAAAGTCCATTGGCAGAAGGTTGGACGGGAAAGAAAGAGGCGAAGTGTGACGCCACCAGTGTCAGAGATGAACGAGATAATCGACCCAGTAATTCGGTCTGCAGGAGAGGCTGTATAGATGTGATTTCCGGACAAGTGAAGATACCATGACAACCAGGACAGTAAAAAGAGTTTTAGTAATAATGTAGTTAAGTATTTATTGGCCATCGCGAGAGTGAAGCCCATTAACCGCATGCACGTGTAGATCCCTTACCAAAGTGAAACCTCCAGAGGTCGTTGTTGGCGGCGCCCGCCCGCTCCCCGCCGAAGAGGTACATGAAGCCTTGCGCCTGCACGGCCGCGTGCCCGTGCAGCTCGGCGGGGCCACCCTTGGCCTGCCGCACTCGACTCCAGCGGCCACTGTCTGCACGCGCACGGAGTCAAGTTTAGTGCACTCCAAAAGGATCACCCACAAGGTGAGCACGTTTCAAAAGAGGCAGGAATTATTCACCTAGCGCCCACATGAGCGCAGACTGGTGCAGACACACGGTTGCAACAGAAAGCTGCTCACGTCTCCCAGAATTTTCGCGGTCGAAAAAAAAGTTACTCTTAGTCCTGGGGTTCGAGCCTTTTCTAAGAAAACTGCGCACGTAGCCGCATGGTAGCGCTCAGGCAAATGCGAACGAGTCGCTACTTTCCTGCATAAGACTAGCAGGTGTACGCAAATGACGTCACTCTACCCTGAAGGGGGCAGAGGCGTGCCCGCTTACCGAAGTGGTAGGTCCAGAAGTCGCAGCGCTCCTGGAGGTCAGTGAGCCCTCCGTAGATCCACATGGCACCCTGGTGTACCACACACGAGTGGTTGTGCCGAGCCGGGGGGTGCTCGCCGCTACTGCTGCTGCCTTCGCCGCTCGTAAGCTCCCACTGCTCCGAGTCTGCGAAGGAAGGCAACGCGAGTGAGAATGGCGCTGGGCAACGAGTCTGCGAAGGAAGGCAACGCGAGTGAGAATGGCGCTGGGCAACAGAGCGCTGCCCCGCCGGGGTGGTGCAGTGGTAAGACGCCCGACTACTGTGCCGGAGTTCCCGGGTTCGAACCCGACCGCGGCGGCTGCGTTTCGATGGAGGCGAAACGAAGTGGCGTCCGTGTGCTGTGCGATGTCAGCGCACGTTAAAGATCCCCAGGTGGTCGAAATTACTCCGTAGCCCTCCACTACGGCTCCTCTTTCTCTCTTTCAACTTTCATTCCCACCTTCCTCCCTTCCCTTACGGCGCGGTTCGGGTGTCCACAGAGCAAGTGTGACAGTTACTGCGCCTTTCCCTTCCTATGAATCAATTTAAACAGAGCGCAGTGTTGCCACGTCTAACTATAATATAAAGTAATAACTATAATAAAGTAAAGCGTCACACTGGCGAATGCGATGAGGACACGGCGGTCTGCACAGCTTCCATGATTACATGTACAGAAACAAAGTGAAAACTGACTGCCGGCCCGTTAGCGTTAGAGTAAACTTGGAAGTAGGCTTGGCTTGGTTTGTGGGGGTTTAACGGCCCAAAGCAACGCAGGCTATGAGAGACGCCGCAGTGGAGGGCTCCGGAAACTTCGACCACCTGGGGTTCCTTAACATGCACTAACATCGCACAGCACGCTCTAACTATACTGCACCATCACGGCGGGAATTGGAAGGAGGTAATGCCTAGCGGGGGACGGGAGACAGTGGGGTGGGAGAGGTTAGGAAAATGCTGGCACTAGAAGGAAAGGGGTAATGCGCAAAGAAATGCTGTATTATCGCGCTTTCATTACTGCGCACACTTGCTGGACCTTTGATGTAAAGAAACAAACGATCCCCACCTGTTGTCAAGAGCGGCCTAAAACAAATAGGGAACCGAGAAAAAGGTGATGCTGGGCGATTTGGTTCTTCGCGTTTCAATAAACGCATGGATGGATGGGAAAACATTTATTTCATCGGCTTTAAGAGGTTCAGTTTGATTTGCTGGCCGCGCCAGATGGCCGCCAGTTGCGTCCTGTCGGCGACCTCTTCGGCCCACTCTGTGATAAGCGTTTCTTTTATTCAGGCGAGAGAAAGCTGTAGAGTGTTATACATTGAATGCTGGGAAAAAAAGAAAAAAGGCTACAACTTCTCAGGCGGCCAGTGCGATTCATGCAGCGATATATTCCAATTCAATTTATTTTACCAAATACATGGTAGGAGCTCTTGGGAAAAAAGCTGCTCGGGGCAGCTTGACGAGGCCTAAGAGACCATAACAAGGTAGAGTGTGACAAATACATGATTGCAATAACACAAAAAAGCAACTAATATTTTATACAATAATATACACTACATTATACACAAGTATATATAAATTAAAAGTAGCTTGGCTATGTCAGTAGTTCTGCTTGAGTGCTGTTAACGAACTATTCTCTTCACAGCAGTAACACATAACATATGTACAACATTAGGCAAGAAACAAATATATATATATATATATATATATATATATATATATATATATATATATATATATATATATATATATATATATATATATATATATATATATATATATATATATATATATATATATATATATATATATATATATATATATATATATATATATATATATATATATACAAAAGAAGTCTTTAACAACATAATTACCGAATAAAGATCAAAATAATAAAAAAAGTGTGAAAGCATAATGCAGTCAAAAGAAGGCTACAAATTACGTTTTCTTTTACTTGATTTCCGTCCTAGTTCCTTTTCATGGCACATTTAGAAACAGTTGTAACTCGTTTGTTTCGGGCTTATAGGATTGAATATATATTTGTTTAGCAGTGAGGGAAAGTTGTGTTTCAATGACTGGCACTTATAATTTGTTCGAAAATGAGGAACGTGATAGTTTTCATTGTTTCGCGTATAGACGACTGGTTCATTCATATTCGTTAGAGTTTGCCAGCTATTTGTCTCTCGTGCACAGATCCTATAGCAACCCATTTCCGTGTTCGAATTTGATTTCACCGTGAGCCTGGAATTTGTTGGTTGGACAAAGGCGGGTGAAGGCACATGGAAAGGCAAGGTTGAATGTGTGTGCTGTGTGGACGCTCGTATGTCCGAGAGGCTTCACACGAACGCCAACCCCGGATACTTTTTTTGCGATCATCGAAGTGCTAATGCTGAGGCATTAAAAATGCGCCGCATTATCAGCCAGAAGCATTCGCGATGTTTCACACGGCCGGATATAGGTTGAAGGGTTGCATATGCAAGCAGCAGACTTTTTTTTTTTTTTATGCGAGAAATTTCCAGCAAAATCCTAGCCTTTTCGTCCACGCTCTAGCCTAGATTATTCGCGCCCTGAGGTTTCGCCCCTACACGTGCGAACAAACGAACCAAAAATGCGATGCCAAACATACACGTTTTTTTTTTTTTTCAATTTTCTTCGACTTTTTTTTTTTTTTTTTTTTGCATCAGTAACCGTCCTAGCAAAGGCATAAAGAAAGAAATAGAACGATCGAGGCACAGCATTCCACGACAGACATTTTCTTCTCAGGCGACGACTCTCGATCGGGGGTCATCGCTCAGCGCATCCGCCCCTCCGAGCTGCACGGCGCAAGAGGACGGACGCGATCGCGACAAGCGATGCGCGCGATAGCGAGGCGTTCGAGCCATCCAAGCAAGCGCGGCTGGCGCGGCCGCGCACCCGCCGCCGGGCCCCAGGGCTGACAGCGCCACGCCGCCCAGGGTGGATGACTCACCGCCCGGCCGCCGATCGAGGCGTGACGCCACGCGCGCGCTGGCGGCACACGATCGGGCTACGTCGGCGGAACGCGAGCGCTATCCGAAAGCCGCAGTTTGAAAGCAAAAACAGAAAACAAAGTAGCGGAAGAGAACGACGGAGAGGGAAATGAGATAGAAGGCTCTCGGCCTGGAAAACAAAGCCGCGCTGTCGCTACGCCAGCGACGCGGCGCAGCCTCCGGTACCAGATACGATCGCTCCCGTTTCAGCCCCCGGAGAGATTCAGCGCCACCACGCACACACTTACGCCTGCGTTAATTAAATTGCGGGTTAAAACAAACGCCCGCATAGGAGACCAGAATATGCACACAAGCGCGCTTGCGCCCAGGCTCCGCCGCTGAAGTGGGAGGCTGTGCAGGGAAACTCACCCGCAGGCGGACTTCGCGCGCCGCGGCTGACGAACGGATGTGCCGAGTTATGGGGGCCAAAGCGCAAGGCTGAGGAGGCAACTCGTCCTAACTAATACGCTCTCCAACCTCATATTCATTCATTCCTCCGCAGTCTTTGCAGAGATTTCCCAGTCGCGTTGGCTCGAAAGGCATAGAGTTGTGGAGGCTACCTTACAAAAGGGGTGCGGGAAAGTGTTGCCTGCATATACTAATTACGGGCTACGCACTTCGGATCCTTAATTCGAATCCAGGCCGATCCCACTCATCCAAAAGGCGAAGAGGGAATTCCCTCACGGCACGCTCAGCGATCTGTGCGAGAGGGAGAGAGAAGGAAGAAGGCAGGGAGGGGAGGGGCAAAACTTTACTGCAGCGCAGCGCTAGGCGTAGCGCCCATCTTGTGCCAGAGTCGCCAAGATCAGCTGTGTAGGGTTGTAGCTGCGTAGGTCAGCTGTGTAGGGGTGAGCCAAGCCCGCCACATGGGAATATAAGGGTAGAAAGGACCGACGGAATCGGCAACCTCAGAGATACCGACCCCTTTAAACGGACAAGGGCACTGTCCACGGTCCGTTCAATTTGCCCGCGGTGTTAGCCGTAGGCTAGCTCGGCCCAGCTCGATACGTTACCGAAAAGAGCCTGATACCCAGCCAGCATCTCGAAAGTTAGCTCGCACAAAAAAAAAAAAAAAAAAGGAATTTGCAAGTACAGCAAACTCAGTCTGACGGAGCACTGTTACGTTTAACGTAAAAACTATGCTCAAGCTTTGTTTTACGGTCATCGGTTAGAAAGCGCTCCCGGCACACCTCACATGTCCCATGCTTGTACGCCATCATCACTGCAAACCAGAACTGTCATTATCCTGTACAGAATCCTTAGCAAATCGATGGCTAAATACCGGCGGACAGACCGCTACAACGCGGAAAACTAGTACGCAGCCGGCGGTTTGTCACGCCGCCTAAAAAGTCGCGTTTGCAGTCGTGTGACATCATGTCGAACACGTGACTACGCGGTGTTTCACTACTGCTTACATTGCTGTCTCGCGATATTCCTTCCACTTTATTCAGCCCCCGTGTTAGCATCCATTCAGCCTCCCCACGAGCGAGACGCCGGCTCCTCAGCACGCTAGCTGCCACGTGGTGTTATCACGAGCGAGTCGCTGATGCGCGTAAATAACCTCTTTTTTATTTTGTTTTCATAACAAGTTAGGTGGTAGCTTCCGGGCAGCGAAGTAGAGTCTGTCATCATCTTGCCTCAACGTAGCACGGCTGAGAGGGGAAAAGCCGCATGCTGGCGTAGAGACGGAAGAGGGAAAGCCCTGCGCGTGGTTTCCATGGTGATAGGCATGCGCACGGATGCAAAAGGCCCCGTTCTCCGAAACTCTCGGCGTCAATGTTATCCTTGTGAGAGAGAAATCACAGGCATGACCCAGGCATGTGATAGTTGAAAGGCGAAGTGGCCGAGCACGTGATGGTCGTCGGACTCCGTGACGACAGGAGACAGCACGATATGGCCCTAGTTGGCAGGAGCTGCAGACTCGGGCAGATCCTTTGAGATGGGAGGGTGGCACGGGAATCGAGGCACGCTCCTGGTTAAACCGAGACTTTATATCTGTGTTCGGTGGTGGTCTTTCCTAAAATGTAGCGGCTCGCGAGGCCAGAGCCCTTAACACAGTCAGGTCATAACCTTTAAAGGCGGGGCTTAAGAGTCCTCAAAACATGCACAGCTTTCGCTATAAAGAAACTCTTCAACGGTTACTAAGCCATTGCAACTCGACATCCTACAACAGCAGTTTGCAGTGACGAGAACGGCACAGTGAACAGGGCTACATGGATCCATGAAGAGGCGCTCGATCATCTTTCTAATTTTTCCCACTCCACCTCCTCTTCATGCCAACGCCGACGCAGAACAAGAAAGCGTGCATGCACTGTCCAAGCGCGCATCGTTCACACGCTCCGATCATGATACGCAGAGGAAATGGCGCGAAAAGCTTCGAGCGCCGACCAATCGGTAAACAAAACAAAGATGGTTTGGCCCCCACTACAGGGACTTGTTCGGAGCAGACGAGATGGAGGGGTTTGTAAGGAAACTAGCCTCCTTAATACCTGTATACCGATGCAAGGCCTCTTCCTCCAGTGCACGTGATAGTTCTATATTCCGTGCGTAGACCAGTGAGAAATTTGGGGATCTACGAACTGGTACATGATCCAATGTAGTAAAGTGAACTCCTCCAGACGGCTCACAAGTAGTGGGGCGCAGTCGACAGCTGACAGTATAGACTCCATGGGCTCTGCCTCAAAGCGGTAGCCCCAGGAAACTGATCAAAGAAAAGACCGGAATTTCGGAGGACAGCTCCGTAAGTGGTATCACTAAGAAGTGCCCACTGTCTCGCAATGGCACATGCCCAGCGCTTCCCCCTCCTTACCACCTCAACAAAACTTCTGGCTCAGCACTATGCAACTAAACGAGGTTTGACAGCTGTTGCTGTTTGGCAGCTGTCACTGTTTGACAGCTGTCGCAATATTTTCTGATAGCGGGAGAGGCTGCGGCATCATTTCTGAGAGTGTGCTAAACTTGACGCCCAGTTGATGGCAGCTCAGCTCGCATCTTCAGTCGCGCCGAGGATGGAAAGAGCCGATTCGCTACACAATTCACTAACTGAAACACTAGGCCCCCTTGCCAATGAGAACCTTTAAATCACCGTCAGAAGGCAAATGCCACGCCCTCTGTCGACCGCGTAGAACGAAGGCGTCTGACGTGAAGACGACCCGGGCCAGTTGACGACGAACAGCGCTGGCCGGGCTTCAATAAAGGCGCGGACCGAACAAGCCGGCCAGGGTTGAACGGATGAAGGCTTCAATGCACAGCCGGTGTAAAGACGCGCAGCGCGGAAGATCATTGAAAAAGAAACACAAATAGAGACAAGAGGGGGAGGACGCATTTTAAAACCAGGCGGGTGGCGGCTGCACAGCGTGTCTCCCGACTAATAGGCTCTCCTCAAAATGGAATCATCCAGAGGAAGCCATTGGAGGCCAGAGAGAGCTATACCCGGGAGCAGCAACGGCTGTGGGCGGACGAGGCGAGTCAGACGTAACGGGGGAGCGGCGGACCCCTTCCGGAAGAAGGGTATTCAGGAAGAGGGGCGCCCTCCCCATGCAACTGTGATGCGAGCAGTGGTCGTTAATTTCACCGGGCGCTGAACAAAGGCGGCAGAGGAGACTGCGTCTTTCCCTTCACCCCCAGCGCTCTTTTGCGGGTGGCTACGGCAGCGCTATTCCTATATCTGAAGCCAGCTCAAAACGGGGTGAACGACTTCTCCAGAACTGCCCGCCGCTGATTGGATTCCGATGGTGGCAACCGTGATCACGGCTACCACCACGCCGCCGACAAAATCAAGAACTCTGAAAAGATTGCAATAAGCGTTACAGATTCGGCTTCCAGGACCAGAATAGGTGGATGTGCAGAGGCGTCCCTGTTAGGGCGCGCAAAGCAAGCTGAGAAGTCCCAGTGCTGCGCCTATCGCTAGTTGAAAGTATCAAACTGCCACATTGTAAAAAAATAGATAATAGATTCACAGACGAACAATGACATTCATTAATTTTCTACAGGATGCTACATGATTATGTTATCATCGATGTAAAGACGTGACAGTGAGATCATTGCTCGTCTCTGAACCATTTATTATGCAGTAGCAATTTCCTTTTAGGTGACCTACACATTTTTGAATGTCGAATAGCCGTCAACTTTTCTTTGATGTGAAAGTTTCGAGTCAAAGGGGACCATCCTAACCCTGAGGTCCGAGAAATGGACACACCCCGGCCACCTCCTAGAGGCATGCTTGTGGTTTCAGTTGTGGTTCATAAAATGGGGGGAGGGGGGGTACGTGCAAGGTTGGTTTATGAGCTTTAACGCGCCAAAGCTACTCGGGCTATGAGGGACGTTGTAGTGGAGGGTTCCAATAATTTCTGCTACGTAGGGATCTTTAACGTGCCCTAGCATCACACAGCAGGTTGGCGCCTTGGTTTTCGCCTGTATCTAAAAGCGGCCGCCGCGGCCAATGCTTTGACAGTACCGCGCGACCGTCGACTGCCTGGCGCTGCTGCGCCGGAAGACGTAGGAGGTGGCGAGGCAAGCGAGGCAAGGGCATGCCCACAGTTCCTGCTGCTGCAGTCAGCGTCGCATGCTAGGCCATTCTAATTAGTGCGAATTAACCCCTGCCCGCAATCGCCTTCCTTGTATGCATCGGCGCCACAAGAAGCTGTGTGACTGCTTTTTATCTGCTGCTAATAGTGCGGATAATATCTGTTGAAAACATGCATTTGCTGTAAACACGTTACCATGTCCAATAAATAGCTGCAATCATTACTTTTGGAACAAGCAATTGTCGAGGACATTATGTAAATATCGTCACATTAATTAAAGGAAAAAAGAAAGCGCCCTGTAGACAGTGCCCGCAAATGGAACAGGGGCAAATATAGTACTCGGAACGTTAGAAGTTTGCCCCGATCAAAGCCAAAAGCGCACACTAGATATTGTCACGTACTGGTGACAAGGCCGTTGACACCAAAAGAAGACACAGGCTTGATGGTACTGAAATTACCTCTTTATTGGGCTGACTTGCGCCCGCAAAAAGAACTAAGCAACTCGGCGCGTGGCGGCGACAGCAACAAACGTGCTCGTCGATCGTCGAACAAAGAATGCCCGTCACACTCGTCAACGCTCAATTTAAAGGCTGCTCAGAACAATCTAGATAACGTCGCAAACTGCTACTAGTACACCCTGGAACATTGTGGAAACATACGCACGTGATCGGAATCTTCGAGACAGATCTCGGCGCATCTTTCGCGACAAAGAAAATGATATATAACGCGTCGTATCGCGAAAACGAGCATGAACACGGGTTACAGAATTGATACGCGTGCCAGAATCAGTGATAAGGCCGCATGCCGGCGGCTGTTAAAAAACAACAAATACAGTTTTGAAGGTTTCGCGGTATTATAACAAGCGTTCTCAGAACTTGGAAATGAAACTTTATTCAGGGGGTAGCGTCCGACGGAGCAGAGCAGCGAAGTAGACGGCACTCGCTCGAGCAGCATGGTTCCGCCCCTGTGCTCGTTCTCTCTCCCACTTTCCACTTTGTTTCGCTTCGGCGCAGCCGCGCCAGGCAGCCGACGATCGACCGGTATACTGTTAAAGAATAAGCTGGGTGTACAGGCGCGGCCAAAATATTACGAAACACGTTTCTGCGTCCGAAGGTTTCTCAAGCCCTCCGTAGAAAAGATATGATGGTTACTCGAATCCATACACGAGAGAACACCTGTGTGATGTGCTAACTTATGTACAAACACTTTCGAATTTTCTCTAGGTAATGAGTGACAAGTTTGAGTACCCCGTAACCTTAGGACCGGAATTGCAGAAGTGCGTCTGCCTGTACAGCTACTCATCCCTTCACTATGCGCGCTCTCCCACCTTCCTGCAGAACAGAGTCGGGGGAGAAAACCCCTCTCTTCAACCTAAAATACAGTTCCTCTCTTGCGTATTGAACAAGATTATCCGAGTAGCCGATGTGCCACATATAACGTCAAACATCATATCTTCTCTTGGTGATACAGTGAAAAAAATACTAATAAAGGGAACGGGGCTCTGGATTCGATCTTGTGGCACACCGCGCCATGAAAAGTTAGAAGGCCGACATCCTCGTTGTAGGAGATATTCCTCGTTTTCATATATGTAGGAGGAGTAGCATTGATCTTGAACTCCAAGGCCGGCAACGGGGGGCGCCCTACAGCTGAACACGCCGCGTTTCGCTGCACGAGACAAAGCGGCGCAGAAAGGAGGTAGTGCTTGTGGCAAGGCACCTCCTGTAAGGAACCTAACAAGTTTCGCGAGCGAGTGAATGAATTGAAAAAAAAGAAAAGAAAAAACCAACCACACAAACAGCTCATGGACACGGGCTTCAGTCCAGGTCTGGTACTTTGAGGTAAGGCAAACGTGGAGGGTAGGTGGACGAGCGAAAACTTTGCGCACGCGTGTTGTGCCCGAAGAGAGTCTGTTGAGGACACGCCCTCCATAACGACATGGTTTGAAAGGACCGAGCGGCGAATAACAAGTAGAAAACATCTGCTCGAGACCCGAACAAAAGGTGGTTACGCACTACGCCGGAATCGCAAATAAAGGAAGCGCGTTCCACGGCCACTCAACACGGCGATGCAATGCAGAGTGGGCCGCGGGTTCAACGTGCGGCCGCAGCATTCCCAGCGCGCGGGCACGCGGAGCCCGACGACAGGCGGCTTTGTTTTCACCACTCGGGAGGGTTGGAGCGCGGTCATACGACCGGCTCCTCGAAAAAAGGGAAGGGGGCCGCTGCCGGAGTTGCGCGCGTCTGGCGAAGAGGAAAAAAGGGAAGAAGGAGACGATCTCGCAGTGGGAGGCAGCGTTTGAGAGATGATTTGGAGTGCGCGAGATGCGGGGAAGCCGGAAAAGCGGGCGGGGACGCAGGAGCCATCCGCTCTCTCCTCTTTAAGTCCAGCCTCTTTGCCTCTTTCTCCTTCTTTCCTCACAGGCGCACTAACCTACAAGGCGGTGCGCGCCCCTTTCAAACGCCAGGCCCTGGGTCGAAGAAGGAAGAAAGGAACGTCGATGAGGGTGAGTCATACACCCGCTGCCGAGAGGCTGAGTGGGAGGGGGCGACTCGGAAACAAAACGGAGCCAAAGAGAGGAGCCACGGGCAACGGCGCGCGGTGCGTACGCTGGATGCGGGTTATAGAGAAAGCCTGTGCAGGGGCCAGCCCGCGTGTCGCTAACGACGCTTAAAGAGAGGGGCGCGGAAGACGACGACAAGCAGGCGCTCGAGAGGAGCGCGGGCTCTGGCTCCGGGGCTAAGGATGCCACCCTCTTTTAGAAACACTTGGGGAGCGGCTCTGTTTGGACAGTCAGGCGACGCGAGCGTCGTTGGCGCTCTTCTTGAGGCGACAAGTGCGGGACCAGCGAGGACGAACTGTTACCGCTGGTCGAGCATCCCGCTGAATGCCAGCTTGAGTACACACACTCGGAGACCCGGAGACTTAAAGAAGAGCGTAGCGTTGGTAGTGACCGCCCGTCTGTCGACAGAGATTTCGGGACTTTGCACGAAGGTCAACCTGGCGAAAGTGCGTTCACTCTCTCCCATTAGAAGGATAGAAAAGGATAGAAGAGTTGCGTCGGCTTCCGTCAGACTCTTTTGGCCCCTTCCTCATGGCACAAAGCGGACATATAGACACCAGAAGGAAGAAGGAAGGTTTCATTTAACGGTTCAAGGCGGCTTGGCTTGCTCGTTAGCTAAAGGTACTGATGCGCTCAGATGCGACATCTACCAAGAGGAAACGCAGCGATAGCCGCCCTCCAAATACAATTACAGGACCCGGAGATTTCCATTTCGTTCCTCGCGCAAAAGTTCATTCGTACTTACGAGTATATATTTATCACGAAGCCATTTCTTCAATGAAGGAAGTATTGAATCAGGAGCACGCCGTAGCCGGACGGTTTCTCGGAAGGCGATCGGTGAGAATGACATGAACCAGCTACTACCATAGAGAAGGAAAACGGAATGAATTCCTACTGCTCGCCCTGGTTTCCGGCCATTCTGCCTTGCTGTAGAAAGCAAGTGACGATGTAACACGGCATCGTTACTAAGAAAAAAAAAAAAACGGCGTACGTGGCTATGCATCAGCTTATATTACAGATGGTTTGTCTTGAGTGCCGAAACCTCCGTGAGCCGACTATTACTGGGAAAGAATAAGTTTTTGGCTCGTTGAACCTCGTTAACTCTAATGAACACATGCTCGGTCGCCCCAGGGAAGGACGAAATAATTGTCAGCAGCGTGATTTTTGTGTCGACCTGATAGAAACGATTTCCGGAGAAAGCATTCCAATAACCGAGACCCGCAGGAAGACGTGTGCAGCGGCTATTTCAGAACGCATCTGGTGAAACTATAAACGGCAAGTTTTTCGCAGGTGTCGACCAGGGATGGCACCGGGAAGACTGCAAGACCAACGTGGCACCCTCATTTCTCGCCTGGTTTCGGAGAGCGGCTTTCACCGTTGATAGCATCTCAAGCAACCTCTTGGTGAGCCCAGCAAACTACAGGGCATCTGCTTTACGCAGCGACCAAGCCACGGCTCACCCACATCTCACATGGTTGCGTTGGCAACACAAGTCGCTGCCACCGTCGACATCGCACCACCTTAAGTGTTATACTCACGGCTGTGCATACCCCGCGAGATTGTATGAGTACTATGAAATGAAAGCCGCACAGTCAAGGAAGAGCAAGGCGGGGGACCTCGGAACAAGGCGGTAAAGTTGAACGCAGATGAGCTAGGCGCCTCTCAAAGACGAACGTTCGCCCAATGAAAGGCAGCAGACAAATGCACCCAGAAGGGAACAATAGCCCATGGATACCACGGGATACAATGAGGACGGAGGAGCAGCATCCGTAGGCAAGTGTCGGTAAAGGGAGCGCAAATGACAATGGAAGAGAAGGCTTCGAGCACAGACCGTCGACTCATATGAACACTGCGGGGGGTTGCTCGCTCTCTCTGCAGCCGCTGAGGAATGGCCGCTAGCCCGCTTTCAGTGGTGCTAGACAGCGGTGAGGCGGAAGGAAAACGCGTAGCTGAAAGCGGCCAGCACAGTGTAAGCGCCCAAGCTTCATCTTGTGAGGACGGGAAGGTATGCTGAATTTCGTTATTAGCTGCTTTCCACCAACGACACGTGGATTAAGGCAAATAACTCAAACACTTTTCTGGAATCCATATTGGTCAAATTATTTCGAACTTGAGTAGACATCCGGGCTCCTTGCGTTTCAAAGTGGCGATAATGCGCCCTCTCAGTCATTTATTGCAACGACATTAATGACATGCATGAAGGCGAATGCTGCGAAAGAACACTGCAGAAAAATTATATTAACGAATAACTAAATTTCCGAATAAGAATATGCGTTCGAATAGTGATTATCCGATCTGTGAAAATGCAGAATTAAAAATAGCAAACACTGTTCATCTCGTTTTTTTTTTTTTTTTTTTCAGAGTTCACATTGTATTCGCAAATAAAATTAGATTGGAATTGCACAGTGCATGTCCCTACTGAACTATCTAGTATCCGTCCTATACAGGATTCCGCATACCGGTTTTTTATACAGCAAGGACTTGCATGCAACCGGGTGGAGCTGTAATATTACTGCTAGATACAGTAAATTTCGTTAATTCGGCCTTCAAATTATCAGGAAAAAATATGCCCGAATTAGCCGAAAGCTCGAATTATCGAATATGCCCGAAAAAGCTGACCGAAAGCACTTGGTATCACAGTAATTTTACCCGATGAACACCTGTACGATGGCAGTCTGCATATGTGATGAAGCCGAAGTGAGAACGACGTTTTTTTTTTTTTGTTTTGTTTTCGCGGTTTCATCAAGTGCTTCGTTGTCCGCATACAGTCGGGAAGGCCCTCTTCCCAAAAGAAAAGGTCCCATTTCCCAAAACGGCCCCGTCGCGTTTTGAGGGTGCTTCATTGCACAGTAGGCACGGTCAAGTATTGCTCCAGTATTCACGCGTTGCCTGTTGGCGCAGATTAGGAGGTTGCGAAAACCTGTGAAAACTGAGCTGTTGAGAGCAGCGTCAAAACTCAATTTAATTTCTACGTTCGCTACCGCATTGCCCATAACTAACTGGAAAAATAATCAAATGCGACCGCCATGAGATGAAGGATCCGAGGAGGGGGTCATACAAAGAGGTCCACCGCCGAAAATTCAATGTGTTTGGAGACCTCTGATGGGTGCGCCTGGAAATATCTGAATTCTATCTGGGTCGCGCAGAAGACTGTCGCGGGATGCGACAGAATACGCAGGCAGCACCCGACGGAACACCTAAAGAAGCTCCACGGGAGAGCTGTTCGCTTCGTTCGATACCCGCCTTCCTTCTCTCCCCTGCCCCGGCTACACAAAATTTAGTTCTGTTTTCCTTTTATTTGTTTTTTTTTTTTTCTTTCCCGGCGAGGCGAACTCAGGGCCCTCGGGCGCCCAGGGGATACGCGGGGCGGGTGACCCGCCGAAGTCTCGCGGGGAGGCTTCCCATTTCGGCCGCTTTTCATTATTGCGAGACGAGCGCGTGTTTGCACGCCAATTTTGCGCCAGCCCCGGATCCCGCGTCGAAAAGAAAACCGGGATGACGCAAGCGCTGACAGAATTAAAATAAGGGAAAGAAATAAAACGAGATGTGAATTCAAAACCGACGTCGACTTCCTGAGTGCAAGCGCAACTGTAGCTTGACAGACAAAGGAACGTATTAAGAAAAAAAAAAAAAAAGGACAGTGCTTGCCGCCAAGGGTGAACGGCTGCCAATTTGAAGCTCACCGTAGCAATTAAACTGGAAGAAAAGCGAAAAGGAATAAATCTTTGATCGTGGTAACGAGTATCGGGTAACGAGTATTGCCATAATTAATGCGACAGCTTCGGTATCGGGTCTGCGCGATCAATTAGTGCAGCGAAAGTGGAGAGCACGCCACCTGACAAGGCGGGAAAACATGAGCAGCGACGAAAAACAAAAATACAGCAGCATCTCAACGCGGCTAAACATAGCATAGCGCCTGAAAGCAATAGTTTTGCGTAGTTTACCTTGGTCGGTATAGGTGATCTGCGGGCTCACTATCAATTTCGAAGCAGACTGCATTCACCCGGCTCATCACGCGATTTTACGCGGTTAAACCGTGGGATGCATGTGTCACTGCTGACGTCATGCACACTTTTAATGTAAGCAAACACAGACAGGTAGCCTTAGGTCAGGTGACGTCATAGAGACCACCGACCAATCATTTGCCGGCCATGTCGCCTGTCAGCTGCCACCTACTTCCCAGAGGCATCCTCAAAAATCGAGGCTTTAAACATACCTCCTGTTTTCTGACTTATCCCGTGAAGTAACACTCACGCACCGCCCCTTTTCCTCTGTCCTAATTTTTAATACGGGGTCGCTCAAGCACTGGTATACGTCCAGCGCAGAGCCTATAAGACATGGAAGCCACCGCGGTGGTGGTGGCCGATTAGTTTGAACATCCGCCACGCATGCGGGATACAGTGAGGCAACTGCTTTCTTTTCTTGATTAAAGCAGTCAAACACAGTCCGCTTCTTTTCTCCGCCCTGGCCCCTGCAGCATCCCCCCGAAGCCACCATTAACTCTCAGCAAAGCTCTCCTGTCCTCCATTATACGTCCTCGAAAAAGCAACGGCGTTGCCGCCGCGTTGCGACCGGAGCCGGACAAGATGTATCGAGTGATGTGCTCGCATCGACGCGCTTTCATTCGCGTGCCAGCACGCTCAGTGCTTGAACAGCGTGCGACAACGAAGAGCCGCGCTCTCCCACAGCTTCCACGTGTAGGACGGCGACCTTAGCGTTCCTGCACGAACTTGAGACGCGTGGTTGGAATTCGAGAGCTGCCTGTGCAGGGCTTAGCTTAGAGGCAGATGAGGTTCGGCGCGCAACATGTTGTGCTCGACGGCTGGTCCCTCTCCCTAATGCCCGAAAGAGAGAGCGAGAGAGAGAAAAAGCTTAAAGATACTTTGGTGCGCCAGCATTGGCAAAGAACAAGCTAAAGGTCCCAACAAGCCGCGAAAAGGGCGCACCTCGATCTTTGAAGTGACCCAAACCACCAAGGCGAAACGTCAAGAGAACAAAATAAAAAAGGAGAAATAAAAAGAGCTTCAGCGTGCCGTCTGTTGCAAGTGGACAAAATCTGCAGCAGGCATGACATTAAAGGGCGTGATGTATGGAGACGGCTATAATATTACAAGGTAGGCTTGGGCGATCCAACTTTTGTCCTACCTTGCACAGCGAAAATTGTAAAGTACTTTATACACGTGTGAGCACATTCCATTGATGCGCTCATGTACAAACCAGGGAAGCGCTCATATTTTATCAATGGGGCGCGTGAAAACACTTCAAACGGTGATGCGTGCCTCGTAATATTTCGGCCGCACCGTTGTGCGACTGCGTAACAACGTTTGTTGAAAGAAAAAAAAATAATGCCCTAATTCTAAGCGATATCAGACTAAGATATCTGCAATCATCTGCGGAAAGCGTTTCGCGCGTTAACGCGCGTGGCATTTCGCACAGGGGCGGCCGTGTCTTTCGCCTCGACCAACCAACGTTACTGATAAGTTGGCTTTTCTTTACAGCTCAGGAGCCTAGTGGGTGAGCTCGCTGTAGGTATCTCGAAGTACAGCGGGTAAGAATTGCGGGGAGATTACAGCTCCAACTTTAAGGGCATGAACCGATAGATTTAATTGACACCCTTTTGCCGGCTCCCATTACAGACCCTCGTTCACGCACACTATTGGCCAAAAGTACTGAAGCCAAATGGTTTTCGTCTCAGCCGCAAAACGAAGCAGTCGCTGCGCCATTAAAGATTAAAGGGCAGTGAAATGTTATGACATATCTTCTTGCTGTGATAAGAAATCGCTTCCTAGCATTTTGAATCTCATTTGGCCTTTAATGATGGCGTGACGGCTCCACCTTTCGGCCGAGATAAAAATGATTTGGCTTCAGGACTTTTGACCAAGACTGTACATGCAATTTGCTACTCGTTATAGCACCCATTTCATATTTGCACCCCCGTTATCTCGCACCTACTTAATCACCATACAGTCGCAAAATATCAAGTTATATGAAACGCCACCCGACGTAGATATAAAGCCTCGTTCTAAGGAAGCCATACCAACGTGCCTGTGCGGCTTATAGGCAGCGTGTCCCATTCTCCATACTCTTCATTCTGATCTCACCCTCCCTTCTCGAAGGCGAAGACCGGTTGGCAGCGCCTGCCAAATCGGACATGTCACGTGGTCTCGTGACGTCACGCGACACGATGACCAGTCAGTTATCTGCCAACTACCATCTGCATCAGCCCATGCCCGTAATGTTTCGCTTACAAATCCGGCGCTTTATTTCGGGGGAACAGGCCTTTAGCGCAAAAGACGTTATATTTCGGTCCTAGACAACGCAAGTTGCGAAAAGAAGCGTATAAAACTAGAATTTTTTTTTTATTGCATTTGTGCAAATTACAGCTTTCGACAGGCACCAGCATCGTGATCTATTCCGAACAAGCGCGTTGGACCGCTGCAGCCATTGAAGGAGCAAACACGTAAAAGCACCAGAACAACTTCTTCCGTTATCATATTCGACACCTAAAATATGCACATTTAATTCCTAGTGATGTCCGCAGACATAATACCATTAGGATATATACATAATACCGTGAAAAATTAAGTCGGCGATCTTTCGCAGAATGGCGAGAAACTTAGACGTAGTTATAAGGGAAACGGTGATAGTAAGCGCTGTTGACTGCATTCAACCAGTTCAAACCCACTACATGTATTCTGCGTGCACTCACTCTCAGCCTTACCCCAACCTCGAGGAGAAAGGTAGGCGGCAGAAAAATGTCATGCATAAAAATAGGTGTAGTTGAAAATGGGGGGAAAAGAGAAGCGCCCATTTGCTAGCTGCCCGACACTAGATATGTAAAACTAAATAAAAAACGAATACAAAAGAACCAAATGTGCGGCGCCGCAATAAGAAGTTCTTTTTCGATAGACGACGCCGTAAAAAAACCACAGATGTTCTCAGCGTCCGCCCACCAAACCAATCTGTCCCTTTAGGAAATATCCCCAAGCAAGCTAAGAAACCCGGTGCGCGGTCGAATCAGGCGGCCAGAATATCTAGCGGGTCTTTTTCCGATATTCCCCCGCTCAGAATAACTTTGGCAGCGTTTTCAGCTCGGGTGGGCAGCCCGCATTGCTCGGGATCCACAGAGGCCGGTCAATAGGCCACTCAGCTGGCACGCCGACCCGTGTTCCAGCTGACGCCTTTTCCGGAACTTCCCGCGCTTCTGAAGTCAGCACGTCGATTGCTAAACGGCCGACGACACTAAAGTTACCGCTCTTAAGTATGCGACACGCCAGCATGTTCCAGAACACTTCAAGAGTCCCAGAGATTTCTCCTACGTTGATAAGATGTAATAAATAAACAAGATAAAGAATATGCACCAACTTGCAAGAGACACGTCGAGTGTTCATTTGTATGTGCTTCTGAAAACTTGGCATATTTCAGAATAAAAATGTGGGCTTTTGATGGACACTCCTCCTTAGCCCACGCGTATTTACTTCCAGCCCGAGTTTCGGACTCTTTTCTACTCCACCAAAACCTAACACGCGCTCTTCCATAATCATATGGTGACGCATGCAGCGTAGCTACGAAGGCTGCAGGGTATGAGGGCGAGCCTATTCTCAGCGTCTGTGAAAAAAAGAAAAAGGAAACAAACAAAGACAAACTAAGATGACGATATAAGACTCAGAGCGAACTGATTTAGTATTATGCAGTGTGCTCGTTTCATCGTTTCAAATGCGTACTAAGGTAAACGAAAAAAAAAAAAAAGCAAGAAAGGGCGTGGAAGATAATTTACGAGGTGCGGAACACTGGTGAAGCAACGAAAGCAACCCTCGTACAAGGCTGGGGCGGGAAAAAGATCAGAATTACCTGATCGCCAGAGTTAAGGCGGCGGAGAGAGAGAGAGAGTAGGGGGGGGGGGGGGGTATATAAGCGGGCTCTGCAGCCTTTTCCTCTCCTCTAACAACTGCAATAAATAATAAACGGGACAGAACCGAAAACGATATTAAAATCAAACACAGTTTGGTGCTCAGCGTTCGGGAAGCAGGAAAAACAATACACAAAGGAAGGGCTTAAAGGATGTGGAGAAGCAGGAGAACACGAAAGAGAGCAAACAAGCGGAATGATAAAGCGAACCGGGAGCGCTGAAGAGAAATAGTGAGAGACAAAGACAAAAAAAAAAAAAAAAAAAAAAAAAAAAAAAAAAAAAAAAAAAAAACGAGGAAGAGCACGGCTTGTTCAAATATGTAGGAGCGCATTATACGTGACTGCAGAGGTGTCGCACGGATGCTGGGGCGCGGATCGTCGACATTGGGCGCTACGGCGCCTAGACAAGCGCTAAACGCTTGCTGGTTGCCGATGCATAACGTAAAGACCCTGAACGCACTCAGAGGCTCTGACTTCGATCGGTTAGGACGGCGATGGGAGAAAAACAGCGAACAAGGGAGAAAAAATGACAGGAGCAGACGCGGAACTGAACACGGAAACCAAAAGAAGCTTATCCTCGACTTCAGTCGCGACTAGTGACAAGACTTTAGCCTCGCTAATTCCACTCTTCAATGCGGCTAACTTGTTTCCGCCGCACCAATGCGAGTTGACGCACTTCAAAGAGGCCGCTGGGTAAACGGGCAGCGGCAGCACCCTGCCACTCAGAACACAGTGGCTGCTACGGAACGGACGAAGAACGAAGCAAACATCAGTACAAAACATGCATTCTAAAACACGCACGTACGAACAAATTCACGGGCTTTTTCAGAACAACATGGCTGAAGTGTCGCTACGAACTGCCAATCGCACATCTCAACAAGCTAGAAATAAATTTCTTGTAAGTGGCCAACGGAAAGGCTTTCAAACACACTGCCTCGCTCCTTCTTGGCTGGGTGCCCATATAGACACAAAAAAGAAAAGTAAGAGCCCGGTGCCTTCCTTTTCTGTACTTGGTTAACCGTGCAAGAATAAGTGCCCTTCGCGATATGGGTGTCTGCTGCATTCACGCCTCTTTCTTTTCAACATAGTCTTTTTTTTTTTCGCTTAGATTGCCCCGGTTCAGATTCTACAAAAAAAAAAAAAAAAGAAGAGAAAATAACTCGAGGGGGAAATCAAGATGTTTTAAATATGCCATCACTGACGTGACCAAAAAGAAAAACAAAAAAAGAAAATTAGCAGAAAACTGAAGTCGGGGTCAAGCGAGAAGATCGAATCGAAAGAGCGAGAGATCGAGAAGCAAAATAAGTAGAATGAATTAAACGCAACAAAGTTCAGGAAAATGCGACCACGACAGAGCAGGTGGAGGGATTTTAGGTATCGTCACCACTTCGGCCACCAAAGCGGTGACCTGTTAAAACCTCCGTCTCGCATTCGGGAAGGCCTGAGTTCGAACTCCAGTGTCGCCGGGTGTACACCGATTTTTAATGGCCATAAGATTTTCCCCCGGCCTGGTTACCTGCTATTTTGGGATGAAGTTCTTGAGAAAAGAGTCTTAGGCCGTTGCTATGACGGGTCAGTGATTTATTTTGCAGGCACGTAAACCCCCATCGTGCGGTAAAGGCTACATTCAAGCGACCCCATCGCACCCTTTTTGTCTCCTAATTTTCTGCAATGTTGCTTCACTGCAACAACACTATTACTAAGGAGAAGCAGCCGTCGTTCTGCAGGCAGGTTTGGGGAACCAGCGAATGAAAAACGTCTCTTGGTTAGTCGAAAACTAGACGTTAGTTTCAAGCACATTAAAATGGTTTACGTTGCTTACACTGAACTATTTACCATGATTCTCTGAACTACTGAATTCACAGCTGAAAGTTACGACCCATGAGCCGGCCTACTACCGGGGTCACCGAGACCCAAAGTAGACCACAGAGACCGAAGGAGTAAATGCGCCCCAAACAAGCTCCCTTGTTTTCGCCCTGTCATGCATCAAATATCTCGCTTGCGGCATCCCAACATTAAACGCGTCTACGTCTTCATCTCCAGCCCTCTTATTTGACGCTGTGACTCACGTTAGCGTACAAAAGACTAGAAGTTTCAAAGAAAGAAGCAAGGCAAAGAGAGAGAGAGACGCTTCGAAAAGAGAACGCACGTATCACTTCAGGCTCCCGCCATTCATTTCTTCTCTGTCGCAAGTTGAGCGAGGCTAATCCCGACGCCGGATGTCCCCGTGATGTCTCCTACACGAGAGTCCCTCGTGGCGGGGCTCCTTCGAAAGCCCCTTCTTACATTCGGGAACTCCGACGCCCCGTTCCCAATGTCGCTCTTTCATTAATGCCCAGAACGACCTCGCGCAGCGAAAGCGCCTCATTTCTCTCGCTATGCGCTAATCTCCTGCCCGAATGCCGAGCTGTACCGCGTAAACCCCGCTGCTACTGTCTTCCCGTCTCCAGCAGCAGCTAGGGAGAATTGCTCGCGCGCCGAGTTTATATCTAGCGCGGAGGATTAAGGCAGAAGGTCGCGCTCCTAATCCCAGCGGGCGAGCATGAACGTCCTCGCCCGACAGCAGCTCGCATAACCGGAGGAGGACAGTGAGTCGTCAGGCACACATAAAATAAACCTAGTGTCACGCTCCAAGCTGCGTAAAGGCTGCACCGCTGCCACGGAAAACCGGGGGGGGGGGGGGGGGGATAGTGTACTCACGCGCGGCGCCATTGCTATCGCTGCTGCAACCACCACAACTCCTGAATACGACACGGTTTTCAAGCTCCAGACGAGCTTCGATAACGCTGTCGTAGCGACTTGAGAACGAATTGCAACAACGACGCCTACGTGGCAGACATTAAACAGTAAAAATCAGCGCCCAAGAAACGATGTAAGGCATATTTTACGAACTCGAATAAAACACACAGACAAAAAGAACTGACGTAAATGGCACCCTCATTCTGCTTACGGAGCAGCATTGGAAATATTCATGCTTCCGAGATGGGGCATTATCAGCGATATTTCTTTTAACATTTAATTGGTATCAAGGCTGGGCGAAGCTTTCGTTGCACAGCTTTGAGTTGTTCCAGATCATAATACTAATACCATTGTTCGCGCTCTACAGACTTTTAACTGGATACTGGCTTATGACAAGGGCTACAGTCCAACTTCACGTAAAATAAACACGAAGGGCGCAAATATGTAAAAAAATACCAGCGGCATTCCAACCAAAAGTATTTTAGAGGCACTGCCACGAAACTTACAGGATCGCTCTTGTCGCGTACGCACCACCATAGAGTTGTGCGACAAAACAGCAAACCCATCTTGTACCGCGGAAACATCGCCGCTTCGCACGCACGTCAGTTCCAGCGGGCTCCGGTCGAAGGTTTCCAGCAGCGAATGAAAATAATCGCAGTGCGACGAGGACGAAAATGTCTGGCCACGAGGGAGGGGGCAGCCGCCCCGGGCGTTCCCTGCCCGGACTGCAATTTCGCCAATTTGAGCGGCGATGTGCGCAGGGAATGACGAGGGGGCGGGGGCTGCCAAGTGGCCCCCATCTTCCCGGCCGACGCCAGCCATAGCAGAGTAAACCGCCAATGCACCCCCCCCCCCCACCCCTACTTTTTCTCCCCCCTCGGACACTCCCTCTTTTCACGCGCCCTCTCGCCCCGGGGGAGCTTCGACGGGCACGTCCCAGACACGTGCCGAAATGGAGGAAATACGAGAAAAATAAAGCGGGCGCACGCGCACACAACGAGCAGAGACGTCTTCCAAAGTGATGCCGCCTTCGATATAGAGTCACGTCTTGAAAGCACTTACCGGTACGCCTCTCCTTCGCGCCCCTCCTTTTTTGCTGCGCAAAGTTATCCTCGGGGCGCGCTGGAGGGGAGAAGGTGTCGCTGAAATATTGAGCCCGAAAAACGTCCGCTGGAGATGCGCTGGGATGCAGAGCGAGAGAGGGAGAATGAGAACCAGGAGGATGTTGGAAAGGCCAACGTGCAAGTTTGGTTCTCTGGCCGATGAGGGGGGAGGTTCAGGCTTTCGTTTCCGGCAGTTTCCGGCAAGTATTGGTGGTGGTGGTGGTGGTGGTGGTGGTGGTGGTGGTGGTGGTGGTGGTGGTGGTGGTGGTGGTGGTGGTGAGCCTCAGCGGCGTGCATATGAGATGTTCCCGCCGAGAAACAGACGAGGAGCCTGCCATTTCGCCAAAGGCGCATGCAAAGAAATGTTCTTCGCCAATAACGAAAACGACCGAGAAGACTGCAGGCGGAGCAGCAGACCATGAGGAAAGACAAGCGCGGCAGTTTTCCTTCGAAAGGCCACCCTTTACGTTTTATTTTCTCCCACTGCTTTTTTTGTTTACTTTATTTTATTACCTACTTATTGAACTGCAAGCACTTGGTGACAGAAATAGCAAGAAAAACAGTGACCGCAAGAAAGCGTTGGTCACAGCGATAGGGAGCGTATGGCACGAGGCGCAGTTAGAAGACACTTTTGCAGGAAGAACTGTATCGAAGCAAGACGAGACAGCACAGCGGCTGTGCATGTCATATCTAAGCGTCTATAAATTTGCAAATAAAAGGCGGGGGGCAAGCGCGTGCGACGGGAGCCAGCGGAGACAGAAAACTGCCTGATAAAGACAAAGGAAAAGCAGCACACAAACGCCGAATGAAAACGCGCTGAAGGGCGATAGAAAATTTCCTTAAACATATTAGAGAAGGCTCGCACCACTTATTAGCCATTTTGGACGTCTCCAAGAAAGCCTTCAGCAACAATAAGGCGAGCTGGTATTGCATTGTTCTAAGCTAAAATCGCGAAAGACAAGAAGAAGCAAAACAGCAGCTAGAGCCCTGTCTCGCGTCTTCTTAGTTACCGTCTCACGACTTTCCAGCTGTTAGGTTAGAAAGATGCCTTTAAGGGCAAACGCACTGACACCGTTATCCCTTTGGTTATCCCTTCAAATCTGGTTATCCCTTTAAGTCGTCTCAACGGACGTCACGATTCAGTACCAAGTTCTGATGAGCGCCACCTGGATGACACAAATATATCCTGTCGGACACAGAGGCTATTTAGGGCCCATCGTGTCACGGGTCGTTTTCTGCTTCTCCGAAGACTCGCACGGAAATGTTAAGGCGTCAACGAACATTACCTTCCTCTCATATCCGCGAGTAGGGCTCAAAGTGGCGTCTTCCGACTGTGCACCTCTCTCTCGTAGCAACCGGCAGTCCGTCAAACGAAGCCCGTAAGCAGCCCGTCAAACCTTCTCTGCAGATCTTGCTCGGACAAAAGCAACATGCAAAGTGAGCCACAAAAACGTAAGCGGAACGAACGTCGGGGACGCCCTAGAAAAGAACGCAGTCGCAAAGCTCCCGTGCTCTCAGCTAAAGCGACTTCCTACCTGAGAGCTGCGAAGAAAATTCTATTTTCGTCGCAAAGATAGCGAGGAACGGTGGGAAGAGAAACACAGCTCCAGACGCTCAGCGATAAATATACAAAAGAGCTGTTTCTCAACGCGCCAGCAGAGCGACAACTCTGATTCTTCCGGACTCTTGCTCCGCGTCGTCGCCGAGGCGTACTTTTCTGCGAGAAAAATAAATAATGAAAAATAAGAGAAAACAAACACAAGCCAACAAATACAAGCCAGCGAGCTGCGCCGGCGGTGAGAGCATGCTAGCTGGGTTGGCGCTGACAGGAGCGGACATTCTTTCATGAGCATGGCCGACTTTATTCTCCCTATCTTCTCTCTACCACTGCTGAAGAACGAATGTGAAAAAAAAAAAACATCTCTACGCTTCCTACACAGCTTCTGAACAGTTTGATGCGCTACGAATCTGCCCTACTTGCTCGCAGCGGGAAACCTGTACCGATGAAAGGAGGAACAGTGCATCTATCTTCAACTTGCGCACACCACCTGGAAATCTGTTTATATATGTGTCGAACTGAGCGCACCTTTTATGTCTTCTTTGCAGTGGCGCTCTCGTCAGCAAAATGTACCCGTAGCATTCACTTGACAATCCCCAACATAAACTCTCCATTACACTTTAGGACAAAAACGTGCGGAGAAGTAAAACAAAAATCAAAGCGTTCCAGCTTAAAGGCTCATGAAAGAGGACGTAAAATTAAGCTGCATATTGGAAACAAAACTAGGTTCACAGAGTTAGACAGGCCTGCATTTTTGTCACCACTGTGCCCCGTCTTCGATATAGGGCGAAAAATTTATTGACAGAGATAACACCCCATGAACAGACGCACACACACACACAAAGTGGCGCAGCGCAAACGAACCGGGTGGAGGAGGGAAAAGTAAAACATGGAAACTCGCTCGGGAACGCGCGATAAGGACGCCAGCTTAATCATTCCGCTTCGAGGATGGGTTCATCAACGAAGAAAGCGTAAGCGAGGGAGCACGTCGTCATAGCAACAGGACAAAGTAAAAGCAGTGTGAACTTCAACAAACTTGCAAGACGAGCAGATACGCGTGGACAAGAACACATGCATATTATACGAAAAAAAAGGGGGGGGGGGGTATGAGTGTGTGATGTGGTGGGGGAGGGGGCTGACGACGTGAAAACAAAACAGGAGCTGCTTAAATGGCTCGCACGCTTCTGAAACTGATTTCAGGATCGCTCAATGGAAGAGCTTAAATACCGCTTTCGGACCACAGAATCGATTGCATTGCATTATTTATGAACCTCATTAGCGAACTGAGATGCGAACACTCATTGCCGCAGTCGGTAGAAATGAACGAAAGCTAGCGCAGACCAGACAGTATAATCGTCTCTGCTACCGAGAACGATGATGTTGAAGCTTGCTATTATTTATTTCTCAAATCCCATGACATTTACAGCAAAGCAAATAGTAAAAAAAAAGCCCAGAACGATGGAAAACTGTACGGGGAGCAGGAAGGAATAGAATTGAGGAAAATGATTCAATGGGACAAAGTTCCAACGGAAAGCTTACTTCTCCGCATGCTGCGTGTTTATGAGGTGAAGCTAACTTATTGGCGAAGCGCCTTGGCGGAACGGAGTATAACTGTCAATTCTTATGGAATGAAGAAGGAAACACCTTATCACTAAGAAACTGTCGCCACTGGCGATGTTACTGAAAGCCCAGAACGATGGAAAACTGTACGGGGAGCAGGAAGGAATAGAAGAGAGGAAAATGATTCAACAAAACAAAGTTCCAACGAAAAGCTTACTTCTCCGCATACTGGGTGTTAATGAGGTGAAGCTAACTTGGCGGAGCGGCTTGTTGGCGGAGCGGACTATAACTCAACTCTTATGGAATGAAGAAGGAAACGCCTTATATCACTAAGCGACTGTCGCCACTGGCGATGTTACTGAAAGTGATTCCAGCGAAGGACAGCGCGAGCACTACGCTGTAATTACATCCTCTACCACGCTGCACTGACCTTAAAAACTGCACGTCGATGAATAAAATTACGTGTTCCTCTTCGTAGACCTTATTTTGTTGGTGCTCAGACCCAGCTCATGCAAGAATATGACGCGAAATATCGTGCATTTATCGTGGACCAAAGCCGTTCACGGGGAGACCGCTAAACGGTCCAGATCTACACATTAACGATCCATATCTCTATAAGTGCAATTATTAGCGCTTCCGCAACTGTGCAGGCGTGTTGCTTGAATTTGCTTTCGCCAGCAGTTCACAAAGCATAAAACACCCGCAAGTCATTTAATTAGCAAACGTAACCAAGAGAGAAGAGAGCAAAGGCACATAATATTGCGATTGTCCAATGCATTTGGAATGAAGCCCTAGAGCTGGACGAGATTTCATTAACGGACTAACGACAGCGCGGATCGTGGACGAAGCCGGATGAAGGTTGACATTTAGTGCAGGCCATCCGCTTAGAACTGCGGATGTTTCTTGATATCCTAACGGAGGACGACCAACGTGTTCTAGTGAAAACGTATGATTCGTCTATCCAAACCCATTAGGGCGGCTAACAGTCTCCTTCCACGCTCGTTGTTGAAACGAAAGTAAAGTTTATTAGACTTGTTTTTCTTTCTACCGCTATTCTTTTGCTCACGCCGGGCACTGAAGCTTTCCGTCTCTTGAGTTCCACGGAAAATCGCCGCCGCAAAGAACCTCAGTGACGATTCTCAAGTGGCGCCGAGGAGGAAGCAATCCCACGCATCGGAGGAGTTGGTGCGCACTCCAGCAAGAGGAAAAATTGGAGACGCGAAGAAAAAAAAAAGGAGGGGGAGGGGCGCCCCACATGCTTTAAGAGATCTCCTAAAAAAATAAGAAATAACAAATAAAATTTAAATGGAAAGACAAACTACTCAGCCAAAATGAAGTACAAACAGGCGAACCCTAAAGCGATGGAAAAAAAGAGAAAATAGAAAGAAACACAGGTTGTCACCTCTCCCGACAACACAAACATACAACACGGATTGCGGACACCAGAAGCATCCGCGTGGGGCTCCTAAATCCATGATGCGAGAGAGTACCCGAGTGTGCACGCTTTTCCAAGTGCCTACACCTCGAAAGAGATGGTCGAAAAAGGGAGCGCCAGGCGTCCGAGCAACAAGGAGTGAAAGCGGACGCAACGATGGCCACAAGGTGAGCGATAGAATAAGACCGGCGAAAAAGAAGAAAAAGAGACCAGCGGCGTCGCTTTAACGACGGTAGCAGCCATACCCGGGATGGAAAAGCAGCAGAAACCACCGCTATGACCGGCGGCGTTTTCAGGCATAGGGCGCTTCCTTTTGGTCGCGGGAACGGGCTCCAGACGGAAGAAGAGACGGCAAGAAACAAAAATAAAACTAAGAGGAAACACAACCTTCCCCTCGGGTGACAGATAACTGCGCCACTGAAGGGTAATACGGGCAGGAAAAGGGCCATCGCGAATAGCAGTCTGCGCGAACCGACGGCCCGCGGTGCCACCGTTCATTCCCAATACCGCTGGGGACAGGTTATTAGGGAGCAGTTCGCTGCGCGTCCCTCCTTGCTGCTTTGAAACCAGCGGGAGCTAGGTCCTGTAAGTGCGCCCGCGCACTAGACGCCGCGAAGACAGCCCACACCTCTTTATACGGGCAGTGAACACGATTCAGACCGGGGGCTATGTCGTACTACAAAGTTTCTCTTTTTTATTTACCAGGGATTCTTTATCTTTATTATGGATTCTTTAGATATTCTTTAAGAAATAACCCATTTGCATTTCACTTTTCACCACGATCAACGGTCGTCGTATTTTACCACGTTGTAGTGTTTTGTTTGGGACATTCGCAAGATTTTTGCAGGTATGTGAGATTATAAGGTAACTGAGTCAACAAATGCAGAGCTAGCTCTTGTTGGCGGATCTTTAGTTCGAGGTAAAAACGTAGCATGAAAAAGTGACGGTCACTCAGCCTAGAAAGCACTTGGCTCTTATAAGAGCATGAATTTTGTTTATCTACTCACGATGCTTCAAACTTCTCATGAAATGGGACTCATCTCGTGAGGTGGGTAAATGAAAGAAGTTTGTGTAACTACAAGAATTCAACTAAGGATAAAAAAAAAATCTTTAAGGCAACATAGCATGTCATTGATATCAATGCAGCTGTATGCAGTGCATCGAATACTTGACCCGCAAACAAAACAAAAAAAGAAAGAGAGAGAGAGAAGAAAATGCCACTGATCAAAATCCTTTGGTCAAATGCCGCGAGGCAATAAATTTTAGTTCCACTTTGCATATAACGTTTCCTCGCCAGCTGCTGCATTCTAATTTTTTTTTTCTCCGGTCGCCGTTTGCGTATCCGCGCCCGCAGATATGTTCATTCAGATTCCCTCACATTTTGAGCGCCTAGTTTATCTCTATTCAGGTGCACTGGAAACTCTGCTGTGTAGCTGAATTGGACCAAAGAAACGTCCGATACTGACGTGAAAGTTATCAATCACCGACTAATGACCTGTTCACTTCACTCTGATATGCACGCATCAATAGTCGGATTCTTTACAGAGTCGAGTAACATCGAGACAGCGTTCTCGTGAAATGATGGGCAAATAGAGTGTTGTAGTTTTTAGCAGCGAAAAAAAAAAAAACTCAAATAGATGTCGCATGAAAAGGATCGTCCGAGCGCTATCTGAAAACTAAGTGAACTTTGAAAATAGAGAGAGGCAGGGTATTGATCTTTAGAGAGCAGGCAAATTACCCTTCTTGCCGCTTGCATAAACATCGCTTTGACTGCACCGAATTCATCCGGTAGACGAAGCACCTGGTATCCACTACACTCTCCAAAAAGCAAAAGCGCCACAACGCAGAAAGCGAACGCGACGACTTCGCGTGGAAGCCAGCCGACCGTCGCCTCCCCCGAGCCAACGAGAAGCCATTAGGGACGAGCCAAGCCCAACTCCAATCAACGCGCTCTTCGGTTTTAGCGCAAATAGCGTCTCGGCGCTGTGTCACCACAACCATTACGAAACGAAGAGGGAGAGAAAAAAAAGGTATAAAATAAAAGATGACACAAATCGAGCCATCTAGAGATCTCGGTCGAAACTGAAAGGGGGGGGGGGGGGGGGGTATGGGTGAGGTTCTAACCGTTTGGAATTCACGCTCCATAGGGTATGGTCAACAACCCGAACTGCGCATGCTCAATCAAGCTGATGACGACCTTCATGCTCAGCACCGAACCAGGCTCACCCCTACACTTTCGAGCACCACTATCGCTGTGGGAGTCTAGCCATCGCCGCAGGCTTTGTCAGTGGCAAGGCGCGACGTGCCGGTGAGGGAGCCGATGTCACGCGGACCCCGGGTTGCGGCAACGACACCGGAGGCATCGTGGGAGCATTACCCACAACGCTCTCTCTCTGCCGTGTTTACGACTCGTCGTAAAGCGGGTGCCCGTCCATCCCGGCACGAATGCGTCGTGAATAGTAATCGCGTGGCCTGCTTTTTCGCGTCCGCGGCCGCACGATGAAGAGCAAATTGCGCGTGCCGACGCCAAGGCGGCAGCACGCATATCTGGAGCCGCCCAGGCGGTTGCGCACCGAGGAAGAATTCGAACGAAACCGGCGCATTGCAAGGCCCGACGGCGCAGCCGAAATCGAGATTGGAGGAGAGGCGGCGGCAGCGACACGGTGTGGTCGCGAGTCCCGCGCGCGCGCGCGATGTCGTCGTTAATAGATAAATACCGCGCGGTAGGAAAAAGCGATTTGGGGGGATGGAGCGAGATTATATATGCGAATGAGACGAGCGCGGTGGTTTCGGCACTTCTCTCGGCCTGTGCGCTCGATGTTTGAGGCCGTAAATCAGTCGGGCAGAGAGAGAAACATCGCGGTGCGTTCTGCGAGGCTACATCGTGAGCCTGCGGGGACTAACGAAGCCGCTCTCCTTTAATACGGGGCGGCGCTGAGGAAGCGTGCGCTGCATGCCCAGATAGCGCTCGAAAGTGGTCATCGTTGTAGGCACGCCCCTAAACATAGCGACGGCTGCTGAAACGATGCTTAAACGTGCATTATTAAATTTTGCTTCCTCAGACGACAAAATCGCTCCTTGAAAAGGGCAAGTAATGTTTGTCACGCCATTACAAAGCTCTCTTCGCCCACACGCAACGGAGTTTTTCTACCCGAAAGCGAAAGCGGGTGCTTGGTATAGGTGGTATATTACCTCCTCACTGTGGCACTACTGGATAACGTTTCTAATTCTGAAGGACAAACTACTGCTAAAAGGAAGATTTCTAGAACCGCATCCAGAGCTTGCACACTATAGAAGTGGATTTCGGTGCACTCACCGCACTGCCGCAGACGCCGTCGAAGATGTTGCCGCGGTCAAAGCACACAGGCCAATTGGGATGCCTGGCGACGCAGCCGATTTATAAGTGTTCGTAACTCTAAAGTCGGCTCACTAATTAAGAGCGCAAGCGAGCCACAAAGCAGCCAGATGCTGGGCAAAAAATTACGGGGGACACTTAAGCTCCGCCTTTAAGGATATGAAGCAATATAACGTAGGCTACCAACCCACTATATATAAAGCCCTGCTTTAACCAATCCGTATGAACGTGCTTGCGTGGACTAGCATCCAAGAGCACTGGAAGGTTTCCAACTTTCTGATGTCACGTGGTATGTCTGACATCTCCTCCGAACTTTCTCCTTGTAGGGCTCGTGGCGCGCCGCACATTCGAAGGCCGCGCCACTATCCCAATGCCCCCTGCGCGGTGCCTGTTTCCCTCTCCCCGCTCGTTCGGGGATGATCGGTCCCGCGCGAGGGGGCTATAAAAGGAAGCCTCGCGCCGCCGTCGCTCTCTCTTGGTTCTTGGTCCCTGGCTCGTCGCTCCTGCTTCGCTCCTGGCTCTCTCCACGGAAACGAACCGCAGCCACCCGGACGACGACCCCGGACAGCCTCGACGACGCCCGCGCTTAACGTGAGATAAAGGATGTTTGCTATACGGCCCACTGTGTGCTTGTCGTGCGCATCCCTCGGGTAGAGAAATCGCCCACATCCTATCATATAGTCTCGTTAAGTCGCACAAAGGATCAAAGAATCAGTGCCTGGCCACGTCAGCTGCCAGTTACCACCCGCCACTGCCATGCTTGTGATTTTTCGCGTAACGCGCCATGTAACACTGTAGCGTTAAAATAATAGCAGGCAATCCGGGCTGCTGGAAAAAGCATAAAGCGTAGAGCGGCTACAGCTTGCTTTGAGGGGCCAGCATTCAACGCGCAAATCTACTGCGGGCCCATCATAAACATCGTAGGAATATTCACCGTGAAGCCTGATACGTCATCTGACATGCAAGGCGCACTGTGCATGGCATGGCTGCTCATAGAGTCGCACGTGCTCGCACCAACGAACCCAGAGCTTTAGCCTCAGTGCTAACGCTTCGAGCACAGTCCGCTTCGAGTCGGAGCCGAATCAAATAGAAATCGATTCAAGCAAGCGCACGGGGGTAACAGACCGACAGCGTCCTGCAGCACACTTGGGAGAAGGTTGGGAGCAGGCAAAATGGAGTTTTGGGCAAATTTGGGAACCCTTAAAATGTGGATCTGCCAAGTTTAAATGAGCACAAACTGCATTTTAGAGCCGCATATACACCATTATGCGGACACAGTGAAGCATCAGATATATAAAATTTGTAGAAAGTGCTGCCATTCCCAGCTACTTCTGCAATATACATTGTGCGTTCGTAACATTTAATTCCACCCAAAGTATCCGCGTTAGTTCAATCAAATACAATGCAGCTTGAACGAATATGGTAGCCTGAAAGCACAAATAATACTTAAGAGAGGATAGGACTCGCACTCGCCCTGTCCTCTCATTTTCTGTATGCTGTCTCAACACTACATTTATCGTTCACGTTATGTCTGACGAAGTGGCAAAAAGAAAAAAAAAACTGAGAACAACTTCCATTACAATAAATTTATTCGAAAAAAATTGACAAATGATCCCCACTTTTTAGACGAGAAAATGACTTCTTTTTCTTTTTTTTTAGTATTTCTGTCAGTGCTTTATTTTGTGCAATTGTCGGGTGAGTCAAGGCAGAACAGCTTGAAAATAGCAATCAGCGCCTTCCCGGCATCCTTCACGATGTGAAATGGTAGTGGCGGTGGCCCTCACAAGTAGCCTGCGTCGCGCGTGAGGAGGCTTCACCGCACGACGCGCTGAACGGCGCTTGACGAGCGCACGTTTCCGGAGGAGTGGAAGGACCACGCGGACGAAAGCGCTGAAAACGGACAATGGCGTCAATTATATGGTGTCCGAAATGTCGCGCAGCTGGGGCTTGCTGGCTGGCTGGCCGCCGTAACTCTATGTGGCTGATGCGCGGACGCCGATAGCCGCCGTCGCCGCGGGCTGGCGTAAAGGGCGCGAAGCTCGCGCACGCAAGTAAGAGGTGCGCGCATGATCAGTTAAGGTTAAGGATCGCTTAACGTGACAATCGTACCTGGACACGGCCTAATCGGGGCAGCCTTTAGCCCTCGAGTATCGGCTCCGCCGAACTGCAGGCCCTGCGATAGTCCCAAAACCCCTAAACGCTATAGCGAGCAGCGAGAACGAAATCACGCTCCAGCGCGCGCGCGTTGCATTGTACGCGGTGCGGTTGAGCGGGCTAACTTATAGCCCAACGTTTCTTTGTTTCTCTGCGGCCGCAGTTCGTAGACTCTGACGAAAACGGACAAATATAGAAGCGGTTGCTGCGAAATAACCGCCGAATTAAGCGCACACATGTTGTAATTAACACACACGAACATGCACAGACGCGCCTCTGATGCAAGGCTGCGGGCTGCATTCAGTCACGCCGCAGCGAAGCAAAACGTTCGAACAGAAACAAACTTTTTCAAGGTGAGGGGGGTAAACGTTTTACGCGTAATTCTGGAGTAGAATGGCGCAAGAAAATTCGTACAGTATGGCATGGCGCAAGTGGCGCGGCAACTGCACCTCCGAGCAGTCGAACAGATTTATTCGAGTCGGAGGGAAGCCGGGACCTGTCGAGATCGAGTGTGTAGGGGCCACGTAGCCGTGGTGGAGCTGCGTCGAACACGAAGGTTCTATTGTCAGCTCGCGCGGTACCTTATGCAATTTAGTACTGGAACACTAGAAAGGTTCTACCCGCGTGCAGTAGCGAAGCTCATGCGACACGGTTGTGTCTGTGTCGCCGGGCGGCTTGTACGACGTCACGAGACGTTACAGCCGAAATGGCAGAACCTGACAACTTGGACAGCGCTGATGAGACCCAAATCGAATCCAGCAGGACTCTTGCATCCTTAGTCAGATGCGATACCAAAGGCTATGCATCGCACGTTCGTAAGGCTCGGTTAACGCGAGGCCTTATATCTGCGTACATGTCCGGTGGCCTTTCCCATATTGCGAGATATTACGGCTGTATGCCAATTAGTATGCGCCACCCAAAACCGAAGTGAAAAGCGGAGTGCAAGCGCAGATATTTCGCATCTGGCCTAACAAAGCTAAATTCTTCGTCATTTTATTCTTCCGTTATTAGGGATATGGTGCATTTCATGAAAACAAAAGGGGTAAACAAATTGCTTTCCCTTTTCCCTGTTTAGTGGACATGGGCTTTTTTGTTTTCTTAGTGTACCATTACTTCTCTCGTAAACATGTTGAGGGCGCCTTAGAGCCATACTATAGAAGCGCCGTGGTTAAACACTTTTGCCGAGCTTGCGGGAATTACGTGCTAGACAAATCACGTTTGCACCTGTGATCAGCGTACACACGATCACACAAATAACGCGTTACGGGCGGCCTTTTTGAGAAAAAAAGAAAGAAAGCGCTTGGATCGATGCCGTATTACCCGCTTCGCAGGCGACGCCGAAAGGCAGTCTGTTTACACAACGGAAACGAGTTCCCTCACCCCTCGTACAAGCGACCCTCTTCCCACCATGTTGTCACCAGGATTATAGTAAAGTTGAACGAAACTGGGCAGCCAAGCTAAAATTCAGAGAGGCGTAAACAAAACGAGAGAAAAAGGATTCGCACTCCCTCCCGTATGCAATTCGCGCTCAGCGGATTTAAGTTTTTCACACGCACGCTCCTTCGGCAACCCTCGTAAAGAACGAGGCCGGATTCAATTCCGGCGGAACGCTGCTGATTTGTTTGACTATATGCTTCCTAAAACACGCCGTTCGGAGAACGGGCCGACAGAGAAGGGATGCGCAGCCGGCTTGTATTACGCGCACTACAATCTCGCCAGAAATTTAGGCGAATCACAAAAACGCACGCTTCGAGCAAAGTTAGAGCAGTGTTCACTTTTGTTTCCTGGAAAACCCAATTTACTCGCCGTCATGTCTTCCCCTTCCCAGCGTTCGCAGAAGCCAACGGGCAATCTTCCCACCCACGCATTTTGCGCGGTGCGCTTTTTCCATTATACACCAGCGGCACCCAGGGAAGCGGATTATAATAAATGAAAAATCTCGCGCTCTGAAACTTATATAACCCTTGCAAACACTTAATACGCTGTGCACACAGCCAGGAACTGATACTGGAAGTCGTTCATCATCCAGCAGTAGACGAGCAACGTGGAAACACATAGAACGCATATTCGCGGCGATGGGCGTTAACAGTATAGTTTCGTCGACCATGGCCGTCCCCCATCCACAAAGGTGTTTTAACTTCGCCCGTCTGCCGATTGCCACAGTTTCTTCATCATTCCTCCGCGATATTGTGAAGCAAGACGGCAGCTCATCAAAATTACGTCTTTCGCAGCCACCCGCTGTGCGGGCTTAAGGAGTTAGCGCGCTATACTACTAAGCACAGAGTGGCGGGTTCGACCTCTGCCGCGAGGCTGGTGCAGCGCAAACTCTCATTTGCTGAGACCTCTCAGCACGTTCACGAAACACCGTGCGGTCAAAATATATAACTCCGCGTTAAAGTGTATCGCACAGCCGCCGGCAGCGCTGCTTCGGCACACGAAAATTTTCTGATTGATCAACGAATCCACGACATTCGCAACTATCCATATAGACGCGGGAGCGCCGGAAATGCGCGCGCAAAACGCATGCAAGAAACGAGAGGCAAGGAGAATGCGAAGCCACCCGCAAGACGGTTCAGCACCGAGAACACGAGTCGGCGAGAGCCGCAATTAACGCGTGCATCAGGCCTGAGCCGTTCCAGTTCAATCCCTGCTTCGATGTAAATGCATTCACAAATAAAAAGAAGTCAGACTTGGAAAATGAATATGACACTGTTCAGCTCGCATCTTCCGTGATTTCGAAGGAAGGCACAGTCGCGAGATCACGGCGTACGAAGAACGTCGCGACAGAAGCAATAAGCGCTACGGAGCGGGGATTAAACTGGAGCAGCGCAGATCGAAATCACTATTGAGTAAATCAGTCTCCAGCTACTCGACTAATCTAAAAGATGATGCAGCTCGAATTTGACAAGTACCCCGAGTAATGCCTATATAAGTACCCCCAGGACCTCTCTCTCTTAATAAGCGCCTTGACGCCTTCTATTTCCAGCGCGTTTAATTTCCGCCATGAGGTTCAACGCAAGTGAACTTCCGAAGCGCTGGGCAATATATTTATAGCGGGAAATTTTTCTCCTCTTCGAGCGGACGTTTAAAATGAATACCGCGGGGATATATCAAGCTTGTACAGGAAAGTGCCAGGGAGAAAGCACGCGAGGGTAGATTTATTAAAGACACTGAGGTTCGTATGAAAGGATCACGACAATCTTTGAAACACGGTTCCTTAACAACTCCAGAGCCCCAAGATAGATGACATTCCTGAATCCCAATAACGGCTGCACGGACGTCTACCTCGGTGAATAGAAGCGATAGAAGAAAAAAACAAGACTTAAAAAAAAAATGGACAGCATCCCGAGCACACTGAATTTAAAATGCCCGGGCGCTGCATAAGAAGGAAGTTAAACGAATTAAAAGCGAATCATAATATAACACTGAAGCAAATGGCACTTATATGATAAAAGACCCAGAGCGAAAGAAAGATGAAGATGAGTGGGAATATATGCAGGCCCCGTGGTTTTCTCGGCCGGTTATGAAAGGAGAAGAAATTGAGTGGAAAGCATATATACACACATGCAAGAGAAGAAAATTATGAGCTTCGTCTTGGCGGTATGTGCAACTAGCGACGCACATTGAGGACGGGCCCTTCTCGGAGCGTTCCTTGCGAGCTTATACTTACTCGCCCGCGTGATTTATTTTTACGGCGTCCGTTATGGCGAGGTGGCTGCTCTGATGGGTTATTCGCGCAGTGCGCTGAGCTTGCACGCGGGAAGTGCGCGGCGATCTCCGCGCACGCGGCTACAGACACACGATGACACGGCGCGAAGAGCAGGTGCTATAGGTGTCCGAGTTGAGCGAGTCCGTTAGCGATGCTGTGGAATACAAACGGCCGCCGCTGCTGAATGAGCGAGATGGAAAGGACAAGACTTTGTGCCCGCGTCCCTGTGTATCCCTTTGCTTATGGCTTCGGAGGGTGCGCATCATGGTCTGGTGTCTCGAACACCAAAACTATATACGACGGGCCGTAATGTGCGTGCACGTTTGCAAATCGATGAGGCTCACTTTCTGTCTACGCCGCTTGAACCTTTCTAACCCGGTTAAATGGAAAGAAAATGCTTAAAAAGTTTAGGCACTAATTAGAGCAGAGCAACGACAAGAAGGTGATCGCAAGACATCTAGACCCAGACCCAGTGGAACCAGTGAAGCTCATATAAATACTTTGCGTCACCTAAGGAAATAAAAAGCTTTGCTTCGCTAGCAATGGACTGAAACCATAGCACAGCACAGCACAGCACAGCACCCCCCTCCCCTCTTCTTTTACCTTCTCCTCCATATTTAGTTGTCTTTTCAAACGGGCTCCGTCTGGAATACGCATGCCAGAGTAAATGCTTCCCAGCCTCGACTTGAGCACCTGTCTTCCATCTCTGGGACAGAATGCTCGAAAGATAGCTATTCGACACCGCCTTGTGTAAAACGAAGCACTTTGTGACATAGCACTCCTAGGCTAGTCTTGACATTACTTCATTAAAACTCATTATCATTACCTACCCCCTCTGCCTCTGCAGGGCCGGCGCTTGGGACAGATAGCGCAAGAGCAGAACAAGGAAGGAGACTATACGGCCACCGTAGTCACGCATTCGCATAGGAGGTATAAAGGTAAAGGCACGGGCCTGCTTGTGTTGACCATAGGTGGCGAGTATGCCTGAAGAAGCGCTCGCTTTTTTTGTTAAGGCCGCCTACGCGTGCGCGAGCACTTGCCGAATCGGAAGGCCCACAGCTGGGAGGAAGAGCCCCGCAGGTCCTGGTACCCGCCGAACACGTGCATGGCACCGTTGTGCACCACACAGGTGTGGCCCCTGCGGCCGGTGGGCCGCTGGCGCTCGCCGCCGCCCGCATGCTTGCGCCACGCTCCACTGCCTGCGGAGAGACAGGAAGAAGGGGAGACATTTAGAGGCACACCGGGAAACATGGGAACCAGGGCGAGGCTGGAATCGATGCCATGGCGGCCCCAGGGGCTCGCCATGATACATCACATCGTTTATTCAGCGCTGACACGATATCCAATATACTATGAATGCAAATGAAAAAGATAAGAATAAAAGCTATGAAAAGAGGGTAACGAACAAGACAAAATACAGGTAATGCGTAAAACCCATCTCCAGACCCCGCCGAAACCGCAGTGCTGAAATAAACAAAATAAGAAACTTCCGTTCCTGCAATATAAAAACAGAAATAGGCGCGCGAATATAATATTACAAATTTTATATATGCCGGGCCAGTAAGTGCATTTGCTTGTCCTCGTCCATTAAGATGAAGCGTTGTTCAAACATGACATGGCATAAAACATGTCATGTTTTACGACATGTCATGTAACCAAGGATAATTTGTACGCACAGTGAAGCTTCCTCTTATGTTCTTATTATTTATCGGCTCTTGTTTTTATCTTCGCTCTAGGAAAATTGTCAATGAAAATTTTTGGTCATCTCGCTCACGTGATCTCCGTACGCACTGGTTTTTGCTGCCCAAATAATACAATAAGCTCGATTTAAGAAAATAAGAGTGGCGCGGACGAGGGAGTAGAGACGACAGACATGCGCTTGTCTCTTTCTTCTCTATTGTTCCAAATCGTCGAACCGTTGACATAAACCAACCAGCCCGCACCAGCCCTGTTCTACAATAAGGCCAGATTATATACACTCAAATATTCCATAATTTTACACCAAATCTGCTAGCGGCTCATTTGTGCCATAAGCGTCGGCGTCTAGCACTGGCGTAACACATCACTTGACCAACAGGACACAAGAGACCGGTAAAGGCACGTGACATCACTGGTCACGCGGCTGGTGGCGTCAGCGAGCGCATTCCGCGCGGAGGAGTCTTTTCACTCATTAGTAAAAATAGCAAACAGCGAACGGTCGTTTTCCTGTCAAAAAAGTTGGGCAGCAACTCAATAGCACGGCAATATGCATCTCTAATCTCTATATATATTGGCCCCGCCGAGTGGTTCAGTGGTTAGTGCGCTCGACTAATAACCCGCTAGATGCAAGTTCGACCGGCCGCGTTTCGACAGAGGTGAAACAGAAGAAGCATGTGCGCTATGCGATGTCTGTGAACGTTAAAAAGCCCTAAGTGGTCGAACTATCCTTAATTCCTCGCTATGATATCCCACGTAGCCTGAGTCGCTTTGGGATGTTAAACCGCATAAGCCCATTTATCGAAGTTCGCTTTTCTGCAAAGCGGGACGCCACAAAGTCCACGTTACCACTCCACTGGGAGAGGCTCGTTAGCGGTGTTTTGTCCAGATGACTTGCTTGGTGCGCCTTCACATCGTGAGCCGCGTCCCCGTTGCCTTCTGACCTTGCGATGCGCACTCACCTGTGTCGAAAATCCAGAGTGGAGTCTCCCCTGTCGACGCGAAGCCAACTTCACCGCCGAACACGTACAGCTTGCCCTGTGGGGAAGGCGAACGCAGTCAATGGAAGCACTCAATCACCGGCTGCAATCACACCGGCGACAGCAGCGTCGCTGTGCTCTCTTCCCCAATTGTCACTGAATGCAGTGGGTGAACGGGAAGCAAGATCGCTTCCCCGAATGCCCCGTTGCGTGCGCAGTTCTTTCAAGACATCACGGAAAGGTGGCGGTCGTTAAGATACACGTACCTTCCAGGAGACGACGGTGTGTTCCTGAAGGCAAGGCGGTCGGCTTCCTCGGCAGCGCAACTCTTCCCACCGACACTGAACTGCACGACACAGAGGCAGGAAGAGAAAAGAACGGCTTGAGAATTGAGAGAGAAATAAAGAACGGTCACGCAAGAAGAAGCTCACTGCATGTTAGCAAACCGAAACAGTTGAATTGCCTTTTGCTGAGCTTTTCTAGGAATTCGCCATAAACATATAACTTAGAAGAAAAAAAAAGAAAAGAAAAAGACACGACATGGTGCGATTGATCTGCGCTTGCGGAATAGGCTGTCCACTTACCTTTTAAATTGATCGCCATTCTAATTCTTTTGAGATGGCGTCCAGAGGGCGGGGGTGGGAGTTGCATTTGTGTGCACCGGAGGGGGCACGAGTGCAGGCGTTTATTTCGATTGTCTATTTCCTTATTTGCAATGGCGCGTAAGCTGTTAGTATAAGTGAATCCCCAGAAGGCTTTTGCCTACGAACACTAAATACTTTGAATTGGAATTTAATATTTCCTTCCTCGGTATCGACAGCCGACTGATGGCTGTGACGCCAAAGTTCATTAATGGTCACGTGAGGCATAAAAAACTGCAAAATACTTGCTGGTCCTTCATTAGTTGCTATTTAGACTATATCCGGGGGTTGGCGTTAGCGTTCCAGCGCAATAAAATGAGGAATCAGCTATTATATTTGCTATTTTTTGCACGTCTCGCCTGACAGGCGGTGACCATGACGTGTCATAGAAATTGCCGGGTTTAAACAATCGAAACAGGTGAAGGAAAGGGAACTGTAAATCATTTAATCATCGTAGACGAATATTAAGTGACAACCTAGGTAGCCTAATGCGCACGCACGCACGCACGTCCACACACAAACGCACGCACGCTTATAGGGAGAGAAACAAAGACAGGCAGACCGTGGCAGGCAATTCCTCCGCTGCTAGTGCTTATGAAGTGGCAACGCGATCCTCCCTTCCTCATCCTCGGCCTCAGCCCAAGAGATTCACGAGAACTTGAATTCTTGAACTACGATGGTCAGTATATTTGTAATTGCCAGCATACGGGCCCAACAGTTTTCGGTCTGTAGTCTAAACCCTAGACCCCCGTGCTCACACTGCATACTTATACGTTTGAAATTAAAGACCATAAGTGCATTGTCGCATCAATGGCATTTTCAAGTTATGCACATCGAAGAAAATGGTAGGATTCATCTTCGAGATCATGGGCTTCCTAGGCTAGTTAGAACACGTTACGACTTCCATAGGAGAGTGTTAGAGTGAAATAGTTGTTTTGAGGAACAGCCCAAAAGCAGGCCGCAACATGCGTTTTTTTCTTCTTCACGACACTGCGAGAAGGCTTCTGCAACGTTACAGAGGAGACAAGTTGGCACACCTTAGACCTGACTGCCCACGAGCTGCTGTGCGCAAGGTAGTCACACTCCGCTGAGCACGTGATAAGGAATGGTAAGGTCGCGTGCCATAAGCAACAAAAACAGTCACCAGTTGGAAGCAGCCAGAACAGAGGTAGACGCGGCAGTGCCGTGAACCCGAAACCAAGGGCGATAATTACTTCCCGGCACCCATACCACTCGCGCAATTGCTCGCGACCGCAGTCAGGGTGCGCAGCACATATCGACTCCGTCGCTGGCAACCAACGTGGAGGAGGGAACGGGGAAGGAACAGCCGTCGTTGTCCGCCTTTGCTCGCTGTTGGGGCCAACGTACCGACGTCATTAGCGAGTGCAATCTTCCCGATCACTTAGAAGGCGGTCGGCGCGCCTCGTTATCGTGTTCCTCGGACCACCGGCGACTCGCAACCATTGTCCAATGGTGGCGCACTCGGCTGCCACCTGGCGCATGCGGCTCTGACATCGGAGACCCCGCTTTACCCGGCCGGGTGCAAGGAACCTGGGTCGCAATCGGAGTGCCGCCGTGAACGGTCGATCGGTCGCCACCGCCCGTGCTACGAATACGGGCGTTCACATACTAATGGACGCATATCTTACGAGGGAGACCCATCGCTGATGGGGAAGACCGGAGACAGGTCGAGAATCAAACATTCCGCGTCAGGAGCTAACAGTCGCTTATATCGCATTCCCTCCATCGAGCAAACAGCGCCGCGTACAAGAAGTGTTGGTGCTGTAGGACAAGTTCCCCACCTCAGCGCACAGTAGTCTCATGCAGATGTGCATGTTTTACTACTCCCAGTAGATTTACGGCCGACATAAACATTTTCTTCTAGCGAAGCTACTTTTACATTAAAAAAAAAAAAAAAGAAAAGAAAAAAAAAAAAGAAATGTGTGCTTCCTCTACCTTACGGTTAATTCAGTGACCAGTCGTGTCAGCGTTCTCGCGAAAGCCGAGTACGACCCTTAAACAATCCTGTTGTAGTAGTATTCCACATGTGTTCAGAAACTTAACACGCTTTGCTCTGGCCCCGTAGGATAAATACATTTCGAGAGCATTGCAGAATCGTTATTTTTAATGCCTCTTTGCCTTTCTTTCTTTCCTTATCTCTCTTGATTCTATTTATCGTCCTTTGTCTGGCGTTCTGCGTTACGCTCTCCGCACTGTTACACCCCAACACGTCCACACACCACGCAATTAAGCACCGCGCCATCCGGCGCCGGCGACGAGAATGGGGGCGGCGTAGGAGAGGGGCGCCACCGGACGTCGTGACGTCACGTGTGCTAGGCTGTGTCATGACGTCACCGGCGGCAGTCCCTATGGCAACCGCATCGTTGTGACGTCACAACATTTGCGTAGCCATTTTGCGCATTTGTTTGGTCTTTTTTTTCGCTCTTTTACGCCCTAATAATATTTTCATTTGATTAATTGACACTCATTACACACTTCTAATCACTATAAAAGTCAGAAGCTTCTATTTGGCGTGACATCACATTGAACGTCGACATTATTAATCGTATGGCTATTTCGACATCTGGCTGATTATACGATTACATGTTTGGCTCTAATTAAGTGACTAATCACCTTATGAACATAATTTTTGTTTAGTATCACCACATCATCATCTTTCGATTGCAACCCCTCGTTTGATCCTAACTCTTACAAGCATGACTGTACACACGTTTTGTACACACTACCTTGCCGACATAGCCTATATAGTAATGTGTCCGCATTAATAAGGATGTCATCTATGAACGTAGCAGATGCGCTGCTGAAGCTACTTGCCTTTCGACATTGTCTGCGCGTGGGCTGGCATTTAAATTCAAAAGCCTCTCCTTTACACAGATTCAATAGTGCATCCCCACTATTTGTTTTCGTTAACTTTCCCGCTGAGCACTTGTAGCACTACACAAAGGCTGTGCGGAGGCTGTAGAAACCAGGCATGCGGGAAAGAAACAAACTAAAAGAGGGCAAACAAAGACGGAGGTGCGGCTGCCACAGAAACCCACAGTAAGCTCGCTGTTCACTTCATGCCGTGACGTACGGCAAAGAGACTCGCGGCTAACAACAATGCAAGAAGAGGAAAAAAAAAGAAACGTCTCCATCCTCCGGGGAATTTATCGAGAGTGCCCCAAGGGAGAGCGAACTCCTCGCCAGCCGAAATATTGTCTGGCGCGGCGCCAATAAAACAGGGTTTGCGTTCCGCACACGCAGGCTAACAATGCGAAGCTCCACAGATGGAAGGGACGGCAAGGAACGGAGAGAAAGTTGCGCAGGGCCGGCTCCCCAAAGGGGCGAATAAGCGGGCGCAAAATACATAAACCGAAAAAGGCAGTAGGGAAAAGAGTCGCAAAAGATGCGGACGACGAATAAAACGAAAGCGAGAATGCGCAGGTCACTTAAGAGTGGGGAGAGGTGAAAATGAAAGAGGCAGCGAAGCAGGGAGTGGGGCAATGACGGAAGAGACAGGGCACGTCCCCAGACTGTGTGGCGATGCGCCTCCGGCGGGGTTGCGGACAGACACGCACAGCGGTGGCTATATTATAAAGCTTTCTTTTTCTTTTCTTTTCTTTTTTTTTTTGCATAGTGTTGCAGTATATCCTCAAAGCCACACCGCCATTTTGCGCGTGAACTTGGCGGCTAGCGGTAGCGTTATAACGACACCTATACACGGTAGCGCTAAACTAAAACGTCTAATTTTGGTGCGAATCTGAATACAGTTGAGATGGAGTGCACAGTTTCAGAGCACAGTTTCAGCACTGCGTAGATGTATAGCTGAGTGCTGAAGCGATCATTCAGTGGCAAGGGTCCGGTTCGGGTAGACTTACTGCGCATGCGCTGCCGACGCCAGGAGATGCTATTTAAGTGCCCGATATAGCACTATCACGATGAAAAGAAACGAGAACAGCTGTTGGCCTTCCTTGCTTTTCACCGCGCTCGTATCTCTGCGGTAATGAAGACGATACAGTTGTCCATGATCGTATCACGGATGACACATGCGTCTCTTTAATGCTACCAAACACAAGCGTAATGAAAACGAAGGCGAAAACTTCTTTGATTTGTTTTCGTCGCAACGCCACGCCTCCGCCACGCTGAAGCTCTGTGATGCCGAACAACAAGCGACGGCCGTCCACATTCATCTGTGAGAAACGCTGAATTTATTCGTTCTGGTCAATCACCCTTTGTTTTCTACCAGATAGGGCGTGACGCTATTTAACCGAGATGCATGAGACTTCAACCAGACCTTTGCGACAAGAGAGAGAGAGAGAGAGAGAAGAAAAAAACAAAACAAAATGTTCGATCCATTACAAGCCTGAAACAAAGATGAGACCGTTTATTACGTTTGTAAATCGAAAAAGAGCAGTGCGGTCTTTATGTCCTGCTGTTCATTTCACAGTTCTTTCCACACTCAGAGGTTATGGTGCACTCTCCTATTTTTTTTTTTTTTTTTTTTCTGGCATGGGTTGTGTGCTGCTACAAATTTATTTTTATTCCGAATTCCAGCTGTTCTAGTAAGGAGTCGGCAATACTGGAAGTTGCCAAGTTTTAATTTCCCACCAGTTATCAGTTCGCAAGTCGAGCCAACGTTTCGACAACACTTGTCGAAACGCTGGAACGGTGGCTAGACTCTCTCCCTCTACCCCTGTTGAGTGCCTCTTTCATACTGTGTAGCCATCTTCTTTATCTCGTTCTACCCTGGAGCCACCGGTAATCAGGTATATATGCCCAACGGAGGCCGTATTTCAGCGAAGCCGGAGAATCAACTTAAAAGTTTCGCAGTGTTTAAATGATTTACACGCACAACGAACTACCTTACATTTTACTTGTTACGACTGGCAAAATAGTCCAGGACAGCTTTGCTAAAAGCGGTCTGTAATAGACCCCGCAATAACTGACTGACCAACATTTACTGTTTATCCGAGTGGCCTCTCCAGGTACCCTTACGTAAAAGCTCCCCGAAGAAAATTCTGCTACCGATCTGATTTTAAATATATCGAAGAGCTCTAAAGCTTAATTCTGAGCTCTTGCCATGAGGTCACCGTAGGCTACAAGTGACTTCCCTTCAAACGGCCGGTGCCAGTGTACACTTGGCAGACGCGCGTGCAGTCGCCCACTCCCCCGGTATATGTACTCACCGGGGTCGAACCTCCAAAGGTCCTTGAGGGGCAGATTGGCCGAGCGGCCGGCGAGCAGATAGAAGCATCCGTCCTGCGAAATGCACATGGCATGCTTGGAGCGGGAGCTGGGAGCGGCGGCAGCGGACTCCTTGACGGGCGCCTCGCCGCTGCCGGGGGCGTTGGCCAGCTGCACCTGCGCCCACATGCTGAGCACGGGGTCACGCGTCGACGCCGTCCTGGAGGCAGAGGGCGCCTCCTCCGCACCCAGGAGGAGGACGACGGACACGAGCCCTGAGTGGATAGAGAAGGCAAGGGCGATGCAATGATTTACTGATTGATGGGTCAATCAGCTGTTGTCAATTAATATGTTTGATTGGTTAATTGTACTGTTTTACACGCCGAAGCAGCTCTGAAGCATGTCGCAGTTGTGGGCTATGGATTCATTTCGATGACATGTGGCTGCTTAATGTGCACCTATATCTCTGCCGACAAAGTTGTTTGTTGTAATGTGCGCACCTGTGTAGGGGGCATAAGTCAATACAAGGAAATGTGCGGTAGCAGTCTTTACAGCTAGTGGACAATTCACAGCACGACTGTGATATTCGGTACTCTTAATCATATCTGCCTTAAACGCACAGAAGTCTTCCAGTGAATATCCTGCGGCGAAAGTCGCCTTAATATTTGAGTAGCATATAAAATGCACAAATAACAAAACTGCATTAAATTGAGGAAGCCCCGCATAACATCTGCGTTGTAATAACGCGTTATCAATTACCGTAATCGTGCTTCAAGATTTTTTTTTTTCTTGCTCTGGAAATACGATGTTGAAATGCGCTCTGCTTCTCAAGAGTCGACGTCATCTATTTAACAGTCAACAGCCCACAAAGAAGCCCAAAACAAAAGTTTGGAGCACTTATGCACAGCATTTTTCACGTTTCTTGCGCTGAGATAGAATTGATCACATATTTTGCGCTGGGTACTTCCAGAGTGCGAAGTACTCCGACAGCAAATTGTCTTTTCTTTTTTTCTTTTTCATAAACACAGCACACTTTTCATGTTTTGCTAATTTCATTAACGCTCTTCCTCTACTGCCAAGAAAACCGTACAAATGCTGACAAACGGACACCCCGATCTAACGTTTCCGCGAGGCATAGCATGCATAAGAACACCACGAGTCGTTTAATACTATTACATGGCCCGCAACATGCCAGAGCTGGCAATCAGGAAAGAGTGACCAGCGTTTATCCCAAAAGGAAGCTGCCCGGCACACTGACTGCGTACAGTCTGCGAAGAAATACATCCGCCTGGGGTCAGTAGCTGCGCGAGGCGCCGGATGTCCGGCATCAGCTCTCAAAGCCGCCGAGCATGGAACCAGCCGACCAAAGAGGCGCCACAGGGTCGGGGCCGTGGCGTGGCGCGCGGAAGGCAGATTAATCCGAGCAGAAAGCAAACAAACCACCTTCAGGGAAGAAACACACGCACGCATCGGGCACGCACAGAAAACACGCTCAACAGGCGTCCGCGTGCCGGGTCTCCACGGGACCCGCTGGCGCCAGAAGCAGAACGCAATTACGTCATTGCGACGGCGCCACTCCCCTCTGCCTCGCACCTTCTTGCTTCGCTTCTCACTAGGCGCCTGGCCCGGGCAGCCGGCGCTCATTAGCCGCCGCATATCGCAGCCGCGCCACTGCACACTGGACAGGCGGCGGTGCCAAGAAGCGAAGCGGGTACACACGAGGCGCACACGCCAGAGCGAGCCGACAGACCAAGCGGGAGAAAGTCGACCGGAAAAGGAAAGAAAGCGGCGCCGCCAGGTAGTCCGCCACCTTCTCGATCCCCGACAGTTCGTGTACCGAGTTCGGGTTACAAATCTCTTCCTGCTCCCGCTTTGTCCTGCACGTCCCTTTTTTTTTTTTTCTTCTTCCTCTCCTTCCTTGCGGGGAACAGAGGGAACGACGGTAAGGATTGGGAGACATCGGTCTTTCTTAGCCGCGGTCCGCAGGGAGGGGGCAAAGGAAGAGAAAGACCGTCACGAGATACGGCCCACGAAGGAGGCTCCAAACGGCCTTCGCAGGAAAGCAGGAGGAGAGGGTAGAAAAAGAACGGGGTCGAAGGAAGTGGCTGCCCCCTTTGCTGCCATGGAGTCCAACGTTTCCAATTTTTTCGTTCGCTTCCTTGTTTTTAGTGCCTTCTCCTTTCCCCATTCGGCAGCCTGTCTTCAGGTGCGCAGTGGCAGCCGCAGGCACCACCGAGCCCCATAAAATGGTAATTTGGCGCCAAAGTGTTTCGCGGGCTAATCTCGCGGAAATGTTTCTCGGGAGAAACTGTTTCCCTCTTCTTCTTCGCTTTTTTTTTTTATTTTCTTCCATCTCTGATTCACGTCTTCAACGCGGTGAAGAAATAAAAAGGCGACAGTGGAACTTCAAGTTGTTGTGAGGTTAATTGATTCCTTGCACCGATTCTGGTACAACATTACAGCGCTCTGATATGAGCTTCGACAGGCAGGCCGTAAATGAAGCAGTTTGCCATCCTTAGTACCGCTTTAAATGTGAATCGATAAGAGCCTCTCAAAGAAGGCTCTTAGCGTCACACAAATGCTGAAAAGGGGGAACTGAAGGATGCACAGAAGGTAGCGGTACAATCCATGCTGCACCTCGACTGCCTCACTGCAGGAATGCGTGCATAGTGACCCGTGTACGTCTTTTATAGTCGTAAACATACAATGGGTTTAATTTAAGAAAACTAACTTTTATCCATTCCTATGCAACCGGCAGTTGAAGCACGATGAATGATTAATGCTGGTCACATCGAAAAGCTGAGTTTAGATGTAGTTTATTAAAGCGGCGGTTCTGCTCGTCTCTTGGACAGGGGTGTTTATACAATGACGACAACGAGAAGTTCGTGCATAAAATCCAGTACAGGGTTGAAATCCGCTACACCGCGATTGGTTACGCCACTGTCTTAGGTCATAGCACCACAGTTAGAAAGTGAAAGGTTCGGAATGCGAACACGTTGACCGGATTTTAATGAGCGATATTTCTATTTACAGTGTTGTTCTATGACAGGACTTCAAACCTTAAGAGAAGCAATGGCTAGTTCAAAACAGCCTTTATCTCCGGTTTTGATACAGGGCAGGCGTAACAATGCCTACAGCGAGCGGCTCACTGCTATCACATTACCAGAACTTTGGTGGGAGGCGCGTCGCTGCAAAGAGCGTGTCACTGGCGTGGGTACAATGCATTCCAACCGCTCGGTTAGATAAGCTTATCTAATGCACTTCTTTATATATAATATTATTAATATATCAAACTAATTCGCAATCCTCTTTGAATTCAATATTACCAGGATTCTAGCGTATGTCAAAACATCGTACAAGTATTAAGGCCGCTAACAAATTTTCCCACCGAAGCTCGTTTTCAGCTTCCCAACAACAAAAATATTTATTTAGCAGGGAAGCGGGCCCCACAAGGCAAATAAATTCCGCCAAGTATAGCGTTATTAATCGGGCACTCTCCTTCTAGACAGTTAACACCTTTAGCATTGTGATTAAGTAAACAATACGTAATTTTCAAACCGAAATTTAAACCCAAAAAGATGCTTTATTCGTCGAAGCTGGCTTCCCCGCATCAGCACCACGCTTGCAACAAAGCACACTTTACACCACCAACGACAGAGCCATGCAAACTGCAAAGAGGTACGAACACTGTTCCATCATTTTTAGGCGACAATAGTGGATTGTAAATAATGCACTCCATAGTCGATAATTTGCGATGACATTTGAATTCAGACCTTGATTTAATTATGAACATTATGTGGATAACGAAGCTGAATAGTCTTTCGAAAAAAAAAAAAAAAACTTATGCACGCTAATTAAACCTGCTGCATATAACAAGCCCTTGTAGACAAAAATATGGATGTGCATTAAGAAACCAAGAAAACTTCCGGCACAACGAGATGCTTCGAACAGCAAAAATTCGGAACAAGGCACTCAATTTCTCAATTTTTTACGCGGCCAGAAATACGGGCCATTAATTAAAAAAAAAAAGATAAAGAAAATACTAAAACGGCGAAAAGGCATCAAGCAAAGAGCGGCAATAAGCATCGCTTGGGAGAAAACCGGACACTTTTTTTTTTCTTCCGCGAAGTTAATTGCGGCAAAAAGGCGGCGTTTGTATCCAGCATGTTGCATATACTGCGTCTCACAAGATATCTGCAGCACTGTGAGAGGCAGAGGAGCCCTTGCAATTGTGCTCCTAAGTGCCTCTCGCCCGTGGGCACTATAATAGAAAATTGTGCTCCTACTGTCACCCCCGCCAATTTGAGGGGCGAGAGGTGCGTAGGAACACAATTGCCTATTGTAGTGAGCGTGATCCTGATTGGACAGGGGTCGGGTAGTATACTTGTCCCAATCGATAAAGAAAAACGGACGCAGTAGAGGAAGCACCAAGCCGTTTCCTCAAGATTGCGATTGATGTAGTGCCCTCCGCGCTTTCCCAAATACTGAACACCAGCTCCTCACGCTCGACAACAAAAAAGCAGAACAAACAACTCTGACAAACCACAAACCGCCTCCAAATGTGCCTGGCTGGTCGATACGTCTGTTGCATTTGCTTCTTATGTCTCATACATCGTAGCTTCCCCACAACGATGTAGAAGTCACTGGACGAAAAAGAAAAAAAGGTCACATGCGCTAGCGATTCCCGGGTATGTCAGTATGAGCGACGGCTCACTCCATCCGCGCTGGCCCTCCTGATAAAAAAAAAAAAAAAAAAATGATGCCCGCAGAAGGATAAATGCGCCGCCAGTGGCTGCGCCCAGAGTTGCAGGAAATAATGATGAGCAGCCCGCACCGTCGTGTATCTTGCTCGCAACAGCAGATTCGGACATACGCGGGGTCTTTGCATGGCGACGTCAAGAACATACAAAACGAACCGCAGCACTGTTCACTCTGCATCCCCCCCCCCCCCCCCCTTTTTTTTTTCTCAGAAGACGCACATATCAACACCTCAGTAACAGCGGGCTGCACAAGGTAACCAACGCGGCAAAAATGAATGAAAGGAACATAGTTGCGAGAAAAGGCAATCGGCGCTAAGTGACTCGCAACCGGGGTGGCGATAACACTTTTCTATACGAATGGGCGAAAGGGAGTTGGAGGTGAAGCGACACTGGCGACATTGTGAGTTAGGTGTAAAGCCAGGGAGAAAAGGAAAATCGAAACAATCCGAAACGACGACCCCTCCCTCGGTAGCCCTCGCCAGTATATCATGCCATATGTCCAGGCGCACGAAGGGGCTCGTAAATAAATGGAAATGGGGAGAAAACGCTATGAACACGAAACAAATAAAGGCGTCACATGAACGCGAAAGGTGATCAATGCGCGGTGCGAATGGATGGCGCCATGGCAACCTTATAACAGGTGGACTGGTGAGCGTGTGTGCTTGTGCACTCGCGTGGGCGCGCGGTTGTTCACTGACGCTTTTACCCGGAGAGAATGGTACAGCCGGAAGCTATTTGTGCGATTGGACGTTCGTCGTAACTATGCAGATCGGTTAGTTCGTTTCTGAACAAACATAAAGCAATTCTTAGGGTTTAGGACCTGATGAAAAATTTGTTCTCATGTAAAAAGTTTGTTCTTTTTTTTATCATGTTGTGTCATTGTACTCAATCATGTCAATGAACGTGCCCTAGGCCGACAACGCTTTCTTACGCGGTGAGCACCGTGCACTTCTTCAGAACGCTTCCTGCAATACATAAAATACACTACAATACAGCCTTTATTTCCCTGAAAACAAAGTAGTCGACGAGGCAAGAATACAAGCAAAGAGCGCTTGTGTACGCAATATGCTGAACAACACTCTTCTAAATCCACGCTCTCAACGCAAATGAAAGCGGTACAAATGCCGTAATTACGGAAGTAAGGTGTTATGAAGCCGCAGTATTGCGACCTGTTCAACCAGAACTTTCTTACGTACTGAGAAGCTGGGGCAGAGATCCACTCAGTTTGCCCACGAAACAAAGCGGTTCCGAGCTAAAATTTGTGACAAGGATTAGCGAAGATGATTTCATTCTGTGAGAAGTCTGACAGGTGAGCCACTGTTATCAGGGTGTTTACAGCTAGCGTGCCCAAGATTGTTCCGGACGCAGTGTATGTAGTGATCCCAACCGAATTAATGCCAACATATCTCCGATAGATCAGCTAGCTAGCACTCTAGTTCGACCCCTCTTCATTAGGTTGTGACTAGCAGCGTTCGAGCTGTTTGCCGTCCGTACGTCCAAACAGCACGGAAGAGAAGATGTGCACACACGAATACACTGTCCAAACTTCCCAGGCGTCGGCAGATAAGCGCATGTAAAACCATATATCACCTCACGTATTCTTAAGGCTTTCTCCCTAGAAAAATTACGTACTTTATTCTCTCAATACATTTACTTACACTGTCGCTTTGCGTTCGTCTGTTCGCCTGGCTACAATTGGCCCCGCAACAGCTATCCCACAGGCAAACGCAAATCCTCCCACATGCGGAAATGTGTCTGACTGAAGCATAGATGGTAGTAGCAGTAGTAAGAAGAAGCGCCGTGCCTCGTACTCTTTGACGGCCCCCTGGCCCCCTTATCGGCGACGCGACCGTTGCTCATAGCGCAGCCCATCGCTCACTCCGAGCGTTCTCTGAGCCTGGCAGGCAAGAAGGCAGGCAAAGAGAAAGAAAGAAAGAAAGAAAACAAACGACAACGCAAAGCGCGGCTCTACGCGCTCAGGGCTCGGTCCGCAAGCGGCGTGCAGCAGGGGCTCCTGAGATGAATGGTGCCGGGCTGTCGGGCTAACCCCCCACCCGCCTCGGACTCCCTCCGATCTCCGACCCACAGCCACCACTACACCACCATCGCCCGCCACTGGAGCCGACCAGTACCCCGGTGCGACTGCAGATCAGAAATGTGCGCCTCGGTAACGCAACATATATCCCGGTGGCGAGCGATGAGGGGAAGAAGAAGAAGGGGATGAAGGAATGCGCGCACCGAAACGCCGCCGCCCCTTTATCCTGTCCATTATTATTTCGGGGAAACGACGACTGTAGAGCGGGCTTTCCCAACCAGCGCTGGTCCCCGACTTGCCCCTGCTGATCCAGTTATACGTCTTGTGATCCCCGCCGTAATAACCGCGGCCCCGCATCAAAGGGCGAGAAGACGAGGCAGAATTTTCACGTGCATAGATCTCAAACTCAGATAGTGCCATGTAACTAAGGATCGCGCCTTTCATTTGCCAGTTAATGCTTATGCTGTTAAAGTACAATCAGATGAAGCAGCAGTACAGCAAGTGAAGGCTAAAACAGACGCTTGGGCAAGTTGGTAATCCTATGTATGGTGTCTATGTATATCAGTGTCATTGCGTTTTCTTTTGCTGATTGTTCCCAGTATATATTTTCGCGGGACGAGCAATAAAACATCAGTTGAAATTCAGCGCTTGTTTGTGTACTTATGTCCTCGTCTTTTTAGCGCTGTCTACCCTCAATAGTATAGCAAATGAAGACTTTTTTTTTTCTTTATAAAAATGCCCCATCGAATTTTTTCGCTTTTAATTTCCAAAGTACAAAGGTTTGATATCTCAATTTCAATAATTTATTGGCCTCACACGAGATAACGTACACCTCGCACTAACCTTCTACTATATCACGTAGATGAGTTGCAGAACTCATTTTCATTTAAGTACTGTTCCAAGTAGTACCTATACTGACAATACTGGACGATTGTTATCTGCACAATTCATTTCGCTATACATGCACTTAAGCTTCTGTTTTCACGCGGACGTCCATAATAAAAAATACGAAAATAACAATGGAAGCTGAAGCAGACCGCGACTTCCGGGTGCCCACACGGCAAAGTATAGCTCTAGGATAAAGAGTCCGCTAGCTAACTTCGCATGTTCTCAGCCGTAAAAGTAACAAGACAATCGGACACCGCAAGGGCAGTTTTACTGAAGCGAAAGCTTCACTACACCACCTCGTGCCAAGGCCAGCATGGGTAGCATTTAATCTTCAAGGACCCAGAGGACAAAGTATGGCTATAAGCAAAGACCCTACTCACACGAGCCACTATCCTTCCGATCCACAGCCGAGCGCGCAAACTACAAGCACAAGTCGGGCTCGTGAGAAACTGACAGATAGTATTTTTCCTTGTCTAGCGTGTGGATGATAGTAGCGAGGACAGTGGCGATGCAGTTAGTGATAATGATGACAGTAGCGATGACAATGACGGTTCATTTAGTTGATAATGATGATAGTACCGGTAGTGATGATGACACGCAACAAGAAACGCAACCAAGCCTAACGAAACTTTCGCTTCGTCTTGTTTAGCAGGGTTACAGCAATTTTTATATTAATGAAAAATCAGACTAGCATGCACGCAGCATACGTCAGGTTTATTTTCGGTGCATGCAGTGATAGCAGCAATGCTAAGTTCGTGAAAAATTGGCGTGCTTATTTACTAAGGCAAACTTGTCAGGTATTACAGATCACGCACAGCAGTATCACATATCCCGTTTAAAGATTGACGCCAGCACAGAAATCATAAGATTTTCATCGCGTCAGAGTGCGTTTTACTCTAGAGCTGCCAACCATGCAGCAATTTTACGAGCGAGGAGCTCCACACGTGGCGAGTGCAAAAGACACGCGGGAAACCGGGCACGAGCCACGCCAGTGTTCAGACTCCTAACTCGGGCACCCATCATATGTGCTCCATCCCCAACGTTACAATCATCTGCCTCATGTCGCTGCTTCTCAAAATGTTCTGGCAACAGGGCATGCATCGGCATATGCCTCGCCCGCAATTTCTTGTTCGCGCGTTGAGCAATATACACATGCCAGCACGCCACCAGTCCGGAAGAACCACACGCTGGGATGACTAAAGGAACGCGTGTCCTCCGCTAGCCGTGTTGGACACTGCGGCAAAGGAATCGCGGGCTCTCGGAGAAATAAAAGGGAGACCCATCCTCGCATCTTCCCTCAAAGCAGCAGCACGGTGCCGGCTCGCAATGGTGAGTAGGCGCGAACGACCCCCGCCTTTGCCGCACTGGTACAGCGGAAGGAGCAGCAGACGAGAGAGAGTGGCGCCGAGGTGGGGGGGAGGGGGGGGGACACAAAGAGAAGCCGCACAACAGAGGAACGGAACGCTGTTGATGACACGAGACGTCGCCGGACCAAGAAAGAGCGCCGAAGACTCATCCTTCCCGCGCCACCATCGCCTTTTCCCTATTCTTGCCGTGCATACCCCCTAGTCCTCCTCCCTACGCTATCCCCAATTCTCTGCCGGCGACGGGAGCGGGGAGTCGCTGCTCCCCTGACCGCTGCTGGCTTCATCCCCGAAGCGGCCCGCATGCAGTTGACTCCCTCGGGGGAGTCGGCTTACGCTCATCCCCCGCGGTGAGGGAGAGAAGGATCCGTTCTCCCATCTGACACATAAACGCGATGCCGAGCACCCGCTTCACTGCAGACAGAGCGCGGGAAACACCAGGACGAGCGGCGAGCAATACGAGGCAAACTGGGGGTATCGCGTCAGTCATATGCGTCCTCCTAATAGGAGCAAGCCGGCGCTCGTAGAGACGTATATTTATCTTTCTCCCGGGACGCGACAGCAGTCCTCCGCGATAAAGAAAGAACGAAAATCCGACGGCAGAAATGAGGAAAAGAATAGGACGAGGGGAAAAGAGCGGCAGTTAAATAAAAACAGACGTCAACTGCCTGGAATATAAGCGTGTGCACAAATTATAACCCAACTTACTTTCTCTTCTCTTTTATTTTTTTTTTCCCACTTGATTCGCTCTTCCTTTCTGCTCGTTTTGTTGTCAGCAAAAAACAATAGCCACATCGGAACGACATAAGGGACCACCTCTCCCAGATATCTTCCTTTCTTTTTCCCCAGACAGCGCAGGAAGCGGTGGGGGGCGTCGGAAGTCGTGCGCGCGGCAAAACTGACAGTGTTATCAAAAATGGGGGGAGTTTCAGGCTTAGCGCACTTCAGGAAACTGCGACAGGCATCGTATTAAAAACTGTCTTGGTATAGTAGCACTAAGAGTAATATGAAGCAAGCGAGCGGTGGCCGAACTGGAAAAAACTGCATGACAGCGTGCTGTATAAGCAGATGCGCGGCAAAGAGCGAGGCTGTACGTCGGCACATCTGGCTGACCCACCTCGATAAATTGATGCTCTCTCGTTATCCCCACCACGAGCGAAGCTGAGCTGCTACCATCACTGCTAACCAGAGGAGTTTTCAATACTTCATGCAGGGGTTTGTTCTTTGTGCAAGCCGTGTAGAAAAATTTGTATAGAAAAAGTGTAGAAAAGTACTTTAACAGGATGGAAATTTGGGCTGGTTGGTGCATTATCTGTGGCTAAAAACAGCGCTAACACGAGACGAAGCAGAGAAGGGACACGACGCTGTAAAGACAACGAAGTGTCGAAAGACAAGATCCAGCGTCGTGTCCCTTCTCTCTGCTTAGTCCCGCGCTAGTGCTGTTTTTAGCCATGGAAGTGTAGAAAAAGCGCGCGCTTTTTGCTTCGTCAGGAATGGCACCGTTTAAAGTCGGCGCGACCATGGTACCGTGGCTCCCTCTTCGCTTGACGGCGAGTTCGTGCGCGAGCTATAGGGCATAAACGTTCATTCATCGCTTTGGCAAGCGTGAACAATGTTTTATTGCGAAAGCAATACTGCTAACACTTTTCTGCCGTCGGTGGAGGTCGTTCCTTCGCTCCGGCTACCACGTGACAGCGTGACGTCGACTGGCCAGTCTGCGCCCATCAGCTCTCTAGACTAACTAACTTACACGCGCTGTTGTTCGGCTCGGCTCGTTTAGCTTAATTATGTTGAGCGCACGTTTCCTGTCCGTAGGCTCCGAAAATTATTCCGACAATGCAGTGAAACACACGGAAAAAAAAAAAAAAAGAAATCACCCGCATCTTCACTGCCGGCATCGCAGTTCCATGGCTCAAAATCCCACGCTGAGGTATAACCGAGTTTATATTCACACAGTAACTCAACTCATTCCTCTTCGCAGACACGGTACGCGCGATTTCGGCTAGCACGTGGAAACGGTTTCAAAAGCGCGCAGATGGGATTATAGTCAAGCCGCCATGTGCGGCTTTTACCTTTCACCGTGACAAACGCAGCACTTCGCATACACTCGAAACATGGATGATGGTGATGATGAAGAGCGGACAGAGAGGTTGTGACTAGCGATTCACATCGCCTCATATTATTAACGCCTGGGCCTTACAAAACCATAAAAAAGTGACCGATCGCGAGACGTTCATTCACGAGCAGTTTTCACTGTCCCAATATGTTCGTACCTGAAAAATAAACTTTACACCCCTGAATAGCTATACGTTAAAGTTGCAGCTACATTCCTCACCTACCCCGCCCCCCAAATACGATACCCCTACAAACACAAACAAAATTGGCATTTTTGTTGTCTTCGTCGCAAGACGAAGATGTGTTTTGTATGCGCCTCCTGCGTGCCTGCAATTAAGCAGAGACGGCGTTTAGGGCATCGTGAACAGCGCGCTGTGTACTGCTTCAATGTATAGCACTCAATTCCAAGAGGCAAAATGCGAGAATAGAGAGTGGACTTGATCATGGCGGATGCTCGAATGGACAGCAAGTGCTGTCCACCGTGCTGTCCACTTTGTGTTCTGTCTTCAAAGCGCAGTATTTCAGCCAATAGGGTGGATGCTGCAGCGAACATGGCCCCTCCCTTCAGAACGACAGGAAAAGCACGGCCACTGTTACCAATAGCAGCACGCTCCCCGACAGTACAGCAGCACATGTACCGGGAACTGGCTTCGCGGCGACATTGGTTACTGGTGGAAGAAAACGAAGTATAGTAGGAGGGGCAGTACGAGAAGGGGTAGCGGTATCAGTAGCAGCAGTTGAAGACGCCGCCGATGATATGTGGGGCCGAGGGGGTTTCTTGGCGCCTACCAGTAGTCTACGACGACTGCGGCGGTCGTGTGTTACCAATATAGGGCAGCACACATGCTCTCTACAGGCTTACCTCAAGAACGGATGTGCAACGCCTATTTCAAAACTACTTTAACACACATCGGCGCTATATATCTAATTTTTTTTCCTTGTTCTTCACTGGTGCGCCGGTAGCTTTGTTAGACTGTTGTTAGAGCGCAGATTTCTCAGCGGCCTCCCCTCCTTTCAACCGCGCACTGCATCATGGCAAAACAAAGTTCGCCGCCAAGCTCCTGACAAGGTAATTCTGGTAATAAAGGGAGATGGAGATAGTCACGACTCTTGGGCTTTCCGGGCACAGGCGGAGGGCAATGTGAACGCACCAGCTGCTTGCAGTGCTCTGCGTGACGCACTGCAAATGATTGCGCCACTGACATCGAGCGCGCGGTCATGCAGTAAACAAGCAATACGAAAAAAAAAAAGAAAACGGGAGAGGGGGGGGGGGGGGGGGGGGGGGGATGCAGGAGGAAGTGCACTGGAGAGCGCCTCTCCTCGAGAAACGATATCTCGGACACGGCGCCCGATCCACCACTGCTCCACAAGCCCAAGGAGGCACGCACGCGGAATCGATTGAGCTCTGTTGCAGTCGGCTACATCTTCCACGATTCGGAGGGGCCGGCGAGCGGCGGAGGAGACTGGATTATTGAACTTCCTCGCCATTCCACATTCGCTTAATATTTTTTTCATGACGCGGTGTAACTTTTCTTTCACATATACGCGCACGCTCTGCCGCCTTGTCTCGGCGTCTGCGTCCCCCACTCACTTTCGCGAACTTTCTTATACCACGCTCCTTTCCCGCCTCAAACTCCGCACCCGTACACGTCCGCGCGCAGTACATGATTTGTCTTGCGTCTTCGAGATGCCGGGGCTCACTCTTTCGATGCTGCAGCGCACGTTGCCTCCCGGGGATTTTGCCCGTTGCCCACAAATCCGCGGTCCCTTATGTCCCGATGGTGCGCGCCCGCTTCACGCACTGGGACCTGGCGGAGAATCGGAAACGGGGGCGCACGGTGTGCAGCGTACGGAAGCGCAAAAAGAAAGAGTGGCGGGGAAGGAGAGGAGATGATGTGGCAGGCGCGATTGATTTCGTTGCGCAGTAGCAGTACAGCGCCGGCAACAAGGGGGAAGAGGATGGGGAGGGGACGGAGATGAAGACACACGAAGCCCAGGTGTTCGCCTCAGCCGAACGACAGCCATCTCCCTACAGCCCCGCTTTTATGCTCAGCTCGGAAGTCGCACCGGAAAGGTAGCCCTCTTGTTCTCTTCAGCAAGTATGATTCGCGGTGTCTCGGCCGAAAAGAGTGGTGTATTTTGTTCTTTTTTCTTTTTGCTCTCGTCGCCTTCTTGTGGCCTTTCTTTTTTTATTTAAATCTTCTCGGTATACGAAAACAGTTTTTATCGGAAATCCTTTTTCTTTCTTCCCAGATTCCGTCGAAAATTTGCGAACTGTAAGATAAATTTAACGCGCAACGCTTCTTCTTTTTGACATTTCCGCGCTGTTTCTTACCACCGTGTCTCTTCGTCGAAACCGATTGTGTTCCTTCCAGAAGAACTGAAAGAGGCGACAGAAAATGAAAGGAAGAGAGCGGGGCCGCCTGAAAATTCAATATTTAATATTCAGTCGGTGGCGAAGATTCTCCCGCTTACGCCCTGTTTGAGGGCCGGTTTTTCGTCCAGTCTTCGAGACAGAGGTGCGGGAGATATTCCACAAGCGTGCAGAAACTGAGGGAGCCCAGAGTTGTGGGGCGTGCGATCAGTTTGTAGCTCACGCGTCTTCGTATACGGCATGCGGATGACCGTATACGACTCAAAGAAAAAAAAAAACAGTTTTGAGGGAAGGAAAAAGCGCTGTTACTGTATCACACCTTACTATACTCTGTATGCCACCTGGGTCGACACCTCAACCGCGCAGTGAGGCAAATGTGGAAGGAGAGAGCGAAAAAAGCAACGGAACATGAGGTACAGTAACGTGCATACGTCTATTCGAATGAGGATAGACGTACCTGACCCCCCCCCCCCGCCCCCCCACAAGAAAGAAAGAAAAACCTCCAAGAAAAAAAATCTGGATACGAAACTCAATTTTAAGTGAGGATTAGCTCGAAAAGATAATACAGGGAAAGGGCGCAAAAGCAGCGGAAGAAGGAGACAGAAAAAAAAAAAAAAAGCGAGGGCACAAAGCTGGAGTTTTTCTAATACGGTACTATATTCAGCTTTAAAACTCGGCAGAAAAGCCGGTAAAGTGAACAGTGCGACGTTTTATCTTGTTCCCAAGAGCACGTGCAAAACCCTGTTTGCATTTGCATAATCGGCTTATCATATTCACTGAGCAACAAACGGCGCGTGCGATTTGCAGTATTCTGAAAGCTGTGGCGTTAAACGCTTGTCCACCACCTTCAAAGACATCAAAGACACAGGAACGGGGATGAGGCGCTGACAGAGGGCGCTGACAGAGGGCGCTGACAGAGGGGGCAGACAGAGGGGGCAGACAGAGGGCGCAGGCAGAGGGTTCAAAGCCTAAAAACCGCGAACTTTCATTTTCAGTGCGTGCGTGCATACGCCGCAGGCGGCTAAAGAAAACTTTCAGCGAACACCTCGAGCCAACATAAGCCCAATCCAGAGACTATCGTTGAAGATCAGTCGAGTGTAGATGTGTTGCTCGACAGACGCCGACGCATCGCCTTCCCATTCATAATGTGCACTTTCGAAGCCCACTACAGACGCTATGACGTCACCAGCAGCATTCGAGGGACCCTTGAACAAGCGGAAGTAAGAGGTCGCTGATCTACAGGAAATGAAAACCCAACGCTGTGGTCAACAGCCTACAAGGGTGGTAAGTGACAAGCGAATAGAGGTATCGCGAAAATATTAATGAACGGACTTTGACGGGCAGGGGGAAGTCAACAACAGAGGCTCCACTTCCGCTTTTAAGGGTTTCGTTTTAATCCCGACTGATGCGTCGATGCCGGTATATATGCATCCACTTCCTTCCACAGCGCCTCGGGTGCACTGTTTGCCATGTTTTTACATACTCTGAGGCGACAGCAGGCGCCTTCGCTCGTCAAAACAACGCCGAGACATAAACACTTTTGAGTTCCACACAGAGTTCTTGCGAAGTGCAAAGCGTGCTGTGCACAGCGTTCGCTCGTGTTTTGAGAGAACACGAAGAGCGCGCGCGGCCACGCGTCGACCCGTACTGGCGCTGTGTTCGTCCAAGACGTATACACTCAAAGCTCCTGCGTACAGTAAACAGTGGCGTCATCTTTTCAGGATGCCGATGTGCTTCCTGCTTCGAGTCTCTTAGACGCTTTACGCCCGTGAAATGCGTGCCGAGAAACGAGAAGAGAGAAAGCTCATTTAAAGCTGTTTTCGCGAAGAAAAAAAAAAAAAGCGAAACTAGATTAGCTTTGCTTAAAGAGCCTGAGTTAATTTTGAGAGCTTTTAACTCGATTTATTACATTACCACGCGTTTCGCGGCACTTTCAGTTTTCGTGATTTATTTTTTCTCTTAGATCAGTAAAGGCAGAGGAAAGTATCTACGTAATAAACAGTGCGCATTCTTTGTGTCGCTTATGCGTTTGCAAAGGAAGAGAGATAAAGGGAAATAGAGAGGGAGGAAGAGATAGAGACTGCGCGCGCGTGTGTGTGTGTGTGTGTGTGTGTGTGTGTGTGTGTGTGTGTGTGTGTGTGTGTGTGTGTGTGTGTGTGTGTGTGTGTGTGTGTGTGTGTGTGTGTGTGTGTGTGTGTGTGTGTGTGTGTGTGTGTGTGTGTGTGTGTGTGTGTGTGTGTGTGTGTGTGTGTGTGTGTGTGTGTGTGTGTGTGTGTGTGTGTGTGTGTGTGTGTGTGTGTGTGTGTGTGTGTGTGTGTGTGTGTGTGTGTGTGTGTGTGTGTGTGTGTGTGTGTGTGTGTGTGTGTGTGTGTGTGTGTGTGTGTGTGTGTGTGTGTGTGTGTGTGTGTGTGTGTGTGTGTGTGTGTGTGTGTGTGTGTGTGTGTGTGTGTGTGTGTGTGTGTGTGTGTGTGTGTGTGTGTGTGTGTGTGTGTGTGTGTGTGTGTGTGTGTGTGTGTGTGTGTGTGTGTGTGTGTGTGTGTGTGTGTGTGTGTGTGTGTGTGTGTGTGTGTGTGTGTGTGTGTGTGTGTGTGTGTGTGTGTGTGTGTGTGTGTGTGTGTGTGTGTGTGTGTGTGTGTGTGTGTGTGTGTGTGTGTGTGTGTGTGTGTGTGTGTGTGTGTGTGTGTGTGTGTGTGTGTGTGTGTGTGTGTGTGTGTGTGTGTGTGTGTGTGTGTGTGTGTGTGTGTGTGTGTGTGTGTGTGTGTGTGTGTGTGTGTGTGTGTGTGTGTGTGTGTGTGTGTGTGTGTGTGTGTGTGTGTGTGTGTGTGTGTGTGTGTGTGTGTGTGTGTGTGTGTGCGCGCGCGCGCGCGCGCGCGCGCGCGAGTGTAAAAAGCAGTCCTTTCTAAATAAAATTTAGTTGCTAGTCAGAGCCGTGTTGTCTCACTTCTACCCTGCCTGTCCGTGTTTTTCGCAGTTAGACCATGTCTTATTTGTATCCAAACCAACCCGCCAACTTTTCTGTCCTCCAGAAATCTCTCCCTACAAAATATCTTCCGAATGATTGGAAGGTCGGTAAGGTAATACCGCCACCTAAAGGGGGTGACCAAAAACCAGATTGTAATTACAGACTAATTGCTTTGGCGTGTACAGCTTACAAGCTATTAAGCAAATCATTTCTAAGCATATTCGACAGTACTTAAGTAATAACAACATAATATATCATCATCAACATGGATTTCAACAGGGCCTATCAACCATAACACAATTAGTTGAAGTAATGCACGATTTTTGTGACTACTGATCTCGTGGGTCAGATTGACACTATTTTTCTCGATTTTATGAAGGCCTTCGACAAAGTAAACCACAGAGAACATAACTGGATGATGAGGCACGATCTTAAAGAAGATTCACTGGTACAATGAATTGAAAACATCTCGAGTTATCGACGACAGTTCGTATTTATCGAAGGAACTATGTCCATTACGCGCAAAGTAAGATCAGGTGTACCGCAAGGTTCAGTACTTGGACCTTTTTGTTCCTGTTGTACAACAATGATATTATGACGGACAGGGTCAATTAAATTAAAATTGTTTGTATACGATTGCATCATTTACACTAGGATTCAGACTGTAGACAACCAAATTAGACTAAATCAGTACTTGGATAAAATCAAGGACCGGTCAAAATTGTGGCAAATGTCATTAAACCCCAATAAATCAACATGCATGACTATATCACACAGACACCAACCGCTAGAGTTTGAGTACTCAGTACAAAGAAATAATAAGCTCCGAAGCACAAATAAAGTTCGATAAAGGTGCGAACATTACGTCGAACCTTAGCTGGAGGCCACACGTCAAGTCCATTGTTGGTAAAGCTGATAAGAAGTTAGGCTATACCTCATGAGAAGATAGTTTGCTTCAAGTGAAACAAAACTAATCGCATATAAAACGTTGGCGCGCCCTACTGGAGCATGCATGCGAGGTGTGGGACCCGAAAAGCAAGGTACAGGAATTGGAGCATGTTCTGAGACGCGCATTACGTTTCATATTTTACCGTTTCAGGAGAAAAGATTCAGTAACTCCATTGTACAGTAAAGCCAATTTACCGTCCCTTTCTGTTAGACGGTATCGCAAGCGTCTGTGTCTTTTTCATAGCATTGTGAATGAAACTTTTGGGTTTAATAAGCAACGTTACCATCAAAGACTGCACATCTCCTATAACTTGTAACAAACACACTCGACATGTCAAAGAATTCACTGCTGCTAAAGATTGCTTTAAATATTCCTTCTTTCCGCTGACAGCCCCACGACTGGAATCGGCTACCTGCCGACGTGATGTCAGCAGTATCTCGAGATACATTTTCATCTCTGCTTTATGATCACTTGTGTAGTATCTAGCAATCATATTTTGGTTATGGGTTTGTTGCAGCTGCTTGTCTTGGTATTTTGCAACTATGCACGAATTGACCTCATTCCTACCTTAGCCCTGGAAAGGACTGGCAGTATGTAATAAATTAGAATCTATGCGGCAAGCATGGAGCTATACTTTTCTCATGCCACTTAGGCTTCATCTTTATAGACAAATGAACCTAGAGTCCACCGCCTGGTAGATAGACGCGGAGCCCGTCAACCGGGGCTTGACCAAGGCCGACTGCCGCTATTTCTATCCTTCACCTTGCTACCCCTCTATATGCAGATAATTGTTAAGATAATAAGGCTCAGGACCCGTGATGGCGCCGTGCACTATCATCTCAGGAATTGTGATTTTCGTTTACTTTACTGTTTTTTTTTTTTTTTTTTTTTTTTTTTTTTTAATGGGGAGGTGGTGAAGGGGCATTAGAGCACTGCCGTCCGAGCATTGGTCACTCCCTCGCCTTAGCCCCCACCTACCTTTTCTTTTTCCTTAGTGGATGCGTGCCATTTCTACTTAAGAACTACGGTGCGCTTCCCTTTTTCTAGTCAAGAGCGGATGAGCGCGCGGGAACAATGTGCAGGACATTTGTATACGTGCGTCACACGCAGTGTTGGAGGCACAAGAGCGGAATAAAAGCTGCCGACACGTCGCAAACATGCGCGCTTCACGTGACTGGTCGGAAACGGAACAAGAAGACGTAAGAAGTCCCCCCGCAGCGAAAGCCCGCAGAGCAGACCCTGATTGGCCTCGCACTTTCACCGCAACGACCGTTCTCTTCTGCATAGCCTCCTATCATGACCGCGCACAAGACTCACAACGTCGACTGGCGCCCGATTCGCCACAGCTTTCTTTTTCCGCCTCGCCAATATATATATATATATATATATATATATACATATATATATATATATATATATATATATATATATATATATATATATATATATATATATATATATTTTTTTTTTTTTTCCTTTCTCCGCTTCAGTCGCTTCTTCCGCCGTTGCGTAAGTATCGCTCCGCCGGTTCCGCTCGGACGACTCTCTCTCGGAACGCGCCATTGAGCATAGCGCGAAGAAGGAGGCGGGGATGCAACGGCTCGCGCGGGTAGCGTACAAGAAGAGCGAAGCAGCGCCGCAGCGAAGCAGCGCCGAATATTGCAAAATCGAAAACGGAAAGAAGTCATGTTAGAGAGAGAGAGAGAGAGAAGATGCGCGCTAGTACGAGATGAGGAGTGAGGCTGTGGAGGAGCTGGAGGAGCGGAGGAATACACAGTGCAGATGCGCGCAGCGGATTGTGCGCCCCCTACAGCTTTAGAGCCCGGAAAGAAGGGCAAAGCAAGGCGGCTTTGTCCTACCCGCCCCATGGATTGCTCCGAGCTTCTGCTGCCGATGTATAAAGCGCTTACGGTTTCTCTAAGCCGAGACGCAGTATGCAGGTTTTCTTCCGAGGCACAAGTGGAGAGAAAGCCAGTTCTTGGCAAGGATAAACGAAAAGACCCCCCCCCCCCCCTCTCCCCGATAAAGAAAAAAATAAATACAGTAGAAAGCATCTCTACGGTACTATGTCGCGGACTGCTGGCAACGAAGCCATGTGTATCCCATCCTTGTCGAGCCGCTCAAAAGGACGGGAGAAAGTTTGGAAACTTCTTGAAATTAAATTCATAGAATCCATGGAAATTAAGCCATGGAAACAAATCATTTTCGCCAGCACCGAAGCGTGAGGAGCATAGCGAGGAAAAAAATTAAACAAATAATCAGGCCCAAATGTGAGCCGTCGTACCAGCTCCGAATAAAGAAGCGGCAATGAAACCAAGCACCACAGACCACGATACGTCCAGCGTTCCCTCCCGTCCGTTATTCAAGAGTAACACACTCGTGAGCACACAATAAAGCCCCGAGCGACAAGCACATTATCAGAATGAGTATTTGAGGCTTTTCGGTTACTATATATATATTTGCCCTTTCTCATACAATCACCTAGAGGCGCATTTCCGCGGGCAAGAGCCGAGTAATGCAGGTGAAGATATATCAAAAGTACACTGCTGTGTCGGTTTGTTTCGCAAAGAAACGAGCACATCGTTAAAACATGTGCAAGAGTACTGTCGCGGCCGAATGTTAACGGGACACCAGTGCGGAATATATATATATATATATATATATATATATATATATATATATATATATATATATATATATATTTCAGCATAGTCACGTAGTCTATTCGCCTGAAATGCGTCAAAGTATGAAGGGACGTGCATGCATGCTTTATCCGCTGGAAACTATAAGGCCATTTTTTTAACCTACACCACCTACACCAGTGCAGGAAAAATACATTGCAAGTATAGGAGATTTGTTACAATAGTGTAGCTGGTGTACTTTAAACAAATGACTCTTATACCACGCGACTGAGTCACGAGGCAAAGATAATTTTTTTTTTTTTTTTTTTTTCAGACAGCAAACGCAAAATTCTGATTGTGATTGCACATGGAAACAATAGTAAGAGCACAACTGTACAAATGCAGCCGCTCTGTCAGATACAGTTGTAACGTTGTACGTGCTCAACAGATGAGAATGACCAAACGAAAATAAAAATTCGCAGCATAATCAACGCTGTGTAACGCGAGATTCAGGGACGGCTGTGAAGGAATTTTCAATTCGCGATATATATACACAAGAAAAATAGCTTGAAAGCGACGCGCATAAAGGTACAGTTAGAGAGTGTTGTTCTTAGCTTCAAACAAGTACTCGTTCTCCCACTAGAGCGCAGCGCCATCACTGCTGAGTCTCTCCTTGGGCGGCGCGTTTCGCAGCCGTCTCAGCAGACGGACCGCGCGGCGCTCTTCCGCTATCGCCATAACAACCCTTCTTCTTCCGCGCAATCACTCTGCGGATTATCCCCGCAGCAGCGGGCTTCCGTTTTCTCATACCTCATAGTTACCTCAATAGACAGAAAAATTACTGCAGACTGGCAAATTTCAACTTCCTCTTTCCACGGTAACTATACTCTCCAAGTGGACACCATGCCTCTTGAACTTAAGCTCTATCTCTACCCTCTTCTTTAACCTAACCGCCCTCCAGTTGGAGATTCCTTCGCACACTCCATACGCTCCTACTTCCGCGGTAACCACCATCAGACTGGTTACTATGGTAGCAACCCTCCCCTCATTGCGTCAACTATATCGCCACTGCGCCAACGCAAAATACACGAACGGGCGCTCAACAGCTGTCGCCGCAAAACAAATGTGAAACGTAAAAATCGCGCCACTCCGCGCGGAATGGCACACAAAGACGCCTGGCACAATTCTCCCCCACTTTGCTACAACGCGGCGCGCGCATGTTCCGTCGGGCGGCGACTTTTCTCGTGCGCGCGATTGCTTGTTTCTCGTCCGGAAGTACAGCTGCCGCGTCCAATATTACGCCCATTAACCATGTTTGACCCCCCCCCCCCCCCCCCCTTTTTTTTTTTTCTGTGAAAAGCGAAGTATGACGGCGCTGTGGGCGAAACTTGACGTCATGTTGCACTGTGGTGCTCAACGTACTTAGAGCTCAGCTACACCCGCAGTTCTGTACTACAAGCTCGGACAGAAAGGCCTCCGCTATAGCCTCGGCAACAAAGGCCAAGCAAAAGCGAAAAGCGCAGGCTAATGTAAGTCGGTGTACGCGGGTACAGAGGCGAGAATGGAGAGCGGGAAGAAGGGTTGCGCGCAAACTTGCGAACACTCGTCGACAGCTAAACGCATAGCAAGTAGCGAGCTCCTCAACACGACCAGCACTTTTCCAGGCTCCCTGACCCCCGTCTCACTTCCACCGACCCGAGGCCTCACTCAGTAAGCGCGCTGGAATCCCGGCAGCAAGCGGCCGCGCCCGCTTCGGTTTCCTCCCAGGGAATAAGGGCTCCGCGCTCGCAGCCGGGGCCTAATGCGAAAGCAGTGGCCCTTCGATGGCTGGCGCGCAGCCTCCCCCGCACTAACTCCCGTCCCTGCCAGAACCACCCCGCGGGCCGCCCCATTTAATTACTACCGCGCCGTGTGGGGTAAGAAGCGCGCCCGCACCAAAGGTCGTCCTCAGTCGCGTTGGCTCCCAAGAATACATTGCGACGCTTGCTGCCGATGCCAGTAGTCCGCGTAGAGCACAAGACTCGAAAAGAAACGAAACTGGGCTTCCTAGCGGATTTATAATATTTTTAGAGTTGGATAAACCGCATAAGGAAAAAATAACAAAAAGAGAGAATTCTTTGAGACCTCCCCACACGCCCTTATCTTATAAGAGAGATGGGCCTCCTTCCCTTTGCTGCACTCGGCCGAACACATTGGCCGCTTCAGGTGGTCGACATCACCTACGTGTTTGGCAGCCGACCCATGATGTCGAGGTGAGACTTGCGACACTCGCACCTGAACCAGCGTCCAGGACCTAGGGCGTAATCGGCGTTCTCTGTCTCTGTATCCCAGGCTTTACCTTCCGCTTTCCCCTTGGAGCAATACGACTGCGTTAGCTATGCCGTAAAACCAAATGTTACACTCTACTGGCACGTCAAGGCCAGCGACTACGCGAAACTCTATGGCGCTACAGGGCCCTACAGCCAAATTCGGAGAATGCGGATCGAATTAACCATCCAAAACAAAAAAGGAAGTGCGCTATTAAATTTAACTACCGTCATGTTCATTTCAATTTGCTCGTCACGAAAACACTGATAAGAAATGTACAGAAATGTACAGAAGCAGGCATTTGTCGATAAAAGGAAGCGGGCGCACGATGACGAATATTGGACCAAGCAACGTTATGTATGCTGTACAACGTGCATAAATATAAAACAAACTAAGTACCGTTTTACATGGCCCTTGTGCATAGAGGAAAGAGAGCAATATGACACTCAGAAACAGCGAAGTCGCCTGGGAGCGCAAAGGAGTCGCTGCATCGCGCGGACTCTCCTCGTGGTTATAGTTGCCAAACAGTATGGCTGCCGCCGCGGGAGTAAGGGCCACCATTGCAAGACATCTCCACGAGCGCTATGGTGACGACGACGGGCGCCCGGAATTAAATTAACCCGCCCCGAGACACTCAAACACGTGCGCGGGTTCGCACGCAACTCTTCGGCGAGCATGCACGCGGCCCGCGAGCAGGTGGTAGAATTGATCGGCGGCCCTGCTTCACTCCGTCACATTTCCTTCGGCAGGCAGGGTTATATTCTGCGTTGTATACGTGCCCCGTCAAACAACGCGTCGGAGGTTTAGTGTCCCACGGGATATGTGCGGGCCCCGTGCGCCGCCTCCGCGTCACGACTTAGCCCGTCGCATGCGCTGTCACGTCCCTTCCTGCCAAATCGAGTTTCCCCCGGTGCCTTACTGCTTGGAGCAGTTTGCGGGCGTTGCGTGCTTGCGTCAACACCGATACAGAACACTCGCAAAACAATCTCTCGAAGGAGTTTTGTTTGCGATATTTATTTCATTTCTTCTTTTCACAATTAAACGATTCAATAATTAAAAAAAAAAAACAAGGAAACGTGGTTTTCTTTACATGCCTCACATCCCTGCGCAAAATGGCGCTTCGTACTTCAACACGTACTAAAGCTGCTCCCAACTAACGAACTAGCTGTATACTGCTTAAACTTCATCGTGCAGAATAACGGTTAATTGCACGCTGCCTTTTGGTGTCAGTGTCATACACGCGGAGCCCTTATGGGGCAGGGACAGGCAGGTCACCGCCGCTTGCGGCGGGGGCTTGCCTGTCACTGAATTTTTATCTGTTGTAGGCCGTCATTGCACCCGCCACCACTTCGGTGGTGGTGGACGATGGCTGTTGTTGCGGCGCGCACCTTTCTCTCCCTCTTCTTCTTTCTTGTCTATTTTCTCTTCTGTCCGCACGAGGCAGTGGAGGTGGCTCAACTACAGAGCCAGTAGCAGGCCCGTGTATTTTCTTTTCTTTCTTCCTACAGCCACAACAACAACAGATACACGCGGAATCGCGTGCGTAGCCTCTTCGCGGCGCCATATCAGCTTTTCACTGTCGAGGGCAGCGATCCAATCAGCCTGAGATGCAGGAGGGTGATAAAAGAGCAGCGTCATATAATCAAGTAAATAAAACGTTCCGTGCAGCCTCCGTGCAGACCAATTAACAGTGTGTTTGTGTGTGGGGGAAGGGGGGGGGGGCTGAATCACTGCGGTGACTCAGTGGCTTTGTGCCCGGCTGGTGCTGATCACAAAATCGTTATATCGAATCCCGGCCACAGCGACCGCACAGTCGATGGATGCAAAATGAGAAAATGCCTATGTGCTGTGCGATGCCAGCGCGTGTCAAATACCACCAAGTGGTCTGAATTAACAGGGTGCATGGAAACATGTTTTTTTTTTTTAAGGGTGCAATGCCTGTTACGAAAGCATTTCACCCCATAAAAGTCCAGCAACAAGCCAGTGGAAAACTTCCATACCCACTGAAAAGAGGGTGGGTATCCGGCGGCACAACAGGCCGAACTCAACAACTCCCGAATACGAGGCGAATGCTCTACCATGAAACCCGTAAATAGGTCCGGAACTCTCCATTACGACGTCCCTCACAGCATATGCACTGCTTAGGGACGTTAAACCCTACATACCAATGACCTGTCAGGTAGGGTTGATGCAAACAGGACGTCCGTTGAAAGCAGCAGCAATGTATCAAAAGTTCGAGCCGAACGGAGGAGGGGGAGATACCCCCATCTGAGCCACACCAGCTGCGATTCAAATTTCCGGGAGGATTTTCTGTCGGGAACGCACCTGCATCCTGCGCAGGCAATGCCATTTGTCAAATGCGAGCCGAAACAGAAACAGCCTGAACAAGGAGAGGCTGCATCGAACCAAGCGGGCATGCATAAATATAAGCTTAATAATACGCTCTGAGGGACTAGTTGGTGCATGACTTCAAAAAAAAGAAACAACAACAACACAGTGCGCAACTTGACAACTCTTTTGGTGGGAGATCCAGGCCTGCGCCCAATGGCCGTCCGGATGGGGCTGTCAACGCCGTCCAACAGGCACCTTTCCTTGTCCTCTGCTTCAGCCTTGTTGGTAGCCCTTCGACTGATAGACAGGAGTTCATGTCCCGGGATTCTGGGCTTTGTGTCCGGCGCGAGGGTACTCGGCTACTGCATAAGGAAATGACTCATCGCTCGAGAGTTCCCCGGTTTGTTTGGTTTCACCCGGCCTTCTATAGGCCACGTCAAGAGAATGTGCAGGATACTTGAGGCAGGTGCGGCTACTCTACGATTGGCTGCAAGTGTTATGCTTTGCAGGGGACCCTGGGAGTGTCGCTCGACTAAAACTGCAGTCTTTCAGACGGACGGCAGCCCAGACAACAGAATTTCTGTGGCAGAGGACACTTCTTGTGCTGCCCAAAAACGAAGGAAGGAATGAAGACCGCAGTATGGCTCTGCAGGTTCTGGGGCATGTCAGCATCCCGGATGACGTTGTTGGTGTCCTAAAGAAGGGACCAAAATTTTAGCATCGAGCCCAGAATCCCAGGACATGAACTGCTGTCAATCAATCGAAGGATTGCCAACAAGGCTGAAGCAGAGGACAAGGAAAGGTGCCTGTTGGACGGCGTTGACAGCCTCATCCGGACGGCCGATGGGCGCAGGCCTGGATCTCCCACCAAAAGAGTTGTCAAGTTGCGCACTGTGTTTGTTTTTTTGTTTTTTTTTTTTAAGAGATATAAGCGTTGTTTTGTTCCTTTTTTTTATTTATTACTTAGGTATACAGCGAATCCAAGCAGGATGGGCTTCACATGAGCATGTATACGAGAAAATATAAGCAGTCAACGCGAGAAGTGAACACGGGATACAACACGATTAGACTTTTCTTGCAAAGCAACCGTACGAACTGGGCATGCAAAATATGGCATTGCAGCTTTTTAGCATCAGATCCAAAGATGGTAATCAATTTCAATGAGTGATTGCGCGTGACGAGAAACTATGCTAAATCAGGGCTAAGGAAAGTTCATAATTATATCGCGTTGTCTCCGTACTAAGGCGTTTAATGGACTTTTTTAGGGTTCATTTAATCTGTGCTCAAAGATTTTCCTGGAGAAATGTAAGCTGACTAACTTTCCTCCGTGCTTCAACATCAATATATTATTTAGTTTCACTAAATCTGCAGAGGAATCTAGGCATTTGCACTTCCAAAAAAACCTATAACTACATTTCTCTAAACCCTTTCGAGCCTAATAATATCACTTTTACAATGGGAATCCCAAACGGCGGAGACATATTCCGGTTTTGACTAGGTGCATGCATTACAAACTAGAAACCGGTCTAAATGCTGCATTCTTCTAGTTTTCTTCCGAGGAACCGTAATCTTCTAAGAGCGATTACATAAATATCAAATATCGAATATATATTCTGACCAGGTGAGCTTGCTTGTTAATGCAATTCCAAAACACTTAAATTTATCAACGTCTGGGACAAGACCGTTATGGATTAAATACGAAAAAAGCACTAGCGGACTCGTTCCTAGTTACACTCAGAAGTACTATTTTCTCTCTGTTCGGCCCCATCCTCCAGTGACCACACTGTTGTGTTCAACTGCACTAATCCGGTTTCAGAGCCTCGCAAAATTATTTAACATTTGTATGCTACACATATGAGTGAGACAGAAAAGGCGCTTTTCTTTCGCCAAAAACGTACCAACTAAAGACAATTAGTTTAGAATTTATCGGGTTTAACGTCCCAAATTTAAGCGACTCAGGCCATGAGAGACGCCGTAGCGGATGTCTCCGGAAATTTCGAACCCCTGGGGATCTTTAACGTGCACTGACAACGCACACTACAAGGATGCCTTGCAAACTCTGCGTAAATTGCAAACTAGTGTATAGAAAACGAAAGGCGCGGTGTCGTTACACACTTCTCGCTGGACACCTACGCCACGCCGTATGGTAAGGAAAGAAGGTGAGAGTGAAATACATAAGAGGTGCGTCGTGGAGGGCTACGGAACAATTTCCACCACCTAAATGGTGCGCGACCAGCCGCCACCCGCCGATTTCTGCCAGCTCCGTCTCTGGAGGAGTGGGAGGCCGTGCTGCGCTGCTCGGACCCGGCCATGCAGGCTCGGGTCACTGAGTGGGACGAAGAGATCGCCGACAGGACGCAACCGGCGGCCATCTGGCGCGGCCAGCAATCAAACTGAACCTCTTAAAGCCGATGAAATAAATGTTTTCCTATCCATTCCACCACCTATAAGATCGTACGTGCACTGCAAACATCATTGTGCCAGTTTCTCAATGCTAAATTGCAAAAAAAAAAAAAATTAATAATAATAATAATAATAATAATAATAATAATAATAATAATAATAATAATAATAATAATAATAATAATAATAATAATAATAATAAATAAATAAAAAATAGAAATAAAACACCCAAAAAAGTGCTTTCACACGTCTTAATTGGGTTAAGCGGTGTTTAACAACGTTTAACCCGGCTAACTGATAATAACTGGTTTACAGGAAAGGAGCATTAGGTGCCACACTTTTTCTGTGGACTCCTGAACCGAGCCGTAAGGAAAGGGAGGAAGATGGGAATGAAAGCGGAAAGATTAAATAAGTGCTGTAGTGGAAGGCTTCAGAGTCGTTTCGGTCATTTGGGAATATTTAACGTGCACTGACATCGCACAGCACACGGACACCTCTCCGTTCCGTTTCGCCCCAATCGAAACACGTCCGCGGCGGGATCGAACCCGAGTGGAGTAGTCGGGCATGTAACCCGGCTATATATTTTTTTTTTTGTTAGACTTGGCCATTACCAGAAGACAGCACTCTCAATAGCAGAATGCTCGTACACCCATTGCGTGCGCGGTAGGCCAGTGTGAAATGGGAAACAAATAGATTAAATGAGTGTGGAACATCTGGTTCCTGACTGACACAGAGCGCACAGCCACCGATCTCATAGTATATAATAGCTTGCAATCAGCACAGACTTGCATCTAGGCGCCGTAACACACACACAAAAAAAAACTCAGCCTGCAGCCCTCACAAAGTACTCCGCTAGCTGAGCGCCAGCTTTGAGTGAGAGAATTTTCGCCTAGAGCATAAAGTCCCTCTTGCAAGAAAACGTTTTGCCCCGGCAAGAGTCGCACCATGGCATGCGCAAGTTCAGTCCTTCCTCGTCGTAGCTCTAGAAAATGTCCAATTTAATGGAAAACGAGTTAATATTGGCAAAACTCGCGGATTCTTAGGGATGAAACGACTTAAGCTCCCATTGTCGCCTAACTCAGGGGAACATTAGACGGAAACTGCGGCGCGAACCTGCGGCGGTCGAACATGAAGCCGGACTCAAGGCCGGACATTTTCAAATTCAGAAATTTTGAGCACGAATGGTGCCTAGCGAAAAAACAAGTGCCGTTCGGGGTTCCAATCAGCTCCGAAGCATAGGGAGCACCTCCATGTTGTCACTGGCAGTCTCTCGAGCTACTGTCTTCACTTGCCTTCGTCATATATTTCGAAACTTATTTTCCATTACAGCCCCATTCAATTGGAAGCAGTGCACCAAACTCTGGCCCAGGTGGCCAACCTTGGCTAGTGGACCTGCCCCGAAGAGCGGTAACGGCTACTGAAGCGCTGGGCTGGCAACACAATCATTCAGCGGCGGACTAGCTACCTTTCGAGCCCAATGACATTTCTTCCTCCCGCTTATCATTTAGTTCTGCCATTGCTGTGAGAGAAGCATAACATGACGAGTATGTGGGGGGCTGAATAGATATGGGGGTGGCATAAATATAGTCGAAAGCAATATTCCTGTCCCCGTGGCCGTGAAAAGACGAGTTGAGCGAAAAAGTGTCGCCCATGACGCCATGACGCATGTTTAATTACAAACCGACAACAGCTTCAGATCGCAAACTTTTCACGATACGCCGAGCGCGCTGTCCGACTGAACAAGAAGCGGATGGCAGTATATGCCGCCCTTTCAACAGCCGAGGATCCGATCAGTGTCTGCGCGCTGTGCCCTTGCTGAAACACATTTCACGCTCACACTCACTTTCCACAGACAGGCTTTCTTTTCTCCAAAGGTTATATCGCCACGTTTAACGGCAATCATTCCCTCGCTTCTGGATATCCACAGGCCTCCCTGCCAACCACAAGTGCAAGATACGCGCCTTACGTAAGAAACCTCGTGCACAGCGTACCCCTTGACACCGCCCATGTGCACGGGCAAAACTAGCCGCGGCAAGAAGTGCGAGGCTATGCATGTAAACGACAGCGCAGCGATGGTGAGTCATGGCAGGAGAAAGTACTACCTTCCGGCAGGCAAATAAAAGTAAGGGCAGGCCCGCGGACAGAGGAGGCCGCGCGTTATCTTGCTAGCACGCGTGAATTGAATTGTATTTCCTTGGTCCTGCTACAGTACGCATGTCGCATGGGTGCTGTCATTGAGACGCACAGCCTTCCTGCGAAGCTTATTACTGCATGAAAAGATGATGAAGCGTATTTGGCGCGATTTGGGGCTTTAGAAAACGAGCTTTGGGGTCGAGTTGGCCACACTCTCGAGGCACAAGTGCATCATAAGGACCTCCCTGACGTGGCTGATATTTTATTTAAATTGCTACAGCTACTTACCCGAAGAGGAGCTGGCAATAACGTCTAGACGATGTCTTTGGAAAACTCTACACAGAAGGTGCCCATAAGGGGAATTTCGAAATATCTATACGCATTTTCTCGTGCTTATTCCACACTCCCCTTAATAATCTGCCCGCAGTGCGAATACGGTGTAATTGGTATAGACTGATTTTATGTGGTTTGCAACTCAGGCTACGAGAGACGCCGTAGTGGAGGGTTCCGGAAAACTTCGATCCCCCGGAGCTCTTCAACGTGCACTGGCCTCGCTCAGTACAGCCGTCGAAGCGAGACCACCGCGGACGGGATCGAATCCAGGTCACAGAAAGAAAACGCGGTATTCCATTCAAGTCATTGAAGCCCGACAGGTACGTACGTGCCAGGAACAACGCTATCAAAAGAACTATACTATATATATATAGAACGCAAAATGCACTTCTCAAGATTCAACGCTCTTTATTTCACTTCAAAGTGCTCTCAGGGATCGCTGGTCCCACATCCGGGGTCCAGAATGTGTCCTGCCTTTTTCTAGTTTTTTTTTTTTTCCAGCCTGCTGTAACACTTCTATGCGAAAACGTCTATAAGAAATATAAAGGAAGGGAGCTGCCACTGTTCTTCGCCGTCGCTGACAGCGCACTTGAGATCGACAAGATCGCAGGTGAAGGGGAGAGCGCGGCCTTGCCGCGAACACGGGTTCCGCCTCGGCGGCCAATCAGAGCATCGAACTGCTCCCTTAAAGGTCAGCGACGGGGTTTCGGGGTCGCCGCCGTTGCCTAGCAACGGGATCGCCTCCGAGGCCACGGCCGCCGGCTGGGAGCACCGGACGCACCACTCGCGAAGGGGCCGGTAGAATCAAAAGGACTGACCGCAAGATGTTCGCAAGGAAGGCGTAAAGGCGCTGGCACGGTGGAGTCAATTAGCGACAGATCGGCCTTCCGGTAGCGTCGCGACATCTCTGGTTTAATTACCGGGCTTTCGACGACCGCCCACAAGTAATACAAGCAGCTATAGTTTTGTGCTCGCACTCTGCCTGCTACAGCGCGCGGGTTCTCCTTGAACAGGCTGTCCGAAAATCGGAAGAGTTAAAGACAAATGCAATGACAGCTACAGAGCACCAGCGACAGAAGCGTTCTTTTCTGCGCACAGAGCGCTGTGTCAACTGCGCGAGCCCCAGTTTCCACCGAGCCAAGCCGCGTACCAACACAGTGGCACTGGCGTAACTGTACCAACGCGCAGTGATCCGTTTGCCTGATAATGAGATATTCGTAGCTAGTACCTGCCTATTACTGTCGATCACGAGCGCACTGGGATGATTTAAAAAAAAATTCAATTTTCAAAATGATAAGCAAGCTGCACAATGTCCAAACTAAAAGGATCCGTAGAAGCACGCTTTGCCTCTGTGCCACTGGAGTGTGCGGTGAACGGCGCTTACTGCTAGGAGCACGTCTTTTGATCGACTAAAGAGCGAGTTCAAAGTAGCTTACAAAATAATTCCGTAAAATGCTTTATGGGGTTTAACGTTCAAAAGCTGCTTAGGCTATGACGGCCGCCGTAGTGGAGGGCTCCGTAAACTTCGCCCATCTGGGGTTTTTTAACGTGCACTGACGTCACAAAGCACACGGGCGCCTTGCTTTTCGCCTCTTCGCCTCAATTGAGAAGCGACCGCTGCGGCTGGGATTCGATCCCGCGTCCTTGGGTTCAGCAGTCGAGCACCTTAACCGCTGTGACACCACGGCGGGGTAATTCCGTAAAGTGTACCTGAAAAATCAGAAAAGGTTTTTTTTCTCCTCGCAATCGCTTTTGCTATAACTTTACGCCAATAGCATGTTCGGAGCGATAGAACTGAGAATGATAACAAGAGCTCATTCTGTGTAGAAAAAAAAATAGAGAGAGAGAGAAAGAGACCGAGCTAAAACAATCACAGACCTGGGTAAGGCTACTGCATATCCACGTAGAGCCGTGGAACAGTATGAAACGGAGCGCCGTTCGATCATTAATTCGTTGATAGTCGACAGATATGTGTGACAAGGATTTTTTCCTATGTTCTAAACAGGTTTCGTATTGGCGCATAATACCTAGAAGACATCCCCAAATTTAGTCGAGAAAAAAAAAAACTAGAAAATTCGTGAAATTGAGTGGAACATTTGTTCTCCCTCTCATGTTGCGAACGGCTGTATCCCGGAAAGCAGCGCACTGCGCGAGGCTACGAACAGTTTAAAAGTCTGGAGTGTGTAAATTTCTATGTGCGGGATGGGAGAAGAGAAGGGGGGGGGGGGGGGGGGGGCAGGTAAGGGAAGGGACGAAAGGATGTGGTTTAAATTTGGAAGGCTACGTCCCTAGCTGATGCACACCCACTTCGACACTTACTTAGTTTGTTAAATAGGCTGCGGCCTCCCCCACCACCATTTCGGAACTTCGCGCGCACTATACCGCGCCGCTTTCTGCTGCGTCAGACAACCAGCAGAATTAGCTCCCACCAAATTTCGCGAACCACTGAGCTTCGCCTGAGATTTGCTCTTTTTATACCTCCGGCAGCTGTCACTTAGTTATCTACTATCTTTTGCGACGCATCGAGAGTAGCATGCACTGTATAGCGCGCACCGCAGAGTCGCCTCAACATTAGCGATCTATACCGTCCCAGTAACCTGGATCACCGTTACGAAAGCCTAATTTGTAGCCGATGCACGTGCGCGACGACAGACTGGGACGATATAGGGGCTCAGCTTACGCGTCATGCACTACGGAATCCGGGCATACAGGAACGCGCACTCAAGCAATACGATAGATTTTCTTGACTGTCAGACTCACAACACCACGGTGTGAGGAGTGCTCCTGGCGTCGTAGTTCACAGCATCTTCAGAGACCGAAGTTATTCTCTGTCTTAGTCTAAGTCAGATGGCATATCCATCAAAATACGAGCTGGCTACAGCAACGTAAGGGTCCCCGCTGTTTCTTTAGCTTCCCCCTCTTTTCCCCCGAAAGGCATGCTTTCGCAGTAACGAAAAGTGGACCTGCTACACTACAGTGTCTGAAGCAAAGAAAGACCTCTCGTGATTGCGTGCAGTGGAGAACCCTGGCGATGAAGATGTCGCAGGGGCTCGCGAGCCTTCGGCAGAGGCAGTTCCGCGTAAGGAAGAACCAAAAACAAATATGACCGCGAAGGAGACTGGATGCTGCACGTGACCGGCATTCAGCCACCGGCAAGCGCTGACTGCCACACGCATCAGCAACGGGGAGTGGCTGGGGAAATAGGGTCCGCACACGCACCCCGCGCCACGCTGTTGATGACCCACCGACTGGCAATCATTGCCGTACTCCATCGTCCCCTCCCCATCCACTCCCCCTGCAAGCCGAAGGACCACCGGAACGAGAACCACGCTCGTCTGACACTGCGAGATGCCCTTCAAGCATGGGGTCTCTGTCTTGCCACACGCCATGGGGCGCTGCGGGCTTCGGACGCAACAGAGACGTGTTTGCGCTGCACTCTGATAACCGCGCAAACTGCTGACGAGTGTCCAGAAGCGATCGAGACAGAACTTCGGAAGTAGAGGCTGGAAACGGAACAGCACACCCACGAGAGCGCGCAAGGAAGACAGAACTAACAATCTAAAAATACTGCCCGTTGTCACGCCGAATTCCTTCTTCTTGCTTCCCCAGAGCTCACATTGGACTGCGTTCCTTGGGGAAGCCCGGCACTTCTGAAGCTTGGCGAAAAAGGAAAGCTCGTGAAGCCATAAACCGGAAGTCGCGTGCAAGATGCACAAGTGCCCCAGTCTGGGTGGAAACTAGCGGTGCCGTACGAGAAGACTCGTTGACAACGCGGCACGGTTGACTCTGTCGTGCTTCGAGAGAAAAGACGCGCATAGAACATAAAAACACGCCAGCAGAGTTTGCTACACAGAGTGCGCCGTCATGTACACGCGAGGTTTTCTTTGGTCGGAGTAATTTTCACTTTCCTTGCACGTACACGTACACACACACACACACACACACACACACACACACACACACACACACACACACACACACACACACACACACACACACACACACACACACACACACACACACACACACACACACACACACACACACACACACACACACACACACACACACACACTCTCTCTCTCTCTCTCTCTCTCTCTCTCTTTTCTTTTTTTTTTATTCCATTCCACTTATTAGCGACGAGCTGCAAAAAGACGCAACACGCACTGTAGTAGAGCACATTCAGCAGTCCACGATGACTTCCCATATTGCCGGCACTACCTCCGCATCCTCTCAGCCCACATGCCTCCGACAAGGTTTAGTGCAGATTACATGCTTGGCGCCAAGAAAGCTCACAGCTCGAATCCCGCGGGTCACCTTAATGCAACGAAGTTTATTCTGGTGCCATTACCCCCTTGCCTCACTCCCTCCAGCATTTTATTCTCATTCTCTTCGTGTGTGTATGCAGAGAGGAGTCCGTGTGTACGTCGCAAACGCAGCGTTCAACTGCAAACGGGGCAACCCATTCCAAAGCGCGCGCTACAGAAGGAGGCTATACAGTAAACAGCGGGAAAGGTCGGCGCGGCAAACGGTCAATCCCAATCACGTCCGGTGCTTCGCGAACGCGCCTTTAAGTGCCACGCGCGGGACCCTGCGGCCAACGGGTGCGGAAGAAGACGCGGCCTAACGAGCTCAACGGCTCGGTGCTCTTGCCGGGCACGTCAGGGCTTCACGGCAGAAGCCGTGGCCGCGATACAGCAGGATCGTCTCTCGCTGATTGGGACGGGCGCTTAAAGGCCCCGTTCACCCGGATTCGCAGGCCCTCGTTCGTCGCCGCAATCGGTCTCGTTGTGGCCTGCCACGCGCACTTTCTAGACACCACGAAGAGGAAAGGTCCGAAGCGACGCTATCTAGCACAATAACCAAGAACAGAGTATTGTCTTTTATTCGTCTTTCCGAGCGAAATGTGCGCCCCGCCCCTCTCCTCCCCCACCGCTCCTATTCCCGTTGTTCTACAGAACCATGCCCCCTATGCATTCATTCGAGCGCAGTCATGTTAGCAAACAAATAAGCCGAAAAGAGTACGCCTAGCTGTGCGACACAAAGACGAGAGGAGGAGCAATTGAGGAGGCAGGACCATTTGCATGGCGCTTCTCTTCGATCGCCTAAATGAGGCCCGCCGCTCTAATTAAGCCAGGACGCCGAGACGACCGCGAGCGCCGTTAAGGGATCGGAAGGCCGCTCCGGGTGCTCAAGGCGGTTGTACACCGAGAATCGAATAGCAAGTAAACAAATACACAGTAATTAAACATACACTCTTCATGTGGGGAAACAATGCATACTGCTCTGAGGCGTGCCGTAGTGAAAGATTCCGCATTATTTCTGAACGCTCGGGGTAATTTAACTTATTTATACAACATATCACTAAAGACCGTCAGTTAGAGGGTATTACATAGGGAGGGGATACAGGCATATAATCAAAAGTAAACAAATAAACCACAATTACAAGAAACAACAAAACAGATAAAAGCATATAAATATTAGCAAAAATACAAAACAAAATTAAACATTCAAGCTTAAAAGAAAAAAACAAACAAAAAAAAAACATGAACAGAGCGGCAGACAGTAACGTTGATATAAGCTATACAATGTCTCACAAATAACGGCATGAAAATAAAACGAGAATTATTATTAACAGAAACAAAGACAGAGACCTGATGCACTGGTAAGTGAACAGAGAACACAAAAAGTTTAAGCAGAGGTAGTGGCAGCCAATAGATTATAAAATTCATCCGCATCAGTGACGGTAGCAACATGTGAAGGCAGAGCTTGACCTAGATCTGGCTGTATACGCGCAAGAACCCTTGAATTTCGGCTCCAGAGGCCACGAGTCCACGACGTGTCCGGAATTCGAACTCGCGACCGCATTCTAAGCAGTAAAGCCTCACAGCAGAAGCGCCAAAGTGGCAGAGCAGAAAAAGGCGCGCCCGCACGAGTGCCACGCGAGAAATAAAGGCCGGTGCAGTCTCACCAGTCCGCTTCTGACGGTGACGTAAGAAAGCGGGAAGAAGAATGCGAGAGAAAGAGAACGGGATTGAGGGTATATAAGGGCTAGAAGGGCGTGATTTGCGCGCCATCTTGCGCAAGCCGCTCAGAGAGGAAATTCATGTCCTCCTGGGTTCGCTTTAATGAGCCGCAGTGTGTGAGAATGTAACTATAAAGGCGTCCCAGTTTCTTGACCCTGCCACCCCAAAAATATTAGTAATGAGAATGAGTTGTACCTTACACGAATGACATCCCAGTCTGCAGCGTCAAACCTGAGCGCGAATCTTTCCAGATGGTCTTAAGAAAAACGCACTTCGTTAAGGAAGTGCGTGCGGTTCAAGCCCAGTCTTCTTCGCACCGGCAGTGCTCCTGCATCCTTCCTTATTCAGTAGACTGTAGCCGTATAAGACCAAAAGTTCTGAAATCTCATCTCGAGGGACGAGGAAGAAACTGCCCCTGAGTACTGCGGGTCTTTCGAGTTTCGGAGGTGGCGGTAAAACAACGAACGTTTTCGCCGATATCACATTACAGGTGACATAAATTTCCAATACACAGCCCCAGCCCCATTAGAGCAGCGCTGAGCCGATGGCCTGCAGGGAACTTGGCATTTTCCAGGCAGTGAGGCGTTCATTCCAAACAGTCAGGCAGCGAGATCTGTATTGAAAAGAGCTCAGCAAAACATATCGGTCAAAATCAAACCTTTCGCTTTTGTAAATGATGGCCTGCCCAGGCCGATAACGACTCGACCACAACAGTGATGAAAGATTTTAACAGCCGTATACACCGTCGGACACGTTGCAATACGCTTGTTTAGAGTTGCTTTTGCAACCGGAACTCTCGATCGCTGCTAAAGGACGCTGCACACAATAGATCGGAACGAAATAAAAAAGGTAGCACTCAGATCTATGGCTGGGACGGCTACGGTTCCCTCCATGAAACTGATTGTTCACCTGCTGCTAAAAACGAGATAGAGACAAAGAGAGAGAGGAGAGGGGGGGGGGGGGGGGGAGAGAGAGAGAAAACAGCTGGCGTTGCGGGACAGCTTGCATGTTATAAATACATCAATATAACAACACTAGCTCATCCCGAGCCCCACCCACCAGCTGTTGAAAACCTTGCTCGAGCGTAGTTGCATGGGGAAGACACGCGCGCGTCACTCAGTGGTTTGTACAGCTGATTCCGGCCGCGGCGGGCCGCATATAAACGGAGGCGAAAGGACGCCCTTATGCTGCTCGATGTCCAAGCAAGTTCGAATCTCTGGCGGCAGAAATCAATCCGAAGTTCTCACGGCACTTTCTCCCCCTTTTCGTCGCCTCCCCCACCTATTCTCACAGCGCGGTTGGAGGGCTCGCCCTGAGTCGCACTGTGCCTTTCTCCTCACAACAACCAATTATTATTCCATTGTCAGGGACAAAGGAAACGGCACGCTCGCTCTGCCCTGTGCTCTCGGTGGCCCGAGTGCATGTGCCGCGGACGTCCTAGCATCTGTCCTGTCTCGGACCACGTAACAATATTATCATTAATATTTCCGAATGCACTGTCATTAAATGAAATGCAAAAGGCAAAATTCAAACGGGAACACAAAAGAAACAAAGCTGGTTGGTTAAGAAGCACCAACGAGGTTCGTCATCAGTTTCGAAAAGCGGCAGTATCAACTTCGAAGCGACGGTTAACCACACGAGTATTTCCCTTAGCTAAAACTTTATAGCGACGCCAAGGTGCATGCTTGATTTGTGCACGTATCTCGCGCTACCTTTATCGTTTTCCAGTTGGGCGCGTGCACACCCGTGATCACGTGAATAATAATAATAATAATAATAATAATAATAATAATAATAATAATAATAATAATAATAATAATAATAATAATAATAATAATAATAATAATAATAAAGTGGTTTACAGGATCTCGAAGGCGCAGTATCTGTCACACTTTTTCTGTGGACACTTGAACCACGCCGTGAGGGAAGGGAGGAAGGTGGGAGTGACAGCCGAGAGAACGGATGCCTTAGTGGAAAGGTTCCGAATAATTTCGACCACCTGGGGATCTTTAAAGTGCACTGACATCGCACAGTCCACTGACGCCTCTTCGTTTCGCCTCCATTGAAACGTAGCCGCCGGCGGTCGGAGTGAACACGGGTGCTTCGGTACAGTAGTCGGGCATCTATCAGGTGAACATGCACACGCAGCTTTTTCCCGCGGAACCTTTCTCACCTTTACTGTTTTTTTAACACTTACAATGAACGTCACACGTGTGAAGGTATGTAAGTACATAGGTTGTCGGTTCAAATCATTAGCGCAAACTAGCCTCTTACTTCACTATAGCAGATGGATACGCGGGATCGAATCCCGGCCTCGGCGGCCGCTTTTCGGTGGAGGCGAAAAGCAAGGCGCCCGTGTGCTGTGCGATGTCAGTGTTGTTGTTGTGGCTGTAAGAAGGAAAAGAAAATGCATGGGCCTGCTACTGGCTCTGTAGCTGAGCCACCTCCGCTACCTCGTGCAGACAGAAGAGTAAATAGAGAAGAAAAACAGAAGAGGGACAGAAAGACGCACACCGCAATAACAGGCATCGTCCACCACCGAAGCTGTGGCGGGTGCAATGACGGCCTACAACAGATAAAAATTCTGTGGCAGGCTAGCCACCGCCGCAAGCAGCGGTGACCTACCTGTCAGGGGAGTGCACGTTAAAAAACCCCAGGTGGTCGAAATTTCCGGAGTCCTCCACTACGGCGTATCTCATAGCCTAAGCCGCTTTGAGACGTTAAAACCCCACAACCAAACTAAAACGAAACGAAATGGTATGACGCCGCCTTGAACGCTTTGCAAAGAACGGTTACGTCACAGTTAATAATAATAATTGGTTCACGGGAAGGGAAAGGCGCAGTATCTGTCACACTTGCCATGTGGACACCTGAACCGCGCCGTAAGGGAAGGGAGGAAGGTGGGATTGAAAGTGGAAATAGAGAAAGGGGAGCCGTAGTGGAGGGCTACGGAGTAATTTCGACCACCTGGGGATCTTTAACGTGTGCTGACATCGCACAGCACACGGACGCCACTTCGTTTCGCCTCCATCGAAACGCAGCCAACGTGGTCGGGTTCGAGCCCGGGAACTCCGGACAGTAGTCGGGCGTCTTACCCCTGCACCACCCCGGCGGGGCTTACGTCACAGTTTTGGTAAGAAATTAGGTGATAATTGCGGTCGGCGCTCCCTGCTCACACTTCCCTCGTACGCTGCTCAATGGGCTATTAAGGATTTCGCCTTAAAAACAGTCAACACAGACGCCGCCACGTACCGCCCACAGCGGTCAGTATACGCACGACGAATACGGCTCCGCACCGCTACGCGACCTGTTGCGGAATTCAAATGCTCACACGCGGCCACAATGCCGAACGGCGAGGCAGGGTTTCAGGCAAGTACTGCAGTTTTCCTTGATTCCCTATCTATATGGTTGTTGCTCAAGCAAAGTTTTCTTTCCTTTTTTTTTCGCCACACACGTACGTAGCTGCCCCCCGTCTCATGTACTGAGAACGGGTCTATATATAGTTAATACTCGTATGTCATCAACGGCAAAGAATATTCTTCTACTTGCATAACTTGCAAAGTTATTTCATTCGTGCTGCAGCCCCTTAGCTAGATATCAGTGTTGCGTCTTTTAACAGTTATAGCTTCAACTCCGTAATTTATCGCACCTAAACGCAGCGCAATCGCTCGCGCTTCAATTCTGTAGCGCAGCTACGCTGTTCGTATTCGATCCGATTGAGGAGCTACACTATTCGTATTCGAAACGGTTCGGAAAGAACACTCGTCGCGCGCCCGTAGTAAATGCGTGGTCAACGCTTACGCTTGCTCTCGCCGAGTTTCGCAGCTTACGCGGCTCCTAGCCTTCTTGTTTTTTTTTTTTTTTTTTTTTTTTTTATTCCGCTGCAAGCGCCTAACTCTTCGCACTTACCATCTTATTACAATGCTCCAAACAAAGCGGCACAAACATTATTCTCATAAAAGGACGCCGGTGCACTCAAATTTTCCGGCTGCACTGGGGAAAGATAGGAATAGAACGGGCATTGAAACAGAAAATGCCGTTGCCGCTGAAATGGCAGAACTTGTTCGATCTTGTTGTAGAATGAAGCAGCGCAAATAAAATGGAGCATCAAGCAAAGAAAACAAACGCACTAGCGCTGGTACAATACGAGCTCGCCCATTATGCTATGTTGCTGCTATACGATCCAACTTGATGTGGTAGTTCTGCGGCGGTATTGCTGAGCCGCTGACCCCGATATGCTGAAAGGGGCCACGTCTACTGGCTCGCACACATCTTTATTCGCCGATCCTGTTTGCGTGGTGCCACTGCGCATTTACAGAGCTGGGCCACCGCCTTGAGCCGTGATGTTTTTTTTCGTTTTTTTTTTTCGTTTTTTTTTTTTTTTTCGTTGCAATGCTTCACGCCTTTACGAAGCCTGAACATGGCAGGAGGGGACTTAATTACTTCATCCTCTCGGTGCGTTCTATGCGATTTTTCTAAGATCAAAACTGATAAATGTTCACCGAATTCAATTTCTGAAATTCGGCATCAAAGGACAAAGCTAAGTACCCTTGACAAGCACGGAGTCGGTGTTACGCTGAGCCAAACGGCGAAATTTAACAAAGCTCATTTTGAGCAGTGACTTGATCAATTAAGTTCTTATAGCGTCCGTTAGTGACGTGCTTTTTTCAACGGCCTTTTGGTTAAGTGGCCTCCACGCACAATTCTTCCGTAACAGAGAGTAATTTCTTTTTCGTGGTTGTCTGAACAAAAAGCTAAGTATCTGATCAAAATATGAGCTCAAGAATTTCAATACCTTTGGCCTGTTTGGTATGGTCAAATATTAAAAACTGATTTCGTTTACTGTTCAGCAAGTTCAGAGTAGTAGTACAAACGACGCCTACCCTGGCCCATATATAGATAGCAACTGCTGCTTATTAAGTTACATTCTACTAAGAAGAAAGCCGTTCTGTAATATAAGAAGAAAGCTGTTCTATAATAAGTACGTCCATTTGTGCTTTAAAAACTCGTCTATGGCGGTTAACAAATAAACCGCACAGGAGTACCACGCGTTTTCACCGAAAACAAAAAAAAAAAAAAAAAAAAAGTCCAACCCTTCGCTGGTTGGACTTCTGTGTTCAGATTTCCTAGCAATGAATAGATGCATTGCTGCATTTCGATGGAGGCGAAACGAAGAGGCCTCCGTGTGCTGTGCGATGTCAGTGCACGTTAAAGATCCCCAGGTGGTCGAAATGACTCCGCAGCCCTCCACTACGGCTCCTCTTTCTCTCTTTCCACTTTCACTCTCACCTTCCTCCCTTCCTTTACGGCGCGGTTGAGGTGTACACAGAAAACAAGTGAGACAGTTACCGCGCCTTTTCCTTCCTATTAATCAATGTTTTTTTGTTTGTTTTTTACAGAGGTGTTACATTCCATGACCTCAGTCAATTGAATGGTAAAAACACCGGAACCGGATGTCACTACCACTTCCGGCGTTTCCAGCAATCAGATAACGACGCAAACTCGTAATAAGGACCCTGACCGTGCACTACAGCGACTCCAATTTTGAGATGTCCTCCCTTACCTCGCAGTAATTAATTGCAGTGGCCTATCAAAAGACCACTGCAGTTATGCAAGACCCCTGCGGTTAACTGTTCTTGGTCCCCGCGAAAAAGACCTTTGCTGAGCGACGGTGGTTTTCCTACGTCAGTAGCTACATAGAATAACGTCCCATACTCAAATTAAGAACGTTGGGAAAGGTGAATAGAATTAGAAAAAAAAAAGAAAAAAAAAACGCTTTAGAACGAGGAAAGTTGACACGTTCGCTGCTCGTAAACCAGCGTATCTGCTGCGAGTGAAGAACTCAGAGCTGCTGAATTTTGCCGGAGATTAAACTCGCATCTCGATCTGAAGGCGGCTACGGTTTCGGTTGACCGCTGCGCGCCAACAGAGGGGACGATGATGGAAAGAAATTAGAAAAACAACGGACCGGCGGGTCGAGTCAACACCACCTCCATCCGCCACTTCCGCATCACGAAAGCGTTTCAGCGAGTCGCCCACGGCTGCGCGCATTGCGGTGGCTGTCGCAGATATAAAACAGGGACAGGCGTAAGATACAAATTGTCATGCTGAACCTTACTTCTGAGCTGGCATACAGCGATCGCGCACATGCATTGCTGGGCGCTAGCACACGCATGATCGAATGAACGATGCATGAGAATGTGTTATATTGTGATATATCCGTGCGGAGAAGCGCGCTGCGGCGCGGTTCCGCGACAAAAGCAGCACTGCAGGTTCTGCAACGGAGCACGTTTCATGCATATGACTACGAAGAAAAATCACTGCATTGTAAAAGCAGCAATCATTGTATTTATCCATACTATATACTAGCATTTCGCGCATGTTGGGCGCGCGCTGTGTGCAGAAGATACATTTAATTGGCAATGAAACCTGCAAGTACTTGCAAATTTGCAAGAAGAGTATTCGAATACAATTTTTTTTTTTTTTTAATTTGGAAAGAACAGAAGAAAAAAAAGAATCTGCGTGCAGATATAACACACCGCAAAACGCGCTCATGAGCACGCCGACTACTCCGCATGCACGGAGCAAGAAACCACACATGCAATCAGGGTGGTAGAAACTACCGTCGAATAAAACAACCCGACAGCTGACGCGCGCGACATGCAATAAAACGCTAAAGCTAAAGCTGAAGTACAAACTATTATCTATGGCAATCGCGTCATCTGAAATGAAAATGCGCAGGTCGAACCGAGATTTCAGATGAAATGATATTTGCAACGAATATCATAACCTAAGCTAGACGCACGGAAACAAACGGTGATGTTATAGCGGCTGAAATGATCAGCTCAGATTTCCAGAGTATCTGCAAAACTGTCCTCACCTCACTAGTGGGTCATTTGGCAGTTCGGCGATCGGGCTTCCTTGCAGCTCTTCAGAGTTGTCCGAAGCTTGGTGCAGTCAAGCTTGAGCTTCGATCATGGCACAAATGCAACGGGTTTCACATCGATTTGGCACGCAGACTCGGGTGTTGTGAGCACGAGCGATTAATTTTTGCACCATTAAGTCCTACGCGAGGTGTGGGGAAAATTCGGGAGTATAAATGAACACCACTCACGAGTGCTACGCGCCAGCGCTAGCACACATACACACACGCCCACAAGGCCGTTACCAGACGACAACTGGCGAGGACAACTCCAATCAATAAGAAGCCGCCAAAATCAGACGCTACGTGACGCCACTACACGCTATTTCTCGTACTATTTTTTGGTGACGCTTACGACTAGCCTGATTTATAAAAATGTAAATACGTATTGATTCAGGTACGTGAAGAACATGAAAACGCATATTAGTTTTTTTTTTTTTTATGTACTGTACTTTGAGCTTTTCATGACGTGCGCAACGGCGCCAAGTTTGAAACACATGTTTGGTTAACTTCGGGCTTCAAATTTGCTTTCAGTGGCTATTTCTGGACCCAGTAAGACAAAATAAACGTAATACATAAGGAAACTTGCTTTACAAGTTCGCCTGAATGCGCACGAAAGAAAACATCAGGAAACTTGCTTTACAATTTCGCCTGAATGCGCAAGAAAGAAAATAGTTGTTTACACAGATTAGTTACCGAATTCAAGTCATAGCCTAAGGAGGCTATGTTCAAGTGCGTTTAGTAATATGGGAGGACTAAAAATCAGCCACTCAAGCCAGCAGCCATACGGCTACAAGGGAAGGCTATACAGCTTCTTTTGATACTTCTAAAGAAAAATTTGTCCTCGTCTGAAGCTTGAACCCGGGGCCACTGCGTGTGCGGGGCAGTCGCTCTACAAAGTGAGCAAACTATAGGACGGCCCCATTTTACCGCGATAGCGTTTAGAGGCCCCGTTCATCGAAAATCCGGCTTTAGCGGCAGTCCGCCAGCGCTGGTGTTGAGCGAAAAACCACGAACATGACACTGGCAGGTGATGGCTGGCAGCTGACACAGCCGCGCACTAACTGGGCGTAGGTTTGCCTGTCATTACATTTTGCAGCAGCTGCCAACTCGGGCCTCTCCTTTCCGGTCAAAATCAGCCTGCGAGAACCCTTGCAATCACATTACCCTTAGGCCACGCAGGTACGTTCATACGACTTGGTTAATGCGGGGCTTTATAAGTGAGCTGGAAGCCTACATAAGCCATGCCTATGTACGATATCGCGTCATAACCCTAAATACAGGGCTTATGTGCGCCCATAATTATTTTGAAATAAGAAAAGTGCGCAAAATACATAAATCAAATAATAAAACTGTCCTAACCTAAGAATGACCCATGAATAAGCCCCTACTCCCAAGTTGCATCAGGCACAACTTCTCATCAGGCACATCTTGCACAACTTCATGGCATCTTTTTTAAGATTTCGCAAAGACAGCACAGGCAATGGTGAAACAAAATTGTGGTCCATATAAAATGCAGCCTTAGTTATCACAGTGGCTCCTGTGCTGTAGCCAGCATTTTTATGGTACCACCAGTTCACAAAAAAACAGTTTCATTAAGGCTGAACAGATCTTATTTACTGCCAGGTCTCAGAATGTGGTGGTTGCCGGGGAATGTTGATGTAAAAGTGAACCGAAAACCCTTAGACCTACCCTTACAATATAAAAAATGACATGTTAGCCACACCCTTTGCAGCATTCTGCGAGATTCTTATGTCAAGCTTTCTTTCCAGACTGCATAGCTCTCTGTTGGTCTGGCAAGTATGCACTTTAAGACAATAAGCAAAATTACATCCTAATATATTCAGGAATATTATTAAAGAACTATAGACACCTCATTTATGGGTTCGTGTTTTATCATTTGGAATGGTGCCTAAAACATAACTGTACACGGATCACAACGTCACATTCGCCTACGACTGCTGAATAATTTATAATCGAAGTTTGTATCTCACCTGTTTCTGTTTCAACAGCCAAGCTGTGATGTCACATTCAAGCATAGGTCACGTGAGGGATGAAAATACAGCGATGTAGTCATTGCTGTGTCATTTGAATTTGCTACGATAAAGCCAGCCTGCCTCAAGAACAGGAATCACTACAAGTGAAGAATGAGCAATTATATCGCTGTTTTTTTCATGCCATACATCAAGACATGATTGTGACTCATTTTAATGGATACATAGTGAAGAATGCTCATTATACCAATAAATTCCAATAATACTCCAAAAATTAACAGTAGTAGTAAAAAATCCGTTCGCTCATATAGGGGACCCGTATCGCCCTGGATGACGAGGCATATTTTAGCAGTATTGCAGCAGAAGGACTTTTGGTATCACAAATGGAAACAGCATAAGGATAATAGCTATTACCTTGGTCAGTATAAAAAAATGCGCAATCAATCAGTGGCACTCATGCGTAAACGGAAAAAAGAATACTACACACATTTAATCGAACAGAGCTCCGGTAACTCTAAAAAACTGTGAGAAATAGTGAACGGTGTTATAGGCAAACCACACAAACAGACGTTTCCTGACGTGGTTGATCAGAATGTTGTAAACAGCTTTAATTCATATTTTACTACCGTTGGAATTTCTTCAGGTACCAGTTTAAATGACACAGATATAAATTCTTTCTTACCGAACCCACTCCCAAATTCCTTTTTTATGAATGACATTGAACTTAACGAAATACATTTAACGTTGGTATCTATGGATAGTAATAAAGCTGCAGGTATGGATGAAATTACAGTATGTATGTTAAAAGAAAACATCGATATCCTCGGTCCTATATTGTGCCATGTCCTCAACCACTCACTGCAAACCGCCAAATACCCAACGTCGCTAAAAACAGCCCGAGTTGTCCCGATATACAAAGACGGTGATCGCTCAAACCCTTCTAGTTATCGACCAATATCTGTGCTCAGTGCCATTATTATACTTTTCGAGAAAATCCTTGCAAACAGAATTAAGAGATTTATAGAGAAATACAACATAATTTGCCAACAGCAACACGGTTTTCGGCCGAATCATTCAACGTCATCAGCTGTGCAGTCATTAGCCCAGATTATAAACAGGGCTTCAAATAATAACAAACTTGTGGCTGTAGTCTTTTTAGATTTAAAAAAGGCTTTTGATATGGTCGACCATTCCATCCTTCTGTACAAGCTAAAGCACTATGGTTTTAGGGAACGGATTTTCGAGTTGCTTCCTTTAATGAACGTCATCAGGTAACTGTCATGAATAATGTCTCATCGTCACCACAACCTATACGTACAGGCATGCCCCAAGGGTCTGTTCTGGGCCCAATGCTTTTTTGGGTATATGTTTCCGACCTTCCACGTGCCTTAAAATTCGGAGAAATGCTGATGTATGCCGATGACACCGCTATAATTAATCACAGGCAATAGCATCGAGGAAATACAGGCTAAAGCAAACGTCGATTTGGCAAACATTTCTGAATGGTTTTTAGCTAACAAGCTTTCTGTTAATGTCAAGAAAACAAAATATACCATATTTCACTCTTGTAGTAAACAAGTAGATACCAACTCTTTTAGCATTAGCATTAACAACTCCGTACTAGAATATACACCTTATTTTAAATATCTTGGTGTAATCTTTGATAGGCATCTGCACTGGCAGAATCATTTATTAGCAGTGGGGGCGAAGGTGGCATCCGGGTGCTATAAACTACTGCAAGCACATGACTTCTTTGACACAAATACACTGCGTATTTTATATTTCTCCTTTATCCACAGTCATCTCTCATACTGTCTGGAATCATGGGGGTGGACGTACGACAGCTATCTCGAGCCGATCAGAAAATTGCAGAAATGATCGTTACGAATCATAACACATTCTAAACTGGATCACCCCAGCAAACCATTATTCCGCGACCTACAGATACTACCCTTCGATTCACTGCGCCAGCTAAAAACAGCAACTGTAGTTAACAGCATCGTAAGATGTAACCACCCCTTTCATATATCCCTTTTTCATACATCATCACATACTACCAGAAATGCAACATTAGGAAACTTTAATTTACCGCCTACCCATAATGTGTATGGAGAACGACAGCTGTCTTTCATAGGTGCTAAGATATGGAACACTCTACCACAAGAAATAAAATACGCTCAAACTTTCGCGTCTACAGCTAAAACATTTTTTCAGCGCATGCATTATATGTGATACTAATACTGTGCACCGTTGGCATCTGATATATTACTGTAATTTAGCACGCACAATGTTTTTTCTCTCTCTTTTTTTTTTTTTTTTAAATGAAGCGATTGTTCCTTGTTCTGCTTGCTTTTTAAAATTTGTATTGATGTATACATCCTACTCCCCGCTATTCCTAGTTTGTATTATGCATGTGACGAAGTGTCTGCATTATTGTATTTCATTTCTTGGACCCATAACTAGCCTATGGCTACGGGTCTAAACAGTGTTGGACACATCTTTATTGTATTTTCAAGAAAAATAAAGAAAAAAAAAGAATAAGTGCCAAATTTGGTCCCTCCCGATGCAATAAGTTTTAAACCCTAAGGATTACAGCTGCACAAATGGCAGGGATATTAACTGCTGTGAAAAAAAAAAAGCAATTGGTGAGTGCATTTTAAATCACTTAGGAATAGACTACCAAGCCAAGAGACACAGGTTTGATTCTGGCCCCAGCAGTAGCATTTCAGTGCAGGACGCCAGGTGTCTGTGTACTGTGTGATGTCAGCGCATGTTAAAGGACCCGACTCAAGTGGCCAAAATTATCCAGAGCCTCCTACTATGGCATCTTTCAAGGCCTCTGTTGCTTTAGGACGCCAAACTCTGCAAACCAATCATAAACCAACCAGAGATGATGCATTTATTTTTGTGCTCATCATTCAACAAAATAAATATATTGTCAACAATGCCATCAACAGACATTTTTTGAGAATTATCAACAATTTTCATTCTGTAAGCCCACAACTGGAGTAAAAAAATCAGGCCTTCAAAAACAACTTCAACAAGTTAACAAGTACTGTTGAGTTACTGGCAATACAGAAGTAGGAGAAGCCATCACAACAAACAGGCTGCACAGACAGCATGAATTCTAACAAAAGGTGCGTGCATACCATATACTATACATCAGGAGAAAAATGTTCATAAAAATTTGCACGTGACCACAAATATCTTTTCCTCACAATGTAGGTGAGATGGAATTTCATTAAAGTGGTTGCACACAAAAGTGCAGACTGCAGCTTTCTATTTCTAAATGCATAAGTTATCCACAAGAATATTTATTTTATCATGACATCCATCGTCTAAAAATATTAATTGCCCACTCATTTTTCACCTCACGGCTCTTTCACTTAAGATATGCATATATTCATGTCCAACTTGACCACTAAAAGCTCCTGAGATGATTAAAAAATGAATATTTAAAAACAGGAATCTGAAATCCAGACAGGCCAGCGGCCACATGGAAAGAAATAACAATATTATACAAAAAAATCAAAGAAGGAGCAAAGCTTAAAAGACAGCAGTGCTCTAAATCACATAGTATTTCATCATTACTTTTTTTATCCATCTTTGAGTGCAGTGATTTCCTCTTTAGTGCAAACTCAAACTGAAATTATTCATCACTGCTGAGGCCAGTGTTTGCTCCTTTAAAGCGGAAGAAGGTGAGCCTGAGACCTGTCTTAACACTCCGAATTGTGAATGAACAGCACCGGTCACAGCTGTCACACAGACACACACACACAAAAAAAAAAAAAAAAAAACTGCGAGAGCCACACGTGTTAGTGAGTGCCACCAAAGCAGAAAAATTGAACTTCATAGTTTACATAACGTCATGTCAATCTCATATTACTCATCAAATAAGAAAAATAATGGTTACTGACTATTGGAGCCACTAAAAAGTGAAACCCTCTAACAGCCCAGACATGCAGCCAGTAGCGACGAGATGCAATCTACATTTTCATCTGCCACCACTGCAATTCGAATTCTTCATTCAGGCTGCATGTTCAAGTTGTGAAGAAAGCCTGCTTTTTTGCAGCTGCAGCATTATGTATTTTCCCCCCAAGCTATACACCAGGGGATTAACAAAGAAGCCTTAAAAACACAACAAAAACAAATTTTTAAATATGGTGCGAGTCTGAATGGAAGGCTAGGTGATCAAACATCACATGTACGATCTTTTATAAAATATTTGGAAACAAATTCAGTTAAGTGTGTTGAATGTGTCAGCCTCAAGAAATCATACGTACGACAGAAATACACAATCAAGTTCCTGCAAAACTGAATACAGGGTGAGTTGGTGGGAGCTAAGCATTTTGCACAGTGCTAAAAAAGAAGACCGGGGAAGAAACACACACAGACAAACCAAGCGCTGACTAACAACTGAATTTTTTTATTATTAACTCGTGCTTAATAAGGTTCATGTGTTGCCTCACACAGGCACACACGGCATGAAAAAACACACACACACACAAACCAAGCGCTGACTAACAACTGAATTTTTTTATTATTAACTCGTGCTTAATAAGGTTCATGTGTTGCCTCACACAGGCACACACGGCATGAAAAAACACACACACACTCACAAGAAAAACAAAACAGACAAGCCAAACCACACGTACACATAAACTCACTGCACTGGTAGATTGTCATGAAGATAATCCACTTCTATCTGGTGTAATGCCACCTAAGGTTTAGCAGCACGCGAGGTGCTCGATGTGGCGATCAGATATGCCTCCACTATCTCCCGGCACACTTGATCTCTGTGTCGAAAGACATCAGCACGCCCCAAATCCGTTGCACATACAATATTATTTTCTTGTATGTACTTTATACACAGGGGTCTTGTATAAAGTACCTGTCTCGTGTGGGAAAGTTTATTATGGACAAACTGGAAGGTGACTCAATCTCCGCCTGACAGAACACGAGAAGTCATTGGTGACCTCAGCTACCCCTCCAAATCTTATGGTTCATTGTCGCTACTGTAGCAAAGAAAATACTTTCGTATGTGCACCGGACTTGGGGCATGCCGATGTCGTGTTTCGACAAAAAGATCAAGTGTACCGGGAGATAGTGGAGGTCACATCTATTGATCGTCACATCAAGCACCTCGCGTGTTGTTAAACCTTCGGTGGCATTACACGAGATAGAAGTGGATTATCATCATGGCAATCGACCAGTGCAATGAGTTTATACACACGCACGTTTTGGCTTGTCTGATTTTTTTTTTGTGTGTGTTTTTCATGCCTTGTGCACCTGAATGAAGCAGCACTTGAACCTTTTTAAACCAGAGTTTTTAATAATGAAAAATTTGGCTGTTAGTCAGCACTTGGTTTGTCTGTGTGTGTTTCTTCCCCGGTTTTCGCTTTTCATGCTGTGCAAAATGCTTAGGTTCCTGCTGTTGCACGGTATGATAGCTGTAAGCCAGTCAATGAATTCTTCACCAGTGGCCCTTATGTGACCTCGCAAACTAAAAAGCTACCTCCGAAACATTGAACGTCACGAATGTAACGCAAATACAAACAGAAACAGATGCATGGTTTTGCTAATTATCAATCAGCTAAATTAATTCTGTTCAAATGCCATTCACATATTAGTGCACTGCAACTATAACTACATGTATATTACAATGCCAGCATTTTTTGTGCACACTTACTCGGTGAAGTACAGCAGACTCCCTTTAAGACATACATCAGGGGACAAGAAAACCTCTTCACCTTATCAGACGCTCATCTTCATAGAAGTGCCAAGATATGTGAGCATGCTAGCTGTGTCCAAATACCTCATTTACAGTAGAACCTTGTTGATATGTTTTATTAAAAATTCGGGGGAGAAAACGCATTATCTAGAAAAACGTATCATCCGAACTGCCTGATTTTGAAAAATTTAACTGCTGGATAAGGTACAAAGGCCGCATAAAAGTGTACATCAGCATTTATACACAAATTATACACTGCTCTGTCTTCTAGCTCTTGCAAAATTCAGTCCGTATTTGTGTTGTCCTCAGCGGGGAAGAGATTTAGCAACAAATCCAGTTCATATTAGGCAATGACGAGTCGGGATCACTTCCTTGGGTGTTTCCGGACTATCAGCAACATGTGGGAAGGCCATCGCAATGGCTTAACAGTTGCAGAATTTTTGCTCATGTGCCCGTCTCCCTGACCCGGCCCGCTGCTCGTAGGCAAAAATAAGTTAAGGAAACCAACTGTGGTAGGTGAACGCCGCAGACCAGTTTCTCATGTTGCGAGTGTTCCTTTACACATGTCCAGTTGATCACAAAATATATTATACGGCCATAATTTGTAGAAATTTCTAATGCTGTAACCGGGAAATTGTGTTATCCGGGAACAACTTAACCGGGAGAAAAATGATGTAATTCAATGGAAGATGTTATACTGACCACAATTTTGAGATGAAAAGGGAAATCGTATGAACCTGGAACGTATCAATGAGGTTCTACTGGTACTCGCATAATGAACCTACTTTTTGTTTTTTAAAGAAATATTGACCTCACTTTGAGCGGAGGGTTCATTATGCGAAAAAAAATATTTATTTTTTTTTGAGAGCCGCTTATCACCCCACCCATCAGTCACGAACGAAAACACATGGACAGCCATGATTATAATGCCGCCTTTTAGCATAAACCTTCAGTTATAAGTCAGCGCTGTGTGTGTGTCTCGTTTTCTTTTCTTGTCCCTGTGTAGCTTGCTCTGTTCTGCCTTGAGATGAACCAACTAGCCCGCCATGTCTTTATTCAGTTTGCTTCAAAAGTCATACATCTGCTGCTATCATGCATTCCAATATGATTTTGTGGCAGTGGAAGGCGGTCGCCTCAGTCGCAGCATGATAAAGTGAACATACTAAAAACTGGGCTTGCGCAAACGAACGAGCTGAGCAAGCCACCGCTGGCACTCCTGTCAAGGTCGCTGACACTACCAAGTTTGCCCTCCACCCCCAATCCCACCAGGTCAAAACATAAACATGTCGTGATCTTAATGCAGCATCTTCGCGTGCCAAAAAATGCGACACGGATTGCGATGACGGGAAACAGAGGGACGCGCTAATGGCCAACATTTTTTTTTCAAATCACCAGCTGTTTCATCTCACTGCATCCAAAAGCAGTTGCTTGTTTTTGGTGTGCGTGATTGTGTGCGTTCTTTTTTTTTTTCCATTCTGCTCCTAACGCTTCAAAGGTGCTCAGCAGCAGTGTAACTGTGCAGCTGTCCCCTACCTCACTGCTTCCAAAGCACAGCTGTTATCAGTTGCATAAGCAGGCACAACACATGCCTTGCTACCTGCTGCAGGTAGTGCACGTGGCACCAAGGTTTGTCGTATCTGCGCATCGCAATAACGCATGTTGTGACACCACGTGAGTAGAAAATGCAGCCCCAGAGATTTCAATCCCACAATTCAGTTAGCGGGTGCACTCTGCATATACACGCCTTTAAGCTTGCGTCGGGCAGTGCTTGGCATACGACGCAAGCAATGATGGCATCTGACGATGTCAGTTCAGTTCTTTATGCTAGTGCTGACATGAAGCTACCTTGGCCTTTTCTGTGCCAGGTGCTTTTCTTTCCCCACATGAAACAGTTTGTCTTAAACAAATTTTTTTACACCGAGTCCCGTGAGATAGCAACCAAACGCTTACATTGTTCACCTTATATGCGAATTCGTCTTAATGGGAGTCTACTGAATTAAGTTACCTATTTTACAGAAAACAAAGCAAGAAACACTCACGACCTAAAAATGCACAACAAGGGAGCACAGGCTTTGTTTCATAGTCAAATCACAGCTTTATCTAAAAGTGACATCGTGGCATTTACAACTTTGCTTAAAAAAAATATAGAACATGCAAGGCAACAAAGCACTTGACAATCAGAAAAGTGATAGTACTGGTGAATATCTCTGAAGTAAAACTCCTCGCATGTCTACTTATTACGAGAAGAAAGATTTTTTGCTTTCTGTACAAATTTAAGGTCTCAGCACCCACAATATGATTCTTTCGTTAATCTCTCATGATTCAAAAGCAATTTGGTGCAACAATCTTTGCAGCAGTACACCAAGAAGCCTTGGGCAGGGAGGTGGGCCCAGGCACTACTGGATACGTGACATCTTGAGCGGACAGGTGGCTGACACAGTGAGGAAGAAAGGCCCTTCCTGGAATGGCTTGAATGTGGACGGGATGACGTTGTACACACCAGCAGGCACACGCTCCAGTTCCAACACAGTAAAACCAGACCTGAGAAGAACAGTGAGAGTCACAACAGACTTTAAGGCCTAGGAGAGGATGGCCAGGTTGCATCAGGCTGAGAAGAATAGTGACGAAAGGTCGTGGATACTAAAAAAAAAGTTTCACCAATGATTATAACAGTATGTTGAGACTACTTCATGGCAACATGGAAAGCAGGCCCTTTTTAGGAGAATTCTAACTAATGAGCTAACATGAAAAGGATACTAACAGGTACTTTCAATGGGTAAAAAAAAAAAAAAAATGAGAAGAGAGATCAGTGCCAAATCTTGTGTGTTGATATGTCCAGTTATGGGAGGAAAGTCACGACTACCATGTTAGGCAGCCTGCAGGACCATGGACTTCTAAAAGCTCCCAGTGACGAAGCGCAACTGAATCGAGAATTACACTACGGGAAAAATACAATGTCTCTGTGATCGAAAAGCACGGATCTTATTGATTTGTCCATCTATATCATCTCTAACGTGAAAACATCAAACATATCTGTGACCAGTAAAACAAAAGTTCTTTCAAGCCTCCAATATTCTGTGATGTTCAATTACATGCTGCAAGCATTGACAATGTAATGATACCATTAGTGCATATCATTGCCCTATAGCACAGTTCACTAGGAAGCATTATGAGATGATAGGCTCAGGCAAGCAAAGCGTACTGGCCATCTTTGTTCTTACTTAATGACGGGAGATAATGTGAATTCATCTTCTTCACTTTAGTGTTTATACCTTAGTTTGTTTGGATCATGAGATTGAAATCCATGAGTATTTATTTATTTGAACATACTGCAGGCCCTTTTCGGGCCCATGCAGGAGTGTTTACAATGCATCACTGTGCTCAAACAGAGTAAAAACAAAAAATACAGAGATGTTCTCTGATCCACACACAAAGAAAGTGTAGGAGAGAATTAAACAGAAAAGTCAATTTTTTCGATATAATTAAGAAACATTTCCACGGACGTACACTTCACCGCATCTTCAGGTAATTTATTCCAATATGATGTCACAGAAAATGCGTCACAGAAAATTTGTATAGTACCTTCAAGATTTTACTACATTCGAGGTAAAGCAGAGGGAAATAAGTGTTTTTTGTGTTGCCTGTCGAGTGCTGCGGAGTGCGAATTTTCTGTTATAAATGCTGCCCTTCGCCTCTACTTGTGCGGGTATCACAGCCCAGGTAGAAAACAGTGCCATGCATTTTCCTTTCTCTTTTAAAATTTGTCAGTACCTTCAGAACTTTTATAAAACATTTATTTCATTTTCTTTCCAATTTGTATGCAAATAATGAAATCATTAAAGACACATCTTTTTTTTTTCTTTTTTTCAGAACAATGAAAAGCGCTCAAATACTCCCTCCTCTTTGATCTCCTTGGTTTCAGTGACTGCTGGTTTCTATAAAATGATGCCAGACAAACTAAAAACACACATGCTCCTAACCTGCTTTTAACTCCTTAATTCGAACATTTCTTCAAAGAACTCTTAAATTCGACCATTTCTCCAAATAACTCTTTCACTTTCTTTATGGTCCTCTTTCCCCATACTTTATTATGTGCACCCATATCAAACCTGCTTATGTATTTTTTCCTAGGAAATTTCAATTGCTAGTGCAATGCCATTCTGCCTCTTCTTCTTACAAATTCCTTTTGGTTGGGCAGAAATGGCTCGGACAATGTACAAAGTGATGCAAGAATGGCGGATAAAAGCTAGTGCTTACTTGAATGTCCCAGACCCTTTTCGAGCAAAGAAGTCAGAACATGACGGGTTGTTGACGGTGACAGTCACAATATCAAAGCCAATTTGGTATTGCCTGCAGTTAAAAAAGAAGAAAAGAAATATGGTTACAACTATTGTATACAGAGCAGACATGATGCGTTTTGGATGTAAACCAAGAATGTGATAAGGGCACACGTGTTAGCAACATATGTGGCACATTCTTTGTCAATCTGCACTCCTGAGATAAAAGAAATGACGATCACACCTAATTAATAGTAAGACTTTACTGCAATGTCTTCCACGGGACCCCGGCAATGTAGCAGCAGGTTTCTAGTGTAATAACAAATAACTAAAATATTCAATCCGTATTCGAAATTTCCAATATTGCTACACTCCAACAAGACGTGAGAAAAAAGCATGCCCTTTCAAGTGCATATCTAACTAACTGCTGAACCATGTTTTATATAAGGTTTGGAGTGAAGGCATTGCAGCTATTTTGGAGAAATTTCAAGAGCATCAGCAAGCTTGCATCAAAGCATGCAATAGATACTTTTAAACTTAAGAGCTGTTGTATAGAATTGAATGTGCTTTCAAATAAGAAGAAAGGGCATCCAATTAAATTTTTAGTTGGAAAGTTATCATTTTTTCGATATTTCGGTCAAGCGGTAGTTTTTATACTGCACTGGACAGAAGGGTTTCTCTTACCGTCTTTAAGCATGAAAGCACACAAGTAATGCAGTGAAAATGCACAGTACAGTGTGGAAACCTAAACACACTTGTCTAGAGCATGCCAACAGTGCAGATCACACAAGCGTGCCTTACAGGTGGCCTAAAGCCCAAAGCGACACCCCGCTGAGTATGGAATTTTGTAGGGGTAATCTAAAGTTCATACAGCTCAAAAAGCTATTTTAAGCCCATGAGGGCTGAGTGAAATATCACAAATGCACACTGGCACACACATGTTTGGAACACTGCACAAGCTCGCATATGCCTTAGGTAATCTACACCAAGCCATTCATTGGCGAAAGCACGTGCATTGCAAAGTTGAAAGCTCAATAGCAAAATACTAGGAGTTTGCAATTAGGTATGTGGGCGGTAATGTACACTGCTTGGCAGGAGCATAACAGTCCGCACCTTGTAATATGGCAATAAGCAACAACTGACAAAAGGAAATCCATGGATTTACATGACTACTACATAAAAACCAAAATAAAGTAACATGGCAGGTGGTAACATCTTCACAATTAGGACTTCCAGTGAGTGGAAAAAGTGGCCAAATTGTTCACTGGTGGAGCTGCTACGATGACAGTGCACCAATCGGCATCCAAAAGTGGCTCTTCAGCCAAGTTTGGTCAGTTGGTCAGTTGCCACAAACTGGAGCTGAAGCTCTAGAAATAAAACTATGCTATCAGGTTATTTTCTGGTCTAGCAACATGAATCCTTTTATTGTCATCTTGCCAGTCAAGTGCACATCAGTGAGAGAGAGAGAGAGAGAGAGGAGAGAAGTGCACGTCCTGTACTGCAACATGACAACAGGCAGGATATTTACTTGGCTGCTTGCCCTATAGGACACATTGTGAATCAACCTCCCCTTCGAAAGCCCCATACAAAATTCTGCAGTTGGGCTTTCCTCCACGTCAAGGTTGGCCAAAATGAGATGGCGGAGCAATAGCCAGGTGAGCTGCAAAGGCAAGAGGATCCGTTGGCCGTGGTGAGCAGTATAAGTGCATTACAGAAAGGTCAAACAAAAAAATGCTGCTTTCTCATTGCGATTTTTCAAAACGAGTGGTCAGCCATCTTGCTTTTATTAAGTGTATTATGTGATAAAGCCCAACAGGGGAATATCGCACGAGGTCCAAACCTAGCAGCACCCGATGATATAAGTAGTGGAATGTGACCAGTTCGAGTGACAAACAACACAGAAGAAAATGAAGTGGCCACGTTTGGTGAATTTTCTTGAAACCATGACCTCGGTCTTCAGATAATTTGCCGAAACATTGTGGCTTTGAAACGAACAGATGTATAATGTCAGCAGAATTCGGCTGCAGATTATTTTCAAATTTTAGAATATGTATGTCTCGAACTGAATATGAAAGGAATAAAAGATATTTTATTCGCACCCCATGTTCCGAATGTTTGAGTACCCCACAAAATACTGTGTACTGAGAGTATGCAGGTCATAATGTGGTGTATGATCTGGCCCAGATGAGCTTCCACCTGCTTCTACTGTGTGTTTCCACAGTTTATTGGGAGTCACAACTTCAAACCGCTAAGAAGTGGAAAAAGACACAACATGCCTCCATTGATATCTTACACTTCTCTGCAGATTCTTTATTTAATTTTACGAGCTTAACAGCTCTCAACCTTTATATCTGCTCACTCAGGATCTAGACACCTTTCTGAGCATGGAAACAGAGAAAGGTGCAGTCTCACTTGGGCCCCTTCAGGCTGACGAGCATCTGGTTCTGGTCATGGCTGCTTTGCAGGGTCACTTGGTACACTGGGTTGCGGCCGTAGGTCTCGGGATGGTTTCCGCAACCACCTGCTGTTGCTGCTGTCCATGCCCCATGCTTTTCCTGCATGGTTACAGTTAAAAGAAATTGATGCGGACAGGCAATGACTGAGAAGGGTGGCATTAGTAGCACAGAGAACAAGTCAGAACGTGTGAATTCCTTGTTAAGCAAACACACTCACCTTTATTAAACAAAACAACAACGCTACAACGCCTTTTTTTCTTCGACGTCTAGCAAATCAATGCATGCTTTTAAAATTCTTCAACTGCGCATGTTACAAAATTTAAAAAAATGTCGTCAGCACAACACATACGCACACTTGCAATCAATGATGATCAAGAAAGGCTTGAAAACTGGGGGGGGTACTTTAGCTGAAAGAGACACAAGCGTGGATTCTGCCTGCATCCACTGATCTTCATTCCTTCGAAAATTGCTCCGAGAATAATACTTCTCCTGGTAAAGGTCTTCTTGTGATGGTGCGATGACCTTCAGCACCCTCTCGCAACTGACATCAACGTGCAACTTGCACATTTAAATGTGCCAGCAAATGCACTGAGCTAAGAAATGTCTTACCTCACGAACATGTTTGTATGGATTTTTGATTGGTGCCAGTTGGAAAGGACAACTGCTGTAGGCGCGCAGTGTGTAGTGGATGGTGCTGTTCTTCTCATACTGTGACATCACCAGAGTGTAACGAGTCTCCCCGCCCTGCGGTACCACCATCTTGCACAGGTAATGTGGGCTGTTGATTCGCACCCCGTCCTTATAAGGTGGTGGGTCAACTGCAAATGCAAACCATAAAAAATAGGAAACTCCATTAGATATCATTCAACTTAGTGACAATTTATAGTAGAAGGCTTTACATTTACAGTTACATAAACTTCACAGTTTTTTATTTAAAATCTGCAGGAGATATGCCAGCACAGTCAGTGCATCTGGATTTATTAACAGCAAGGTGGACATTATGTCCACAATAGAGCATGCTGATTAGAAAACTACTCAACTAATTATCAAAAAAATATTTAATTCAAAACGATCAACACTGAAAACAAGGCCAATTTTTAAATTTTCTCAATCGGTAATGTAATTCAAAATGTCAATTACCGAAAATGCACAATTTAACACACAATGCATACTTGCAAAATGGCATTGCTGAGCATAGCAGTCATCAAATCATATTAACTTCTAAATCATCAAATACACAAATAGCATCTTTATCTATTTATAGATATTTCCTGCTGGAAAGTAAACTCAATAAACTTCAAAATGCACCCTTTTGGTGCAATATTTCAAACCATACTGCCAATCTGCCTTTTTTGACAACACCGTTCTGCGCATGCATGCCCATTCCCTCGTTGAAAAGCTCAGCTGCAGATGCTCAGTTCTTGGTCTCCGTGATCACCACAGCCAGGTGATTGCGGAGGCCATGTGCAGTTAATATTTGTGACAGGCCTATGCAACAGATGGCAGTAGCTGTTGAGTACACACATTGCCACTTCGCAACTGGTTGTGTCTTCCAAGGACATTTTCAACCTGCAGCAGATGAATTTTCAAGCACTCCCAAGAGGGCGCCACGTCTTGTGAAAAAGGTGGATTAAGAAAATTGACACTGATACTGAAAGCCTTCAATTTTGCAACATTAAATTAAAATAAAGATTTAGTCAGTTAATTCAAGTTTATTATATGCCTAATCATTAAGCTCAATCAAGTATATCCATCAGCACAAATTACAGCGATGTATCTCTCAATATTATCAAAGTACAAATATGCAAACGTTTAAAAAATTACCTTCCATAACGGTTCTCTATGAAGTAATAATAGCTTCGCAATGATTTTGAAATGACGATTAGATGATGTCAGTAACGTGCATCAATACGATCTATGATGCAATAAGGACATTTCAAATGAATGAAATACCCCAGACTCCAGCCTTAAAAAAAATATCAATGACAGTGTCAGGCCTGTTCTACTGACAAGCAGAGTGCTTGGCATAAAATTTGACCACCAAATCAGCATGGCAGTTTGCATTATAGCATGGCACTGGAAATTGCTTCACAAATGTGCCATATACTTTTTAAACCAGTGACAATATTTATATTTGTTACTAAAGCATTAAAGACCTTATTCTGCAGGAAATTTAGCATCGTTAGCATAGGGAGTGAAAAATTGTGCCTACTTCCCTGGCAGGTTGCACTTGGCAGGTGAGATGGGTTCTATTTTTTCGGCGGGTTGTGTGACGTCAGGAGCTCTATGAGCTGGCAGCTCCTTCGAGATCTGAGGGTAAGATGGGAATGAAACCCTTTTTAACAAAGCTTTGTCGATGACTAAATCGAAATGCATACAATGTTAAACTTGGACAATTTTCCATGCAGCCGAAAGAGGTCATGCTGTCAGCATTAACAAAAATTTGGAGGGACATTAACTCCGCCGTTTAAGGGTCAGATGCAACACCATTTTGACTCCTGTGTGTGGCTTCCCTTGTGGATGCTCGTTCGAATACATGCACTCTGTGACTGCATTAATCACTAATCACCTAAATTGTGCTTCTATTAACTTACACGCATTAAAATACAGTCGGAAGCTATACACTTTAAGAAAGATCACCCAACAGAGATATAAAGGCTCATTTTAACCAAGTCATACAAGTGTGCCTGCATGAATTAGTAGCAATGTGTGTAGCAATGTGTGTAGCAAAATGTCTGACTCAAGTTTCTAGGGTTCTAGAGGGTTTCATTCCCATCTCACACTCTGATCTCAAAGGAGCTGCCAGCTCACAGAGCTCCTGACATCACACAACCCGCCAAACAAATAGAGCCCATCTCACCTGCCAGGGAAGTGGGCACAATTTTTCACTCATTATGCTGACAATGCTAAATTTCCTCCAGAACGAGGCCTTTAATGCCTTATGAACAAATATAAATATTGTCACTTATTTAACTCTCAAACTTTTGACTGAGTGGACAAAACTCAGTTTAACAAATGTTGACATGAATGAAAAAGAATAGGTGGGCTTACACGGTAGGTACACCTTTTTCCCGTTGTTTTTGTATACGAGTAGACAGATGTATTCACGATTATTGGCAAAGTCCTCCTGCAAAAGAAACATGGCATTCCAGCATTGAGTGCACGCACTCACAGTATCAGGAGGTAGGAGCACTAACCCTGTCCGTGATGTGGCGCGTGAGCAAAATCCACACAGCGCAACCCGATCGGCTGAGCTCAAGTGTAAACTGTGGGTTCTCGCCAATGTTGTAGAGGTCTTTGACAGGGCCTGTGCCAGCATTCCATGTCCTGCAGCACCAAAGGCACACATTTAAATTAGTGACAAATGAAAATAAAATGCACCAACCTCATGCAGAAAACTTCATCTGCAACCAGACATAAATACACACTGCCTAGTTATTTTATATAGACGCATCATGCTCATACTTGCTATTACATAATACTACCATAATGTGCATTAACGTTCAATTTACATTAGATGGAGGGCTAAAAGTCCACTCAAAGCTTTCACAGCTGGTTCTCAGTAAGATTGTGGCATAGGGAGGCACTGCACACATACTGGACAGATCAGCATAATACAGCCAATCTTGAATATATAAAATGAAAATAGTGCTTATATTGAAGAGTCAAAGAACCCCTTGAAAATCTCATGCAAAGTATAACACTAGTGAAAGTGCTTATAGAAGGAGGAGGAGGAAACAACATTATTCAACGCATTACTAAGCGTCAAGAATGTCCTGGGCCAGGGTCACCAAGGCCAACTGATCATTCAGCTGGTCAGATGCTAACCAAGCCTGCCACGTTGAGGAGACTCCTGTAATACAAATGCCGTGTATCAAACTGCATGCCCTTACTAGTGGCACTTCTCCTAATAGCACACTCGTGATCACTTTTTGTGTGCGAAGTGTCGGACTTTAGCCTCTGGCATCTACTCACTGTGCCAGTGATGTGATAATGCTGTAAACTGCCTAACTTGAGGAACATGGCACGTGACTACGGTAGCCATCGATAAGGCAGTACAATTTTTGCATATGACACCCTGTGAAGAGGACAGCGTCCTATACCATGCTGGTCGTAGGGTGAAGCTAACCTGGCTGACTAAAAGCTACTGGCTGCTCTAACCAGACTTGCTTCGCACCCTTTGCAGCTGAACCCAACTGCACCTTAATTTTAATTAAAAATTATTGTGCTTTAAGTGCAATGATAACATAATTAGGCCTCTTATGCTAGGTGGTGCCTATTAACAAAGCACCGTTTGCAGTGTCTTTGATGTGAAGCATGCAATGCCTAGTGACACACAGTGAACGGTGTGCTGCCAGTACGCCAGTAGTTAGAATATTGCTTCGGAATGTGCATTTCTCGCACTGATGCTACATTATATCGCATACAGGTTGCAGGCAACCTATATCAATCTATTTTGCAATCCCCTGCAAAATTTGATCTATTTTGGATTGACTGTGGCATATTGCACTTAATGCGTTGGGACCTGACTGAAGTTCTCATAGCATTAAATCCGCTGGATCATTAATATCTCCTTAGCTAACCATATTCACACTGCTCAGAAATTAAAGTAGGGGTAAGCAGCTGACATCACATTAAAATCAGGAAAGATAAAGCTAAAGCTGAAACCTGTAACAACAACATGGGAATTATAATAATGCTGGACCTTATCTACTGACGCGCACTACAACGAAGGGCGAAAGGCCGAACAGTACACCCATGCAAAAGTTCCGCTCAAATCTTTTCATCTTTCTTCTAGACTCATAGTGCAAGTAAGACAAAGCAGCTAATCCTTTCTTCATATGCCCTAATGTTTGCATGCAGAACAATGACATACTGTCAAGGTATCAATAAGGGGAACTTACAACTGTTCGGTATGTCAGAAACCTATCCCAAAATTCAGTCCAATCATACGTTGCCACAATTTCCCACCACATGCCATTCTTTCAAATACCACACACAAGTGCATTTTGGCAAATTCAAACTCACCTGTGAGTGCAGTATGTGTACTGGAACAAGCCAGGGTTCCAGTTGAGGTAGGCAACATCAAAGAAGTGGCATACAGAGTCATAATCAATCCAGAACACACCTGCAATGTGACAAATTAATCTGAAGCGTGAAAAAGCACTGCCGGAGGCGAAGTCAGTGCAAACACTCATATGTATTAATCATGAAGGTATGGCTATTATAAATGCGGTGTGCTCCAAACTTCAATACCTTCTCTGCATCGCTAGGAATCATTTGTACCAAAAAATGCACTGAAAGCATTGTCTGATGAATCCCTCCTTCTCATGCTGCAGATATATGCTACGTTGGTCAGGTATAACACTAACTCAACAAAAAGCATCACCACAATAACAATAAAAAAATTTAGAGAGTGGGCAAATACGATCAAACGAACTTCAGACTTTGATGAAGTTCGTTTCATCTGCTTCTTCTTTGACCATCATTGCTGCTTGCTGCATACACTGATTCTGTGCATTCGCAATTCGCATACCTCATCACCAGAGATATGCATGCATGGTTGCTCTCTCTACTGAATTCAAACTGCGGCAGCCACTTTTCGATGGAGGCAAAAAGCAAGGCACCCGCATATTGTGTGATGTCAATGCACGTTAAAGAACCTCGGAAGGTCGAAATTTCCGGAGGCCTCCATTGCGACATCTCTCATAGCCCGAGCTTCTTTGGGACGTTAAAACCCATAAACCAAACCAATCAAACATTCTTGTGCATCATAACAAACATCTAGTGCTCACAAGTGCCACACGCTTGTACTAAATTCATCTCAAAGTCAGTGCTTGTAGCATCTACTTGCAGGTGTCTTTATGCCGTTACCCATTTCTATGGGTCATCAACTAGCCCAATCACATCCATGTGAGAGGACAAAGGTATAATGACATATGAAACCTCTAATAATAATGCCACGTTTTTACATTCTATCAACAGTACAGTGTACCAACATCTCGGTTTGTCTTTAAGCACTTTAAATGTTGATACTGACACCAAAGCACCTAAGAAAGCCATTGAAAGAGTAATAAGAACCCAAAGAAGAAATTAAAGTATTTGAGCAGTGCTAAGTGCTATATTGTAGGAAGGAAATGAAACAAGCATTTTTTTTTACAGTTCAAATTATCAACTCTTGCAGAACGATCTCCGAAAATGCAGCCAAAAGGGCACACACAGCTAAGTGACATCTGACTTGCATAGCGCACAATAATAAAAAAAATGTTGTTATAAGGATTTCAAGAAGAAAAATGAAATTCGACCTGAGGTCATAATGTGTTCAAAAGCAGAGCACTTGCCCACTGCACCGAAGAAGCTATGAAGCTGAGCGCTGTTCACTGGACTTTGACTCGTACTCACAAATATTTTCCTTCTCAATAGGTACTGCCCACTTTGTACCACTGACAGCACAGGAATACACCATAATGCCACCACCAATGTGTACAGCATTCTTTCCAGAGCAGAACTAAAATACCTAAACTGCCATGCAGTCATACCATTGTCAAACATGGCAGCATTTCGGGGGTCATAACGCAGGGCCTGAGCAAGGGCAGGGGTCCAGCTGGTGGTGTCACGCTCTGAATAGCGACCCTTCCAACGCAGGTGGCTCCAGGGATTCTTGAGCAGGAACAGCCGCCGGCCCTGGCCACAAAGGGAGACAAAAGAACGGGGTAAAAGAGAGTGCGGGACACTTAAGCTTTGCCTTTACGGTTATGATGCAACAGTGTTAATGGCTCCTGTCCACAGCTACCCTCACGGATCCCCGTTAGCCTGCACGCACTTTGCCACTTGAAACACTAAACCTTTAATCTGAGCTCTATTCACTTTAGCATAACGTATCGGTCAGGTCAGGTGGTCGTGTGACACCGCACAATACCATGACCAATATGTGCCCGACCATGTCAGCTGCCACCTAAACGGCGACAACGCCAAGGACAGATTTTTTGGGGAACTGGGCCTTTAATGCTTTCGAGTTAACAGCCAAACCTCTTTTTCTTGGTTTCTATACAGGTGAGAAAGGCATGCATGCCCCGTTCCAAGAACCATCACAGTAGTGGATGCATGCTGCTATGGTGCAGGCATTTCAGAGGGCATTAGCCTCTGCCATCTGCCTCAGACTCACCTGCACATGGCGCACGTCGAGCATTGCATAGGCATGTGAGGGGACCAGGCCTGACCGTTCTGCATCAGCCTCGCTCAACTCCCCAGTGGCGAGCGTAACTAGTACATCTCCACGTTGGTGCCGATCAAGCAGTTTGTTAAACAAAGCATCAGCATCAAATGGTGCGTCTGCATTCCCATGAAGGCTCACACGCTCGGGGATCCAGCCTGTCAGGGCATGCAGGTCGATGTTCTGCACAAGGTAAACACTTGTGTTTAGCAATCACATGACAGTGTACAGATCATTATTACTAGAAAAGCATGAATGTTTCACAGACCTTCCCTAGACTAACACTTATGTTGAAACATCATACAACAAAGTTAGCGTATCATGAAAAGTTCTCAAAGATAACATTTTCTGTTTGAAATTAACTTGGTAAAGCAGGCTTAAATAGCTAATTACATCAATTATGAAATGAAAAGAACATTAGAAAACAAGTACTGAGCTTCCAGCAGCGTGACATTTCTATGCACAACAATGAATCTACTCACTGATAAAAAGATAGTACCAGCACTCCGATACAATTTAAAATCATGAAAACTATACCGAATAAAAAAAGTGCATATCACACCTCTTTAAGTGAACTACCTGACTCCGAGAAGCATGATCCATTTCAGCAGTGACAATCCAATGCTGATTGTAACAAATGTTACCGTTTCAAGTAAAATATTTTCGAACTTCATGCGATTCCTGTCTCAACAAAGATTAACTGCTACATTTGTGACCTCAGTAGACCATGGTCATCCCAGAAAAAGCAACCTTATAACAATTTTTAACAAAACAAATTCCTCAGCAGTAAGCTGGTACAGTTGGGCACTTAACTTAGCTATTCAAAAACGATACTAGTGATGTCAAAGGCTCACTGCTTGTCAAGCAGGTAAATGAACTCCCTTATAGTGTAAAGTTTAGCCTCTTAAGCAAACCTCCATAAAACTTCTTGCACTACTAAAAAAAGCTACACAACTTACCGAGTTGGATCCAGGGAAGTCATAGCCACCCATAACCTTCATGTAGGCCTTTTCCAGCAGTGAAACCCAAAACTCATTCTTATTGTTGGAGTATGAACACAGCATCTCTGAGTTCTTGCCCATGGGCAAGTAGTCATCGATGACAACCTGGCAGAAAGTGTACCCCAGGCATATGCCTAAGCACAAACAGACCACAAGAAAATAGTAGCAGCAACCGTATATTTTTACCTGTACAAAGTGATTGAAGAGGTGAGATGAAAGCACAGAACGTAAGAAAGGCAAAAGAATTTTAACAATTAAATAAAAAACAAAACAAAATCTTCTTTATAGCCAAATCAGCCAGGAGAAAAACACTCACGGTGAACAAAAATTTGGGAACACATAAGCCCTGCCTTTAAAGGTGTGACGTGACAACGCCAATGGCTCCCGTTTGTCAGCTGCCTGTTAATCTCTCAATCTGTAGCTTTATCATCTCACACATGCTCATAAGCATAGAGTCATGGGCTACAACATTATATGAAAGGCTACCCAACATAAAAAGCCTGCTTTAATCAAGTCGTATGAACATGTATGAGTGGCCAAGAGACAGGCAGCATGTTTAACTTGAGATTCAAGGGTCCAATCGCTTTTTCCCACCTCAAAGGCAGAGCCCAAATCGGCGGTGCCTACCAATACATTCAGTCACGTCGTGCGTTCTCATGGCATCAGACCCGACGACTAGTCAGTGCACAGCCATGTCATCCATCAACTACCTCCCGCCAGAGACATGCCAGTGATTTTTTGCTCACAACGTCAACAACAACGCCGAATTCTCCAGAGAATGGGGCCTTTAATGCTATCATGTCAAAACTTACTTTTCGTGGCACACCGTTGATGTTAAGCTTGACAGTGTACTTGCCGCAGGGATTGTACACCGGCTGCCCTTGGCGGTTCTGGGGAAAAATTATGCTGAAAAAATATGCCATGTATGCAACAACTAAATTATAAGATGCCAAGAATCAATACTATAAGATGAAACAACAAGCAGCAAAACCAAAAGGAAGTTAGTACATATCATGGTTGTGACATCTTTCAAGTTATATTTATGCATGAGTGCAATAAACATGAGAAGTCTACTGGTTTGCATGTATGAGAAGTGTCCAAAATGTGAAGCCCCACTTTTTTTTCTTGAAATATACAAAATTCAGAAATATTGCATCCGCATATCTGCTGGTCCTACGTTACTTTTCAATGTAATCGACAGGGCATTTCACACAACCAGAACCAAGACGATAAAGAATGGTTGTGCAGTGCAGCTTGATGAGATAAATGACATTTACTTTTTCGTCACGTAGTCTCTTGAAAGTATTTTTTGTATTCAGCCGAATAATTTACCTAACGTGAATTATAAAAAAAGTTTATGGCTAAATTTATGCTAAGTTGCAGAGGGGGTCAGGTACAACCAATCCAGTCTTTTCTACCAACGCACCTCCTATGTGCTAGTTTTTTTTGGCATTTAAAAAATGCTTGCAAAATATGCAAAATACCATGTGACTATGCTCACATGCTATCACATAGCAAAGCCCCCCCAACTGCGTTTTTAATTCATGAAACATATGTGCCGACCATGCTCAAATGAATCTCCGCGTTTTATTTCGACGGGCTGCATAATGATGCAAATGAAAACAGCCTAGCTTTAATTACATGACTTCAGTGCTTTGTCTAGGTTTTTTTGTTTTGTTAGGGTGATAGCTAACTTAAGTAAATAGAAGCTTTATTTGAGTTCGCTGTAGATGACCTGCCCATCACTAATCACCGATCAAGGCTCACAGTTTTCATATCTTGACTCACTTCGAAGGCTTTGCTAACAGCAGCGTCAGCCACTCATTTCGAGGCTGCGAGTGCACATTTTGCTGATCAAAAAAATGCTTGGCAGCGCTACAATACAGTAGCGCAAATTTATAGTCATGTGGTATTTTTCTCATTTTGTGGTCTTTCTTTATACGACGAAAAAAAAAAAAAAGGATGTATGAGGTATGCCAGTAGAAAAAACTGGATTGGTAGTTTGTGAACCCCTCTACACATTAATGAAACACATTTGGCCCCAAACTTAATAGCAATAACACTCTCTACATCAACGTGCATTGCTTTATGCCCTAGAGAACAAGGCATGCATGCCTACTTTGCACCTCTATGGACAACACTACCTGTGCTCACACACTAGCCTGAGAACAAAAAAAGTGATTGCCACATATGTGTGGAGTCTACTCATACCCTCCTTAGAGTCCCAACTCAGCCCCACCCGATTTTTATCCTTGTGCCTTGAAAATTCTTAATATGAGAATGAGAAGAGCATTTATCGCACCATGAGGACAGGGCTACACTAGAAGGAAAAAAAAAACTTGGAGGACACAAGGTCACTTTAGAGCATGACACACTAGCACTGAAGGGTTCCTACGGTAACTGCACAGTGTCACATGTGTCAACACACTTCTTGCCTTAACATGCTGCCTTACCCAGTCTCGAACAAACCTGCCTAGGTGACATTGGGGTAACATGTCTAAATTACGACCAAAGAGTTAGAGGTTCAATTCCACTACCTGACCACCTACATTTTCTCTTAGGCGACATCACTAAGTGTAACGTCACCACTGTGTCACAGCCCCTCTGCATCAATAAGAATTTTCAACTCAAGCTGACGCTGTTTTTCCCATCAAACAAGACTGTTAATGCTACTGCATTGAAAGTTGGTACAAAGAAGGCATGCGTGCCCTTGTTTGCTAGAAGCTCAAAGCCATACACACTGACTGAGATCACGTTAAAAAGTAATATAAGTCCACCAAATATAAGACTGTAATATTTGCGAATTTCCTAAATTTTAAATAAGCAAAGTCTCGGAAAAAAATGAGAGGCATCAATTTGTGGACACGCCTCGCAGAATGGATTTCAGAGAAAGCAAGCCTCAATTTTTTTTCTTTTTCCCACTTTGCTAAAAACTAAAACAATGCATTGACACCTAGAAGTACCACTTCAACCAAATAATGGAGGGATAGGCACAGTTTCCCCAAATTTTCTGGCCACACTATCTGAAATATAAAGTGCTAAATTTAGGGTTACCGGTTGACGGGTGTCCTTAAATAAGACTCAGCAGGTGCTACCACTCCCTAACTACTCTGTACATGCCAAGGTAGGTCAGATTTGTGTTCTGCTTCCTTTTAACTTCAGCTCTAATTGAGCCCGTATTCTGAGTTTGCATCGTTATCGAAGTGTCGCTATCTCACGTGACCTCAAGTCATCTGAGTGGTTTAAACACTGGAACCGGGTGTGGCCACTATGGAACCGGAAGAGGGGGCAACCTCATGTTCCAGAGTTTCCACCAATCAAATGGCTCAAGGTCACGTGAGATCATGACACTTTGATAATGACGCAAACACGGAATATGGACCCTGTCTTAAACTGACACAGCTGCATGCACTATGAAAGCCAACACAAGAAACATTTTGAGGGACTACCTTTAAGTGGGACTGACTCCCTATTATGAATTCATTAAATATGACACCAAAGTGAAGTGCACAGGATGACTTAAGAAAAAAATAAGAATGATTAAAACCTGCTGGATAGTTAGTGCCTTTCTCATGCTTCCATAGCTGCCAACAGGCCTCCAGGCCCTTGTAATCATAGATACAGCATCAGCACAATGCCAGCAAAGAGAAAAATGATGCTGGCCAGGTTTATGATGGCTAGGAGGGCAGAACTACAAGGCGCAATATGTTGAGCCATGCAAGAGGAAGAAATAAGTGCACTAAAGACACTCAGACTGAACACTAGCTCGGCACAAAGCATACACGTTGCTTCAAGGCATGCAAGGGGTAAGACTAAGTGCACTGAAGACACCCAGTCCTGGCACTAGCCCTGCACAAGTTGAGCCATACAAGAGGAAAACACTAAAAGCAATGAAGACACTGAGAACCAACACTAGCCCTTCACAAAGCATACACATTGCTTCAAGGTGTGAGCAAGGGACACCATAAGAACCACGAGACTACACATGCATAACTGCAAACACTTTAGCACTTTGATTTGTAGCTGCAATAATCCATGACGCAGGCATATTTCCGTGAGCACAAACTGACAACTCATGTAGCAACGTTGTCAACGAGTAGCTGCACAGACCGACCACATCTAAGGAGAAAGCTTTGTTCTCAAGGGTTAAGCAAACTAAAAGAACATGGCGAGGCACTGAAATAAAACTTGTTAACAAGAAATTGCATGCTGTGCCAAAATATGCCATTGAAGGGCAGCTTCAGTGTACATATCAAGAACATTTGATTCACAATTTATGGAGTTTAATGCTCCAAAGCACAGCTGTGCTAATACTAAGCGAAAACTTCAAACAGCGAATAGAATATGCTCTCATTCTATTGATAAAACTAATGAAATAGCCCATCTTCACAATTATTTGAAACAAATCGTATGCATTGAGCTTTTTGAACACTGTTTGAATAATTAGTAGTAGTTTCCAATAAGGCTTGCCACAGAATTTTTCTTCTGAACACTCTTCGAAGGACAGGCCCCACATCGACACCGTGTACCTTGCTGTAGCTATTGGTATGCGTGGGATGAAAGTTTCAGAGCCACTGAGCAGAGTATTCACATACTGGTATTCATAATGATCATGCAAGGCTGGACGACATGAAAGGAACGAGGTTAGTTCAACAAGTCCAGCCTTGCTGACCTTGCCTCATCTGTGGCTTAAAATGTGCCTCCTCCTTATCATACATAACTGTGGCTCATCCCATGTCCTGAGGTGTGGTCCTAATTTATTTTCGTTTGTCATTAACGAAAAAACGCAATTTTTCTATGCATACAGCAACTTGGCAATATTGCAGTTATACTGAATTTGTTTCGGAGCCCCTTAGGAGATATATAGCCTTAACTACATAATTTTGAGCACCTAAATGTAGCGTCACCGCTGCCGCTTCACTGTTTTGCATTGCGGATCTTTTTTGTACCAACATTCACAAAAGTAATGAGTATTAGTACAAACATTTAAATCGTACTCGATTTCATTTAGACACCATACAATATGTTTTTGATTCAGTAGTAAAGCTATACTATTTGCATTTGATTCAGTTTGGAAAAAGAATTACTCTCACAACTTTATCTCGAAGCAACTCAGTCTAAGTGGGATGCCATAGTGGAGGGCTCCGGACGATATTGACTACTTGAGGTTCTTTAACATGCATTGATATAAAAAAGTACATGGGTGCTTTGTGTTTTGTCTCAATTTAAAAGAAGTACAACAAAAATAATGTGTACTGCAACAGCCACAAGCAGATGGCAGAAATGAAAAAAAAAAATATGCACAGCATAAATTATAAAAAAAAAAAGCAAAAGCCAGTAACTAATGGTGGACAGGCAACAAAAAACGACCTGCTAAGGAAATCACAACTTCAGCTTTGCTACCACGATGTGCAATGGAACAAGCTGAACTGCGGTGGTGGTTGCGGTTTGTGGGGTGTAATGTCTCAAAGTGACTCGAGCTATGAGAGACGCTCTAGTGGAGGGCTCCGGAAATTTCAACCACCTGGGGTTCTTCAACGTGCACTGACATCGCACAGCACACGAGCGCCTTACTTTTTGCCTCCATCGAAAATCGGCCGCCGCGGCCGAGATTCAATTTCGCATCCTTGGACACCGTAGTTAAGCACCCTAACCACTGCACCACCATGGCAGGGTAAGCTGAACTGTAATTGAGTGCCTAATCAAAAGGCAGTTAGCCACTGGTATCCCCACGAGCACAGCCATACAGCTGTAATCTAGTAAATTTTTAAAAAGTTACCTAAACCAAGCAGTGCTCATACAACTGTTCGGTGGAAAAAAGAGATGGTGAAATGTATCCTATTTTTCGTCAGGACAACCTGACTGCATGAGAAGAAAAAAGTGTGTAATTTTACCTTGTGATGATCTTTTTCTTGAAGCGTTTCTCATAGAGGCCGCTTACAGCCAAGGATGCCACAAATGAGCAGTCTGACACTATCGTCTGTGAAAGGCATGAAAGAAAAAAAAAATGTGCCAGCATACCAAAGAAGAGGCACAAGGCACATGCTGTGTGAAGTAAACCAATCTAGTTTTTACCCAAGGAACCCATTTCAGTTCTTCCTTACAAAATTAAGAGAGTCAGTAATTACGAGTGAGAAATGGAGCAAATAGAGAAGCCATCTGTGATACCTAGCAGCACTAAAAGGAAGCAAATGCAATTAGACAAGCATTTTGTCTGAAACTGCTACAATGTGGAGAAAATACCTTATTAAAAATTTCTCTTTTTTATCAATAATGTTGCTGTTACTTCACGGTGCAGGTTCAGCGATAGGAAGCAATGGTACTACAGCAAAACCTCACTAATTTGAGCTCCGTTAATTCGGAAGACAAGGCTCACTACTCTGACAGTCAGCCGAGAAGATATGATAACACACCTTCTTTTTTTGCTGGAACAAGTGGCAGGCAAATCATACATAATTATCTGTCTGTGTCCGGACATATTTTGATGAGGTAAACTGTACCATCCTAAACATTTTCCTACTCCTCGCTATGTGTAACACACAGGCACAGACAGACTTGGACTGACCCATGAGGGTCTGCTTAGAGCAAGCAGCCATACCTGACGGATACTGAAGCAGTCAACCACTTCAATTATCTTGGGGTCATGAGAAAGCTCCTCCAGACGCGCCCAATGGCTGAAGGAAGCACGCTGCTTGGGTGACAGGGACAACTTGCCATTGGGGTCACAGAAAGGCAACTTGAAGGCAAAGCGGTCCCTTTTGTCAGTTTCCAGGAAGGGCACGTACTCCCGCCCATTGATCAGCGACGTCTTCCTGGGCCGGGTGTACAGCTCGAAACAGGAAACCTCACATAAAGACTAGCATGCTGCCATTCAAAACTCACAAAAAATTTCGACTAGGAGATAACCTGCTAGTCTGCCTTCTGACGTGACAGATACACAATACCTTATTATTTTTTTACCATACTTTTTAATTACATACCTTTAACAGCAGCAGTTTCTTCTCAACAAGGTGGAAATGAGATTAATTGGTTGGGCATTATGAAGAACTGCTTAGTACTACAGAAGGCATTAAGAGAGGTAGAAATACACGTGAGCAGCTCAAGCAGAAAAAATTTAAGCTCTGCTGTTAAGCGTATGATGCAATAACGCTTTACACACACGAACATTTTTTTATTATTTTTTTATTTCTTTTTTCCTTGTAAACTTTTTTTATTACACCAACACTTAGCAACAGCAAGCCTTGGCTTTTTATTCTGAGCAGTTTAACACATTTTAATGCACTTTATTTTTACAATTATTCAAATGAATTAATTGATTATTTACACACTCTAAATTTTCTTCATTAGGATTATCAAGCATTGGCTTTTCGTTTTGAGCATTTTGACACCTGTGAAACCCTTCCTTTTTCCAATGTTTTTCATTTTTTCAATAATTCCAAACTATAAATTTTCTTAGCATCAAGCATTAACTTTTTATTCTGAACTCAGAATGATGGTTAAGTGGGTATTATGTCTCAAAGCGACTCAGGCTAGTAGAGACACCTGCTCAGAATGAACAGCAGTCTCTGATAGCCTAAGTCGTTTTGGGATGCTAAACCCCATAAACTATCTTTTTGGGCATTTTGAGACCTCTGAACCCACTTTTTCCAGCTTCATATTTCAATTAATAAACTGATCAATTACACATTCTAAATAATTTTAATTGGCCTCATCAGGTGCCGCCTTTTCATTTTGAGTATTCTGATACCTTGAACTAATTCATTTTTTGCAAACACTCACTTACTTGAACAACTACAAACTAAACTTGCCTAGTTAGCATCATCAGACACTGTTTTTTCATTCTGAGCATTTTGACACCTTTGAACCCCTTCCTCCAATTTTTCATTTCTTCAAGTATTTATATTATTTAATTATTAAATTACAAACTAATTTTAATTAGCATCACCAACCACTGGCTGTTCATTTTGAGCATTTTAACACCTTTGAAACCCCTTTTTTGTAGTCTTTTTTTTTCTCGACCATTTCAATTAATTACCTGATCAATTACACACTATAAACTTTTAATTAGCAGCATTATGCGTTGGTTTCTCATTCTGGCTATTTTGACACCTTTGAACACCCTTTTTAATTTTGTAATTATTGTAATTGTAATCTGTAATTATTGTTCTCACTGGCAATTATACTAATAGAATAGCTGCAGCTAGGCTGACCTAATGCCTAGTCCTAGTTCAAACCTTGTCAGCATACCAGCACGTTGCAGGTTGCATCATGCAGCAGTAGAGTGTCTTGCATTAATTTTAGACCACCTGGGCTTCTCTAATGTGTGCTGATGTCACATAGTACACATAGGCATACTGCCTTTCATGTTAAGTCTGCACCTAAATGTGGCAGCAAAATGCCTCAGACTGGAAATCAGTCAGCTAAGCATGCAGTACTATCTTACCTGTTGCAGACAATGTAGTTACAGTGTGAAGCTCATTTATCAGGGTAGCCGTGTGACAGAGTGAAGCTCTATTTCAGCTGTAACACCCCTGTCCCTGACAGCTACTGAAGAGGCTAATGAGAACAGTAACAGAAAATGTCATCACACAACATTCCCTGTTACAATCGGGTCTCACCTGAGAACGTCAATCTCCTCTCGTGTATATCCCTCGCTGCCACTAACGAGAAGTTTGTTCCCAGCGTCACCCACATGTTCTCCATCAGGCCCAGGGTAGCTCACAGAGGAAGATGTAGTGGATGACTCTGAGCTCAGTCTGGTGGTCACCGATGTGCTGGAGGCCTTGCTGCTGCCTGGTGGCCTGGCCCCTTCAAGCATGGGCGCTGATGGGGCAGGGTGGATGATAGTGCTGCCACTACCGCAGCTGCTGGCTAGCTTCACCTTCATGCGTTCTGCCCTGCAACCCATGAAGAGTACACAACATGAAAAGAAATTCAGCACAGACACTTAGTGTATGAATGTGAAAGCTCAATTTGACAATGCATAGTTATGATATCCGTTTCCTCCTGTGGCATGTTCAGGTGATCAACAGCACGATGCCCTCTGTAGTTTTTCTGCTTATCCTTATTCTTATGCATAATCTGCATCTTTCTGCTCTTCCCTCAGCCTCTTTTGACAGCAGACTCTCCCCTCCTTTTCTTGGTGCCCACTGCGCTAGGTCATGTGAGTGTGTTGAGGTTATTCAGGCATAACAACATTGGAGGCACATATGCCATTGGTTAAAATCACCATTCCAAACTAGTCCCCAACTTGACTAGCAGATGCCCGCCAAATGGGAAGCGAAACAGTCCGACGCCACTCAGAATGCTGCAAGAAGAACGATTACGTCACAATTTTGATATGAAAGATGGGAGATCTGTCACCACATGCAGGTCCACGCCAGAGGCGATAGCACAACTGAGCAGAATATACAGTGTAGCGGACAGGAGTGTTTTTACATGGGATGCCTGTCATCGCAGACTAGTCTTAAAACATTTACACATATTGCTATGGCGTTTCTGAGTTCATCAGCAAACAGAATTGGTAACTCGTGTTACATCGCACGCCTGGTGCATAAAACAATGAAGCATTTCTTTTTGGCTGCACAGCCAGTACTCCGACAATGTTTTGAGTGCAAAACGGCAACTGCTGAAGTGCCATTGCAATCCACAGATTTCTGGCGATGCTTTGATCGCACTCTATTAAAATCAGCGCGAAGAAAATGAGGTTTTGGGGGGACACTCAGAGACCCTTATCCACTACATTATACATATATATTCTAGTTCACTGCGTTGACAGTGGGGGAAAAGTCTTGCCAAGGGGTATTTTTTGTGCCTGCCGTTGTTTCATGTGCCGCTTTGGTGGCTACAAAACGCTATTTTGAAAGCATCTTTATGAGTACCATCAAGTATTGGCAACAGCACAGGGATTTTTGCATAATGAGCATAATTTGCTTTACTAAATATTTTTAATAATTCGAGTCATTCCAGATGAAAGACCATGAGACATACTATAAGCATACCTGGCTCTGGAATGCAATGCAAAGGCTAGGTGCCTCATTTCATCACAGCCCAGTTGTCTCGTAGGCTTTCGCATAACGGTTAGGTTATTGTTAAGAGCTAAAAAATAATTTTGACAGCCTAACATTTTTAGTGTACAACATAAACATCAGCATATGCCACTAAACAAAAATGCAAACTGGACCTGCAAATTTATGCCTGGCAGTGATTTCTGTACTTGCTGAGCCAAGGCAATGGGTATGATGAAACATGGGGTAAGGAAACCATTACAACAAAAATTGGGGCACAGTGCTGACGTCAGCTCAAGATAATTAAAACTACACTTTTGGTCGATATCCACTCGACTGCCAAACTTAGGCAGCTCACAAAGGAACATCAAGTCCCATACCCTGTAAAGTAATCTCACAACCAAAGACTAATCTCTACCCTGATATCTTAAGTTATTTTGTACTCCTTACTTTCTTGCAAAATAGCGCCCACAATAATGCCTTAGGAGTAAATACGGGTGCTGAAATAAATAAAATAAAAATAAACAACATAACAGAAAGTGGATATGAAAGCTGCAACGATTTCAATCCAGCGAAATAAAAAATTTGAAGTACACTTCATCTTCATCTTTAATTATCATCATCATCAACCAAGCCCCCCCCCCCCCCTTCCTTTTCACCCCCTGCTATGCTAACCTTCCCTTTATTATTATTATTATTATTATTATTATTATTATTATTATTATTATTATTATTATTATTATTATTATTATTATTATTATTATTATTATTATTATTATTATTGCAGTAGCATTAATGGCTCCGGTCTGCAGCTTCCGTGTCACTTTTGTTCATATACATGCACTTTGCTGCTTATTCAATTCTGCTTCTATTGACTCACACGCACTTATTAGTACACAGTCATAAGCTAGAACATTAAGTGAAGGACCACCATCCAATACAGATATGATGGCCCATTTTAACAAGCTGAGAGCTGAAATGACAGTGAAAACGGACATTTTGTCAAAACAGGGAAGACAGATATTGTTTGCTCAAGCAGCTTGAATATTGTTCAGCTCGACAAATTCTGATACACCACCCTGTTCTTGGCGCATGATAGCCTTAGTTACTTATGTGCCAAAAACCTCAACACAACACAACACAAGATTCTGATACCACTGAATTTTCGCATCTGCGTTTTTTACACATGACCACTCGCCAAAGAAAATTCACAGAACCACACAGAAGTTATGGTGCCTAAACTTATTTGCAGACTGTGCACTTGGCCACTGCAAACTATGAACTGGCTGCCAAAAAAATTTGATAAAAAAAAAAAAAGAGCTTTTCAAAGAGGATAGCCAAATTGCAGGCTGTGCACCAGATGCAGACTATGGTTTGGAACCATACCTTTATGCTCTAAAGGACTGCTGTAACCTCTAAATAGCTTCAATACCATCTACGTAAACTGTAATTTTGACCTGATAGCGCAGCAGAAGGCCACAAGGTTAACCGAAGGTGACACACCTTTCCAGTCCCTGAGATGCAATGCTTGTTAACTTCTCATGAAGGGTCTTGTCATCAGTGGCAGCTCTCTGTTGAGAGTAAATAACACGAAGGAAATTTTATACCATGTGATTATTTACATGAAGAGGTAGAGAATATCCTCTGCACAGGAAATCACTCATCATGTCATCAGCACATAAAAATATAGGTTATTTTTTGTAACGAAGCTCTGAACAGGTCAAGTATGTTGCAACTCAATGGAAAAGAAAGAGCTTTTTTTTTTACTGCAATCTCACTCGCTTCAGCAAAGCTAAGTGGCAAACATTCCTCATTGATTTCTTAGCAAAAGGGTAAGATGCAGTTTGTGCTTCACTCCACTATACCTGATGGACGACACTAAAAAAATACTGTTTCGAAATTTTAAATTCCTTTTTCCCAGAATTGAAATCTAAACTAAGAAAAAAGAAAAGAGCTAAATAAGGAGGACTGCGAATACTTACACAAGCACCGCTGGCTGCATTTTTGCTTCAAGCTCTCTCGATAGGGCACACGGCTGAACAAAGTGCAGATTGCGCGAATGCGACTACACCAAGTGATAAATGCATATTAAAAAAAAAATAATAACAAAGAAAGAAGAAAAATAAATAAGGTAAGAGTGGGGTGAGAGAAAAAAAAAAAGAATCTACCCTTCTTACACAAAAAAATTACAAGCACATACACAATGCACTTCATTTTACTTCATTTGCAGAAAATAAAAAAAGAAAACATGCCTCATTGTAGTTCTTGGAGAACTTCTAGCTCAGGAGAAGCTGTTTAGCCACTGCCAATGCGGCCTAGATATCATATATTCCTCCCGAATGGAGCTTGTGCTGTGTTGAAGGCTGCTACCACCAGGGACCCAGCTATTCTAAAACGAGTAAAAGCATCCCCCTTTCACATGAATAGCTTTCAGGGTAGAAAAACATTTGGAAAAGGTGCTATTCTGTCTTGGATCAAACTAAAATGATGCAAAAGCTGATGCTTTCAAAAGCAGTCCACTAGGTACACTGTTTTCTTTCTTTCTTTTTTTAACATTCATGTTTTGTATGCATTCTTTTGCACTCTCCACAGCAACACAGCAAAATACAGCATCAGAGCACAGTGCTGGTGTCAGCGTAACTGTGTTTGTGCGTCCCACCATGTAGGAGGTCTGTAGAAAATGGTCCCACAACAGAATTCCAGCAGTGTCAAGAATAGCTAGTGAGGGCGAACATAGGCTGGTTGGCACAAACGAAACATGAAACAGCGCTAAGAGAAAGACAAGCAAGCAGACAGTGCAATGCTTGCCTGCTCGCTTGTCCCATCTTCCTCCTAGCACTTTTTCATTCTTTTCATCACAGCCAGTGCCCAAGTCCCACTAGCTATGTTTACAATACGTTACTTAAACAGAGCAGCCAAGAGAGAGAAAGCATGTCCCTGTACTGTACTTGGCCAGGTGGGGATGGGGAGGAGGGGTGCCCCTTGGGGCTGCAGTGGCGGCCCCAGGTGGAACGCAGTGCCCTCACCGCCTGCAGGCAGAGCTCTACAGCCAGTGTGTACAGCTCCAGTGCCTCTTGATAGTTGTCTGCCTCATCTTCGTCCAGTGCTTGCGACAGCAGGAACTTGGCTCTGTCCAGCTGCAGCTGCTGTGCATTGCTCGTCACCGAAAGATGCGTGCTTGATGCTGCGGCCACAACGTGAAAAATCACAGCGATCAGAATGGCAGCTAACCAAATATTTTTTTTCAATATGCACATAACACTATGAACAAACCGACAAGAAAGAGGAGCAACTAAAAGCATATGCAGCAGGAGCACTGTAGAAACACTTCTATATACACACTGTCCTCCAATTTTGCATATATCTATGTACAATGGGCTTATCAATAAAAGCCAGAAAGAGAAGGAAATAGCTAAGTCACCACTGTGACTACCCACAGCATATTGCAATGGAGAGCCCATAGGCAGATGCACTGCAGCTCCTTCTATGTACTACGCATTCCTCAGAATTGAACAGAAGCTATTCCCTGGGCTACCTAACGATGCAATAATGGTACTGTGCAGTGCAGAACAATGATCAACAATACAAAGACAATTACCAGAGTAATAGCAGTCAAGTTCCAAAACATGAACGCGCTTAGATAGTGACCATTGCTCATGTAGCCAATCGGCCTCACATAGTAAATGTATGCATACTCTTCATTTTAACTCTTTCGAGACTGCCCCACAGACCATCCATCGTTCATATATAAAGGATAGTTTTTGATGTGGTGTCAAAAAGCAAATTTTTGTATGTTGGAGTAAGTAGCTACATCTAGGCAGACAGTATGACAATTGTAGTTTCGTTTTATCTATGTGTCACCTTTTGTTCAGCAGGTGACAACATAGAAGAAATAATTCAGAGTGCACCGGGAGGTCTCAAATGTCAACAAATATGGCACCGAGCTCGCATCAGGACATGCTGCAAATTTGGCGCCACTCGTGAGACTCCATTGCTTTAACTGCAGATTTTTTTTATGATATCAGAAGTTAAAAGTTCGAAGCCAACTTTTCAAGCTGTGAATTTAGCCTGGAAAATAAATCACTCAAATATCAACTTCAAATGGCAGCCCAAGAAAAGAGTACTTTCAAATTCAACTCGCTGTTGAGTGCTTACATGTGCTCACTGCATGTTCCAGTTGTTTCATTCCCATTCGCTAGAGTTTCAGCAGCCTATGTATAGGTTTCAGCAACAAGGAAAACTCTGTCACGTGAGGTGGTTCCTCCAGAACTTCAACAAGTGCAAAGCTCTTTTAGAGATATTAAGTGGGCTTTGAGCATCTAGATCCGAGAGCAGCTCCTAGGCAGATTTTGAATTTTGATAGCAAGCTAGAACACATGCTGCTATCCTCTGTAAAATGTGCCGCAAAATCTACCAGCCATAAATCACAAAAGTTCTAAAAAGAAAAAACTGTAAATTGGGCTATGAGCAGAGAAAGACCGAGCTCTGAACGAACATTTTTAGTAATTCAGCATAGTTATGAGTATGGCACGTGCTTCAAAATAGGCTTTAGCCCATAATGTATTAGTTTCTTGGTAATTTTCTTCACTGCATATTGTTAGTGCAGTCATCAGAATGGATATGCGAGACTTCCAATAATTGCCGTGGGAGCTGAATGGCAATTACAGCTTTTGAACAGCACTAAAATGAGGAAATATGTAGATAGACCCACCAAATTTTTACAGATAATAAAAAAGACAGAGTAGCATATTTTTCATATCCTAGAGTATTTTCATTGAGGCGTTTCATTTTGATATTTATGCCCTTTTTTTTTACTTTCTGGAGGTCATTTTTTTTTCAGGAAGTTTGCAGAGATATTTTTTCTTCGTGTCCTGTTACAACGGTTACAGACTATGTCATTTAATAATCCAGCAACACTTCACACCATTGAGCCCGAATCCTTTTCGGCGCAGTGCAAATTTTGTGGCCAGAAGGCTAACTTATACCATATGATATGGGCTTGTCAACAAAATACCAGTATTGATATAATAAATCAGCCAACGTGGGAAGGCTGGGAGACGACCCTGTCCAGCTCGGACCTCGAGGAACAACGAGCCGTCGAAAAAGCGCGGACAGCGGCTTTTACCAACGGTGTTCCGGACTAGGAACCCAATCAGCCTTCCCTTAATCTAAGCCAATGTCAATAAATGTTTTCATTATCATCTTCGTATCCTGTATAAAGGAAAAAAAAATATTGCATGCAGTATTTAGAGATCATCTAAATAACTACATTTCAGTATACATTGCAGCAGAATCATTCAAATATTTCAGTTTATAAAATTTTTCAGGACTCTTCAAAGTTGCTTGTTTTACTCCATGGTCCAGAAAGAGTTAGCCCCAAAGAAGGAAGCTTAAACACACATAAGTCCAAAAGAGGCATTATATTGCATTTTGTATATTCTGAAAATTTATTATTGCAGTTTTTTATCCTTATGTGCATTCTCTCCCACCCCTTGAAAGCTGATCCTGAATGACCTTTTTCACACTATGTATAGTGCTTAATAAATATTGTGTTTGTGTACAACACAGCATTTAGAAAGCTACATTTTGGTATATGTTATGCAATGGATGTTTAAATTTTGCACTTATAAAAAGCTTTTTTTAAGCTCCCTTAGAACCGTTTTTTATTATTTATTTTTTGTTCCAAAACAGTTAAAAAGATAGAAATGCCTGCTTGATTATTTCTTCCGACGTGTCCATGACACTATGCACTAGTTCATCATCCACAGTATCCTTTACCATCTTCTCCAATATTATGCATCCTTACAATAAGAGAAACAAGCAAGCAAAGAGTAGCTAGTAATTTCTCAACATGTATACCTTCTTGCTGCGATTTGGTGATATTTTCAAACCTGCAGGCACATATCAAAACTCTATTTAAATTCCCTAGTAAAAGAATGACATAGTGAATGCCATGTGAGCATGCAACATGCACCAGTCAAAATCTGGAACCTACTCAGTTTCACTAACTCCTCAGCCCGCTTGAGATATTCATTTGCCTTGTCAGAAATGCAGGCGACCTGAGAGCCCGATAGCATTGCTGACTGCAATGCTTGTGCAGCTTCCTAGAAGCAACAGAAAAGGTTGTTTTTTTTTTTCATTACTGGTGAATCACACAAATAACAGCACAAGAATGAAGTATTCATGCTTGAAATGGTCCTAAGAGTGCGCAAGTAAGGATTCAAGTAATAAAGTCAGTCACAAATGCATTGCCTTGTTCGAACTACTATAGTATTATAGGGAGAATGAATGAAGTCACTTATCTTCACACTGGCATGCCTAACATGTTCTGTTACATCACGAACCAGACCCTTCCCCATCCCTTATATGAATAACGGGAAAAACATCAGAAAAAGAAACATTCACAAGGACAAGGAGTACATAGGACAATACCTCCTTCATACCTTGAAATGAAGCTCTAACCCTTTCCCCAACTTCCCCTAGCAATGTCCTTATTATGCGTTAACTCCCACTGCTCATCAACTCTTACCCCACCTGATACAGGAAATTAAATTCGGCCCCTTCGAAAAAAAATTTGACTATATGCCTGTTGCAAGCACCTCTAAACTAGAAGACCACTTTTGTTAATGTATTGCCCAGAAAAGAATGTTTTTCATTACACCTCACTGCTCCAGAGAATGGTAGCAATTGTTAGAGCAGAAATGAATCTGCATTTAAAGAAATTTACTAGTTAATTATAAATTATTTATATAGAATTTGGTCTCTCGATGTCAGATATTAGAATCGACAAATTACTATGCACCAATTAAGAGAAAGCTCACACGAGTAAGCACACCAGAAGAAATTAGGAAAATATATTTTAATCTATTATCACTTCACTTTGTAATGCAGAATCATTCGGCAAAATCATTTGTTCGGCTCGACCAGTAACAAAAAATGTTATATCATGAAGTCTTCAAGACAAAATTACTTTCCAAATGACCACGGCTGTGCTTTTAGAATGTTTATTTTATTTTATTTCGTAAACTCATTAGGCAATGTGAAGGAGAAAATTAGCCAACAAAAGAATTTACGCCTATGCCGACTATTGTGTAAGCTGTCATATTGATGTTCCCTGTCATATCACGTCAGGTTCATTCAGATCTACAGCAGTTAGCTCAAAGCTTTGCAAAAGAAAAAAAGAAAGGAAGCCGTATTTACTGGCATTTTTATCAATCGATGCCGCAGACGACAGAAGCATAATATACGAAGCAAAATTATACATAAAAGAAATTTCCTGATGGACCACCGGGCTGCACAGCGCTTGAAAAATTCTCCAGCTAAACAGTTGACCATTCAATCATGTTTAACACGTAGGAACCTCGAAAAGAAAAACTTTAGCCTCACACAAATCTATATCCTCCGAAATATGTACCGTTGCGATCACATCGCTGAAGACATCGTCTAGTAGCGACAGCCACGAGGATGGAAACGGATGGAAAAGTGATAATCAAAGCACAGCCTTGTATGAAGACTCTAGAGAGGGAGAAATGGCTAAACTAAATTATGGAGTAGGGACCTGTTGTTTCCCTAACAGTAAACTTCGACAGTCTCCACAGCCTCGATCCACTGGTGACAGTTGGCACAATCAGGAAACGCTCTCATTCATGTGTCACATCTAAGGAGACAGATTGCCACAGCAAACGCACCCTGTAGTAGTACGCAGCGGGACCTGGGTTTCCCTCGAGGTCGAATTTAACAGCCCGAGAGGCAAACTCCACAGCATCACGTTCAAACTGGGCTCTGCTTTCACCCATGGCGACTGACTCATGCCCGGACTGCCGATGCACGGTCGTGCCTGGAACAAGAGACACACAAGTTTACAAAAGTTTGTTACTTGTGAACGAAGCTCCCCTGTAGCAATAAAATAAGGTATCACCCACGCAATGAAACTCGCCGCTGCGGTGCTTCGGCTGCTACGGCCTCACGGACGAGAAAAGGAGCAACAGAAGCAGAAACAGAAAGGTTGGATTGACCTGGATTGTTTCAGCTTGACTTGGCTGCGCCGGTTGCACAACAGTCACTACGGGCCAACGTTCTTAGCGGATCGCTTCCTTGCAACAAAAAGCAAGTTTTCAAATCACTTTTAATATTGCTGGTCTACTACGTTTTGCACAAATGTTTGTCTTTAGGCGTGTTCAAAACAGACGCAACGTTGTTATGGTAACCAAGAGGTGACAATGGTAACAAACAAGAGAAAAACAAAGCAAAAGGAAAAGAGACCTACTAATTCTTACCGCATCTTTACTGACTTATTTCGCACCGCTAGCCCCTTAGGTTTCCGTCCTGCGTAAACATTTCGTTTTTTCTTGTTAGTTTTGCGTTTGCGTCTCTCGCTTTATTTCACTGGCAGCGAGTGCCTCGGACAATTAACGCTGCCGAGCGCTGCTGCCGTCGAAAAGGAACGTATGCCAGCTGTGTCCACGCCAGTGTTACATTCCTCTGGCTCTTGATCGCGGCTGTGCTTCGCGGTGTGGGGACGCTCTGCGCCCCGTTTCATCTGTGCCACCGTCGTGACGAAGTGTCGTGTTTTGTTGTGGATTGACCTCGTACCCCGCGCTACCACGAAGGAGGTGAATTTGTTTTGCTTTCGCTTCTCGTGTCATACCGTCGCGTGTCGCTTCGTCGTCGCCGCAGCTTTAGCCGCAGCTGTCGGCGCAAACTGCTTGATTGAATAGAGGAAGCTCGTGACATTGAATCTTGGTTCGCAGGCTCGGATCGTGCAACAAGTTCATGAAGTGCGGGAAGCAGCGCACAACCACTTGCTTCGCTGCGGGCGTCGCCTGAAAGGAACATTGGTACTGGGCGTACTTTGAGCCTGCTTGCCTAACCAGATGACGAAGGTCGAATTAGCGATTATCGTGCTTTGACTCACAGTGTCGTTGCACGGTCACATGGCATTAAATGGACACTTAAGAGTCCATCGTTTATCTCAGGCCGATGAATCATATTTCAAGTGGAACGGCCGCTGTATGCATGTTGGCGTTAGTTGGTGAACCGTGTTCTGTTACCCTGTTGCAAACCTTTGACCATTACGGATCGAGCTAGCCGTCTCTTATTTCTCATTTTTTTGTTTGAGTGCAAAGCAGCCGGACAGAAAGTGGAGCGCGCGTGCACGCATGTCTCGGCGTGTAACCGCGTTGCGCACGCCGGAGGCGGCGTTTAATTGTATTCGTGCCGCCTGAAAAACGCGTGTCAAAAGCGGTCGAAAGAGAGTAAAAGAGCGCATTGCCAAGGTTGCGTGAAAAGGAATTCCGTGACGGCGTCCACATACAGCCAAGCACTGAGGTAGCTGCCTGCACTGGCGGACTGGGCATGAGTGACGAGCGAGAAATGGTCTCGTTCATGCAACGTCACGCCCGTGGTGTAAGATAGGGTAGTCACGCCTGTCGGAGTTATGATGGAGATGAAGTCGCGCATAATATACTGCTGCAATCGTTAATGGAAGGTTAATCGTGTGTTGTCACAGAATGTGGCACTGTAGCTGTAAAGAGCGGACGTGCGCTGTGTTGCGCTAAATGTCATTTTTCATTGGCACATTTGGCTTTTGTCTTGACTGACGCCTTAATTGGTATTAGTATACATCATATATCAACATTATACATGTTTTTGAAGTTTCATATTTAGATGCTTTGTCTGGTCATTTTCTTATCTGTGTTGTATGGACTTGTTCTTGCACACATCTGCAACACATATGTGAATCAGTGCACCAGAGTAGCATGTACCAAGTACTTAGGGAAGCTTCAAATACTGTATTTTCTGTGAGCTACTTTTTTTTTTTTTTTTTTTTTTCGTAGCTACACTCATATACTATGTGTTGATTGGTATTCCACAGCTGAAGGTGTACTTAGAAGTAATTGAATTCAGTGAAGTGACTGCGTTGATTTCATCGGAAGCATTTCGAATTGTAATATCACAAGGGGGAAAAAGGTGAAAGGTCACATTGCTACATCAGGCCTCTTTCATTTTACTCCCTCTCGCGTCATGAGTATGTCATAGGTTGCGGCCATGTATTCGAAAGCCACCAGTAGAAAGTTTAGTCGTCTACAAACAGTTGGTGTGTGCAGCTCTTGGCACTTTAAAGTATCAGGGAAACAGTTGTTTCCTTCATTACATGTGTATGTAACATTTAAGTCAGCTGACGGGACTGTAATACTCATTACTGTAACTGGTGGTGTGGTTCTCAAGGCAAGAAAGGGTCATTGCTTAGTAACATATGGCTTTGGTTTGCTGCTCTAGTACGAAACGGATTGCTGGATTAAGTTTTATTTGCTACCTTACCTCTTTGTGCTGCAATTTTCTGGTGAAAGCAAGTCTTGTGGGCCTGACATTATCCTGCAGTGTTATACTAAAACTACAGCTTACACTGAAAGGGCAAGTCCAAGGAGAATTACTTGTGATGTTAAGATGAGGCTCAAAAAGCTTTCACTTCCATTAAGCCTACTATTTAAGGACTTTTCTACTCTAAGCATTATATTTTGAAATAATTGACCTTACCATTAGACTGAGTTGATGCAACATATAGCCCACATGAACTCCTCTAAACAGAGTTTAGGGTTTTAAACTTGGTACCAGTTTCACAGTAGTATACAATATCCTGGCTTCTTTTAAGCCAATGTGCAACTTTTTATGCAGGCAAAATGATCATATAACTAGGTGGTATAACTAGATGTAACCCATTAATATGTAATCAAAGTTCAGGCTATCTTTACCTTAGCTGTTGCGTCTCCGTGGAGGATAAACAAAAAGTCTGCTTACATTTGGCAGTGTTAATACATGGACATGCCCTGTGGCAAAATTTTTTAATGAAATCACTGTAATTGTGCTACACTTTCTACTGCTGTCATCTGATTCTTTGAACAATAGGTCAGTATTTCCGGAATACTTCACATTTGGAGCATTCATTTTCCTTCTCCTGTTTTAGCCACATAGTTTTGGCCACACAAAAAGACAGACTTTAAAACATGCTCTATTTTCCCCCAAAAGCAAACCCACTATCCTGTAAAGGCATAAAAAAAACATATAGTTACAAATGGGCACATTCTTTCCATATGTCATCGGGCAAGTAAAAAAAAGGAACCAGCGTGTGGCATTCATTTTCGCTCTGTTGGTGAAATCACCTGCTTTTTGATTTATACACCTTCCCTTGGAATAGAAGTGTAGAATGACTAACAACTTATGACAACTAAAGGTGGTGTCGTGGTACCGCACGGTTAGGCTGTAGTTGAATAATACTAAAGAAAAAATAAGTGCCATGCCTCTCACGGGATGCCCTTCTTTCATAATGTCACAGTTAGCGCAGTTAAGTTGTGGTGCGCCCCATTTCTTTGCCATACCCTGCACTGTCACGTTAGCAGGTCGTGAGAACTGGTCAGTGCTATATGTATGTGGGGGCAAAAGCCACATTTTTTTTTTTTTTTTTTAGTTTTATCTGACTATAGGCATGCAATATCTGTTTGTTATTCACTGTCAATGCAATGTGAGCGAGACAGCTAAAGCAGGAAAAGGGAAACAAGACAGTGTGAGGACCGTTGGCAAAAGTGTAAATGGATTCGGCATTTATTTTCTTCCCAGCAGCTATTTATGTGTTTCTTTTGTCTGCATCACATTTATCTTAATGTTTAATTTGATGCTCATGGTGCGCTTCACTTGCAAGTTATCAACCTCATTTAGCTACACTTGAGTAGCGTACTTATAGCTTGGCTGAGGCTCATTGTGACTTTATTTTGTCAGTTTTTATTAAATCAACAAATGCTATTAAAAATAACAGCTTGCACAAATAGAAATTCTCACAACCAGGCTTGCATCTTATGTTTCCACATTATTTAACATATTTCAGTAGTTTACTTAACCTTCTAGGTTTAAATGTATCTTGAATTTACAAGTGTACAAGAGCTCTTTTATATATTTGAATCCTTGCTCCCTAAAGCATTTCCCATTTTTAACTGAATGAAATCTGCGCATTTTGCCGCTGCTGAGTTGACAGAAATGTCCAACATCACATGGATAGACAAATGAAATGCAGGTGGTTTGTACAGTCAGTGTCAAGTGAAATGTGAACATGGTAAATGGAATGTGAACACAAGAGCATGAAAATATTAGCTTCTGCAGAAGAAATGCAGGATAGGTTCATTAAAACTTTTACATAATGACCTTTGCAGCATCCAAGTGAAAACCAACTAGCAATGGTTCTCCTTCAGCTAAAATTTCATTTTGCTGTTTCTGTTTTCATTGTTTTGTTTGCATTTCTTTTGATAATTCATGTACATAAACACTTGAACATTAAGGTGCAATATTAATATGTTTTCTTGAGCACAGAACAGGTGGCACATTACTAATTGAATCAATTAATTGCGGCATGCTCCTTGCCAACATCTCACACAAGTTGCTGGCAAAAATTCTCTTTATCTAGGCAACAAATTCAATAGCACGCTTGTCGTGTGTAGTTATTCGTTAAGTTAGTCCCGGATACCCCATCTTGTGTGTGTATCATTCCACTGTCATATTTCTTTAATTTTACACTTTTTGAGTTATGTGCCTAATAGCCAGATAGCCTTCCTGTGGCTATGAGGAATTAGCATGCTGAAATCTACTGGAGTCACTAGAATTTGCCAAGCTAGGTTAATTTTTCAGTTTGAAAGCATACGTTTAATTTGTACCATATATGAAAAGGGAGCTAGTCTAGCTTAGATAGTACTGTGCGTTATAGGTAGCCATATCGCTTGTTATCATGAATTGAAAGGGAGCTGATATATGTGTGACTAGCCTCTCCATCTAACAGCCTCTTTGTGTCACTTCAATATTTCTTCATGGAGCACCTATTATTTTTTGAGGCAAGAAAGGGAAGAAGGAAGTCTCATAAATGGTGTCACTTATTTAGTTAAGATACTTTTAATGCCTTCACAAGCATTACAAAAGTGGGTATGCCTAAAATAAAATGCAGCTCAAGATGCTTAAAACAAAATGTTTAAAAACAGGCATAAGTAAGCCAAGAAGCTATGCACGATTTGATAAAAGAGAAATATAGCTAGGAACAGGTTCTTAAAGAATAAGAAAAAAGTGAACATGTACAAAATAGGCAGATACAGTAGTTTTGAAAGGATAACGAAAATACTGCAGACGGAAGTTATGAAACACATCAAGCAACAGTATAACGTTTTAGAGACATAATGATCAACACATACAAAAAAGAAGTGACTATAAAACAGATAAAACTGACATCACTCTAGGTTGCAAAGGATGATAGTTTGTTTTCCGTCATTAACAAAATAGGTTGCATATTCAGGTTTAGTATTCAGAATAGCAAGGCTATCTGTCCGCTAGTAAGTCTTGCTCTGATGGGCACAACCTACTAAGAAGCACTTTGGTAGAGTGCAGTTTGGCAGTCTGCTGTAGCAGTAGTGGGAGGAGGTAGATGTCTATCTGTCCGTTTACATACAAGACTAGGCATGTTCGATGTATCTACACTAAAGAGGTAGATACATAGAAATTTCGTCAGTGTATTGTTGCTTTAGATTGGATCACTGCATGAAATTTGTGTGCGCTCAATGAAGATATTTTATAATGCATTTCTTCTGCCACACAATTTCGGTTTCAGGTCTTTGAATGATGGTTGCGACATCACAAGGGAGTATGAGGTCTGAAAAAACGGCAGTATAATAGCCCTTTGTCCAGCCGATGCCATACGAGTTTGTGGGAATTAAAACTGCAAAGGAGTGAATGTTTTGCAGCTTTTGTATGCAGCATGGGATCTCATACTCACTTGTGACCTTGGAGTCATCGTTCAGCAGCCTCAAACAAAACTGAAAGTACAGATATATAAAATTTTAGTAACAAATTATTTACTTACTGCTATAGTGTTTCATGTGGTCATGCATGTCTACTGATGTTATACACACAGTTCCAAAGGAAAATGACACAAGCCAGGATTTGATGATTCTACCCCTTTAAAGGCATTCATGTTTACTATTTTATAGACATTCTAATAGGCGGTAAATTAATTCTGCTTATTTTTTACTAGAGAGAAAAAAATAGAGCACTCACAGGTGGTGCGTTAACGTTTCAGGGTGATGGGTGAAGCGAGCCACAGATGATGCGAGCTGAAGTATGTGTGAGCAGACCCGGGTGCTGCCAGAGTTTGTCCAGCCGACTGGACGGCGAGTTGACCCGCTGGACAAAAGCAGCAGCCTGTGGTGGCGGCTGACTGGCCCCAGTCGCCATGCAGCCGCACGCCAAACCGAGCCGAGAGAGGGTGTCTATGCATCTGTCAAGTCACTGGCCAAGAGCCTTCCGCAGGCAAGGCCCTCGGTTGACTGTGCAGACGGAGCATGCCAGTGTCTTCCAGCATGAAAATATCTTCTCTGAGCGGGCAACTTTGGCTGCAGCATGCTTGCACCTGTGATTTAAGACTCATTTACATCAATAGGTCGCATGTAAAAGGTTGGCGAATAATGGGCATACCTTTATGAGGATGCTAAACGGAGGCACTGTTTGTGAGGGTGCACTTCATGTCAGCACCATGTGCATTTCCAATAACTTGGCACCTATGCTTTCAAGGAAAGGGCCATGAGAGAAAAGTTCTTAATGAAAGATAGGCAGTCATGCCACACTGCAGAGAAAGAGAAGTGAGATTAAAAGGCGCTCTATAAGAAGAAAGGAAAGAAATACTCATGTTAGCTGAACACAGCTGATGATGCTTTCAATATGGATTCAAAAACTATAAAATGTCCTTGCAGGAGCAACGGAACAGGCTTTTAAGAGCACCATAAAAAATGTAAAGAACTTTCTGAAAAATGAAAATTTTCACATGAAAAGGTAAAAAAGGCATACAGAACTGAACAGGCTCTGTTCCTTGCATGTTGTGTCCTTGCTGTGTCCTTGAGCAGTCAGCAGCTAGTTTAAGCTTTACTCCTTGCACGTAGCGGGTTAAGCAATGCAGCGCTGTTGACAAAAGTCCAGCCTGGTTGTATAGGTTGCACAAAATTTTTTACCCATTTCATATTTGTTGGACGCGAACAGTGATTGTGTAGAGCATTGTGCATGTTTTCACCGTGAAATATGTTGCACTCAACTTTAAGAGCCTGGCAATGCAGGTTGACAAGGCAGCTCCTCCAGACCTCTGTGGCGAGCCCTTGGGCGTGCAGTCCGGCTTGCAGCAACAGCTTCGACCTTCGTGTTCATCACTGAATCATGCAGAGGAACGGTGGCAGACGCGTAGCCTGAGCGCCTCACCAAGCGACACCCTGGATTCACCTACAGGCACGGCAAGCCCTGCCTCACGCTCATGTGAATCCTTGGAAGAGCCCGAGGTTGACTACTCGGACAGTGAGCAGGCCTCCAGCACTGAGGCAGCCAAAACAGCTATCTTGCCAGAATCATCATCATCATCATCATCATCGCACCAATATGTGAGTGTACCGTGGCTTTGCTTTCTGTATGGCAAGGAAAAACATCCCTTGCCATGCGTTGTTCAACTTAAATTCAGATTTAATTGCAGCATGTGTTTGCATTGCTATGTGAAAGTCGTGGAATTTAATGGTGGGCAGGGTCATATTTGTGTGAAGGGTGTGGCCAAGAGCTGGTCTGGTGCCGAAGGGCAGTCTACGGAATTTTATTGGCCATATTTCTTTAGTAGCACTTGGAAGCTCCTTGCCCAAGTAAATGCATACAGGGCGATGGGGCTAAGAAACACAGCTCTTTCTAATCATAGTTGGCATCTGCAAACCCTGTTGCCTTGGCAGCAGGCAGCCGTGTTATGTTTGTCAGAGTTTTTGGACACTGAATGCTATGGGAAAGCAACATTGCCTAGTCGAATAATTATGTTTGGCATTGTTCTGCCATGTTTCTGAGCCCCGTGGCCAGGCATGCTTTATTTAGACTAGGTACCTTCAATTGCAGCAATAGAGAGATGGTTGATAAAAGTATATAGACTGACCTTTAGGTATGGCCTTATATTGCCATATTCAGTATCATTTCTAAATTTCCTGACGTTTTACTATATATTCTTTTAATATTTTGCTTTCTTAAGGCTACTGCGCTAATGGAGTTCAGTACTAGTTGTGAGAAACAAAAACAGTGGGCTCCCTTTCTAATTTAATCCAAGTACTGCCATTTTCATTGCAAATACATTTCTGCCACAGAAGAGCCTAATGATATGGAGAGTGCGTAAAAAATGTTTCATTCCTTCGTGTAGTTGATAGGAAAAGGGCTGGTAATAAATGTGCCCCTCCAGCCAGGGGAGCATCAACCTCTGTGGCCTCATGCCTGGTGTTCACAGTTTAAGTGGTTGGCATGTGTGCTTTTTTCCGTCGCAGAAGCACGATAGGGGGTCGCCAATCTATGCCAACTTCCCACCGCTGCCATGCCCTCCAAGCCCACCTCACCCATCGCCCGATGAGCAACCACTGCGTTTTCTGAGTGACCACTGGGCCGAGTATGATGCCCGGCGCATTGGTCGAAAATTTTATTACAATTTCCATACGGGACAGCGTTCGTGGAAGCCTCCCAGGCGCCGAGGGGAGCTGCCTACCTGCCATGTGCGTAGCCCTGCACTGTTTTACATGTGCACCTGATCAGCAAATTCATTGTGACTTTTTATCTATTTTCTTACCTATGGCACACAAATGAGCTCACTTATATTAACCCGAGTGTCTGGTGGTAGGTGTTCGCTATGTATTCAGGTTTTTACTGTGTGGTTTAAGCATAACTTATTGGGCTTTTACTGTAGACACAGCAACTATCTAACCCACGGTTTATATGAACCCTCCATTACTCGAGAAAATTTTTTATTCCCTTTGAGTGAGGATTCTGGCTATCTACCTTAGAAAATTTTAAACTCTGTGAATCGAAAATAAAAAATCTGCAATATTCCACAGGAGACATCAAATGATGTTCAGAGTACAAAAATATAGTTTAATTTTGCAGTCTGCACACTAGTTTTGAGAGCAGTGACAGGAAATAATTTTTTTTTTGCTACCTTTCGACAAAAATGCGTAGTATATATATGCATGTGCATAGGTATGGCCTCTGGCTCTGGATATTGAAAGAAAGCGGTGTCAGTCATTGAGACAGAGAGAGAACTTCACTGAAAGGGTTCAGTGGAGTGGAGAGAGCGGAGAATGGCAAATTGGTTCAAGACTGGGCAGCTCAAAACATGAGAGTAGCTCATGCCTGGCGGTGATACCGCTGCTGCATCGCAGGTAGGATGCATTAAAGTACCAAACATATGGCTTCGCTAGGTTGTGACGTGTGCATCTAAACCATTGCATTTCAAATAAGATCAATATATCTGTTGCTTCCATCTGAATTTTTTCCTTATATTCATACAAATAAGGTAAATTAGCCAGTTGTTATCATTACCGTCATTCCTGCTGGCATCCATAACAACAACAGCATAAAAAAGATAGAAATGTGGCTGATAGTTTGCTGAAAAATGCTTAAATCCACGATTTTTCATGGGGTTAATTATTCACGGGAAACTAAGGGCCTTACCTTTGAGTTTGAATTATCGCAAGCCAGCTTTGCAAAGCTGACCTTCATTGTGTGCTTTTTCATGATACAGTACACACGCATCGCCATCAGCTTGCTGTAATTTTCTTGTGCGTGTTTTTCGTTTTTGTAGATATTGCAGATATTTGTAGATGCATATTTGGATATGTGTGCAAGCTATGGTTGTAGGCATAAAAAACAGGCGGTAACTAGCATGACCAGGATGTAACGGATGAGTGCAGTTAAGCTCTAGGAGAGATTGTGTGCCCTTCATGTACTTGGATCACATTGACATCATCACATTTGCGTGGTCTGTGTTAAAAAAGAGGCAGTGCTTTCTTTGCATCCTTTGTGTGGAGGACAAGAGACATAAGGTTCTTACCTGTCGTGTGCAAATCAAAGGTTGTGATGTCTGGCAGTTTTATGGTACCTTTGGGCATTGTGATTGTCGGAAATTTCAGTGACAGTCATGTTTGTTATGAATAGGCTCATCTCGAAGCATTGGGCTCCTTTGCTTAAAAAGTCATATCCTGGACAGTGGCCCTTTAACCTATGTAAAGAATTCCTCAAAAACGTTTCTTTTTTATTTATTTAATTTTTTTTTTCACTTTGGTTGGTAATTGTACTTATCCGTAGTGAGCTGCTACGCGAGCGATCTGTGTTGAATTTTGTGGTTATGCTGCATGACTAAACTTTGTCGTGTTCACTGCAAATTAATTTATTTCGTAATGAAGATTACCACTGCGCGTTGACAGCCACTGACTTGCTTGATCAGAGTTGCATTTTTTTTTATACCGAGCGGTTTTAATTGTATTCACAGCGGCCAATTGCAAATGGGAGTTGTGGGATTGATTATCGCCAAGCTACATATGCGCTCGTGAATCAGACTCTCCGCAGATCTTTACGTCAACTACGTACCGCATGGCACATTGTCGCATTCTGAGTTTAGCCTACACTGAAACGTGGCCATGGTGGCCGGGACTGAACTGGGTCGCCCTAACTACGGAACCAACCATCCGCTGCAGTCTGTAGTTGTAATGAAAGCTAAAAGCCTGAATACCCGTGAAGAAATTGTGAAAAGTTACGCCGACAGCTGCCCACGAACAGAGCAGATACAACAGGCACGCAGCGCAGTGATTTGAGAGAGTAACGCAAGGATAAGCAGATCCGTGCGGTGCATGCCCTTGCTACTGTTGCCATGCTTACCTAAAATCCTTTAACCACACAGCCACTCAATGCTAGCAAGGGGCTTTGTGCTTTCCAATAACACTCATTCGCCACTCGGTGTAAAGAATCATCCGAGGATGCAATGACGTTTCGAGGGGAATACTTCAGATCTGGTTTGCGCACACTGTTTATGAGCGACAAAAATCACCATCTACTTACTCGACTGAAATTAGTTGTAAGTATCCAAAGCTTTGTCATTCTCGACGCGTTCCACAGATAATTTGCTGTGTGAGAACAGCCAGCAAATAATAATATTGCTCATTTTCTCTGGCGGGCAGCAGCGCTACGCTTCTGCGCCTTGAACCAACTCTCTGTCTGGTATGGTGTGCGCGGGACCGGACGCTACACACCTTGTACATGGAGTTTTTCCATGTACCGCTTTTGTCCTCGCCCCTGCTCATGAAATACTCACATAGCCTTGTGTACATGAACTTGACAGAATGCAATGCAGGTCGAGTCGATTATTCGAGGGAAAAAGCCAGTTTTGGATGGGAAATGCGTGGCTGGTGTTTTGCTCTCTTCCGCTACATTTTGCCCTTTCCCTTTAAAGTGGGACCCGACTCGACTTTTGTTGGGTTCATGTAAACCCCTTAAACACATGATTATTTTGTCTGCCAAAAAGGTGCCTGCGCATCGCAATAACATGCTTTTGACGAGCTTAGCCACAGTGCTGCTCCCATGCTTTTTTGCCTACTGTGGGATCTCAGACGACTGCAGCACCACCTCGGCCGCCTTGTTTGTAAACATGGAAGAGGTCTATAAGTAGTGAGCAGGTTTCTATAGGTTGGAATCTCTGTTATAACCTTTGGTTGCTGCATGCCACACTGCCAAGACCAACCCTAGTAAAGCCTAGCGGATGATGCTGTGACACAGCTAATCTCACTTCCTCAGGAGCGGGATCCTGCAAACCCAGCTCCACGGTCAGCCTCGCCACGGGTCTCCCAACGCAAGGGTCCTCCGCCACTCCCACCTGCCAAAAAGAAGCCTACCACCCAAGGCAATCTGCTGTCATCAAGCCAGGACAGCTTACTGTCGTCCAGCCGTGACAGTCTGTTGTCTTCCAGTCGAGAGGATTTGCTGTCCAGCAGTCGTGACAGTCTGCACCAGTCCTTCAAGGGCTCTCGAAGCCGTCCTGCTCAGAACCAGCCCACCTCTTCTTCCCTTCCACGAGAACATGACAATGATGAGCCCGTGCAGCACAATGGCAATAGCAAGTTCTACTTTGCTCGGGGCAGCCGCTTAGCAACAGCTTATCAGTCTGCTACGGACAGGGTACGTACCGCTGAATAATACTGCCTCCTGTGCCATTGCTGCTGCTGTAGGCATTGTGAAGCTAGTGAAATACTTTCCATGCTGAGTCAATGCATGAACAAGAAAGTTTTCACTTGTGGCATGCAATGAACTCTCAACAATCCAGCTTTCATCTGAACAGACATAGTGTTAGAAGATTTTCAAATTAACTGAAAATTCTACTTATCGAATGGGCCCGAAAAAACTGCCAGAATTCATTTGAATCACAGTAATTTTATCTGATTAACATTTGTATGATGGTTGTCTGCATTTGAGATAAAGCCCAAGTGAGAATGACAGTTTTTTTTTTACTTCTTCAAGTACTTTGTTTTGTGTACGTTGTTGGGAACACTGAAGATATGCTGCAAAATTCTGCAGGGCTCTGCTACCCTTTTCGCAGTATGATGCAGTAACACAAAATGGCCCCTTTGCTTCGTTTTGAGGATGGTTTACCTTACAGTACCTGCGATGAAGCACTGCGGTGAAGCACGCAGTGCGGTAAGACTGTGTGTGTGTTTAGTGCACAGCTTCAGTATACTGCAAGCAGCATGTGGCAGCATACTGTAGTGTACTGGAGGCAGCAAGTGAATGATGCACGTGAGGGGTGTACGCATAGGCGTTAGAATGACTTGACGCCATTCCAAGATAAACATGAAAACATTGACGCTACAAGCAAAAAAGGTTAGACTGGCCGACAGGCGTGCCTAATCGTTGCCGCGGCATGACGTGAGCGTCAAGAAAACAAAACTGAAAACTATGCAGCAAGCTTCATTTCGGAAATAGGGAACTTCTAATATTCTCTGTGGCTGCCATAATGCAAATGAATTGTGAATGCATCGCTGTTCCATTCAGTTAGATTCAGGGAGGTCCATTTCTGTTATCGCATGGTGTGTGAGTTATACCTCAACGTGATCTCGTGTCCGAGTTAACTGGAGCAAGCCCGTCCATGTCCTAATTAACGAGCAACCTATACCATAGATTTACATGGGCGTCACACGGGACCACTCTCCTAGTTTCAGGTATTCGAATTTCTGAATTGACAGGGGTCGATTAGCAAGGCATTACTGTACTTCGGAAGTAACACTTCTTACAGTGGAAGAAGTTCCCATTCAACTGCCATCATAGGACTGACTTACATCTGGGGCAGTAGATGCACGTTGGATTTTAACATGTATTTCTCGTTTCGTTTTCATCTGCAGCAAAAATTAAATGGCTTTTATATCTCCTGTGTTCAGCAAGCTGTTTAGGTTATGTAGACACCTTATTTCTACACGAATCTGTATATTTCTTTCTGATTTTGTTATTAAATTAACCGAGTGTGAAGTTTAGCTGGTCACTTCTTTGTTAGTACTGCATAGAAAGTTGGCACAAGCAAACAAACTGCAGAAAAAAAATGCTAGCACAACATTATGAACAAGATGCATGCTTAAATTGCGTGCGTGGCTGATATAGGTAGAGCCTGTATATCTTGTGAAAAAATCTCGCACGTCTCTACATATGAATACTATAATCTTTCTACATATGAGTGTAAGAACATAGAACTATGTTGTCTTTTTTTGTCGTCTTTATCTTTTACATCGTCACATTCTTTATGCACATTCGCTCAGTTATATTGAAAATGACCATGTCCAGTTAGTCTCTTGCTGGCCTGAGTCAGCTTGAATCAGCATGGTGGGTCTGAATAACATTCTTATAGTTCTTCCCTTGCTCATTGCGGACAAAATTACTTATTAGTATTTGGAAATTAAAAGCGAACAACCGGAAAGCTGATGCTCTTCTAGAGAATGTAATGTAGCAATTATTTTCTTTGTTTTCTCTGTTTTTTTTGCTCTCACTGACAGGCTAACGAAGGGCATTTGGATTAAGGTTACACTTGATTTTTAAGTGCTGGACAGTAGAGCTGCAGAAATTTGGTGACAATTTGTAACTTGAGGTAAACATTGAATAGCTGCACAAAGTGTAGACTGTCATAAGGTTACACACTGCCATCTGGGTCATGCCATTTCAGAGGTGAGTGAATATATTGGGTTGTGCAATTTTTTCTGTAATACTTATGTTTTCAATTTTGTCAGTACTTACTTGCTTTGTGTTGGGGCCAGATGTGCATTAAGAAATCAATTGTAACTTGTAGTGTGGAGCTTGCATATAAGTATATAATAAAATGTATTATTCTAGACGAGCATCTAGCTAAGTCGCTTATGAGCACAGTTCATTAATGAACACGGCACTGGCTGAAAAACGGCGTCCAAGCGCTCTAGTTCAAGAAAGCTTAGAATGATGAGACGTGGAAGTTTCTGCTTTCATTTTTGTTTTAATCACTTGTAACACTGTATTTATCTGTCTTTTTTTGCCAGAATTGTAATTTTATGTTTGACACAGCACACTTGATTCTTGCAAAAAGAATAAAGTCCACAGAAACTTACCTTGGAGAACAAACTGGCCTATTTACCGACGCAGCTAATGTCAGCATAGTTGCATACTACAAGAAAAAAGAGATGAAACCCAAGCACACCTCGGTCCGACTGGGGCGGAGTGTTGTCGGCATCTGCTGTAGACTTCCTGCCCACTTCCTTCTTTCCTTCACCCTGGGAGGAAACGCTGTGCTTTCACTTCCTGTGCGTCGTGTCGGCTAGGCTTCCCGTGTAGCAAAGAGCCCCCGTGAGATGTTGAGCGGTCGTTCCTTTCTGGCTTCTCAGATAAGTCCTTCAATGTAATGGACCTCTTCTTTAAGAACAAGCTGAACCGAGCTTTCTCTTACGAACTGGAAAGCCTGCCATCTTCACTGTGCCAGAACGTGGGGAACTCTCCATATAGCAGTGCTGGCTCAGAGACCGATTGCTTCTTTTCGCCATCTGATGTAACTTCATTGTCTTCACTAACATCCTCCGAAGAAGAGGTAATGGTCTATTTTTCTTCTTCTACCTGTGCTGCTGGCACCAATTATAGAAACTGACTTTCATGAACATCATAAGTTGAATTTTGGCAGCCGGCATAGCCTTTGGGGTGTTTGTTTATTTACAGCCACGTCCTTCATGAAATTCTGTTGTCTCAAGTTGCTTTTGTGCATCTGCCGCATTTTTATCGCATCCATGCTTTTCCTCTCTTTATCTCTCACAATTGGGGGAAGTTTCATTGCAATACAGCTCTTATGGATTCTTTTGTGTGACTTAAATTAAGGAGTGCAAGCTTCATAAACAATGGTATCTAAACTATACACTTATCGATACAACTGCACGGAGGTTAGTGTAACAGTCACAAAGAATCATGACCTGTGTGCATGCAGTGTGTGCTTATTTTTGTCCTTGTTATCTGGCTGATTATGTCAGAGGTGTTAGGTTGCTATGGCTGCTCTGGCTGCATGACAGTATGTTTCCTTTCAGGCTTTCTAAAGGCTATCACTGTTTCTATTCCTTCTGTTTCTAAATCATATTCCTATTATTATCACCCGTTTTCTGCTCCTCTGTAAGCAAATTTATGATTTTTCATATCGATATCGCACTGTTCAGTTATATGACGGATGTGAAAATGCACTGTCAAGTGCCATTTTCGTATTTAGTCAGATACAGCACAAGAACACATTGGCAGGTGGCCTGTACAAGATAAGCTGTCCAAACAGGGGCCTCGACCTATTGTTATGATATCACAGTGAATCACATTGCACCTGCCAACCCCACCCGAAACGTCTCACTAGCAGGTGCCAGCTGATTGACTGTGTCATGACGATAGGCTGGCGGCATTGTTTAGAGAGCCTTCTTTGGTGGATACTCGTCCCTGGGTTCTTAAGTTGTATTCGTCTGTAGACAGTAACAAGGCATGCAAGAATGTTTGGTGCTATTCTGTGTCCACACTACCACAACAGCCTGCTGCATTATGCAGAGTGCGCATGTTTTTGCCCTTGAACATTTTTGCATCCTTTTTACTTTACTCGAGCTGTGCTAGTTGGTTGGGTTGCACAAAGTACTTCTAAGGAGCCTCTGTTCTCAATGCGAGGATGACAGTTGTAGGCAGGTTGTGTGCCTCTGGTTGAATGGTAATAGTCAAATGTCCAGTTGCTTGAGGATTGCCAGGTTGTCTAAATTAATCCACTACCCTGCTGGGGCATCTCACTTAGCCTGAGTTGCTTTGGGGCATTAAATCTCATGTACCATACCGTATTCTATCTTTCATAGGAGGACAAACGTCTTAGCTGAGTTATATAAACAGCTAGTGCTAGTTACTGCGTAATCGGGGTTATTACGCAGATGACTGCTAACTTAAACCTGTGATCATCCCTCTGATTCAGGAACTGTGGCTTGCATTAAAGGTTTCTGGAAAGAGTAATTTCAAGTGACTGTGTTGCTTTGTACGGATTTTTTTCCTTATTCATTGTAGCTTGTATTGCCAAACATCGGAAGATAGGCACTTTATGTCAACTGTTTATAAATTGCTGAAGCTGTGCAAAATCTAAATTTTCATGTGGCTGACGTGAAGCTTTGATATCTCAAGTGTTTAAAATGCTCTCATACCCTTGTTTTTCTTTCTGTTATATGCTATATACCCTCAGTGTGAGGGCGACTTTGAGTATTCCTTTTCTTTTTTAACTTGGGTCACAAGCAAATGTCAAATGCATTGCATACAAAATGCGGCTGCTCCATTCGCTGTCAGCTTGGCAGGAAGCTCAGATAATTCCACAGGTTTATGCTATTTGCTTGGCTTTTATCATCACCTTTTACCTCCTCTTTCCCTCTTGGCAGTGGTATAGCTCGGCAGAAGACCCAAGCCAAGTGGCAGGCGACAGACCCCGTTTGGTTCCAACAAGTTCCATTGAGGAAGAGACTGACTCTTGCTCCGAAAGTAACCTGCCATGGGACCGCAGGGCTCTGCCACTGACAGCCGAGAGCAGCAGCAGTGTGCGTGGTGGCCACTACACGGCCACTGGGCCAACACTGACACCCAAGCTGAATCGGCTGAAACCCACGCCTCCACCAGTGCTGCCCCTTTCTTCAGCACATTCGGACTCGAAGCATGCACGAGCCATGAGGACACGCTCCATGATCCTGCCCGAGGATTACCCACTGCATGGACCATCCGTAGCAGAGGCCATTGAGACCTTTGACACTCTAGAGGTGAGTGGGCCATGTGCTTAGCATGAGTGCTTGTGAGTTTGCTCGTGCTCATGCATGCTTGCATGCATTATTTTGTGCCATAGGTTTTGGTATCAAAGGCTGTAGCATGAGCTGCTGCCTATTTTGAGAGGTGTGGTTGGTAAAAGGCATGAGAGGCTTGTCTTGTTGGTGAGGTTGTGGGAACAAGGCAGCAGTTCCAGTGGAGTCGTTTACTCGTATTGTAAATGACAAAAGAGAGGAAGGAAAGGACTAAAAGAGGTCAGGCTAACCTAAGAAACAAGGAAACACAAGGCACACTGGAAGTTCCCTTACTTTTAGGAAACTTGAGGTGGTGCAGAAACTACAGGGCTAAGGCAGGGACGTGGTTGCATCCTGGGTCCGTACTCTAATTTTTCAGCATGCTGCACGTACTAGTAGTTCTCGTGCACTGGTTTGGCTTCTTGCTGGAATCCATTTTGGCCACTTTGCTGGAGTCGCAAGCATTAGGGATGTGCGAATATGTGAAATTCCGAGCGCAGTCGAATGTGCTTCTTATTTGATTTACAATTTTTGGAGGTTTTCCAAGTATTCAGCAGAAACAAAAGATCGACTTAGACCACCAGTGAAATTCAACTAGTGGGTTTTCTCATGTACAAGGTCTGTTCCAGAACTTCTCGGACTGATTTTTTACAGTTTTCCATGCCTGTTGGCAGGGTGGCGCTTTGGGCGAAAACGTTAGTCGGGGATCTAAGCTTCAAAACGAGACCAGTCTCTCTTGCCTGAGGCCTGTTGCTGAGGCAGATCACGCTTTGTGCAGAGGCATCTACTGCACCTTCATCAAGAAAAAAAAAAATAGACCAGTTTCTGGAGCAGTGTTATGCGATCAAGTTTTGCGTTAAACTAGGTAAAAACAGGATGGGAATGCTTGAAATGTTTCAGAAAGCTGTGCTGATGGCACAGTGAAGCAAAGACAAACTTTCTTGTGGCACAAGGGGTTCCGGGAAGGTTGAGATTCCATCAATGACGACATTTGCTCAGGATGCCTGTGGGCATCACAAACGCATAACTTGGTGCAAAAAGTGCGTTAAGTTTCGTACAAGGGCCGGCGATTAAGTACTTAGTATCCTTGGTTCAAGCTGTATGAAACACTCTGCATATACATGTATACATACATATGCCCCGCTACGGGGGCTCAGTGGTTAATGTGCTTCACTGCTGACTCCCAAGAACTCGGGTTCGATGGAAGTAAAAAGTAAGGTGCTCGTGTACTGTGTGATGTTTAAGCTTGTTAAGAACCCCAGACAATTGAAATCCTTGGACCACTCTTCTACGGTGTCCCTCGTAGCCTGGGTCGCTTTAGGACTTTAAATTGTATAGACCATAAAGCATAAACCTACGTACATGCATTTGTGCATGCGTGCATGCATTAGAAACCCGCATTTAATACGGAACTGCTTATAATACGAATTATGGTTTTGACATAGCAAGAATGCAAGAAAATTTTAATTTGCATTATACATAAGAAAGCTCAGCATAAGCGTTTTATTTACACTGCATTTTTCGGTTGCCCCGCACGGCGTATGCGGTCCATCTACGCTCACTTGTCCAATAGGGGTCAAAAAGGGGGCACACATCTCCATGTGCATGGTTCTGGTTCCCACTCCGCTTGTCGCTCTGATATGCTTGGTCAGAGATTTTTTACGCTGTGAATAGAAAAGCAGCTCAAATTTGTCTGCCAATCAGGGACATCATGCGGTCTTTCAGTTGTAAACCAGTATGCAGCGCACAAGCTGCCAGATGGCTTGTGCAGTGCGCACTTCTCTTAGTATCTCGCCCCATGCATAGATGCGCAGCATGTGCACCCATGAAGTGTTCTCCGATCTTTGGATTTCAGGATGATCGTCGTCCGGTGCACTGTCTGTCGAGGGTCCCTTGCCAGGTACATCTTTCCGCAGACTCTTTGGTACCCCTAAGTGCATACGGTATCCCATATTTCTTGGAAGCTTGACCGGCGAGCTCTTCGAGAATGCTGGTCAAGTGCCTGCAATCCAACTGTGGGATGTGGCTAGTGTAGGCATAGAGACCCATTTCAGCCATTCAGTGGCAGTTGCCGTGGCTCTCCCTGCTTCATCTATTCCAGCAACAGTCTACCCCTTGCTGAGGCTTTCAGCAGCTATGATTACTTCCCCTTTGAACATGCCGAGTGTTGCTTTCTTGATCCTGACATCACGCCAGGTACACTCATTCTGCTTCTGGTCCCATATACATTGCGAGACTAGCGTATTGAAATCGGGTCGAAACTGAAACCATTGAACATTCAATCAGCACGAGGTCACTTCCTCTCACTAGAAGCCTAATGATTGTAGTGGTGATCAGCTCTTTCGTTACCAGCATAAAAGTGGTTGTTTTTTATAGGTTTCTGACAAACTTTTATGCTGCAAATTATATGATATTTAAAAATTGGTAAAGTAGGTACCTGAAACAGGCTTTACTGTATAGTTCTCACTATCCTTTGCGGTGAAACATCCTTAAATCACCACGGGTTGACTAAAGTCCAAAAAATCAAGCAATCAGTCACAATGCGTCCAAAATTTCAGGGGCTCATGTACCTTAGCTCTGTAAAGCATATCGCGGTGCTGTGAAAAAGTCCGACAAATTGAGCATATCTGAAAAACGAGGAATCAAATTTTTAAGTCGGTGACTGTAATTTCATACCTGTTGTTGTACAGGCATATGGCATTTAGATCTGCTGCGGGGAAAGACAATTTGAATAAATCCGCTGCTTTGGAAAACTTATACTGACGCTCCATAGCAGCCAGAAGTCCTTCTACAAAGCGTCAAGCTAAGAACGATGCCAGGAGTTATGCTCGGCCAAAGCAAAATCCTTCTTTTCAACGACGGAACGCAGTCTCCACATCTGTTGCTGCGTCACTGCAGATGACAGAAATGTCAATCATGACATATTTTCATCAAGTGAACGAGCTCCAAGGAAGAACAAACAAATGATAGCCAAAGTTTCAGGATGTTGTTCGGGAGTTTCAATATTGGAATCAAAAGCTGAGGATGCAACATCGTCTTCTGAGCTGCTGCTGTTGATAGCATCCAACAACTCCGCTCTAGAGGCAAAAATTTGCCTGAAAGAGATTTTTTGCGAACGAGCGCTGTTCCCGAGGTTGATGCAGTGTCGGGAGCGTTCCACGCCGCAACCTGAACTTCAAAGGCGTTTGAAAAATAGTCATCACGCAGGAAAAAATACAAAATATGCCGAAAACAAAAATATAGTGCCTGAAGTATGAATTAGACAGCGCAGTAAGTCCGTTACGATGCTGGTGGTGTGAAATTTGAACTTTGAGTTTTTCGATCACCGGTGATCGAATCACAGTGGCATGATAACGAAAGAGTTAATAACAAAACTGCAACTGCAAATTTTGGCTGAAAATTGGTCTGATCCACATATAACATGAGATGGAAATCTAACTGCTAGAATGGCAAGGAGACCTCGTGTTATATGTGCGTTTTTATGGCATGCATGCATGTATGTATGTACACACGTATGTATGTATGTATGTATGTATGTATGTATGTATGTGTATTTGTATATATGGCTTGTAGGGTTTAACGTCCCAAAGCAACTCTGGCTATGAGAGACGCTGTAGTGGAGGACTCCGGAGTAATTTTGACCACCTGGGGTTCTTTAACGTGCACTGACATCGCACAGCACACGGATGCCACTCAGCTTTTCCTCCATCAAAACGCAGCCGCCGATGGTCGTGTTCAAACCCTGGTACTCCGGCACAGTAGTCTCGCAACCTAACCACTGCGACGGGGCATATGTATGCATGTATGTATGTATGTACGTACGTACGTACGTACGTACGTGCAAAAAATGCGCAGCAATAGGAAAAAGTTACTACAAAAGAAAAAAGCTTTGACAAAGGTGCAAATTTTGACTTGCTTGTGCATTGTGTTTGTCTCATCAGTTGGTGACTCGTCAGGGCACTCTCAACAAGACGGAGCTGGTGAGAGCTGGCAAAAAGCAGAAGAAAAGCTGGTCACCAGCATACGTGGTGCTCACCAACCGCAACCTGTTCCTCTACAAAGACATCAACTCTGCACAGGAGGTAGGAGTTGGCAGAAGATGTGGAAAAGATTTTGAAAAATTTGTTATGCTTTTAGTAACATGGGTAGGAAGATGCTCCACCTAAGCTGCTTCTTATTAACACTTGAGGTTAGGGTTCGCTATAAAATTTCTCTACACTTAATTTTTATTGTCCAGGAGTCGCGACAAAATAAATGTAAGGAAATTTCGGGAGCTTTTGGAACTTGCAATGTAGAGACTAACACTTTAGAGATGCCTTGCACATCTGCAGTTCCGTATTTAGCTCTGCCACTTGCCCTGATTGGGATCTATATCTGCACAGAAACCAGCTGGGAAAAGCGCTGAACTTCAAATAAACCTGGCTGGTGCAGTCATTGACTGGTGCCCTGACAAGTCTAAGCGGCGGAATGTTTTTCAGGTAAGAACTGTAGCTTCTAGTAATTTTTTTGGTTGCAAACAACTCTACTGAACTAACTTGAACTAAGCAGAACTAAAGGTCTCCTAATGTTGGCACTACATATTACGCACAGTTTTTTAATCGCAAGATATTTAAAGATGATTCTGCTGAAGTGTCCATTGCTGATCAAGGCATCAGTGCAGTTGAGCTTTAATTAATGAATGTTAGAAGCTACCCCCCTTTATTTCAATTTTTTAATAGTCGTTAATACAAGGAAAATTTTGTTCATTGACACTTTTCTCATTTTTTACTTGAGCATTTCAGTTTGTCATCCAGCCTAGTTTTCTTTTCTCTCTCTCACTGAGCTGTTACTGCAAAATTTTTCATTACAGGGTATGGATGTGTTATGAAGGTTATACATTTTGTCAGAATTCTGTATTACCCTGCAGCATTATTTTAACTGACATACTGCCCTGTACATATCTTTGGCATTGGCTGCCACAGTGGCTTCAGTGATTTGGCCACAGTGGCCAAATCACATATACAGTAGAATCCAGGTATTTAATACCTGTATAAATCAAATTGTTGTTTGTGATGTGATGTTTATGTGATCGTAAGGTCAAATTGCAAACCCCGTGCAAAAGTGCGGCACCATTGCTTGTATTTATCAAACCCACAACCAGCGGAACGTTCAATGTGTCAAATGGAATGCCACACCTGGGCCACCATACGGCACTCTTCTGTCATATTTTGCGCATGCGGCAACACCTGCTGGCAGCTGTAGCAGTGCAAAACTGCATCGCAAAGTGAATGTGGGATGCGCTTGGAAGTGGTTTTCAGTTGCTCGTGCTTATTTTTCATGCCATGTCAATGTCATCCAGTCAAGTGAACCTAACTAAAGCCAAGCGACTGGTCTCATTACTTGGGCTTTTCTGCTGAAGGCATTGCAAAAAAGCAAGTGTGTCTTCATTTCATCAAGATTTCATGTGATACTTGAGTAGGAATAGACTGTAATGATAGGCATTTGCTAATTCTGAAGCGCCGTTTACTGCGGCTTCGATGTGAAGGAAGTTGTGCCTAACAGCGCCTAGTTAGGGGGCACTACCAGTACGCCAGCTGGCTGTACGTTACTGCTAGAAGCACCTCACTAAGTGGATACAAGGTATTCTTGCTTCCAAGCTACAAATAAACTTAACTATTGTCATTTTTATATGCAGAAAATTATTAATGTATCAAAACGTTAAATAATCTCTTTCGAGTTCAACATATGCAGGTTCATTTGCAAAACCTAAGCCTCTGGAAGCACCTTCAATGCAAAGTTTACTTTCTCTTCACTCATGTTACAGCTGAGTACTACAGCTGGGCAAAAAGTGCTTCTCCAGGATGACAATGTCCAGACAAGCAAAGAATGGTTTGACACCATCAGTGCAGCTATCAAGAGGCTGGTAAGCTAGACCTTTTCTACCCTGTGGCTGTTGTGTATAATGTAGTAATAATCTAGGTCAGGGGTTCTCAAACTGGGTTCCGTGGAACCCCTGTGTTCCGCGGGCTGTCTTCTTGTGTTCCGCAAGAATCCTCAGAGCTCAGGGCAAGCACTGCTCTTAAAGAAAAATTTAATGGTGAAGGCTTGGTGAAATTTTGGATGGGGACTGCTCCGTTGTTTCCATGCTTCTTTGAAAGGGCAGTGGACATTTTGCTTCCCTTTGCAACTACATATGCATGTGAACAGGCATTTTCAGCCCTCGCCTATCTGAAGAACAAGCACAGGAGCCGTCTTGACCCGGCAGCTGATATGAGACTGGCTCTGAGGGGAAGGGGGGGGGGGGGGTTCCCTGGAACTTTTTGAAGGCTTTTGGGGTTCCTCCAAGCAAAAAAGTTTGAGAACCCCTGATCTAGGTAGATTGGTGCGCAGACAGAATTTCTGATTTGATTGCTTAAGTGGAGTACATTTTTGTAATTATCTATGCCTCACATAACTGTTTGCCAGGTTTAAGCTAAAAGAGAAAAAGGTTAGCCACGACTCGTAAATAATATTTTACCTGTTTTAAGAACTGTTCATCATCTTCATCATCATCATTATTATTATTATTATTATTATTACTATTATTATTATTATTATTATTATTATTATTATTATTATTATTATTATTATTATTATTATTATTATTATTATTATTATTATTATTATTATTATTTATTCAGATCGGTAGTGTACTTCGGCAGTGTTTTTACGTGGCGCATCCATATCATATGTTCCAGTAAGCTTCATGGTAGGTCAAACCATTCTTTAATATTGCTCATTTTTGCTCTCTCTCTCTCTTTATGTGGTGGTCACTTTTGCACCCACCTGCCTGCAGCATTGTATGTTACTCCATAACCCGTTTGGGAAGCCTATTTGTGCATGACCAAAAACTTATTGATGCTATGCTAAAGGGAATTTTTAAAGAACGTAGCATCCACATGCATGGTTCTATTTGACGTATCCTTGTTTGACTTCCTTGGCATGCCTTCTTTGGTCGTCTTTTTGGGCAAGCTATCATCTCTCGCTACTTTTGGAGTAGTGATTTTAAGAATGCCAACATCTCACGTCGTACATTAAGAAAATTCTCACGGTATTTTGTACTGCATCACTCTATGTATTTTGCTACAGGAACTTGGGTGGTGTACATTGTGGCTGTTTTCAGTCTTCTCACTGACAGTGAAGTCCAAGTTAATTCGAAGTTCAAGCTGACATGTTTCATTAAAAGCTTAAAATGCCTGATTTTCTAATCATCTAATATGGTCATCTATGTTTTCTGAATTAGATTTTCTCATACACTTGTACATTTAATGTGACAGCGTTAAAGATGCTGTTCTTCAGAAAATGCCATCAAAGTATACACTTCTTGCATGATAATAGGCTATCAAGGAAAAGGTCCAAAATGTGTGAAGTGAAACTTCCGTTATAAGTGGCTAAAAATAAGTTTCTTAAGTTTAAGTAATCATAAAAACAAACTGGAAGAGCTTTGCAGGAGGGAGTGCTATACTTCACAGGCAGTGGTGATGTGACCTAACCAGTACATTAGAAACATGGTAAACTAGGAGCGCTTTTTTTTAAAGCTTTATAGACGCAGAATGACGCCATGGCCACATTCACTTGGGAAGATTTGAGAGCCCTGGCCTTGTGCTCCATAGCCCGCATAGGTGTGCCTGTTTAGCGTGGTGCTGTTCACCACAGTATGGGTCCTGTATTGCAGCCCAATGGTTTGGGCCTCGTCATGGGCTGGCAACCAGAGCAGCTTGCCGCTCCACCTCCCGCGGAAGAAACCATGCCTCCGCCTTCGTCCAGCTTTGCATCTCGGCGTAGCAAGAAAGCTGGTCGGACCAAGTCTATTCGCCAGCCAGGATCTCCGCCTGCCCCAGTGGCTGAGGTGGCCCTGCAGCCACAGTCACAGGCAGCAGCCACCGTGCTGGACTCCTGCAGTGGCCAGAGCCCCCAGGAGCGGAAAAATCGAATACGGGACAAGCTCCGGCATTTCTTTGTGCGAAGGCCAACACTGGAGAGCCTCCAGGAAAAAGGCATATTCAAGGTTTGTTTATTACAGCATTATTTTACCAAGCTCTGGCTCTCTGGGCACTGCAAAGAGTGTGGCCACATTCAATCAGTTGAATGTGTCAACAGGATTGAGCGTGAAGTCATCTCAGGTACATTTCACTGTTGCTGATTCAAACACTTTTGTTTCCAGCAGGGCAAAGGCATGTTAAAGCCCATAGTATCTTGCTGTAGAAAATTGAAGCTCCGCAAATTCATAATGAAAAGTGTGCAATATTCAATTAGGAACATAATGCACTTGAAATAAATATCATGAGCTAAGAATGCACCTCGCTTACCCCAAAGGTTCCTAATGAGAACCAATCGCAGCTGTTGCAATTCAGTGTCGGGTAGTGCATGTTAATTTCTTTACTGAATGATTGGTGCTTATTCGATGCAATGGCCTCCAGCAGCCAAACTTTTTGTGATAAGTCCCCAATGCTCATTCCTACACCTTCTATTGTGAACCCACTCTCCATCCGGTACGTTGTACAGGTCTGGACGCTGCACGCCTTGTATGGGGCGATTTTCCTTATGTCGCTTTCAGTCCTCGCCACTGAGGCTCAATAAATACTCACTTACAGAGCACATGGTTATTTCTTCTGCCAAAAGGCACCTGCACATCACAACAACACGCTCTTGACAAGCTTGGCCACAGTGCCGTTCCCGTGCTTTTTGCCTACCATGGGATTGCAGAAGACTGCAGCGCCACCTCTATCACCTTTTTTGCTTGTAAACATGGAGGAGGTTTGTAAGTCAGTTTACAGAATAAGTGTAGGTATGTCTACCAAAAGTGAGCTGGATACTGCAAACCTATTTAAAAAAAAAAAAGATATTTTAAAAATTCATGGAAGAAAAAGTAGTGTTCAAGGCGCAATCTTGTGTACACTTAAAAGGATTGGGAAACTAAACTTTGAGGCTATAAAAAGCATGTTATGGGCTTTCTCTGTATGTAAGGTCACCCATGGCAAGATACTGGACACAACTAATACTTGAAATATACTTTAATTCAATTTCAAATAGCCACTAAATGCTTTTTTTCACAATTGAGACCCATTGCTAATGCGATAATCACTTGTAAAGCTGAGAACGATGCCAGTGAATACTAGGGACGTTACAGCACAGTAGCCTAATATGCTATCAACGACACCACGACGCTTGACATGGGCTAGCCACCTCATCGGCAGTTAGTGGGCTGATCAGCAGGCGTCGGCACTGTTGTACTGGCATTGGTGCTCAAGCAAAACCTTCATGCCGCTGAGGCTACGACCTCATTATTGCTTCTCTTTTTACTTTATTCAAATTACAATAAGCTAAGCGAGAGCACATTTCGTTCGTTCACAGCTCAACACTCGGCAGCAAACATCGATTGAATTTCAGCTAATGCCAGCCTTATTCCTCGACAAGTAGGCCTAGTGAGTCCGCGGGGATTGTATTCGCAGTGCCACCGATTGTGCAGGTATAGTTTGCAAGTTTAGCGAATACAGATGGCCTTCGAGTGTACTATTCACAGCAATGATGTGAAATAGATGGTTCTTTATTATCATCTTCCTAATGTTATTGTGGTACGAGCTGGTTTCCCAACGAATGTTGCAGGTGCCTGGCAGCAGTTGTCAATTCGTTGGTATCGCTTGTGGACAAATTAGACCGTTGTAATTACTAATGAATGGCACTGAATTTCTATATAATGCAATTTAAAGTGAGTACTATATTGGTCAAATTGGAGAAAACAGACACAATGAGTAAGAAACAGCGGTCCTACTCTGTTGGCTCCCTTCTTATTTTTCCCAGCCCTGTGATATTCAAATCACCGAGATGCTACTGTATGCATGTGCTTCTGTGCAACTTCTTTTGCATACATGTGATTTTCTTCTTGTTTTTGCCACAGGATGAGCCTGTGTTTGGTTGCACACTGGCACACTTGTGCGAGAAAGACCGGTCGACAGTGCCTCGCTTTGTTCAGGAGTGCATCCTTGAGATTGAGAGGCGAGGTAAGTATCATTCTCATTGGTTGTCGCTGGTAATGGCTCAGTGACATAAATGTTCTTAATTTCAGGGAGAAATTTGAAGTAATGTTTATTTTTGTGCTCTCAAAGCATTGAAAGATCCTGTACGGGAATCCCAGAGTTCATTATGCCATTGACGTCACAAACATAAAAGCAAGCTAGATATGCATAAATGTTTTTGATAACTCTAGAGCTCATTCATTTGCCCATAAAGCCACACAATAATTGTTTTTCTTAATTCATTTATATGCTTGCATAAGTTCTCTGTGATGTCTAACTGGGTTAGTAAATTTGCTTCACCGAGAATGGAAAATTCTAGCTTTATTTCTTAGCTTTTAAAACCTTCTGCAGCATGATGTTTACTTTGTTATGATGATGACTGTGCCCATACTACACTTGTTCTCTGCATAGTCAGTGCATGTTAAAGAACCCCTGGTTGGTCTGAATTAATAAGGGGCCTTCCATTACATCGTCTATCAGAGCACTTATGCTGCATTGAGACATTAAACCTCACAAATCAAATCATGTATATAATGGCTTTTAATGCACCATACGCCTTTCTTATTTTTACAGTGTAGATACTTGTCTTCTAGAGTTACTTAGTTAGCAGCTTAAAGTTTTAATTGCTTCATTGCAGACATGACAGCCGACGGTCTTTATCGAGCGAGTGGCAACCTGTCTCAGGTGCAGAAGGTCCGGTGCCACGTCAATCAAGGTGGGCATTCATGTCATCGTACACCCATTTCTGTTTTGTTTCATTTCCTGGTTTTAATAATGTCTTTCTTGTCATGCAGCATAAAGAAAAAAAAAACCTTTGATAATTTTCACTCATCTATCAAGGGCCTTGTTAGTCTAACTCTTGTGTTGGTTTTTACTCTTGAGCAGTTTTGCTTTTGTTGTTATGACTCTTCATCAGAGTGTACTAATATCAACACGTCTGCTTGTGCACCAGCTGTTTGACAGATGCTGTCAGTAAGCCTAGGGCTTCAAATGAATGTCAAGCTTTCTTGTTTATTTGTGGTGCTACTGAAATTGCCATGTGCACTTTTGTTGCTGTGCTGCAGATGACTACACTGTATTGTCACTAGAAGAGGACATCCATGTGTTGACTGGGGCACTCAAAATGTTCTTCCGGCACATGAAGGAACCCCTCTTTCCCTACAACCTGTTCAACAAGTTCCTCAAGGCTATTGGTATGCACAGTTATTATCTTACTTATCAGTTAAGTAAATTTAAGTCTACTGATACACATCTGATCCCAGGTGTATTGAGTATAGTATTGCTTATAGTCGGACTGCCTGAATATCCTTTTTTAAATGTCATGCAAAAGTATAATACTCTTGTTCGCATTTATTGAACTCCTATTGACGGAACGTTCAATACATCTGCAGCATACCACTGCAAAGGGTGCTTCTCCTGGAAGCACTCCCACAAAAGTTTTGCGCGCATAGTGTCCTTGGGCAAAGCTAGCAGCGCTAACGCTGTAAAACCACGTGATTAGGTGAACGTTGAGACTGTGTGAAAGCTGCCTCAGTTCTGGCATGCTTGCTTTTAGCATGACAATGCTGTCATGCAAAGAAGCCTTTGTTGACTGAGGGCTTGTGGTAGTTTGGTGTGACGTGGTTCGCTGCTGAAGGCTACGTGGAAATCGGCTCTACTCCAATTTCATTTGAGGTAATATTGCTCCTATAGCACACAAGTGAAAAAATTAGACCTCTAGTGACCTTCGGTGATGAGTTCCAAAAGCACTGTCTGCTCTAGCTTCGATGAGAGCCTCGACTCTAATGCCACTGTGCTGTGAGACTTGAGCAGTTCGAGCTCTGACGCTCCGATTTACGTATCCCACGAGGTGGAGTGTGATGGCACCGCACCTTTTCAATGCCTTATGAGAGGTGCAGGACGACGTGCAGGTTGGCGCACCTATGGCAAGCACGTGCTGGCCTGCCAGCATGCCACTAAATAGTACATCACTGCAGAAAGCATGCCGCTGGCGTAGGTGCATCGTATTCATGCCCCTGGGTTACAGAGAAGCTCATTTGTGACATGTTTTATATATCGAATTATCGATATATGAAATTATTGATATATTGGAATTATTAAATTGAAAGCTTTACTAGCCCCATTACGCGAAAATCCGATCGCCAGCGTGTGGACTGGATGGTACCTCAAAAAGACTTCAGGTGTCCACAGAAACAAGTGTGACAGATGCTGCTCCTTTCCTTTCCTGTGAACCTAGTTAGCTATTAAGGCGAAAGCTTTTCAAAGGTTTGTGATGAAAATCTGGTGTTGGCGAGATCAGTCAGCAAGATTCTGCGAGCGACATATACTGCACCTTTCCTTTCCTGTAAACCAATTATAAAACACCGGCGAACTTTGATGTGTTCAACAGTATGCCAGTTGTGTTCAACAAAGGGTGTGCGATGTACCGTGTGCAGCAGCAAGGCTTAGGCTTTTGCATCTCTCCACTGCAGATTCTACAGTACTCTTGGAACTGTTTTGCGATCCCCTTCCAGTTCGATATACTATCCAGTTTCGAGTGTAATGATTGTAATGACGGATGTTAGTTTGTGGGAAAGTTTACGACTTGTCAAGTAACATATAAGGGTGGATAAAGAAATGTAAATGCTTAGACAGGTGCAGCTATCTGTCTGCGAATAGTAATAGGGCTGCCACAGGTGTTTTTACTTTTTTTTCTTGGATGCAGAAGCAGTTGCAGGCTTAATTTAAATGCATTCTAAAAGGGGGAAAGGCATAATTATGTCCGTGGCACGTCATTGATTATCCTGTCATAATGACTCAGTGGCTAAGGCACTTGCTGTACACTGTGGGGTTCAAACGAGTGGGAAGAACTCTGGATGGTCAAAATTAATCAGTAGCCCTCTATGACTTCAAACCGAAATACAAGGGTTTTGACAAGGGATAGACTACAGCCATTGCCGGCGGTGTACTGGCCACTGGATTTGCTGCTGGGGCATGCACTGAGGCTCATTTTGAACTGCCAGTGCTGAAAATGTCTCAAAAGTGAGAGAGCTTGTGGGATTCGGGCTTTCCGCAGCTGCTTTTTTGCACAGCCGCCGTCCGCTCCCCTGTTGTTCTCTTTCCCTTTCTCCCGCCTCAAGCGATGGAGAGGTGTCCGGTTGACTTTTCACTGCCACTCGGCCACAGCTCCGCCCCGGAATCCCAGTGGCTTTTCTCATTGGCGCCTTTTGGCGAGAACATGGCATCGCTCGTGAACTTGGAGGCTTGTGTCATTGCAGCGAGGCGCTTTCCTCCCTGCGGAGGTTGCAGTATGTTTCGGTGTGTACGTGGTGACAGCTGATCGGGGCCTCGGCTCGCGCGACACTCGAATTTGTGGTGTTTGGTGGCCTATGCCCACGTAGAAACTACAAGCTTTGTCCTCATTAGTGTGGCAATGTCAGCGGTGCTACAAGGGCTCCACTGTGATATCTAGCTGCAGAGCTAGTTACTAGTACATATGTGACAGAAGCAGTGCATTGTCTTTGAGCTGCGACTAGCACGAGTGAGCGTCTTCTGGTCTATGTTTCTTATTTAGGCCTGGTCAGATAAACCTTGCACCAGCTATGCTGTGCTCTTTTTCTCTCACCCCATATTTATTTTTTTCCTATGGAAAATCCTGCTCAAGTATATACGTAGAAGTAACATTTTCTTGGTATATTAGTGTTTTCATACTTTATTCAAGAAATGAAGTTTTATGTGCTCTTACTCAAGGAAGTTTCTAACAAATCAATTCACAAAATTTTCTTAAATTATACAAAGCAGGCAGTGTAATGTGGTTCAGTTAGTGCTTCACAGCAGCGAATGGTTGCCTGTGTGTTCTGTATGAGACAGTGACCACAAATTACTATGGCCCAACTTAACTGGAATTCTGTTTGCGATGCACTTCATATTCGTGTGCAAAGTGCTGCATTAGGGGGAGCGAAGTTCCACCGCACTGCCTCCCCCCCCCCCCCCCCCTTTTTTTTTTTTCTCAAAACTCCTACAGCGCCCCTACAGCCAAAACACAGCGCGAAGATGAGGAATGGTTATAAAAATTTATTTTGATGCGTTAAAATAGCAGCACATACAAAATACTCTACGCTTAAGAAACAAAACAAGTTTTGTCATGGATGCAGAATTAAAAATAACTCGACGGCTCGCTTCTCACAACGGTTTCTTCATTCAGTCCCCAGCTCTCCAGAGGAAAAGGTGACTTGGAACGCAACAACATGAGTCCTCGGCCGCCAGTATAGTAAAAAATTCTGTATGGCCATAAATAACCCTGTACTTTTAAAAACGACGACCCAGTTCCGACAGAGTGAGTTATGGGGGCGAACTTGGCCCCCCTCCCTCCCCCTATAGGGTTGGGGGGAGGCCGTCCCCCTTCCCCCCCCGTTTGCTCACGCCTATGATAAACTTAATCACAGTGTTACAAGCATGGTGCCCAAAAAAGTTAATAGTCATACTAATACTGCACTACTCTCATGTATGCAGTGTTTGTTTCACTGGGGCAAGCTTCGAAATTAAATGTTGTTTCTTCAATGCAGGTCAACCTACGAGAACGACTAAGCTGGCCATGTTTAAAGATCTCTTGACTGATCTGCCGCGACCTAATTATGACACACTCAAGTACCTGTTGAGACATTTGCTGAGGTGAGTGGTGTCTTCAGTAAAACGCTGAGCGGGCTGCAATCGCTTCTGAACATCAGTGTAATGAACATGGATATCTCGAATTATTGGCTATGCTGAATGTTCCTAAATACTTTTCACACATGGAATTCTTACTTTTTTTATATCCAACTTGGTTTGTCATAAAACGAATACATATCAAACTGCGAAGCACTAATCTTTGCCCACTTGAGTGACAGGCGGCAGTCTTTGCCTTTCATATTTTCTCGATATTTGACTTTTTTTTTGTTGTTGTTTTTTTGGTCCTCAACAGGAACATGCCTTTGGCAGGTGTTACATAGCAGGTGATATGGCAGGCACTGATTGGTCGGCTGTTGGAGTGACGTTCCAAGACCGGTTGTCATGGCCAAACTAGCAAAAGCGGCCAACTGAGAAAGCACTTTTGAAATAGGAATCAAATGCATCGGTACTCTTGGATCCCATGTCAGACACAACTATACGTTTAGGCCATGTAGGCTCATCCATATGGCTTGGTGCCCAATGCGAAAACCGAAGTGCTAGTGCACTTAAATCACATTTGGTTTAACCATGCTAAATTGGTCTGAACCTTTTTCACTCTTATTCTTGTTTTTTTGTTTTTTTCCGGACTCCTTAATTGCGTGAGCAGCTTCGAAGTTGGGAATTCCGTCGGCACGAAACTATCTTACGACTTTTGCCGGTTTCCTATAAGGAGGTTCAGCTGTAGTCTTTATATTATTTGCCACAAATTAAGGTCTTGCAGGCATGTGACGCATCTCACAGCGTTGCAAGCGTCCACACCTTGCAGCGTTGTGAAAAAGTAGCTTCAGCTTTCTCATGCACTAATTTTGAACATAAAAACCCACTTGACTTCACTGAATGCATTTATTGTGGTTTGGGTGGCTACAGCAGCAGCATGTGTTCCCCACTCCACGCCCTTTTTTTCTGTTCCTGATTACTTCTGTTGCATTGTCACGGTGCAGGGTGACAGAGCACAGTGACAAGAACCGCATGCACATTCAAAACCTGGCCATAGTGTTTGGGCCGACGTTGCTTTCCTCGGGCGAGGAACCCAGAAACCTTGCACTGGACATGATGCAGCAGAACCAGGTCATCGAATTCCTCCTCCTCGAGTTCAACTTCCTGTTCCCCTGAATGGGACTCTCCATCTTCCCAAAGAGCAGGGAAACTGGTCCCCTGCGCATTTCAGTTCCTACTATCGTTACAGTACCACAGTCTTGTGGTCGTCATGAGGCATGGAGTAGCCACCGAGAATGTCCATAATCTGTTCACAGTATGCACGATTGTTCGCATACTAGGTATGAGCTGTGGACCAGCCTCATCTTGTCGGGCAACCCGACGATGTTGCCACTTCTTTTTTTCTGTCCCGTTTTGGTGCATAACAACACAACAGCTGCATGCTAGTCCGTGGGACAAATGTGCCAGAGCATGGTCAGGTGGTGCTTGTGTGCTCAATGATTGGGGATATTGGTCTGCACTTGCCAATGAGCAGAGCCATTTTGGGAAAGCATTACAGAACTATTGTTTCGAGGCCACAGGTGCGCACTTATCATCCGTCACACTTTGCAGTCACAATGTACTCTTGACCGCCAGCTTCTCTACCTGTTCACCATGTTTCCGTAGAACTGGCTGAGTAGAAAACCATGTCCAATGTCAGACATTAAGTTATGGCAACCTAGACCTTGACAAAGGTAGCATATTTTGAGTCTGTCCATGCAAGTGCCCAAACTCATCTATATAGCACGTTAGTTATAACGGGTGTGTTTTTCTTTAGGTGTCATAACGCAGTGGCCCTGCTTCAATTTGAGTGGCAGCTCTTGCTGCTGAGTGAGAGAATCCATGGCTTTGAAGACATTGCAAGAACACTGTAGCAGCATTACCCTTGTAAACACACTGCTTGTATAAAAAGCTAGCTACCAGAAAGTAACCCTGCAGCTTGACTGCAGGTCAGTTAGTGGGCCACGAGAAGCATCTGGTGTGCAAGTTAAAGCTCGTGTTCAAGTTTGTAGGAGAGGTGTTGGGTAAACCTCTGTTGTTATTTTTGCCCTGTAAGAAAGGGGGAAGGTACCCAGCTGGTGTGGAAATCAGTTTTGTATTAGCTAGCCATTGCATTAGTAATCACATTCAATATGTATGCAAATGTTGTTTGGTTTTGTTAAACTGGAAGCCCTTTCATTTTATCCAAAGGGTAGCTGTGCGGTTTTCCGGTTGATGACTCTCAAATATCTCACTGGGCTGCATTGTACATACAGTGGTGTGTTGAGTGGCTGGTGATCTGTTCCTTTGTCATTGAATGCATCAGATACCTGCAGTTTTTCTGGGGTGCAAGTAGATTTGCTGTTGCTATTTGGCTAGTTTGAAAAAACTGCACGATTAGAGTGCTGAATTTTTGTTGCATTTTCCTATCGCCTTGCTCTTTTTGTTTTGTTACTGAGAACTGCTTTGTCCCGGGTGTCCTCGTTGTAGTGAAGTGTACACAAGCAAATGTATGTGTCAGAAGGGGGTAACGAAAATGCAGCGGCAATAATGACAAGTAGTGATGCACTGTACAAAATGAGTTAAACACTTGCTGCTTTTGTTTTAGAAATATTTTGTTTTTACAGGCACACCCTTTCCTCACTTTGATGCTTGTAATTTACTATTTCCAGTTGCTGGATGTACAATACAAGATTCTTTGGAGTGGTGTTCAATATCAATTGACTGTGCACCTCCCTTTTTTTTAGAAGCAAAGCGGATTTATGCTAGATATGCAACAATGTAATTTTGAGTTGTTGTTAAGCATCCGTCTTGAACAGATCTGTCATTCCTGTCACATATCTGTAATGTGGCACATGTGGCCTTGTGGGAGTATCAGGAATTCTGCAACGTCATTGCTATGAGGCATGCAAATGTGGTTGCTAATTCTGTGATATTTTGTGACAGTATTACAGCCCATCTAAAGCTGAAGCAGTGCTGCCTCTTTCGTATGTTGTTGGCTAAACAAAGGTATGCCATTGTTTGTGAATAGAGGGACATGTATCAGGTTTATTTATTGACATTCCTCACAGTATGCTCTGTGCCTTAAAAGAAAACCAATGATATGCAGTTTTCGACCATGTTTCCAGTTTGTGTTGTTGAATTTAGAGAGCACTATAAATAAATTAATATCAAATAAAGTTGATTTTTCGAGTCACACTCAGTTGTACTGTTCTCTTCCTGAACTCAATCTATAAAAAGAGAAAGCAAAAAGAAAAAAAAAAAGTCAAGGGGAAGCAGAAGCTTTAAAGTTTTCTAAAGAAATGGCAGTGGAGGAAACAAAGGTGCAGTAGAAGAAGGCCTGCACATGCAATCCACTCTGGCCATGTGCAAGCAAGTATAACTCAAGAACGTTAAAAAGCATTTTCTTCATTTAGTAGTATTATTAGTAATAGTAATAAAAACAGATGGTGAGAGAATGAGGCAGATCCCTAGGCTCCGTTGTAGAATTTTCTAGACACTTAGGACCGCCCTCATGTATGAAGATGAAAGCAAGCACGTGCAGCAATGCCAGATTAAAAAAAAAAAAAAAAAAAAAACTGACTGTGCTAGATCGTGCGTTGCAGTGAGGTGATTAGGGCACACAATTGCAGGCACGTAAGTCAGTTCAAATACCTGCTGCTTAACTAGACTAGCATATGCATGCCAATTCGGCAGACAAATGGTACGACATCGCCGGGAATGCTGCATGGTGAACGGTTGTGTCATAACTGTAATACGAAAGGGACAAAGCTGGCGCCACATGGATATAGTGTTCTAGAATTAAGAAGTGTGCCGTCTGCCGCCGGCGAGCTGGTCGTTTCAGCGATGACAGGAGAGAGGGCGCTGTGTGTAAGAGAAGCGCATGAGCGCTGAGCAGACAGCTGGGTGAACTGCCTTCGTTACCGCTAGTTCTTCGGACCTTGAAGGCGCGCAACAATAAATTGTGTCCCTTTAGCTCCCACATGCTTGTCTAGATGTATTAAACCGGTTCTGGGCACGAATAAATGAACTAGTTCTCTATAAAAGTGGTCGTCGCCGGGGAACTTATGTATAAACGGCAAGAAACATACATCCGAGACCCCTCTTCTCCCACAGAAATGACTTTGGGAGAATCAGGTGTTGAAAAAAATGTGCCGTCATAATTTCCATCTGCCAGGAATCCAAGAACATACCATGACTATGCGTGATTACGTTTAAGACTGCTTTTCTGGTGTTGAGTCAGAGACAGATTGCTGATGAACTGACAAGGAACAGTAAGAAATTTCCTGAACGTTTTCGGCGCTTTATTTCTCGAACGTTAATGGGAGGTCAAATAACGAATGTCTAACATGCATTTATGATCACATAGATTTTTATTATCGGATGCGCCAGTTTATGCGGGCTAGACTGCGGTCCCCCATCAACGCTCGCCTGGACTGAAAAAACCAATGGAGGGTGTTTCAGGCTAGGCTAGCGTGCTTTAATTGTTTGCGCCACATGTAAATAAAGATATGTGAAGATTGCTTGGAGACAGAAATTATGTCAGGGGCTGTTGAATACTTATTTGAATGTAGGTGAATACACATGAACAGGCAGTTGTATAAAACTATGAAACAGATTAGCGAGACCTCATACAAATACACAAAACCACAGAGTGGACAACTTCAAAAACCAGCATGGTAAACAATTCGCGACTTAAGTGAATATAAATAAATAGCTCGAATATGGTACCAACATATGAAATGCTACAGAATTATACGAAAATCTCACTGAACTACGAGTATGTGAATGAATTAAGCATGCAAGACGTGGACAGAATCATTAAATAGAGCCCTCAAAAACGATTATTTGCACCTCCTCACCTTCAGATGCTTTACTTGCTCTGCTTTAGAGCTCTGCTCTTGATTTAGTGACTTCAGATAAAAAATGAATCGCGTTATTTCTTTACCATGGGCAGGACATCCAGACTCGGGAACCTCTGCGCTTTAAAAAAACATCGCAAAATCATAAATGCTGCTCGCAGTAATCGTAATTCTTGAACTAAAGAAAAAATGTGACTCTTCCAGCATGTTTACGAGCTTTGCAAGCTCCGCAGACGGATTAAGAAGACCTCCATGGTCGAAGTTTGAGATAAATTCATTTTCTCAATTTTGCGCGCGCATTATTTGTTTGAAATGAAATACGCAGAACTAGTACTACATTTTAATTTGTGCATGAACTTTCAAGCCACATATACTGCAATATAAGCTGCGACTTAGAACTGTGCTTATGATTATCTGGAGGAAGGGCATTCAATATGTAGCTTGGACGTCCTCGAACCTTCCCTCGGGAACCAAGCGGTGTCATCAATCGGAAAGGCCACGCAGTGAGAAAAAGAGAGAGAGAGAGAGGGCACAGGAGCCAAAGTTGACGAACTGGAACTGTGACTGCGCTATCTACAGACACGTGTTATCCTGCTTGACAAACCATCAACAACATATCATAGTACGACAGAGAAGCAATGCGATGCAACGAAATTAACGCAAGGCACGAGCCACAGAAGCAGACGCCCCGAGCCTTTCCTCTGCAGCGCGCGCGCTTCTGATGCGCTCCTGTAGCGTTCTTGTATATGCTATAGGGAGTATATACAGGAACACTACGCTCCTGCGACAGACAGCGGCACCAACGTTTTTCATCGCTCCGGCGATTATAACCTCTCCCCACTTCTCAATTCTAGAACGCTATAACATGGAGGAAGGACTGGCACGCCATTGTGCACGCCATTGTCCCACTCGCCACTTCGGTGCTTCAACAGCTGGCGTCACAAATACGAGCCAGGGAATCGAACCTTTTAGTTCAGTTTCAGTTTGACTTTATTTTCACCACACATGTACGGAAGATTTGAAAAACTTTACGTGGCGAGGAAAGCGGGAAAAAAGCTGCGTGCGATGCAGCTTGACTGGCCCCGCCTCCTCTTAAAGTTGGCAAGCAGGACAGCAAAACAGCTCAAGAACACAAAATGTTGAATGTATGCTCAAGACATGAATTATCTTTTGGAAAACTAGAAACAAAGAAAGGTAAACAAAACCATAATGAAGATGGATGAATGGGAACAGAATTTTTCCTCAACTAAACATTCCATGCAAAACATTATTCGATAATGGACGGAGTTGTTCTAATAAGGTTAAACTTGTGAAGTACACACGGAAGGCTAGACTGCAGCATCTGTAGACCATAATTAGTACGGGGGAGGTGCCAGATTTCATGAAACCTTGTTTAACGAGACGAAGTGTTTTCTTTAAAGTTGGCTGTGTTACTTAAGTTGGTAATATGCTTGCGTAGTTCATGATTAAACGACGTTAAAAGCTGATATTCATCGAGCAGATCTGTTTTTATAACCTTGTATTTTTAAAATAAAACGGCACTGTGAGCCTTATATGGCAAATTTGCTACTGCGCGCAGGGCATTCTTCAGCAAAACCTGCAGCTTATGAAGCGTGATTGTTTTGTGTCATTACCCCGAACTAGATAACAATATTGGACTTGTGATTGAAATATATATGCTACAATGCCTTGGCACGGGCTCGACCTGCGTCACGAAAACACGAAAAGTTCGTGCAAAATTTTGGCTGCAAAGGTGAAGGCACAAGCACCAGCAAACAGAGAAATTAAAACCAAAACTGAATTGTAGTCGTAGTGGGGCCGTACGTATCCAGCTCAAGCTGTAGCCAATGCTCCAACGTGTGCTTCGCATTTGGTTTCGGTCGCGTTCGGAAGCGGTGGTTGCATAGTTTCTAGCACGGTTTCTAATCACATTGGTCACGCAGCCATGAGAAGGAGTGACTGATTTAGATCATAATCACGCGGTCCTAAGTAGCAGTGATTACTCTAATTTAACTAAAATCAAGACTTATTCGCCTACAGCATGAAGGCCTTCAAAGACAGCGCCGATGTCTCTCCAAGAGAAGGGTCGGATCTCAAGAGCACGTTTGTTGTGGTCGGTGGAGGCATTGCGGGAGTGTCCTGTGCTGAGCAAGTAAGTTCAAACAACGGTTTTTAGCAAGAAAAATTTTCGAATCAAAAGTGTTCATATTTGCTGGCTTGTTCACAATGGTCTTAGTTGGAGGCGCTGACAGTCGAACATTCGTGCCCGTTTTTTTTCCCCTCGAACTTTTTTCAGCTGGCTGTGAATTCTCCGGAGGAATCGATTCTACTAATAACTGCGTCGCCCATAGTAAAAGCTGCAACGAATATAATAAAGGTAGGTCATTTTTCATCCGACAGGTTTTTCGAGTAATTAATTGCACTGCACAGCTATGCCGTCTGATGTGCTGCCATGTCCATTTCTCTATTTTGACATCCCAGTAAAAAAAAAAAAAAAGAGAGAGAGAGAGAGAAAATGATTTGGCATTGCCAATAGGTATCAGTTGGAAACAATTTCCTGCCAGTTGGAATCTACTCGACCCACATAGAACTATTTGGGAAATTATTTCCTCCAGTTGATTACGATTGAGTCCAACTGGGCTTACAAATTGGAGCCATGGCAAAACCAACTCCACTCAGTACATATATCCATTTGAGCATATGCATATTTGGTAAACATGGGAAAAGTAACATGGTCTTTATAATAGTAGCTTTCAGAATCGTAATGTGCTAAATTGTATACATCATTTTTACTACTCTGAACTGACAGACACCACTGGCCCCAGTATTAGTGCCGTATAAGTGGATTATGTAAGTGGTAGCCAATGTGTGTGCTCTGTGTATATATATATTATTCAGCTTATGTTAGCAGTGTCCGATATTATACAAATGCCTTTTGAATTTGATGCATGATTTTTGCTTATGATATCTAAGAAAGCGTATATAGTTGCCAAAACTTCAATTTGTAAACATTCGTAAGGTAGAGTGCCATCCTCACAAATGGAGCCTTTCTTTAAACCCAAATATCACTCATATTGAGCATTTTGTGCAACTTAATAGGAGGCACATTTTATGAATGCCTCCTGGGTGCAGGTTTACCTGCACGAGACCCAATGGGTGAGTTTTGGTTGGTTCAATTGGTCAAACTCTGTTCTAATTTACAATTGAAAAATTCTCACTTGGTACCAATTGGAAATTTCCCAGTCGGAGTGAGTTTTTGTTTTTTCTTATTGGGATGTAGCATAATTATAACTAGGTTCAGTTATGTTTTGAGTGCAAAGCATGTGGCTGTATGTAGCAGTTCAGCTTTCCTCACATAATGAGACAGGAAACAAGCTCTGTGACAACAATGTAGCCCTCCCCATAAGCTGATCATTTTAAATCCTGTCATGTTACGTGGTCCCTGTTGCATTAATTCATGATTCCTAGCTTCAGCTTAATTCCCGGTCTTCTTTTTGCACATTTTTCACACAACAGTTGTCTCTCTCTGTCATAGCATATGGTTAAAGACTAAAAGCATGACATATGCACAATAAAATAATCTTGTGTTTTGAAGGAAAAAGTAGAATGGAAGCAAAAAAATTATGATATACTCCTCTGGCGTTTACATGCCAGATTAGTACATTAAAGCGAGAGAAAAATCTACAATTTTTATACCAGGCCTGGTGCCTAAGTTATAGAAAAGAAGTCCTGTCTTGGCTTTTAAAGAGGATCCTTTTTGTCTTTCTTTTTGTATGTCAACATATTTAATCATACATCTTTTGATACTTTGCTTTTTATAACACCAGGCCACCTCTGTGCAATGTGCTGTTTCATGTGGTTTTAATATCTGCAGCCTTAACCCAATCGAGTGAGCCAGCAGCTGGGATTTCGGGGGTGTACCTTCTTTCTCCCTTGCCTTCTCTCCCTTGTCTGGAGAATGTTACGTGTGACTAAACCTGATGAAATAATGCCTATCTTTTTTTTTACGTAAGGAGTGTAAATTTATCATCAGTGGCTGTGCAAGTATGACATTTTCTGTTTCCAAAGGTTGAAAGCATCTGCTGTGCTTATGCTGTACGTTGCGTATGTCACCAGTAATAGTTTTAGGTTCAGTCATAGCCCGCTTTCCTCGTATTCTTTGTACAAAAAGTTCCCCTACCGCAGTAGAACCTCATTACTGCTATAACTGCTTGAGCTATGATTACTAAAGCCTGAGGATGTTCAGCATACAGTGTTTGAAGAAATTGCTTGAGACATATTCATAATTAGGAAGTCTGATTTGAGAGCTCAGTTAGAAAAAGTGAAGAGTGTTGCACATGTTAGCTTGACAAATGCATGTATTTGTGCTATATTCTAGCTGTGCAGGGTAACGGAAAGCTTCGACATTGAAGAACGTTCTTTGAGCTACCTGGAGCAGCAGTATAGCAATATCACAGTACTGCAAGATGTGCTTGTCTCCCTGGATGCCAGTGCACATGTAAGCATAACATATTCTTAATGCATCCCATAACACTACATAGGTCTTTTTAACTTCTGACAGTCATGGACACCACCACAAACAGCTTTTATCTGTTTGATGAAAAAAACTCACAAAAAAGCAAGTCAGTTGGTATACTAAAACCCAATTGAAAAGAAATATATTTTGCAGAGAGTGTCCCTGAAAAGTGGCCAAGTTGTCTCATATGGAATGATCTGCCTTTGCATGGGTGCAAGGCCCCAGGTACAGTCCACAAGTATTTATTGTGCTTACAGGCTGGTGCTCTTTGTGCTCAACTTGTTGACAATTCACCCCCTTTTCCTTTTTTATCTTTTAGTTAATTACTGAAGACAACCCACTGGTTATGGGCATTCGAGACACTGAAACTGTTCAGGTAGCAACAAGTTGCTATCATTTCACTTATATTCATTCTGTCCCTTTATAAATGTGCCGTTTATTAAATACTAGCCACCTTCTGTCTGTTTTTCAGATGCTCCAGAGCCGTCTTGCTGGTGCCAGGCTTGTAGCCGTCATTGGCAATGGTGGCATTGCCACAGAGTTGGTGTAAGCATTGATGAGAGCTTTATTGTGCAGCTGTTTTCATGGGGTGAAAAAAAAAAGGCACTTTGTTTCCACTCTGTTCACTTTTTGATGTAGTAGCAGCTGTAAAGATGTTGGTATATCTTGATCAGCTAGTTGCATCCTCTGTAGTAGCTTTTTAACTGTACATGATCAGTTCTAGCAAGGCTTCTGTGGGAACTTCAGTCATTGTTGGGTGACTCAAGGTCTTACAGAAGCATCAATTGGTGCTCGGGTTTTGAGGGCAGAGTAAGTGGTCTTAAGTTCCACAGCTAAGTACTGCTGTCTTGCACCATGTGTAGAGCATAGTTTAGTAGCACATTAAGCTGACCCATCCACTTCACCTGAAGCTATATAATGTATTTACATCGGTTTTACACAGTGCGTGTCTTCAACACGGGCTGATCGTCACACGAGTGTGAAAAGGGTGCCCCAACATTTTGCTTCTCAATGACAGGTGCTGCATGCCTAGGATTTGACAAATTCAGTATTTTTTTTTTTGTCAATAATAATACAGGTAGTACCAAATGTACGACTGAATTTGAGACTATAAGAAAAATTATATTGCGGATAATCGGTGCTTCTGTTTTTCTCCTGTGGTTCTATTATGTACACTAGAGTTAAAGTATTTTTGCTTAATACTATATGTACAGGCATGAACTGCGTGGCTGTCAAGTTGTTTGGACTGTGCGGGAGAACAGCATTGGCGCCACCTTTTTTGACCCTGGTGCTGCGCAATTCTTTCTGCCACATCTGGGGGCTCAGACCTGTGATAGCAACGGTAGTTCAGGCACAGCTCTACCAGAGGCCACTGGCAGCGGGGACGCTGAATTAGCTGACCATGGTTAGTAGCCCGACTGTGTGAATACCAGTCTTTCTACCCTTGGCTAGGCACAAGTATTTTAATATAACAAATACATAATGACTTGAAGGCTTGAAGATGGTTTTTTGCTTTCAAGAGTCACTGCGCAGGACAAAGTGAAAAGTAATACTATGTGGGCTTCAGTATCAAAAATAGAACTGAGACCTCTTGAATGGTTGGATGCTCAGGTATTGCAACCGATATGTTATGCCAGAGGTAGACCTAACGTAAAACGTTTTCGGCTGCATATACGGAGTAATCCAAAAATATAAAAAAAAGTAAGCCTTTAATAATTTGGTAAATATATGCTGATGTAAGATGCAGATTTTACAGGATTGCTCAAAAAATGCGGGAATTTTTTTTTTTTTCGAAAATAGGTACATTTGCCAACAAGTAGTGCTTCAGCTGTCATGTATGTGCGGCACCATTTTTCAATGAAGATCAGCAGAATCTTGAATTGATAAATAAAAAAATTCTTTTTGTACATTTCTGTGAAAAACGCACCATGCAGCTATCTGTGCCTTTAGAATTATGAAATAACTATTTACTTTTTCTGTCATTTTTGGGCTGTATCTTATTTGGTTTTGCTTTAGGTGATTTTTTGTGCTTGCCTACCACATTTCTTTTTGCTTCATAGACCACTCCAGGTGCTTTGTGAACTCTGGTAAGAGAGCTTTGAGAATGTATGGTATGGTATATATGTATTTGTGCATTGTGTGCATTTGCTGCACTGAACTGTGAACTATAAATAGCAAATCTGCAGTGCTGCTCTTAAAGAAAATATTTCAGTGCCACAGATTCAGCGCAAGATTTTCCTGGAAAGAGAAACTTTAACTTGAACAGTTGTGCGGTCAGCCCATAATATAGTACTCTGTGTCAGGTAACTTGAGCGATGCAACATAGCATTATTTTCAAACCATCCTGAAAGGCTAAATGCAGCTTGTGAGAGAGAAGAGGAGACTTTGTTGCATCCCACGTTCAGGTAATTGGTCTAAGTCATGAGGCAAATCCACGTGACAAACCTAGTTGCATTTCTAGGCCAGGCTGCACGTAAACTCTCGGTGCTGCACACAACCTTGTCAGTGGCAGACAAAAGGTTAGCCAGAAAGGACAAGTCAACTATTACTTGGGGAGCTCATTTTTTAGCTTTCGAATTGGCAGGGAAGTGTTTTTTATTTCCTTTTTGGAATCAACTTTTTCACAATGAGCTTTATTGCAGCTAGGACGCGTGAGGCATTCTCACAAGTCTCACTCTTTGTGTTCAGGACAGCGAGATCCCTCTCTACTAGGCAGTGCGTTGGGCCCAGACTGGGCGAAAGGCCGTGCTCTTCAAGGTGGAACGCAGGTGATAATTTTGGTGCCTTGCTGTGGTATGCCTGGGGAATTAATTTTTCTCGCTAGCTGCGGCAACGCAGCATCATGTAACATGTTAAACTTAAACATTCCTCATCACAGTCTCAAACTTGTATGAATTGTGAATTTTCGTCCCAATATTTTAAGCATATAAAAGAATTGCACTAAGCAGTTCTAAGCATGTGCAGAAAATGACTTATTGTCATGCTTCAGCAGGCATACGTGAGGCTGCCGACATCATTTCTTATTTTTATTTGTCTCTGGACTGTTAAATATATGCTTGGCACATCACAGAATTTAGTATATAACTACTATGCTGCCAGTACCATCTGTCGTTGGCTGTAGTGTGTCTTTGGCGGCAAATGGAGAATTTTCTCACTGTACATGGCTAGGCATGCATACTCAGTCTGTGCACTGTAAGCATGAAGACTTAACCCTTTCTTTGCTCACTTCACCTGTGGCAGCATTGTTTGCTACATTTTCTAAGTTCTCTTGTGTAGCTAACCAGAAACGCTCTTGTTGTTTTGCCAACAAATACAGATGAGATTGTTTGCCAGGTGGGTCTTAAGCCATTGATAAAGACAGGCAGTAGAGCTAAATCTACTGGCAGTGGCACACAACTAATGCTTCATTGTAGTGGAGTGTCCAATAAATGGCATGCATGGTTGTGCACTCAGAACCTATTGTAGAATGCTGTAGGTTGTTAGTTTCACGTTTGACATGAGCCAACTAGCTCAGATCTGGATTATATTGTAGAATGCTTTCCCTCTGCTTGCCACTGGTTTAGTAGAAATATTGATAGGTGGTTGCATCATGGTTGCATCATGGTTGCATCAACCAAACTGTGTCTGCAAGGAGGGTGGCAGCAGCGAAAAACTGCACAAAGGCATGTTAGCAAGCGAAGAGAGAATGGGGGAGAATGCAAGGAAACACTGAATGTGTGAAACTAAGGTGGCAGTATAGTGTGTGTTGATCAGACTGTAGTGCGCTTGGCTCAGCAGTTCCTTTCACCTTACTTCACGTGCTCAGACCGTGGGGTACGACAGATGGGAACGCCAACTAGAGTAGGGTAGAGAGCAGTTGTTCTAATTAGTATTGTGATACCTTTGTCATGTTAGGACGGCGAATAGTTTTATTGCGAAAGCAATACTACGCCAGGTTTCAGCCTGTCGCGTAGTCCGTGGCCGCAGTCACGAATGACCTTGAACAGCCAAGGAGGAAGATGAGGAAGAAGGAGGAGGAGAAGAAGCCCGCAGCTAATGCGTTCGCTCCATATTCGGTTTAGCAGCATTGAACCCTTCTTTTTTTTTTTTCTTTTTCAGTATCCACTGAATATGATGGTTTCAGTCAAAAATTGCGATAATTTTGACAGTACCTGCACCACGTAAAACTGCTCACTCACTCTCACTTTCTCTCTCACTCACACACACACACACACACACACACACACACACACACACACACACACACACACACACACACACACACACGCACGCACACACGCATGCACGCACACACACACACACACACACACACACACACACACACACACACACACACACACACACACACACACACACACACACACACACACACAAAAGTGGATTTCTCTTTATGGTGTCATTTTTGGTAGAAGTAGTACGGGCATCATGTAATGATACTATCAATCAATGCTTTAGAAAATGATAGCCGATTTGTTCAAGGTACTACATGAACTACATTTGCAATGCCTTGAAATCTCCTATATCAGATAAGAGCTATAAGAGAAATAAAATTGTTCCTTAGCAACAAGGAAATATTTCTTCATTACTGCATGCAAACCAGGGCTTTTGTGCAATACTGCATGCATTTCCTTGCACCTTTTCCAGTGTACCACAGATCGTCATCATACAGAAGACTACACGGCATTAGCTTGTAACACATGTTCACATCAGGCAGATTTAGCTGACTGGACGACTCCTTGATAACGAATATAACAGTACCACAGTTGTAACGGTGCCATCAGTGCTAGTGATATCGGCCTTTAGGTGCAAATAGAGCACTTTACGAGTGCGGCAGCGTATGTTCATGGCTATTTTGATTGCCTCGCACAGAAGAGCTATTGGTAAAACTATTTATTAACTCTAAAAGCTGGCCAGCTGTTATGCTAGAGTTATCGGCAGTGAGCAACTGCCATTTTGACTTCATTTGATAGGTGGCCCTAAATCCATGCATCCACTATGAAATCCAGGTGTTTGTCAAGTATTGATGTTTATTATTTCTGTGCACACTCGGGCTGCTGTACCTTGCTCTGTATTCGCATCTAGCATAATTATCGTCCACAGTGTGTGTCGTGGCCACACACCTAGTTCTCTTTTATGTGCACCAGCTGCAAGCTTGGAGTTTAAAAATTTGTTCTTGAACTCATTCTAGTATTGAATTGACATTTCAGCATATTACATCATACTCTCCCTGCGCCTAAATAGACATCAAGCTGTTGAACAGATGTTAGGTGATGACGTGAAAGAGAAAGGAAGTCATTGCACTTTTAAGCCTACGCACTAAGATTGAAGCAAAGTTTACCTTTTGCCAAAAGACGTTCCTGAAGGGGCATTGGGTGCCAGCATTATTGCTGCATTTATTTTGACACATTTAATGATGCCCTAAATTTATTATTAGTTGGGCTTACTTTCCTATTGTGTATGCCAGATGTGCAATGACTTGAAGCAAGAAACATGCTGCTCACTTCTGTACAATGCTAAAAGTTTGCGTGCTAGTAAAAGCTTCTGGAAGAGATCACAGGTTGTCTGCCTTTGCTTGCGCAGTTCTAGATGTAGATTCCGAATTGTCTGTGAAACCTTTAATCTTTTTCTTTTTTCTTCCAGAAAAAGGTGCACATTGAGTACTGCAGTGAGGTGCGTCTGCTGCTAACACCAGCTGAATTCAGAGAGAGAGGCCTCAGTGATGCCAGCCATGATTTCGAGTGTGGCGCTGACTGGCCCATCTACCTGCTTCTCACTAATGACAAGTGCTTTGGCGCAGACCTTGTTGTGAGTGCTACTGGCGTCACTCCCAACACGAGCACTGTCAGAGCATCTCAGGTGGGACTGTGGCTCAATGAAGAGCCCAACATTTAAACTTTTAAACTTAAATTTGCCAAAAAGTTCATGCAAAAGTTTTTTAAATTTTGCATGAACTTTTTGGCAAATTTTAGAGAGTAAAGATAACAAATTTAAAGCACAAAACATATCTGCCTCCAAAGAATTACTGGAATATTTTCCAGGAAGTTTCTGCATTCATGGCATATAGGTTCAACATTTCCATCCAGAAAGCAGTCAATACCAAGTGGTGTGCGATTCTAGCAGAGAAAAAAATTGTGGCACCTCTGTGGCCATTTGTCAACAGATTAGTGGCTTAGAACTTGAGACTCCTTGCAGGCTGATGGCAGAGTCACAAGCACATGAACTTGTCATAATGTCTGGATTTTGGAGCCAACCTGATCAAAAAACCCAAACAAGTAATAAATGGCCTATAAATAACTACTCATTCTATACTTGCCCAAGCTTGTTGATTTGAGACTTTTCAAGGAAAAACAACATGTAAGAACTTTTATAGTCTTTTATGAGCATACAGTTTTGATGTTTTGATTGACTTTTCAACTTCAGCCTGTTGTGAACATGTCTGGTCCGCTTACTAAGTAGAGTTTACTGTGGTGGTGCTAGGGGCCATCATGCACAAATCTGTGGATATACGTTTTCAGTATTCGTTGCTGGCTCAGTGTGTGCAGCTGTTTGAAAGCTGGAGACATACAGTGGGAGGCAAGCACCAACTAGGCATCTTTTCCAAAGCGCAAATACATACTGCTTTTCACTAAGCACATAGTCATGGTGCTTGTTCCTTCTGTTTATATACTTACCTGGCCTTTAAGTACCACCACTATGGTGACTCATGGAGTCACCTGCATGCTCACCATGATGCATTGAACTTATATGAAGACAGTCTCTATGCTGATTGTCAGTGTAATCTGAATAAATCATCATGCATCAGATTTGTATTGCTTGTCAACATCATGAAGAGCCAAGCTTGACAGGACAACTTGAAGGCCAGTGAAAGTAAATTGAAAAAGGCAGTGTGCCTTTGCAAGTTCTGTGATAATGTCTGGGTTCGAAATGGCAACAGAAAGCCATACTGTGGAGCGCCAAAAGTGATTCTAATATCTATCCTTTCACACTGTGCAGTTGGCATTAGCTCCCGACGGTGGCGTGCTTGTGGACCGACATATGCGAGCATCATTGGCAGACGTGTATGCAGCAGGTGATGTCTGCACAGCTGGCTGGGAGCCTGCCGAGCTCTGGTTCCAGCGGCGCCTATGGACACAGGCACGGCAGATGGGTCACTGGGCAGGCACCTGCATGGCTGCCCACCGGACGGGTGGACCCAGTCCTCTGGCAGACGCACGCTTTGACCTGTTCTCCCACGTGACACGCTTCTTTGGATACAGAGTGAGATGCTTAGTTTTCTGAACATGAGGCATGCTTTTTCTTTTGCAGTATTTGGACCTTTGATTAGCATGGGAAATGCTACAGATGCTTTCTGTGCATATGTTTGGCGTACGTTTTGATTTGAAACTCATCCACTATCACTTATGTCAGGCTACATGTTGTAGACTGTGATGCGGGTTGTTTGACCCTTTATACGACAGCGGGACGCATCTGTCCCACTTGCTTCAAGTGCCAGTATATGGACAGTGATGCACCTGTGTGTCAGGTTTTTGCGTGCTGTTTATTACCATACTAACATACGAAACCAATAAGTTTGCTTTTATCTTTTGCCGATAGGCCTTCTTGGTGGCCTATGCATTTCTATGTGTGTGGGTGTGCAGTTCAAATACCATTTTGGCGGGAAAGAATCAGTTTGAAATATTGCTCCTCACGATACTTTTTGAAGCACTGAAGAAATTTTCCTCCACATCAAAAAGATTGAGGTATGGATACACGACACATTTATGGTCTTTTTACGAAGCTATTCTAAGTTCGTATTGCTTTCATAAGTGCCATTTTTGCATTTTTTCTACCTCATTTTATTGTTGGAAATGCCAGAACCGTGATGCAGTGGCAACTGAACAGACATCCGGTTCTGGCATTCCCACCAACCAAATGACTCTAGGTCAGTACAAAGACAACACTTCTGAAAGCAGTGCAAACTTCGAATATAAACCCAGTTGCCAGAACAGCTTGGGCATGATGTTCAGTTTCTGTAGCTATCCTGAGTGCACTTGTATCATTTGTATGCATGTGAGACATGTACAAGGTGGCCAGAAATGGCTTTAATGCTAAGGATTTTATCAGTGCATGTCTGCATGTACACTTCATAAACTGCTTTTCTGTTCCACTAAACGCACATGGTTTGGCAAAAATAAAGTCGACAATTAAGGTGCTGCGGCTGCCAGTGCATGAGTCATTGGTGAAGTACCACTTCTCTTAATATTCATACTTCCTTAGATGTATCTGCAGCTACAGCAAAAGCAATTTTACATCATAACATTTTACTTGGACCATGTGCCAAGTTTTGTTTCATGCACATCGCAAAAATTGGCATTCTAAAACATGTAGGCTTTTTTTTATCAGTGCAGACATGAAACAGGTTTTCTGTCCATGGTGGACATTTATTAAGAGCAGCATTGCAGTTAGCTCACACTGCCAGTCGATTAATGCCAAATGGCCTTGCAGGTGGTTCTCCTGGGTGTCTTCAATGGCCAAGGACTAGCCGAGTGCCGTGCCTTAGTCCGGGTCAACCCAGGCCAGGAGTACATCAAGCTCCTCCTGTGTGATGAGAGACTGAAAGGTGCCGTGCTGATTGGTGACACGGACCTAGAGGAGACTTGTGAGAACTTGCTCCTTGACCAGCTTAACCTGGGGCCACTCGCTGATCACCTGCTTGATCCCGAAGTGGACATAGAAGACTTCTTTGACTGAACTCGTCTCACAATACCCACAGAGACTGGGCACACTCATTTGCCATTCACACAAGTCTCTTCATAGACACAGGGCCACTTTGCACGACGTCAAACAACTCCATGTTTGGAGACTTCCACTGGGGAACATGACGAACAAGGATTGTGCCTTCAGAAGCCATTCAAGGACACCAAGCAAGGCCAAGTGAAGAACCTACTGCCATCACAGTTCTTCCGTTCGAGCAGCTGGCATTCGGGACCCTGATGAACCTGGTATGAGCTTGAGCACGGCCGCTGAATATAGTATCGAAGCGGCAGTTCAGGCAGAGGTGCAACAATGCCCTGCCACTTTTCAAACCACTTGCAAAAAGGACTAAAATTCACAATGACATGCCACACATTTCCCTGCAGAGCAGCTCAAGGGAAGCCTGCTGCTGAATGCCAGGACAGGAACAATGCATGCGTGCATAAAGACTTTGTTGTCAAATTCTGTCACTTGTACAAATGTGGACAAAAAGCACTTGTTGCTCTTTCAGGCAGAAATTTAAATGTCATGGGGAGAATACTGCCACTTATGCACACCCATCATGACCCTTAAATTTCGCTGGCAATGTGCGAGTGGAGTCAGAATGCAGCAACCTGCTCTGCTCCTTTTCTGTCTACACCTGTATACTTTGGGACATTAAAGCTAGTCTTGCAAGGACTCAACCTTGTGTGTCATAATTCTTATCAGGCACCAAATCATGCAACGTGGGTGCTTTAATTAATCACACGTGACAGCTGTGATTAACTTTAGTCAGAGGAGTCAGCCACACTGACGCTGCGAGGGAGCAATACAGCGGCACTCTTCCCTTTCCAGCCACACTGCAGAAAGGTCCACATCAAACAGAGATGGATGGACGTCCACAATTTGCATGGTTGCAAAAGTCCACTCTAGAGATGTGCGTCGTAGAGAAGTGGACAAGGAAGGTGGAACACGAAAGGGAGGCACCACAGACGCCTTCAGCTGTTGGAGTCCCCTGCCTGAAGGTGTTTGGCGACCTGCCTCGGACAAGACGCAGAGTGAGGGACGGGAACGCTGGGAGGGCAGCTGTCAACCTACAGCCTTGCCTTCTTGCAGAAACCCTGTAAAGACGGCACACGCAAGGTGGGGCCGCCCATTTGGGTGGGGACGGGAGCTAAGCTCATCGACGGTTTGGCACTTGGGGAACGCACTGACTGCAGTCCCCTCAGGCATCCGTCTCACCACGGAGTCGCAGCCGTGCAAAGTCCTCGAAGATGATGTCGTCGTCATCTAAGCTGGCCACAGCATCCCTGCACAGCAATACAAGGAGCTTTACTCAAGAGAAGGTGAAACCAGAGTGGAATGCAGCATCAGGTATATATCCTTAATACTAATACTAACCTTTTTCTTTCATTACAGCTTTTTTTGTCTAGTGTCTAGTTATGCGCAACCTTCATCACAATTCATGAAAAACGAACTTTTAAATCCTAGCTTTTGGCTTCAAAACCTATAAGCGCTGTTTCTTGTGACATACATGGAGTGGTTGATTCAACAAGAAAGTCGTGTGGATTTGTTAAAAAGAAGCATTAACATAGCTGCGGTCAACAGAGAGCTTTACCTAAGGGGATTCACACTTTCAAGCTTAAATCAGCGCTTCACACAGCAGCCTCGAGGCATCCAGGGCTAAGAGTTTAAGGCAGGGCACCACTGCTCATGTACAGAGAATGCTCAGTGCCACACTGGCCAGATAGGAAACACAACTTCTGATAAAGAAAGCTCGCTAATTTCATGCCCCTTATGCTTGGATCACATGAAAAGAATTATGCTGACATACTCATTTAGTGGTCGAAACTAGTGCAATAATGAGGATTAGAAATACAAGTGATAAGCAATTTTAAAAACTGACAGCATGATGCAAGGCCCGTGTGCATTATATCTTCCAAAAGTATGGAACACTGATCAGTGCCATCACATCATCTGGCACCAAAAAATAAACATTTATTGCCTTGGTAGCTGAAAAAAAAATATGGAGGAAACTGCACAAACTGAACCTCAAGATAAAGATAAAGTACTGAAGATAATGGTGCATTGTAAAAATTTGTCCTCCCACTTGGCAGCACACAGTTTCACTATAAAACACGGCTGGCAAAAATAAGTATGCAGCCCATTCCCACAGAAGCTGTTTGCTCATGCCTGTCTGTCTCTCTCATCGCAACACACTGCACCGAAATAATGAATGGAGAAGAAACACACGTGTCCAGCTCAATCAAGTTGGTGTCTAGTGGCGCAGGGCCTGGAGTCTTGGGTTCGCTGACAACTCTAACCGGGCTTGGTTCTTCAGGCTTTGGGTGCATCAGGATGAAAGGCAGCTCTGCTACAAGATCCCTGGGAGCAAAAGGGCAGGCAATTTCCTTCCTTTAGTATTATCTCTGTCCTCTTCCGTATGTTTGGCTTGCAGTAGCGGCTTCTAGCCTGTCCACGCACAGTTGAGCAATGCAAGCTGTTTTCCTTATGTTCTGTCTGCAGCTTTAATGATATATTATAAAACCCAACAAACAACATTTCACTGCCACTGCATGTATGCATGAGGCAAGGACTGACATAAAATGCACAGTTAATAAATACAGACTATTGAAAGTTATGTCTATAAGCTTTGAGCACTAACGAATATGCAGTGTATGCGAAGAATATCTGAAATTTTTATAAATTATGAAGTGAGTATGACATGAAATTCTGCGTACAATGTTTGGCATCACGAGGACCTCTTTTACCCAAGAAAAAAAAAAACAAAAAACTGCATCACAGGCTGAAATTATGATGGTTGAATAAGCTACTATACAAACCTGTGCACCTGTAACAACTAGTGGGTTTCGAACCCAGGCCAAGGCAAAGGGCTTTGCTGGTCACTGCGCCATCTCGAATGCTTTTCTGACAATTAATTTTTCACTCTCACATATGACCACTGAACCAAGAGGAATGAACTCAATGGCTTGGGGACTTACCCTCCAAGCGGTCCCAGGCAGAGTTTCACCTTGACCTTGTACTGCACGATAATGCCAAGGTTCTCCTTCTGCGCTGGGTCCGTGATGCTGCATAAAACATTCAGTGCAGCACAGACTGTCAACAATAATGTTGCAGTTCACTTGGGAATTTATGTTAAAGGGGTAAAGACACTACATTTACCACATTTTGGTTCTTCAGAATTGACACTCGACATTCGCAAATGTGAACCAGCACTAAGAATTCATGAGCAATAAATAATTTGCAATAAAGTTACTTTTTCATTTACCTTCAGTTTTGGTTTCAGCAGCAAAATAATATCCAAGGCATCAAAAGCAATGCTGAGATTGCACGAGGCATACAAAAACAATGCATAATCAATACATCATTACATTTCACTCCAGCCTTCTACTAGTCTGCCCCCCAAAAAATTGGAATGGCAACTAGTAAACAAAAAAACCATTATAGTAGTACACTTTTTGTGTTCCTCTCACGACCTCAGCTATGCTTTTTGCATCAGAGGCACTGGTCGGCTCTTAAATGTGAAACTACATTGGAGAAGAAATTCAATTTTGAATTTTTTTTACCGAGCATAAGAAAAACGCATGCAGTGATTCATGTTTGGTAATGTTGTGCACAAGAAAAGCATTCAGGAATAATAAAAAATGCACTGAAAGCAGATTGCAAAGAATGCTGTATGAATGTAATTTTCGCATGTGTGTCAAAAACTGCGGCATTTTCTTTCCATCAATGTTTCTCCCGATGTAATGCACCAGTGGTGAAGCTTTTACAGTGTGCACAAGCAGTAATGGTGGCTACTGAGCCGTCGGGGATGTAAAGTTGTCATGCAACTGAAAATGTGAGAAGTTACCTTGAAAGATTTGCAGAAGAGCAAGTTAACAAAAGCAAATGTAGCAGCAGACTTAATAACAAGTCCGATTATTGAAAACGAAAAATCTCATCTGCCTGCCGCAGGGAAGCGTGTATGCCAACACAGCTTTATTCATCACCATTTGAAGCAGTACAACTAGTCAGCCAGTCTAAATAAATTAAAAAACTGTTCTATCGTGAAAAGTCAAGGTAGTTGGTTCCCCGTTGTTAATAATTCACAAGCACGAAGCAAGATGACAACAAAGGACAGAAAAAAAAAAACTTCGAGCACATGCTTTTTTCTGTGTTCTGGTTCGGTTTGGTTTGTGGGGTTTGACGTCCCAAAGCGATTCAGGTTATGAGAGACGCCGTAGTGGAGGACTCCGGAAATTTCGACCACCTGGGGTTCTTTAACGTGCACTGACATCGCACAGCGCATGTTAAAGGCTGCTATAATCTCAGCCATGAAACGTTGAGGCTCCCCACATGTAAACCCCATACATACGAGCATCTACTACGGAATTCATTATAGACTGATTTGCTTTGGGACGCTAAAACTCCAGATGCTATGCTTAACCAAACCATCGCCCATAAAATGACTCAAGAAATCATGACTGTTTTCCAGCATGTCAGCTGGCCTTACATGGTTGAGGAAGCGAGGTTGGTGTCTTCATGTTTGAGCTGTCCATCAAGTGCAAGACCCCTCTTGTCCTTGTTGTTTGCCAGCAGGGGCCGCAGGTAGTACACCTTAGACAGGGTGAAGCCAGGGCCCACAGGGCACCCTTCCCTGGAGAAATGCGAAGGATACACTTCGAACGGCATGCATACATAACTTTAAGCACTAAGCTAGGTTCTCAAAGTTGGGTATTAATACCAATAAGTTTAAGATTGTGGTAGGTACATGTGTACGTAGTTATTTGGAACCCATTCTTCACGAGAACTTAAAATATCACTTCGCTAAAGCTGGACACTTGTCGGCACTATATGAAATGCAGAGCTCATGAAAGCGGTGATGTGATGTCCATACAATAACACTCACCAGGATCAGGAGTGATTTGTGACTGCATGGTAGCATAGGAACGAGCAGGAAAAGCATCACCAACATTTTCCAGACAAATGGCAATTAAAGGGGTCATGACAAGGTGGTTTGATGTAATGCAGTTTGGCACTTCTGCGGATAATAGAAAAGTCTGTGGTTCTACTCTCAAAGTTTTAGTACCTGATGTGTGTTGATAAAACACTATGGAAATTGGAATTGGGAAACTACTCGCACCAAGAGTGATCGCCATACCGAAATGCTTGCATGACATCACAAGAGTATAGATGGCGGAAAGTCATCTGCAATTCAGGCAACAACGTCAAAGGATGTGCCTCCATTAAAGACTGATGTAGCGGTCGTCCCTTGACGGCGGGACGGCTTGATAAATATGTTACTGCATAAAAATGATAAGAGTAATGTGCTTTTTTCAGCATAGTTAAGGTACGGTCGCAGTTGGTAGGCTAGGAGGCAGGTGCCTTAGCTGACTGACACTCCAATCTGTCTCATTACACCGGTAACAACGCCATTGTGGCAGGGGTGTCGCCCTCTGCTGTGGTCTGCAATGGTGCGCAGTTTGCTTTCGTTTGCTCGTCATGATGCTTGAGAACTGCATTTTATGTGGAACAATCTAGGCTGTCTAGTATCAACAACAACAGTGCTAGAGAAGTATTGCATACGTGACAGCATGTAGGAGTGCAGGAGAAGCTTTTGTGATTCTCGGAGACACCAGCTAATACAGAGCCTGTTAAGGATATGTCTGGCTTCCAAACATGCATCTATCGTGCCATTTTAGAAAGGTAGCTTCAAAATGAAGACTGCATATTTTGTTATGGTCTTCAAAACATATACACCAGCTGTGAACGAACAGTTGCCTACATAAGTACACGGTGAAAAAAAAAAATTGCTTAGGATGTTCTGTTTTTATCTGTTTCCATGGGTCACGCCCTCATCCAGTGCTGGTGGCCTGGTGTGACCCTCACACATACTTATCCTAATTTTAAAAAAATACATCGCCTCTGAGACGACATTTCATACTTTCACGATCTGTTCTAGGGTTTACTTGGCTTTCTTTATGAAGAGATGACATCACAGATACCACTGTGAAGTCATAAAAATGCTTTTAACACTTTTGTTTACAAATTAGGCACCATCCCACTCGGGATGCAGAAGTGGAAACTGGTGGCGTTGAATGCAGCGGCAATGGTGGAAGCACCTGAGGGTCACACAAGGCCAACAGTGCGTTCACAAGTTTTAGCGGTCACACGTGAGCATCGAGTGTAGTCTTGGCATTGGTGACCCCAAATCGACGGCTGCTTATACACTGCGGAACATGTGCATGTTGAACAGGAAGCGCTGATGTGACCCAGTCTGGTGAAGAGTGCTAAAGGCAGCCAACAGCTGTTGGCATTGCTTGTGGACGACAAATTTGGCCACTTTATTTAATGCAAATAGCTGCTGAGCGTGCTTTTAGATTAAACAATTTAAAATCATGTAAAGGTAATTGCAAAATGCATGCAGATACAATTAACAGGAAGCGCTGCTCCTACGCTGAGTCAACAACTCTCGAATATCCCCAGGCATGAGATCGCATCCTTGGCACTTCTTGCAGCACTTTATAGTATATGTAAACAATAAAACTGCCACTGCCACAGAATACAAGACAATATTTGTATACACAGAAAGCAAAGCGCAAAAAAAAAAGCGGCAAAGGACAAAGTGAGGACAGGACAAGCGCTACTATCAACAAATGTTTATTACTGTTCCGGAGCATATATATACACTTCAGTATCACAAGAGGAAAGAAGGGAAAAGAAACTACAACATATTCACGAAACATCTATCCTATTAGGTGGCACGTGAATATGTCGTAGTTTCTCTTCCCTTCTTTCCCCTTGTGATACTGAAGTGTGTGTGTATATATATATATGCTCCAGAACCGCAATAAACGTTCGTTAATAGTAGCGCTTCTCCAGTCCTCACCTCATCCTTTTGTCGTTTTCTTGTGCTTTGCTTTCTGTGTGATGATGAACCAACACGCCCAAACATTTTCCCGTCTGAAATATTTGTATACACAGGCTATGTAAATAAACACACTCCAGTAGGACTCGCACAATAAATGTTAAATGGTGCACATATTTACCACTAGTTATTTGCCTAACAAGCACCAGAAGAAAAAAAAAGCAGGTGGAGCTTTGGGAGCTGGCTGCTGTCTCGTGTGCAGTTGTGAATGAGATGAACCAGAGATAGTGGCAGCTGTTGTGGCACGAGCAGCGAAGCATTTAAATGGCACTGGGTTTTTAAAGTTGTACAAAAGCGGCCGCACATACATAATTTCGTATGTGGGCCATCGTTTTCCATGCTCTGGCCATGGCAAGACCAGTGATGGTTTTGCAAAAAGACTTTACCAGCAAATAAGAATCTATGTATGTTCGACTAAAATGCGTGCGTGCCGAATTCTTCAAGGATCACTAATCTCACACATTTTGCTGAAAGTGCCCCCCCCCCCCCCTTTCCTAAAATGTAGTTCTGCTGCAAAAAACTTTCCAAGTGACCCCCTTCCATAGCATACATGCATGCACCTCTACGCAACGGACATTGAATAACAAACGACATCATTTTATGTCAACGATCAACAGTTGCCAGACCAGCAAGTTGATTTCAAAGGAATCTAAAAAATATAATTCATGTTAAAATTATCTACTGCACTGAATGAGCTGAAATTTTGAGATGAAGAGTGCACAAAATGCAATGATCAATGTTTGTTCAAATATAAGCAGTCTTAACTCCTTTAAGTAGCCATTGTTTTCTACTGATGAAATTTTTCTCTTGGATATCCCAGTAATTTTTGTTAAGTTTAAAGTCAGTTGCTGCTTCAGTAGGACAATACATTGCTTATTTCTTTCGTGCAGAACAAGAGGGGTACTCACTCAGAGTCTATCTCAGCCACCGTGCACTTGTACTGTGCAGTTGAAAACAGGCAGATGTCAGCAAACTGGCGCACTGCAGAAAAATTAAAAAATTAATAAAGTGAAGTAAATTGATGGCCTCCATGCTCTAACTATACTATTTCCATGATTAGAAAAGGATTTGAGTAACATTCTACTTCTTTTTTTCTTACGATGCATGCACAAATGTGTTGACAAAACTCTATCTGCATGTGCTTAAATCAATCATTTCGGGCCGCTAGTTTCCTGAGGTAGCTGCAAAAGTAATTATTTTTTAATTCTTATTGCAGACACTAGGAATAGCAGAACAATAGTAATGTGACTTAGTATTTACTATATTTCAATGAATATAATGCAACCGCAAATATTATGTGATGGGGAAGGACGTGGCCTTTCACACAGCAGGATATCCTTTGAGCTGCTGTACTGTCGCACCACCGTTCTTTGATACCTCCTCTTTGTATTCGTTTGCCCCTACGTTTTGCAGCCTTGATTGAGGACTTTGAGCTTGCTGTAAATATCTCAAAGAACAGAGAGAAGAAAAAAAAAACAGTATAGTATATTCGTATTGTGAATATGGTACTCTGATGCACATATTTGCAATGCAGTATTCAGTTGAATTCTCTTGACAGTTAAAATCTGATAACAAATGAAGTTCTACTCATGCCTTGACAGCAAGCTAGTATGTCAAATGCAATGTGCTCACACCCTTTTAAGGTAAATCATGACAGTGGTGCCTTTTGAAAGCAATATTTATAGTAGGGCAGAAAAAAATGAAGTCTTCAGATTCAAGAATGATCAGCATCTAAATTGACAGCTTCTGCTGGTCGTAATAATGAACTGCCCAGGAAAAAAAGGATGAAGAGCAGTTGGAAGTAAAGCTTTTGTACAGCTGCATCCTGCTTGTGGGCACAGGCACCATAGCAGGCACAGGATTGTGCACCAGAGAATCCTCAGAAAAATTATGCAGTCACTTTGGGAGTATTGTTTCAAACAAGTGCCATTCTTCAAGTAAAGAATACCAAGGGCTACCTGACGCTGAATTTTTCCAGCCACCTTTGGTTTTAATGAAAGCACATTCGAAGTATGCAAGGCATGTTTCTAAAATATACATATTTATTTTATGTGTTAGAATTCCACAAAGTGTGTTTTTTTTTTCTTAAATTCCCAGAATTCAAAATATTCCCTTGCAGAAAATTCGGAGCCTCACCAATAGCAGTATTTATACAACAATGCAAGTAGAAAACAATAAAACCCACCTAACATGACCAGCCATGCTTTCAATGCATATTCAAAGGTGTGAATAACATTTATTACAATGAATGTGTCTAGTACAGCTCATGGCCTCTTTGTTCTGTGCAGTCGCACACTTCGGTCAAGCCTTTAGGCTCTATTAATGTTGGAGTCTATTTTTTAAGAAGTGTGAGTGCTATCTACGTTAATGGCTTTCACACTCTGTACGCCAGTGATATGAACAGTGCATGTGAAGATTTCTCCACAAAAGACCAAAGCTAAAATCTGGCAACACTGACCTTGCTGTTCATACTGTTCTGAACTTCCCAGCCAACATTACTTCAAGACACACAGCTTAGTCGCGCTAGAGCCATCTCAACAGACTGCACATGTCACAACCAAGACCATAAATGCTGTAGGGGAATCAATGGTAAACGCACCAGAGACCTTGACCTTCTTGACAGTGCGATTGGAGTTGTTTGCAATATGGACATTGACAGCAATGTCCTCTCCATGGTGGTAGAGTTCCTTGTCAAGGGATGCCTCCAGGTGCAGCTTGTTAGGCGACATGACAAACTCCTTGCTCACCTCCACGCTGGGCTGTTCTCCCTGCCGGCTGGGCGCGTACATGATCTTTCGTATCGCAAGGCGTACCGAGTTGCTGCACGAGAGAAAGAAAGCAGGAAGCAACAAGCTGAAAAACGGCTCTGCAGCCCATCCTGCTCCTTCCTCAACAACCCAAAAGTCTGCCAATCTATCTACTTATCAATCCTTAGCTGTCTGATAGCAACCAAACCACGAAGCTGCTTGCCAAAGACTAATGTAATGCCAGACATAGTACAGTAGGTAACAAAGACATTAATTTCAAACTTCACAGCTGGTAACAACTGCATGCATGAAACAATGCAAGTAACAAGAATGACAAATGTGTTATCAAGTGTAAAGCACATTTAATCTGCATAAAATGCAGCCGTGCTCCTAATAAGGCCTTGTAATTGACTAAGGTGTACCCAAACCTCTCAAATTCCACCTGTGCCTTGTGCTTAAATACAAACACGTGCTCAGTACTGAAATCCATAATTTGAAAATCATAAGAACCATGTGCACTCCCAAAATTTGCAGCGTTGTCTATGTGCAGCAGCAAAGCAAATGTGTGCCACTCACCGCTTGTGGGGCTTGTCATCATGATTGTCTGCCACATAGCCCTTGAGCTCATAGTCAACTCCGCAGGGCTTGCCTGTGTCCCCCGGAGCGGGCTGAAGGGTTACTGAAGCAGGACAGTGGGGTGGCAGCTCGAAATAGAAGGGGTAAGCATTGGGGCCGAGCTTGCGCAGCAGCCTTTCCTGCAGCCGTGTCAGCGGTCGCCCAGCAGACTCCGGTAGAGGAGGATAAATTTGCTCTGATGCCAAGTAAAGGTCCTTGCGAAATGTCAGCCCCAACACATCGAGGTCTTCGCGGCCATACCGGAAAGCCGCCAAAACGTGTCCAAAAACCTTGCGCTCTTTTATGTATTCTGGATCAATAAGAACTACTCCATCTGAAATGCAATGCCACGCAATGTTTGCACCCTAGAACATGAGAGGATGCACACCACATATCACTTTGAAAAACAACTGAATAAAAATAACTGCGCTGCTCGTACAAGCAAAAGTGGCACATATAAGTACATCTGCTCAATTTAAGGCATCTAAATAAACATTTTCAAGCGCACACAAAAATATGGTACAGGGACAGTCTAAGGTTACTCAGTAAGCCCTCTCTCCCGCTGTGGCTTAACTAATGAAGATTATAGCATACAGCCCTTCACCAATGACCCATATAATAGAAAAGACAGATTGTATATGCTGGTGGTAGGCAATCTAATTTAGCTATGTGTGAGGACAGCATGGCCTGTCTTGTGCTTAGTTCACAATTGTGGCATAAGAAGGAAGAAAGATGTGCTTCCTGACGCATAAAATTATCTGCACAAACTATGCAGTAAAAGCTCGTTAATTCGAATTTCACGCGACCGAAAAAGAAGTTCGAATTATCGAATGGTCTCGAAAAAACTGACAAAAGCCATTTACATTACGATGAATTTACCGAATTTACTCGAGTAATGAACCCACTTGTATATAGAACGCGACCACTACTTTTGCCGCCTAGAATTTGAAAAAAAAAAAAGAAAAAAAAATTAATCGCGCTGTCGCAGTTCACAGCACATCTCTTGGCAGCATGCCAAGATGCTGCGCAGCGATAACATCACGATGCATGTACAGGGTGTTGCACAATTAGACCCGCGCTGTAGAATGCTTCTCCCAGCTAAACCGCGGAATCCTTGCAGTTCAGATTTCGCACAGAAATCACATTTTGTCGCTAGTATTTTTTAATACTAAATTTGTTTGTGGTACTTGCCTGATTCGATCAGAAGAAGTAAAATATTCCCATCGCCTGCGGCGGCGGCGACGCCAGACGAACCGCTGCCCCAGCGATGGGACTGGTGGCGCCACCTCATGCTGCTAACAACAACTCTGTAGCAGGAAAAGAGGGGGCGAGCGTTTCTGGCAGAAGGTTTGAGTTGTTGTAAGCAGCATGAGGTGGCGCCACCAGTCCCATCGCTGGGGCAGCGGTTCGTCTGGCGTCGCCGCCGCCGCAGGCGATGGGAATATTTTACTTCTTCTGATCGAATCAGGCAACTACCACAAACAAATTTAGTATTAAAAAATACTAGCGACAAAATGTGATTTCTGTGCGAAATCTGAACTGCAAGGGTTCCGCGGTTTAGCTGGGAGAAGCATTCTACAGCGCGGGTCTAATTGTGCAACACCCTGTATATTTTGACGTTAGCCCTAGCGGTTGGGAGCGAACTTGGCAGAATGCCAGCGCTCTTGACTCCACGCCGTACAAGCAGCCTTCACGTGTTTCACCGCACGACGCACTGAACGGCACTTCACAAGCGCGCGCGCGGCCGCTCGCCTCGGCACACATTCGTCGTCACCGCTCCATGGTGTCACGCGTTCATGGAAAACGAAAGGCCAACGAAGCTTATGCTATGTCTCGTGATGCCCGCACAACCAAATTCTAGCGATAAAACGTGCTATATTTTCAGATTGCTTCCGGATTTACCGAGCTGTTAGGCTTAGCGAGTTCGCCTCCTTTGGTTGCCATGGGGACCAGACGGCGGAAAGCGCGGAAGGTTCAAATGAGGTTTCCCGGTCTCGGCCTGGATTGACAATTGGCCGATTTCGTCTTGTCTGACGAAAACGGTTTATATAACCGGTAGTCTTAAGGTAGTTTTTGCACAATAATAGTGCTTTTTGATGAATAATATAACGTTGTTTGCTTTTATATATTAAAATGCTTTTCCTTGGCTACCTTCGTGGCGCTGCAATCGACGAACGCAAGCCCGGCTCCGCTGCGTCGGGAAAACCCCTATTCTAAAACTCGCCGCTCGGCTAGCTACCGCCGTCCGAAACGAAAACACTACCGCCGTCCGAAACGTCGCGCAAAGGCGATCGGTTAGTTGGCTGATGCGCGACCAATGACCGTCGCCGCGGGCTGACGTGGACGGCGCGAAGCTCATAAAAGCGAAACTGAAACTATACCTAGTCGACGCATTAAGGTGGTGCTGGTTGAGCCGTGTGTGTATCGTCAACTTGGCGTTGCGAGCACGTCAGAGGTTCGACGAGTGCTATTTTGAGGATCGCTTACAGTACCATGCAATCGTAACCGGACGCGGCCTAACCGCGGCGTATACCCGTAGCGCCTGTGCGACGTCATAATGCTTTACATGGGCATCGGCTGTGGCCGCGCCGACAGAAATGCTTATCCGTATTTCCGAAATAATGGGCTTCTAATTAACAAGCACTGGGTTGCAAGTCTCGCAGGACACGCGAAACACAACAAGCACCTCCGCCGTCACGCCGGTCATGCTTTACCCATTCTTCTATAGTTTCACCTGGTTTTACCTTCGTCCCCGTTTTGGACGAGCGCAGTCTCGTAACGATGCCGCCCTATCCCAGGAGCGTTTCTTTAGCCATATGCTGGGCGACAGGCCGCCCAGACGCGCGCTAGTTCGAATTATTCGTAGCGGAACTGACCCGCGTTCAAATTAACGGGCATTTTTGTACACGCTTGGCTGAACCAAGTAGTGTAATTCGAATTATCGATGTTCGAATTAACGAGCTTTCACCGTAGAAGAAAGCATGCTATCATATGAGCATCGCGCAAATACTGAAATGATTGTGTTTTTAAACAGACAAACCATAGTTATGCCAATGAGGTGTTTGTATGTGGCTGGCACCACCACTATTCACGTGCAACGTAATGCATGCCCCTATGTGCGCCCTAGCAGCTTGATATGAACAGACGCTGTGCGCGAGTACTCACCTATGGGATCCACACTGGTGATGTGATCCACAAAGTCTCGCTTTCCCAAGTACATTGTAATCTTGCCATTTGGTGAGCTCTTTTTGAACACCCTGCATACAATAAAGCTGTTGCTGCTTCAATGAACACTGTTTTCCATGTCGTGTGCATACCTTGTGCCTCCCTGCCTTTTGGCCGACTCCTCGGCAGCAGCTGCTTCTGATCCAGCAACAGATCCTGGGGCATCCTCCATGCTCATGTTGGTGACCAGCACAAGAAACCTGAGAAACACATTTTCATGACAATCTTTCAGAGCTCATTTTTACAGGAAAATAATATACGCAACGCACAACTCTCGATTATGGGTCCTCGCGATGAATAGTGGCTGTGTCGTTTGCCTGCTCAGTGTTATTTCAATGATTGGAGCCCAGTCATGGCTGACAACTGCATTTCAATTAAGGCAAGTTGCAGAGATGTCCACTTAGTTTTGTGTTTTTGTGGGGTTTAACGTCCCAAAGTGACTCAGGCTATGAGAGACACCGTAGTGGAGGGCTACGACAATTTCGACCATCTGAGGTTCATTAACGTGCACTGACATCGCACAACACACGGACGCCACTCTGTTTCGCCTCCATCGAAACGCAGCCGTCAAGGCCGGGATTCGATCCCGCTTCCTTGGCCACAGTAGCCGAGCGCCTTAACCGCTGCGCCACCCCGGCCGATGCTCACTTAGTGAAGTTTTGGTTCCGCAAAGAACTTCACGTGGTCAGAGTTGATAGACCAATTTTGCTTCACGCACTGGGCATATGCACAGCTATGTGGGAAGCCGCAACACCTGTAGTTTTCGTTGCTTTGTCACTGCTTCCGATGAAGCCTTGAGACATATACCCAGCCCAGCCACACTGTAGGGCTTTGCCAATCAGTGCTCTTCTGGATTACTTTTTAGACTGCAGTTAAGATAAACTGCAGTGGAAATGTTCAATTTGTTACTTTCAGCAATGAGTGATACTCTCTTGACATGTCACATTAATCCTCCCAGAGGACAGAAAGATGGTTAGAACTTAACAGAGTTGCAACAGCGATAGATTCTAAACAAAATGATTGGTCCAGGAACAAATCGTGCTATACAATTTAAAAGCACAGCTGCTTGCACGCCCACGCCTTTCTCGTTTTCATACCTTCCTCCGAGAATGATTGCCAAACAGCTGCGCCGAGGATCATAACTACTGGCATCCTCCGTAGCAGCACTGGCATTGTGGCGCTTTCATGAGATCAATCTCTCTGCAGCCTTTACTATCTGCCTCATAGCCGACGTTAGTTAAATGCAAAAAAGTAACAATGGATGCAACTTACAAACAGCTAATGACTAATGCATCAGAATATTAAAGAATCCCACAGCATTTTTCCTAAATGACACTTGAAAGCAGCAATATTTACTTTGTCCACTATGCTTTACTGCTGCGAAGTCTAGGTATGCTGCTACAGTCACATATATACTGATGCTGCTTTCAAGTTTTATACTCAGTCATATCAGAGCTAGTGCAAAGTAGAGCAGCTATAGACGGTAAGTAATTTGCAAGAGATTCCATTACCCCTGTTCACTGCAATGAGCTGAGCTCTACTGATTTGCTCCAATTTTTTTCTGGATCTGTTGAAAACACCTTTCCTGATATTTCACTGTGGAGCTGAGAAATGTAGCAGAACTTAATTTCTCCATATGGTAGTCCCCTTTTCTAAATGATAGACAGCATCCGCAAGCCCTGACATCAGAGAAATAATTTACAGTTAGTATAGCAACATTATGGACACGATGACTGCTGCATATCTAAGTGGGATGCAGTGGCAATGATGTACATGACATTAACCAAGATGTACAGCATTTGTTAAAGCTGCTTATATTTTCATAAAATTACAGCCAATTTGCATGGCTATCAAGTGCTGTAAGTAGCTACGCACCACTGTTTACCACTTATACACATTTTGTACACATTGTACACATTTTACAGTTTATTATGCTTTTTTTTATTTGATATAAAAATGGATTCCACTCTGTACATTGTTTATTTTCATTTCTTACATTTTAGTGCAGATTAACGAACACAGTTTTTTTTTTTTTTAGCATTTCAGTGCTCATGAACAAATAGTTTTGTGATATGGGCCGCGGCGTCCACAACGGTGACACGTCCTCGCTATCTCACAGGGTGCATCTGCGGCCGCTTCACCTCCTCCTTAGCTGAAATGCGTGAAGCGCGAGTAAATAATTATAATAATTGGTTCACGGGAAAAGAAAGGCGCAGTATCTGTCACACTTGTTCTGTGGACGCCTGAACCGCGCCGTAAGAGAAGGAAGGGGGAGCGAAAGTGGTTTGGTTTGTGGGGTTTAACGTCCCAAAGTAGGTTTGGTTAGTTTGGTTTTGAAGCGAAAGCTGCACTGCGCCATGTAAAGCCAAGGTCGCAGTGCAAAACCAGAACCGCTACTGCGCATGCGCTGAGCAACAGGTGCGCTGGGCCGCCGCCGACTCCGCTGTCTTGCTGAGCCGGGCTATACCTAGCTAAATGGGCTACAAACAATATAAACAAGCTGCGACAATAAAGAGCTTAGGAGCTTTACTACCTGTAACCATGTGTACAAACACACTAGGTTTAACCGGAGCTAAATCATCACAATTTTTAATGTGTAAGCATTGTATGGCTATGTTTGCGGTCTCGTGTCATCACGAGCTTGTCTGCACGAATACGTTCGAACGAACGAGTTTTAGAGCGCAGCTCTTTGGCGTCCGTTCCTGGGTTTCGCGTCGGCGTCGACCTCGTAACCAGCTCCGCCCCCCTTTCATCCCCCCAGCGCTAGCAGCGACCGACTGATACCGCTGGATGCCGCTGACGCCGCTAGAGAGTCAAGATGACGTGACTGCATAGAACACCGTCGCCGCCATGCAGAAAGAGGAGGGGAGGGGAGAAAGACGTGGAACCAATGTCGGATCATAGGACTGAGCGGAGGAAAGCGAGAAAGTAGTTTATTTATAATTGAAGAAAACTGACATATTAGGTATTATCCAATCACTTATCATGGCTCAATATGAAGCCAACCCCACGCGCATGAACTCCGCACCAAGAAAAAAAAAATGGCAGGGGTTGCCTTAGCTGTACATGTGGCGCCGTCTGCATGAGAGCCGCCGCATCAAACGGCGGATTTAACTGTGGCCTCTGCGAGCAGCTGCGGCGCAATGGCGCGCTGGATAACGGGAGCCCTCGAGTTTAACTTAGTTTAACCTGTTAAACCAAACCTGTGGCGCCGTCTGAGAGCCGCCTTGTCAAATGGCGGATCCTTAAACCTGCTTATAACGAGCGAGAGGATCTGCTGCTGTGGCTCAGCGTTACAAACAGTTAAAACCTGATTAAGTCGGATGTCAGGGCTCGTACCTCTCCATGCAATGAAGAAAACAGCCGCGGTGGCTCAGTGGTTAAGACGGCCAGCTACCGAATCGGAGTACCCGGGTTCGAAATTGACCGGTTCCAATCAGCTCCGATTTTGTTTAGTGTGCACAACAAAAGGCCGCGGTCAATCATTATTCATATTGTTACGGACGAGGAAAAAGCGGGCAGGAGCGCTCGCGCTAGGCCCGCCGCGATTCATTATATCCCCCTGTGTGGGTATGTGCCACTATTTTAGAGAAGAACAAAAATTATCTTAAGGTCATCGGTCACCTTCTCTCTGTTCTGTTTACCTGTGTTCACCTGCTCACGGCTCCGTAACATTTTGGTTGGAGGTGCTAGGTAATTCATCTCATCCTAGCCCGGAGCTTTGGCGTCCCGCGTCTGCAGCTCTCACCGTCTGCGGTTAGTTCCTGGACCCATCGCTTGGCTGGACCCCAGCCTGCCGGATCCGACCTCGTTGTTCCACCGCCCCGACCACAAGACGACGGAGAGACGCTGCCTATTAACCCCACTGACCCGAGACGCCATCCACACGACCAAGAAACGACGAGAGAGCCGAACGACCATGACCCCAATGACGCGATGTGCCGACCAAAGGCCCCAACGACCCAAGAAGCCGCCACATATGAAGACATCACCCCTGCCCATGCCACGCGGTGCGTGTCTGGTACTCGGCCATGGGATCATGGCGACCAGTAGGCCGAAAGCGTCCTGGGCCAGGCTTCATCGGGGAATCATCGTGGCGGCAAGCCGTTGTCTTCTTCCTCTTCTATTTTCAAGCATCCAGTCACGCCCATCATCATACCATGGATCTCATCGACATCGACAAACTTCCTCATCCACGATGTGGCTGTGGAGACAACCAAACGACGCCTTGAGAACTGGATAAGGCATACTAGATAAATAGTGTTGGTGGCGTTGCGCCAGGGCGAGGCAGACTTCGTCACAGTAGGGAATTTACTTGGCTAGGGCCTGCCTGGTCCACCTGGTAAAAAAGGGACGCCTCAGAACCAAACCAAACGATCGGGACGATCGCTCGGTGGCCCCTGATAGTGTTACAGACGAGGAAGAAGAAGCGGGCAGCCGCGATTCATAAAAAAAAAAAATCATCTCAAGGTCTTCGGTCATCTTCTCTATGTTCTGTTTGCCAGTAAACAATATGCCCCATCCCTCCCTCCGTCGGATGGCGAACTTGAAAGGCCCTTCGGGGCAACGTTTTTTCAGGGAGACTCGCGCGTTGGAGCCGCCATGCCATACTTAGAGTTACGTCCTCGCGAGATCACGTAGTTGTGAAGCTTAGCCAATCAGAGCGACGGCATAAACAAGCAGGACCGGACCGGACAAGATTGTTCGGTGGTGCTGAGCGGATAAGTGCTTCCGCACTAAATCTCCCCCACATATAACCACCGGCCGGACCTATATTCAGGAGGACATCGTTTTTCGTGATCTTGTTTCTCCGACGCTGTCTGGAAGCGCTGCAAGGTAAGGACAGCACGTGGGCGATCGAGGTGCTTAAATTTAATTCAGTGCCATCACGGGGAACAGGACAGCCATGCAGGCCACTGGAATATACTATCAGTCCATCATCAGCCTTCATGCGAGGAGAGAGCACCGAAACCAACAAAACTACGTGTTTTCAAAGAAGCTTTGCCCCTGGAAGTGCAGCAGACATTGGAAATCGGCTGCAGTGGCGCGACGGGTGCGTGCACGCTTACGAAACCTCACCAAATTGAAGGCCGCGTCAATTCAGAGGCTGCTCAACGTTCACGCCTCAATGTCGATGGCCTGAACCTGTGCTTTCATAATAACTGAGTAACTTGGCCGTGGCACCGTATGACGTCAAGAGATGCCTCCTGCGCTGGCGCCAAGCGCGGAGAGTGTGCAATAAGCGGATGTGCCACTTCCGCGACAGCCGACCGCATTCAATCACGACCTCGACGTCGGGCATATGGGCCTGAACCATGTGGCCTGAACGTAGCGATTCTTTTTCGCTTACAAGTAAATTCATCAATCGTATATGAGCTGCATGTGCATATGCATGCAATCGTAGCATATAATAATTCAACCATATTGCGAATAAACAATCAGAAGCAGTGTTATTAGCCGCCTAACGTCACAAATATTTTGTTGTGTGCTTTTTATTATAAGCGCGAGGCAGTCGAGATGCTCGCACGCACACACATGCGAAGAGCCTCAACAAAATAGGCGCATGCACATCTGGAGAGCCGAAAAAAGGACCTCAAGGACGAGAGTGTCGAAGCAACGACATTCTTCCTGGACGATCGAATGCGCAGTCACTGCGGGCGACGACCAGAAAAGAGGCAGTTCTATACGTAGGTATACGGGATGCGTTCAAAAGAGCTACTTTGCAAAATAGGCCCTCGTGTAGTGCAAACTTGGAGAATTCTGTTTAAATTGAGCAAAAAAAAAAAAAAAAACGCGAAATCTATATATATATATATATATATATATATATATATATATAGACATAGATTGCTTGTTACTAATGGGCCAGAGTTAAACTCAAACTCAAACTTAAACTCTCAATTCTACCTTGAAGAGGGACGGTCCACCGTCCGAAACTGTTGGAACAAAATAGATAATCGGGAAAGTTGTGTGACATCCTGTTTATATATATATATATATATATATATATATATATATGCATCTAGCACAGAACCGGGTTAATTGGAGAAATATGGGAGAGGCCTTCGCCCTGCAGTGGGTATAGTCAGGCTGATGATGATGATATATATATACTTGAAAAAGACCGGACCCCGGTCGAAACGTCGAAATAAATCCACCGTTATGTTTTTAAACTCATGGTGATTAATTTTACATTTATTAATCAGTTGTCATCAACTCTCTCTGAGATATATATATATATATATATATATATATATATATAAGAGGGAGCGCGGGGCATTCTCAAATAGCCATCATGGAGAGTGCCGGTGAGCATCATGCGACAGTATGACTTCCTAATTATTCACCGATATTCACGGGCTCAAACGCCACACAAGTCGTTCGTTTTAATTCCCGCAGAGCGTGTCCACGCTTCTGCCAGTGTTTCATTTGTTAATCCGCGGCTCTCGACGTGTGGCACACCCCGTGCGCATCACGGATTAAACATGCACTACGCTCGGAGCCTCGATGTCGGCGGCGGCTATATAGGCGGGGCAGGCTCCATGAGGTCGCAGCTGCTAATGTTCCGGCCCTGCGGTCCCCGTGGCATTTGCTCGGCCCAGGAGGACCGGGCTGTCTCGACCCTCGCAGATAGACAAGGAGCAAACACGACTCCCCGGCCCGTACATCCGTTGGCAAAGAACGTCGATAATTCGATATCGGCTACGACCAGACAAGGCGAGACGACCACACACCGGCACGAGCAGTTGCGAAAGCAGCCTGCGTTTAAGGACCCCCTTTATTGCTGCAGCGGGCTTTATGTCCGCGCGTAAATACCGCAGTCGGTGCACTTGAGAAGGAAAAACGCGGACAGCGTCGCGAAATTCGCAAGTATATATGGTTAGAAGTGAGTGAAGCTTCCGCTGCCGCCCCAACAGCGGTGGACAACACGTGTGGACATATGTTCGAGGATGTTATTTATGTGAACCAGCGCCGGAAGACAGCGATGCCTCGCTTCTTTTTTCTTTCTTTTTGCGACGCCCCAGCAAAATCGTACTGCCGCTCAAACGCGGGTACCAGCGACCAGCTAGGAGCACAATGAAATCCTGTAAGCACAGGTCGCACTGTTGCTACGGCAACATGCTTCAGGTATATGCAACACGTACGGTGCTCGACTCGGCGACGTTGCTCGGTCAAATTAGGCTAGGTTTTTGGAGTAAAAGGTTATCGATGGCAACCGCAGACTCGTTCAAGGCCACTCAAACAAGACCAGACTAGATTTGTGCATCAAGAGAGTGTCCGCCTTGGGCACAGCTAGGATTTCTAAGCCAGTTTGTAAACCGCTAAACCACGAAAGGGAAATAACTAAGGATGGGATAGGGAAGGAAAGTACTGGAAAGTACTCGCAGATTATGACTAGCAGATTACCGGTGTCGCCCAAGAGGAAAGTATATAACAGTTGCATCTTACCGCGGTGCTCACCTACGGGGCTGAAACACGGGGAGGCGAACGAAAAAGGTTCTATACTTAAGTTGAGGGCAACGCAGAGAGCTATGGAACAGAAAATGGTAGGGGTAACGTTAAGAGATAGGAGGCATGCAGAGTGTGTCAGAGAAATAACTCATGTTACTGACATTATAGTCGAAATCAAGAAGAAGAAGAAAAGGGCATGGGTAGATGTGCGAAGAAGGGAATAACCGATGGTAAGTAAGAGTAACACATTAGATTCCAAGGGAAGGAAAGCGCATGGGCGGCAGAAAATTAGGTGGGCGAATGGGTTTAAGGTGTCCGCAGGAGTCAAGTGGATGCAGCTAGCAAAGATCCGGCTTAATTGGAGGAACATGGCAGAGGCCTTCGCGCCCTGCACTGGGTATAGTCCGGTTGATGATGATGCTAAACTGCGTTTGGTTGAACCGGCGACAAGTGCGGTAATTTAATCCTCAACATTCTGCAAGGTTTAAGTTTATGCATATAACAAGCTTTATCGTTAAAGTATGCGGTTATAATTACGTCACAAAGCGACTCAGGCCATGAGGGACGGCGTAGTGGAGGTCTCCGGAAATTTCGATCTCCTTAAGATTCTTTAACCAGGGTATTGGCGCTCCCAAAGATGTCTATTCGAGCATATTCCAATAGCACGTATCACATCCGAGGTGTCAAGTTTCATGACCAGAACCCTACATTTTTACGCATTAAATAAACAAAGAAGTTTCCTGTTTGGGCAGTTTTAAATGCGCGCTGGTTTAGTCCTTTTCAACGGAGAGGTCTGCGCCGTTATCTGCAGCTTCCGTCAAGTTAATTTTTAAATCTCGCATTCGAAAAAGTAATGGCCGCTCCTGGCGCAGCGCATTGAAAATGCTCGGGACCATATAGTAAATGATATATGCCCGGGGAGGGACTCGAGCGACACAATAGGCCTTTGTCGCCCCTTCCTCCTTCCGCCGTCTTTTTCCTGCAGTCTGCGCTTCGTACTCTCCGGAGGAGTAAGAAAAAAAAAAAAAAAACGCATCACCCAACTATATCTATCTTTTCAACTGCGCACATTCTTGAGCCCGGGGCCGCATAACATCCTCCACGACCGTACAGCTCGCTCATGACAGGCGCGGTCATAAATTAGCACGTCTGCAAGTCCGTGGACGTTGCTAACTCGGCAACGAGAGAGAGAGAGAGAGACAGACAGATCCGCACTAGACGTGGCCAGAGCGAACTGCATCAAGAGTATACATAGCTGGGCGAGTTGCTCTGAGTGTGCAGCAGGATTGGCGCATAACTAACAACACGCAGACTAAACGGAACTTGCAGATCCCTGATCGTAACCATGACTTATGCAATCAATCACGGCACAGTTCTCCAGTAGCGAAGAACTGAGAGCGGGAACGGAACAGTAAACGAAGAAATACAACATGAGAAAACCAGATATATATATATATATATATATATATATATATATATATATATATATATATATATATATATATATATATATAGAGAGAGAGAGAGAGAGAGAGGTTTGGTTTGTGGGGTTCAACGTCCCAAAGCAACTCAGGCTATGAGAGACGCCGTAGTGGAGCACTCTGGAAATTTAGACCACCTGGGGTTTTTAACGTGCACTGCCATCGCACAGCACATGGGCGCCGTGCTTTTCGCCTCCAGCGAAAAGCGGCCGCCGAGGCCGGGATTCGATCCCGCATCCTCGGGAACAGTAGTCGAGCGCCGTAACCACTGCGCCACCCCGGCGGGGTGAGAGAGAGAGAGAGGCTGCAAACTGCAGCCGGCAGTTCTAGTACACTATATCTGCAAAGTGAAAACCAGCGTCGAATTCGAGTGCGCGTACTACCGCTTTCGATGGTTCTGCGGAGCAAGTGTTCCGAGCATCTTCCTCCTTAGCCCCTCCATCCATCCATCCGCACGGCACGTTATTTTCGATACGTTGTCGTTTCCGCGCTGCGCGCCTGGCCCTCATCTGGGCCGCAGCGTCAACAGAACGAAAAGCCAGCTCCAAAACAAACCCAATTCTCGGCCCGCTGTGACACGAAACAGAGGCGCCAGGTATGCACTACAGTACACAAACGTAAGAGAATGCGGTCGCCCTCCCCGCTCGCTACCCGTGGGCTCGCTGTCCGCTTTCGTCCGCTGCTGACCTCGGAAAACATCTGTCGGAGACCTCCCGAACGCTCACTCAGAAACCTTGTTGACGAGCGACGGTTAGGAACATAGTATAAACACCTCAGCTTTAGAATAAATCTGACGCCTAAGCACCCCCCCCCCCCCCCATCCCCCTCCTCTTCCAAGCCCGCTCATCGCCTCGATCGATTTTGGATTGGCAAAGCCACGTAAGCATGTAAGCATGTGACCGAGCGATCGGGACGAGAGAAAAGACATGCGGACTTCCCTCGTGCGCCAGGCTCTATCTTCAAGTTTTTGTTTTTTTGTTTTTTTTTTTCCTTTTCTCTTTTAAGATTTAGCTGCTGCAGATTCACTGTGCTCCGCACGTTCTCCGCGTGGTCGGTGTATGGCTTTCTTGTCTCACACCTCAAATCCACGCGCACTGCCAGGATAAAAGACCCAACACTCACGACGTGGTCCAATAAAAATAAAGGCTTAAGCTTAGGTATAATCGCCCAGACAACACCCTTTACGAAGGCGTGAACACATTGCACCGTCATCATTCGTTCAGTGCTGTCACACAAGGGGCGAACAACGCAGGAACGGAGTACGCGGCCATGCAGGTATACGATCGGCGGTCAAACGGCTCGTGGCCAACCCGAAGTTCGCAAACGCTGTATTTTATATTTTGACAACTATTTCTTACACCAATCGTTTGATCTTGATGTGTGCGCTTGCAACTGCTGTGTGATCAACCAATTGTTATTCTACAGAAAAAAATAATAACAATGACCCATTACATCGCAAGGCGCCTCCATGCAGAACGCGGCTCGCGGAGCTATGGGATGCAGGCTCCAAAAAATTTCAGACTTTGTACTGAAAGAACTGGTGAACTTCATGAGCCGGCATTACCATCAGACTCGTTTTCTAACTAAAAGAAACTAAAACGTCTCGCCCCAGACCATAAATGTTCTTTACAATAACGAAAAGGAGGACTGACCTTCAATGTGCGCAACTTTCGGAGGGACATCAAGTCAACTGCCTACAATATACCCCTGTTCTCCCCTGCAGTTGATGACTTGATGTCCCTCCGAAAGTTCAGCCCATTTAAGGTCAATCCTCCTTTTCGTTATTGTAAAGAACATTTATGGTCTGGGGCGAGACGGTTTAGTTTCTTTTAGTTCGAAAACGAGTCTGATGGTAATGCCGGCTCATGAAGTTGACCAATTCTTTCAGTACAAAGTCTGAAATCTTTTGGAGCCTGCATCCCATAACTCCGCGAGCCGCGTTCTACATACCCCTGCTCTCCTCTGATGGGGCTAGGGGAGGTGGGTCACCGCCGCTTGCGGCGGGGGCTGGCCTGCCGCCGAAATTTTATCTGTTGTAGGCCGTCATTGCACCCGCCACCGCCTCGGTGGTGGACGACGGCTGTTGCGGCGCGCGTCTTTCTCTCCCTCTTCTTTTTCTTTCTTCTCTATTTTCTCTTCTGTCTGCACGAGGCAGCGGAGGTGGCTCGGCTACAGGGCCAGTAGCAGGCCCGTGCATTTTCTTTTCCTTCTTCCTATAGCCACAACAACAGCCTTCAATATATATGATGTGGGGCAACTCTCTCATCTCAAAATCGACTTTATTTTTGTCTTTTGAGGAGAAGTGACTAGTATTTACTAACCATTTTTCCGTTTTAGGACCTTTTTGCGCCATACTGAAGTAGTGAACGCACCCCCCCCCCCCCTCCCCCTCTTGATTAAACGCGCAAAACAAGTCGTTGCCAACACGGATCGCTCGCGTTGCCATTCCCTGAAGTTACGCTCGTCGCGACAATAAAGTTTCTCAAGCGTGCGCCACACTTCTTCAAATATGCTCGGCCGGAAAGCGTCACGTTCGCATTTCATTGCTGCAAAACGGACAAAAATAAGGATGTTCTATAAAGTTCTATGTCATCGATTGAGAGTGGTTCAAAAAGAACGTAAAGTATAGCAGGCTGCTGTCTCGTTTTTTTTTTTTTTTTGTTACTCCTAAACCACGCTTAATTCAATTCCCAGCTCTCTTCAATGACGCAGGAGCCCTGTCCGGTCGTTATAGCCTCCACGGAAACTGCCTCTTGCATTCTAAAAGCCGCTCGGGTATACGAAAACGTAGTCACAACACGCACAACCCCGCGCTCAGACTGCACGAGAGGCAGTGGGGAAGGGGCGAGAACTTAACGGGATGTTAAATTCAAATGACCGCTCGCAAACGCTTTCTTCCCAACTGCACACTGCGCACTTTTCGATGCTTTCCCGACCAGCGGTGAAGCAATGTCGTCGAATGCGGGGCGGGGCACGGCTTTTCTTCCTCAGACCTGGCGCCATCGAACTGCTTGTGCTGGCTTCTTCCCAAGAAGCAGGGATGCATGGTGTATACGTGTTTCGCGTCCGACGACGAAGAGGTCAGCGATGCAGTGCGCTCTTGGCTTCGACCCCCGCCTATCCACGGCTCTTCGACAAAGGTGACCGTGGACCGGAGGCAAAGTGCGCGTCGCCGGTGGAACGGTCTGCACCGAAATGCGCAGGGAAAAATTGCGTCCATACTTTTGTTACGAATGAAACACCCAATTTCGCCTCTCGGTAAAACAAAAAATACACCTCACTAGTCGGAACTCACATCTAATAATAATTGGTTCACAGGAAGGGAAAGGCTCAGTATCTGTCACACTTGTTTCTGTGGACACCTGAACCGCGCCGTAAGGGAAGGGAGGAAGGTGGGAGTGAAAGTGAACAGGGAGAAAGGGGTGCCGTAGTGGAGGGCTCCGGAGTAATTTCGACCACCTGGGGATCTTTAACGTGCGCTGACATCGCACAGCACACGGACGCCTCTTCGTTTCGCCTCCATCGAAATGCAGCCGCCGGCGGTCGGGATCGAACCCCGGAACTCCGGCACAGTAGTCGGGCGTCTTACCACTGCACCACCGCGGCGGGCCGGAGCTCATATCTACGTATAAGTTATACACTAAATTCAATCTTCGAAATTCCGTTTTTATAGCTTCAAAGTTGCTAACAATTGACCATGGTGAGCGACGTCTTGCATTATTTCGCGGAGACCAGTTATAGCAGTAGTTAAAAAAAAAAAGGAAGCTTGACTGTCTAACAAGCCAGAGAAATTATATGTCGTTGGCCTATAATTTCGACCAACGATTATAACCTCTCGTTTATATTTACTTTTATACTAGTCATGGAGAAAAATTTGCGTGGCGGTCACTGCAGAGTTTAGTTCTGTCCGACTGTAGCCGGATAACGAGCAGGATGTTAACGCTCAGTCATAGGTGAAAATGCACAGAGCGCAGGAGCCAGGACCATGGTGGAAATTGTATACCGCTGGCGTCGGTCGCCTAGGTGTACGTTTTGGGGTACATCGTTCCGTTACCCGTCACGCCTCTGAAGGCTGGGAGGCTCTACCTCGCCATACGTCATCTGCAAACGTACTGCTAACGTACTGCGCTGTTCACTGTCAACTTCATTGAGGAGAATTACTCCGCAAGCAGACGACATCACGTGGTCAGCGCACTGAATATAAAGTCGGAACTGCCGTTTCGAAACATGACTATTTTTCGTGGAACTTGTGCATGCTTTTGAATTTCCTCGCATGCAGTAAAAACAACCCAGATAAGCACGGCAGCCACCCTTCGAAATTGACAACCGCTCGTGTTTTTGTTCCATCACTTTTTTTTTTTTTTTTTTGCGACAACAGTTCCTTCTGCAAGCACATTCTGTAAAGACGGCAATAGCGTTGTCATTGTGGTTTGAACTGTGTAAGCACACGCAGCTGCTCCCTAGAACGTGGAACATAGCTGTCCTCTCCTTTCAGGTATCCGGAGCAGTAAACAAATGTTGATACTCCATGAGGCAATTTTCCGTAGGAGCTGCAAAACTATATAGCCGGAATTAAGCCAATTACCTATCAGATTAATGTCACCTATAGGTGACCTATATGGTTGTACCAGACAATACAGGACCTATAAGACCATACATAACCTATTAGGCCAGTAGGCTACAAGACTTATAAGACCAGCAGGCGGCCAGATCTATAAGGTCGATTTTCTGGCAGACCCATAAAACCAGTATGAATAATCTGATAGGTTTTTTTATTGTTTTTTTTTTCTGCCAGGGTAGCAACATCTGTGTGTTACATACAGTTCAGCTGAATGGTGAATCTGACAAAGATTAGCCAAAGCAGGCTATACTTTTCACAGCCTATAAGTGCCACCTTATATCGCTGAGGAAGAAAAAAAACAACGGTAATTTGTCCCCCATGTAGCAATACTCGCCAAAAGAAAAAAAAGAACTGAAAACTTCCCAAAATAAAAACCGAAGGCTGAACGCAACACATACTGTACACACAGCACATGTTGAGCACCCCCGCCCATGCGAACTAAGAAAACCCAAACGCGCCACTATGAGGCGGAACCACTCAAACGAGGATTCTCATAGACATGGAAACACTGACAGGCAGAGACGGAGGCTAGGACAGCGGAAAAACAAAACATAAACGAACAAGGAACGGATCTAGCACATTTCCCACTATGCGGACATTAGCTCAGCTAAAGCCTGGGTACCCGGCCTCTTTTGCATTGAAGGCTCCCAATAGGGATTTTTGTATGCGTGCACGTTGCTAATATTAGCAGGGGGCGATCGCATGCATCTCCGACAGCATATTAGTGCCGCCTCCGTGCCCACGCACACGACGAGGGCCGTCACACTGTCGCTGCGCCGCCACGAGAGCATCCATGCATTTGAAATGCAAAAGCACACCGCCAAACAATCACTCACGCGCGGCTGCACAACCGGCAGGGCTGTCACCAAACACGGCAAGAAAATAAACTAAATAAAAGGCAGCGCGTGACGGTAAATGCGTTGTCGTCACATTGCCTTTCTCTTCTGTCAGCGTCGCGAAACACCGCCCATAACTTCATCCGACGGCACATCGCATCATCTGGTACGCGCTCGGGATGGCACGGTGCATATATATATATATATATATATATATATATATATATATATATATATATATATATATATATATATATATATATATATATATATATACTTGGTCGACTCCCGTGCAGCGTCTTCTGGCCAGATGAATGTACCGAAACTCATCCCCAACTCGGGGGAGGGGGAGCGCACACACGAAAGGAGAGAACAAGCAGATTTGGGCCCTAAACAACGGTCGCTGCATGCGTCGATCTTTGCCCGCCAGAAATGTCAACAAATGTCGGCTTCAGTTTCCACAGAGCGATAACCCCCTCTTTTCCATTGCCTGACTTCTCATCCGACTTTTGGTGTCGATTTTCCTGCGTTCCCTATAACAAAATAAGGCACGCGTCGAAACATTTCCCTTCACGCTTCCGCTGTGCGGCCGCAACATGCATTTCCCCTTTCTATTTTCCTCCTTCCCCATTCGTGCCGCTGCTTAACACTTGATTCCAACACAAGTAAGCCGGCCACGCACAAGCACAGCGACGAGGGAATATGCAAAGAAAAAAAAAAAACTGACTTAGAAACATTAGGGACACTCGAATAATCGATAATTTTGAATTGAACATCCGATTCGTCGGAGAGCGAATCAGATTACAGCCATGCCCACATACGCAATGAGTGATTTTTCTTCAGTTGTGCAGATTCTGTAGTACTTCCCTGTGGTCTCTAGTTCTGCCATGTATTTTTAATAACTATCCAAAATTAGGCCGCTACGACAAACCATTTCTTTCATTACACTCGGATAAAACTTTGATCTCCAGTAACCATCCCACACGTAGTTCCTCCGTGAGAGAAAGTAGCCCCCTGTTTATGTTTTCCGGATAACCCAAATTAAAAGTTAACCGTCCGACCAAATTATAAGCTCAATAATTAAGATTCCACTGTGTTGTTTGGTATAGTCAAATATGAAAAACTGATTCTGTTCACTGTTCAGCGGAGTAATACACACGCTGCGTACCACTGCCAACTGTTAGCAACTGTTATTAAGTTATGCCCTACTATAGCAATGTAACATGTGGTAGGAAGTTACTCTATATCCACAGCCATGATTCTAGTTCACTATAGCCATGCCATTTGGCCCTTCAAACCTTTGCCAAATCCTGTGCCAGTCTCTCATGCTAACAGCCAAGCAAAACTAAGCCAAACCATACCAAGCAGTATACTTTCGCACTTCTTAAGCTGCAAATTTTTACTTTTAAGGAATTCGGTTCTTTTTTTTTTTTTTCGGTGTTTTGTTTGAAACGCAAGTTTATTTGAAAAGCAAGTTTGTTTTTTTCGGCGAATATAATTTTTGGAAAATGAAATACTACTTTCAGTGATTTATTGACAATACATTTTCTTAGCGTTTCTGCAAGCATCAACTAGGCTATTCACTAGAAGTTAACACTCAAATTGTAGTATTTGGAGCAGAATTTACAGAATTACTCATATCCTTTACAAAAGCAACGCAAGACTGAACAAGACAGACGGCAGAGCAAACGTTAAAAGCTTTCTTTTTTTTTTCTCTTTTCTTTTTTTTCTTTTTTTTTTTTTTTCTCAGAGAACTAGGTTTACATGTCACCGCTTGGTTGTGCGCTGAGTTGAACACGAGAGTGAGACACCACGTGTCGATGGCAGATGGAAGTGCAGCTCAATCGTCCATGCACGGTGGTGAACATCCAACACAGTTTCACAAAGGGATGAAGGGCGCTGCCATACTGACTGCGCTCGTAGCACAGAAAAGAGTTGACGACTTCCGCCCCCTTTAACTGCGTAGTAAAACAGATTTCGACGACCGACTACTGTGCCGGAGTACCCGGGTTCGAACCCGACCTCGGCGGCTGCGTTTCGATGGAGGCGAAACGAAGAGGCGTCGTGTGCTGTGCGATGTCAGCGCACGTTAAAGATCCCCAGGTGGTCGAAATTACTCCGTAGCCCTCCACTACGGCTCCTCTTTCTCTCTTTCCACTTTCTCTCCCACTTTTCCCTGCCCTTACGGCGCGGTTGAGGTGTCCACGGAAAACAAGTGAGACAGTTACCGCACCTTTCCTTTCCTATAAATCAATCAATCAATCAATCAATCAATCAATCAAGACCCCGAGGGGCGACCGATATCTGAAATCGCAGCTCTTTTCAACTTAGAGGGACTGTAACTTCCTTCTACTTTCAGGGACCATACTCCTACTTAACCGTCACCATGGTACCGACATTTTTGGGCTAAAACCAAACATTTAAAAACTAAATTCAGTGAGCGTTTTTCGTCTTTTATTTATTAAAAGCGAAAGTCTAGTAGATCAGGCGGGTTTCGTGCAACTAGATGTTTTGTCAGTCACAAACTTACTTTTCTATTCATTAACTTATGGGCATAGAGCTGATATTCGGACTTCGAAGTCAATGTTGCGTCTTTCAACAGCTGAAGCTGCAGCTCTATAGCATCACCGCTCGTGCTTCTCTGTTTGGCGCGACTACTCGTTTTCTGCGGGTATTCGCACAAGCAGCGAATATTAGTTAGGACATTCGATTCGTATACTGGTTCGTGTTCGATTCGGCTTTTGGCCGCACTATTCGATGCTCGCATCGTATTCGGCAGAAAAGCTAAATTATTAGCATTCCGATTGCGTTAAAGGCCTCGTCCTACAGAAACTCCGGAGCCGGCGTTGTCGCCGTTGTGAGTAAAACAATCGCGAACACGCCGCCCCTGGATGCAGATGGTAGTTGGTTGGTGACAGGGGCGTAGCCAGGGGGAGGGGGGGTTCAGTGTCCCCTCCCTAAATTTTCTCAGCGCCGCATCACCCCAGCCCACCTTCTTTCAGCTTTTTTTTTCTATTAACAATTTGTTTTTCGGCCGGCGGCGCATAACACCGCCGAAAAATAATTCTGGCTATGCCACATGATAGGTGCCATTGCCAAGCTGCAGGAGCTACCAACTCTATTGGGCAGCACCTTTGAGATGAGAGGCTGCGATTGGAATTGGACCCTATACGGAACACGCTGATCCCGTGTCAGACACACGCAGGGGTGTTCGCACGGCTTGGTATCAATACGTCGGATGGTCTTTTATGCAATGTGGCGGATTATTAATGTGTGTGGGTGTGCCGTATAGTGCAGGCTCAGATTAAATGATTAGTGATAGGAGCGAGCAGCGAAGTGCGTGCAAGCGAATGAACATCCGCAGACCGGAGCTATTCATGCCGTTGAGTCATGCCAATAAAAGAAGGCTCCCCTCAATCCTTCCTACCCCGACCACAACTATTATGTGCTCCAGCACAGTTTGATTTAAAGATAAGTAAGCGTCACACGAACCACGGCACGGTGTCACGCTCGGAGAATTAATCAATATGCAGCCATTTGCGCTATAGTTAAAGGGCAACTCCGGTGGTTTTTTCATCATTTTGTGTTTTTGGTTGAATTATATTTCTCGGCATGTCCTGACTCCAACACAAAAAAACGTTTTTCGAAATTCCAATTAGAAATATATTTAAAAAATAAAAACAGCAAATCGAAACCGAAACTGCTTTCACGGCCAGAAACGACGTCCCAGTTGACGAAATGGTGACGTCACACTCAGTATTAGAAAAACACTCGTACGTGCGTTGGATGGTGAAAATAAAGTATGGAAATCATGACGCACTGCATGAAATGTCTGAGGTAGTTCAATATAAGCCTCACAATTTCATAATCACGCGGGAAGTGGACGGTAAGGCCGGTATACTGTTCGTGACGTCAGAAATTCAGTGTTGCCCGCAGAAATACTCTCAACTTAAGCCATGAAAACGGCATATTTTAAAGCCGTGTCGCGCGTGAACGGATTATCGCACGGCGCCCAAATTTTGTCGAATGCGTCAGGACGGAGCGCAGAACCTATGGTAAAAATTTTACCCGAATATTCGAATGTCAAAAAAACCTCCGCAGTTTAGCCATGCGATATACCCAGGCTATCTTTCTTTTGATATCCATACAAATAAAGAAAGAAGGAGGAGGCCCCGTCGACAGCAGATCGAGAAGAAGTGGTTTGCGATTTTTCGCTTAGTAACCGTTTTACGAAGTTTAAGCAGTACTTAACGGTTGCATAGCTTTACGAGACAGCTTAAACAGATGGCAAAGCTCCACACATTCAATCACAAAGCTGCTGACGCGACCACGCAACAATAAATGCGCGCTACCAATGAACATTTTTCTTGTGTTGGCAGCTGCTTCTTTGGTAGTGCCATTCAGTGAAAAACGTTAGCTATATACAGATGCCACACACTCGACAAGCACTGCTGGCGCAGCACTGTGAACGAAAAGATGGACAGGATATATATTTGCAGCCTGTCATTTTTTACAGGCAGATTTTCCGCACTTTCCACCCAAGGAAGAAAAAGAATGAACGCCGCTCACATAGGCGAGCATTTTACTCGAAAAGTTCCTCTCGCCCCAGCGGCAAGGTGCGTTTCGCACGTTTCTACTCGCCACGCCCCCTTACTCAATAAAGACGACGTGTTGGGTAAAGTGCGAAATCGAAAGAACCAGGAGAAAGAAACTTAATTCTCCGAAAGTATATAAGGCACCGCAGAAGGATTTCTTCTGGGCCCCAATTCTGGCCGACCAGACATCCTAAACTGTCACACGCTACTCGCTCAGCTAGATTCGTTGTCGATCGAGGTCTAGCCGGCAGCGCTGCTCCGCTTTTCGACCATTTCCATCCGTTTTCCCGCGCCGCCGCTGGAGTTGCAAGGGGAAGGGGGGGGGGGGGGGGGGGGGGGAAGCCGAACGTGATCCCCAACGGGAGACATCGCAGCGCTCCATCCAGCCGCTCCGTCTCTTCTTTCGCGCCTTTCCTCTTGCCGCCCGAAGATAATAACACCGCACTCTCTCTCGGATCGATGCACTCCCGAGGAACGGCCGGGGACGACGCGTAGGGCACATCTCGCACGGCGGGAAGGAACGACTGCTCATCACACGCCAGATAAACCGGGAGGAAGAGGCCTCAGACCATGCGGCGTCCCGCGCGCCCTCTGCGAGCAACCATCCATTTGTCTTTCGATATATCTTCCTCGGTCCCCATCATGCGTCCGAACCATGCACTACTTCCGACGTTTGCGGCCGGAAATCCTGCGAGGCGTTATTTGGGGCCCCGTTTCGAACCTGGAGTAAACCGCACCGACGCCAGGAGGTCCTAATAGAGTCGCGGATTGTGGGACCTCGTTTTGCACACGATTTCTGTAGCAATCAGCAAAAACTTAATGTCGCCAGGGAGCAACATCTGGTTTCCTTTAAGAAGGTCGGGATGAGTTTCGTTTGGATATAAGTCGCGATGTTATTTACCTGCTTTGCGAAATAAACGACAGAACTCGAGCGTCCGCACTATTGCCGCATGAGGAATGATGATTCAAGACATTTATACGTGTGCACCACCCAAGCCAGTACTTAAAGCATGCCGGGCCGAAAGAACCGCGAATGTACGAAATAGCAGTCGCAAGGAGACGCAGCCAGACTACATGTCTAGACGCGGAGCTCCTCTCTACAAATGTCGCGCCGACGCTCGATTTAGATTAATCGTTACGAAATCGAAGCCATGCTGCACGGTCTCGAATTCCCCGCAGCAACCTCCCGACCGAATCGTGTGCGCATAAAGAAAAGACTAGATTCTAGCATTTCGAAGCAACAGCGCATGGTGAAAGCGTAATTCGCTATTTCAATGCGCATGCGCTGTGGGACCCACGGCCGTTTGGGGCTGGGCATCGCTCTAGAAAATTTACTGCATGCAACTACGAGACGACGCGTTGCAAATAACTCCTGTTGATCGTGTACAGACAGCGGCATCGGTGAGGCCATGCACGGCTACTGACTTAAACCCCACGAAAAGCTGTTCTCGCGGTCGGCGTAGCAACATTAAAATAGCAAACAAACAAATTATATTAAGCGCCAGTGAGGGTTAACTGGACAGGTATGGAAGAGTCCTTGTTCTGCAATGGACGCACTTAGGCTAACGATGATGAAATATAAATAGACCATTAGCTGCATTTTAACACGTCATCACATTTATCATAAGACATCCACGTCGCTGTATTTGCAAGTCGAGTCTGTATATATGCTTTCTATACCCTCCTTGCATTTTTAACGTAGTAACCAGTCTAACTAGAATTTTCCCAGTTTCTTCCTTCTTAAACAGCAGTTAGCCGGGTAAATCGATTCCTTCACGAACTTTCGAGGGTGACGCTTTGCGATCTCGAGGCCAGCAGCCGTATACGATGTGTACTTTTGTGCGTAACACGAGCTATTCCTAACTAGGCTGAAACAGAGCGGCGACGGACGGCGATGCACACACGCTCACATCGTATTCTGCCCCATACTCAACGCCGACTGACCTTCCTTGACATGTGAGCGTGCCGGAATGCGCGAACATCATCATTGCCGGGTGCGCGCGCCCGATTCTTGGCTCGCTGCGACTGTTTTCATACCGCGCTCGGAGCACGTGCACGCGACGTACGCTGTTCAAGGCTAGCCGTGACGTCAAATCCACGGAAAGCGACTAACAACTCGGTACCAAAGCATAACACATGCTCGCCCGTGCGGCACAAAACGCGCTAGAAACAATCTGCAAATATATAAAGAGATAAAGGTAGGACGGTCGAATAGCTATGCGAAAGGGATATTATAGCGACCCCATATGAACATGAAATTCCGATCTGACAGGCTCAGCTTGCTTTTCTGCACATTTATGAACGTCGGACGAACATCGCATACACACTGTACGCACAATGAACTCTGTGAGAAAGGCAGAATCGGTCCATTACGAACAGTCAGGACAGAGTAGTGAACTTTCTGGAAATATTTCCTGAAATCAGTCGCTTCTTTTTGCTTCCGAAACGTCCAAAGGGTAGCCAAACCACTTCAAAAAAGTCGTTCATGTTGTGCTCGCGCAGATAGTATAGGGGGTCAAACAGGAAACCGCATTCGAAAACTCCAACGGCACTTTTAAGAATCGTCAACAATCAATAAAAAATTATAGTTGCAATCAACATTCGCCAGAGTACATTGGTATGGCCCCGCCGTAGTGGCGCAGTATTTAGGGCGCCCGACTGTAGTGCCGAAAGATGGAATTGCAGACCCAGCGGGCCGCTTTTCGATGGAGGCGAAAAGCAATTGTGTGCTGTGCGATGTCTGTGCACAGTAAATATCCTCACGTAGTCGAAATTTCTGGAGCCCTCCACTACGACGTCTCATAGTCGGAGTCGCTTTGGGAAGTAAAACCACATAAACCAGACAAACCAGTACATTCGTATGAATTGGAAAAAAAAAAAAAAAAAATTTTAAATGCCGCTGCGCTGACTAGTACGTTCCCTCGGTTAAGCTTCCCTCCATCTTAACACAGTCCCCCAAATGGTCGTACTACATATGTAGCTTTTAGCAAAAAATGAACGCATCCTATATACGTTTGGTTATCGCTGCGAATATTTAATACCCCCAACTCTCGGTTAGCGCATGGGTGTATTTATTTGGCAAAGAGAACGAAAATTTGTCCGACGTTTACGCCATTCTCGCCTCTCTAAACTGTGCCGGCGCAAACGTTATTGGCGCCCAAATCGCAGTACCTTAGTGCTCGTAATTTTTCGCACACTATCGTCACAGCCGCAAGCCAATCAGGGTTGGCGTCGGCGTGAGCGAAAAATCACGTGCATGCCTCTAGCAGGTCATGTGATCAGGCAGTGATTGGTCGCCGGGTTGTGTGACGTCACAAGACCAACTGGCAAAAAAAAGCCGCGGTTCAGGCGTCCATAGTGAAAGTGTGACAGGTACTGTGCCTTCCCCTTCCTGTGAACCAATTAGAATAGGAATTAGTTGGTAGGAGCTGCAGACTCGGGCAGATCCAAGATGGGAACCGCGAGTACACCGGGACATATAGATCCCGATTAAGCCACGCTTTTACGTTTGTAAGGGTCAGCTATACGTGCCGATGCAACACCACCTTCACTACTCCGATGTCGGGTGGTCTTTCATATAATGTGGTAGGTTAGGGTTGTACACTAAACAGCATGTGTCGGATAATAGAAGCACAAATTAAGGGATTGGTGATTAATCCATTAGAAAAGTGCACGTACGCGAAAGTGGATCCACAAAAGGAGTTGTCTACGGGACGCTCCCGTAGGTGGAGCTGAAGTGTACCATCAATATATTTAGACTATGCCGCTTTGCTGATACGAGATGTGGCTCGTGCATATATGCCTTATTTCAGATAGACAGACCTCCCAGAGCAGGTATTTTAATTTAAAAGCGAAATCTAGAAACGAAACCTGCTAGCAGGTAGTTTAGGACCACACACAGAAGTTATATCCAGTGCCTCACTACTGTACAAGACGTATTTACACTTATTAGGCCTTTCGCAAGTATACAACTTCGCTCATGTGAATTCTCGAGTTCGCGGGAAAATATTTCCAAAATAAAATGGGCATAATTTTACAGTTACGATCTTTTTAAAATCGAAATTAAGCAAAGCTCAGCGAAAACGCGTCAACAACCTCCGTTTGAATTCGTCAAAAATAAAAATAAAGGTAAAAATATTCTTCTGGTAATATTTAACCCAAATACTAGGGCGCCAATGCCTTCGCTACAATTGAACTTCTCTTGCTAATTAGACCATTTGTGCACGGAAAGGCAACTTGCAATTCCAACCTATGCCCAAAGAGCAGTGATGGACGCATTTCCCTGTACCATGCAGCTAGTGTGGGGCCACTATGCGATTGTTTTATAACAGTGGCCTTTCATGCTGGAAACTACGTTTGTACTTTGCCTTGCTTCAACAGTTTTCAAGCTTTCTTTCTTTTTTTTTTTTAACCTAACACACACATGCGTGCATGCATACACTCGCGCCCACACGCGCGCTCACACAAAGCGCACGTAGGTCGTAAGCGCAGGCGTTCAAATGCTATCAGAGGCAATGTCGGTCATGGGATTCAGTTTCGTGTTCACAGGCGCTTGAAGGCAGGCTACGCTCGCTGATAGAGATCTAAATGTGCATCTGCAATGCAGGCTAGGATCTTTCGGAAACCTAGTTCTTGCTTCGGAGTAAAAACATATACACCAACAATTCTCAAAGTTTTAAACATTTAGAGAGCTTTCCGACATTCAGCCTTCTCACTAAGCACGGTACGCAACACGGAAGAGCTGAAATTGATGTTCTATGAGCTAAAGGTAACGTTACAGCTAATCAGTCAAAATAGTATCTACGGTTAGCGCGTCCCGGCAGATGCAAACCAGAGCTATAAAGGTAGGCAGATAGGAGCACAGAGGGTGAACCAACGCGAGTTTACCTTTGCAAGCGTCCGGCACAAAGCGCCCCTCCATTCATTTGCTCCGCATTTTGACACCTAGCACCGACAGCCGATTAGCGCCTGCTCCTGCTTCTCTGCGTGCCGGGTGAAAACGGACGGATGCTTCGATCGCCTTGTTTCCGCCAGTGTCCCTCGAAGGCGTCACAAGGCGCATTAACGGCCTTCCAACGGCTGCACAAGTGTTGTGTGCGCAGCCAGCAGGTCGAAAGAGCTCGTCAGTGACGCACTCGCCCTGCGTCAAATGGTTCCGGTCCCATGCCGTTTCCTTGCTCGCAACGCTAGAAAGGCAACCGTGAGAGGGACATAAATTGCCGGTTTCGCGGTACGTTGTTGTTGCAGAAGAGTCGAAGGTTACATCCGTTTAAAGCGCCGGCCTTGGCCAGCCTACACGGTCAGCGCGCAAATAAAATATACAGCAAAAGGTGCCGGGCCGCGGTCTACCGGAGAAAAAAGGACGCGGACGCGCAGCTCGGACGATGCGCCGTGCAAATCGCGCGCTGTCTTCGGGCCGTCATGCAACAATGCCTGACGGAGAGTGCTGGAGTGAAGAGCAAGCTGTCGTACCGAGAGCCGCAGGTGGTGACGGATGGCTTCCGAGGTGGGCGCCGCAGCGGCAAAGTGGCTCGGCGCAATGGCGGATGCTTGTCAGTCGGGGCGAGGCGTGTTTTGCCGGCTCCTCGGGTATGGGTGCCCGCAGGCGAAAGTCCGCATCAATGCTGCTCACTGGGCCCGAGAGCCGCGCCCGACGCGCACGTAAAACACTATTCCTCGGGCGGCGTCCCGCCCGCGCATCCGACACTCCCAGCGGATAAAATCAAGCGCACGGACGGACTCGCGCAGGCGCTCGGACGGACAGGCGGCGCTGCAGCACAACAAAAACCGAGAGAGCACAGCTACCCGCGACTGCTGCTTTTCTTCGCGCTGATTGGACTAGACACGTCACGTGCGCAACGCTCCATCTTGCGTAATTTTATTGCGCGCCATATTCAAATTTTATATTAGCACAGACATGCGTAAAACATTATATATCAGGGTTGATGCTGTATCAGCGCATTCATACAATCAAAATGTAATCAAGATTTCATAATGAGTCGCTTAAGCTCCACGGAGATGCGAAACGACGAGGGTGGTGGCAGTAAAGTCACGCCCAGCTGGTGAAGGGCGCAAATTTAGTCAACACAGTCATTAATTTGCTCTTATAAGATGCACATCAGTGTTAAAACATAACCTTTAAAATTGCATGCGGTTTTTACGCATAATTTGCTGACTTTAGACCGCTTTCATTGTTTTCACTCTCTTTTTTTTTCGTTTTGTCTGATATTAACCGAATAACATAACATTGCCTTTATCGTTGACCAAGAGAACGCCTTGACTTGATAAGGAGAGAAAATTTTATACTTCCAAGCCATGTTCTTTTCCCTAATTTTTTATTCCTATATCCCAGTAGTAGACCAATGTCTGAAGCTCGTCCTCATCGGAGTTTATAGTAACGTTCAATAACTAAATCCATTCGATTTTTCCTCCCTGGTGCCAACAGATCGAACACTAGAAACCGTCTTTGAGATACCCGCATGTTCATGCAAGGTTACGGACAGCAGTAATGCACAAATTCGTACCAACCTGAACAGGTTGCAAGTCTATTGATCATAACATATATCGCATTTAGAAGCCTATTTCTTCGTTTTCGACTTCAACTACCAAATTATCGATTGCCGACTACAAACGGCCGGCTGATGTTTGGATGCAAGGTTACGGACAGTAGTAATGCACAAATTCGTACCAACCTGAACAGGTCGTACGTCTATTGATCATAACATATACCGCATTTAGAAGCCTGTTTCTTCGTTTTCGACTTCAACTACCAAATTATCGATTGTCGACTACAAACGGCCGGCTGATGTTTGGTTTAGCTGGCAGCCGACTTGACCGGCTGTTAAGCTTTGTACCGGCATCGAGGCGAAATTCAATGTACATATAACTGGGTAAGGGCTGCCAAGAAAGGTTGGTCTGGCGAAGTATAATGTACTAGAATAATCAATGTGCAGTGATGAGTTTCCGATCACCTTATGGCTAATGCCATTGTAGCCGACCGGCCCGCGGGCCAACTGACATATATATACTTTTTGACATGCCTATCCATCGTGTGACAGTCGCATGCGATAGTGCAGAGTGCATATGTGCGCGTTGTTCATACTCTCACACTCCCTTTTTGCCGGTACATGTCTACTCTTTCGTCGAAACTACGTACACGGCAGAGTGCTTCACGCTCTTTTGCTTCGGACGTATGACCGCCCATAGTGAACTTGCATGATTGCAGCGTAACATGTTGTCTGTCTGTTGCGTCATACCAAGGATCGGAATTACTGAACGGCACATGCACATATAATTCCAAGCGAATACTCATGTGCCTATGTCGCACCATTCTCGTAACCGAACTAGCAAAATTTACGGTTCAATAAGCTGTTCTATACACTTTTTGTAACGCTCATAAAAACATGTAGGACGCTGGCGCCTGCAAATACCTTTTGTCGATAATCGGCACGCACACGCTCATAAAAATAGATCTCTGTGCTACAACTTACATTTTCCCCATTTTGGTTGTTCAAATCTACGGCAACCGTTCCCGTTAATAAAACTCTCTTGCAATTTTCCCCTCGATTTTCCCGAATGTCCGCGAGCCGTGGCATATCACTTAAATAGATATGCTGTTGAAAGATGTGCTTTCAAGAGCTGGTTTTCAAATGAAGATTTGAGAGATGATATTGAGACGTGAGGAATACTGTTGCCAAAAATACTTTTATTGAGAAACGGTTGATGCATCATTTTGTGTTATTCGTCGATTACAAAGGTGCCCTATGTAATATAGGGAGTTTGCATGAAGCGATGCATGCTGGGTAATCCGCCATGATGTTGTCGTTGGCAGCAGACGACTCAGCACGGCTGTGCCACACAGCCTCGTCTACATGGTCGCGTAGTTCGCGCAGACGATGCTGGCGCGATCGGACAGGCCGACTGCGAGTTCTTCACGATTCCAAAAATACGTCTGCACGAGGGCGAGAAGGCAAATGATTCCTCTAGCGACGCCGACGCAAAATGGCTCCCACGGGCCAACACACGCGAGATCGACGCCAATTCGGGCAAGTATCAAATTACTTGCCAGAACTAGAAATCATGAATGCCGGCGATGTCGACGAGCGGCCAGGTCCATACGCATAGTGCAGTTAGTCGTTCTCGCGTAGCTTGAACATGTACGCGTCGCACTGCTTTGCATTTCTTCATAGCGCGCCAGATTTTTCAAGCACAGCGTCGACGCGTACGTTCCTCAGGAATATGACGACAGTTGCACGCATGTAAGGGCAGCGCACGAAAAGCCGCATATATGCTCGGTGGACAGTCGATAACGACAAGGCGCTTCTCAATTCAGCCTGGCTGCGCTGCGTGCCGTCTGCTGCCGGCGACATCATCATGGCAGATTACCCAGCAGGCATCGCTTCATGCAAGCTCCATATACCCCAAAGGTCGGGCTAGTGACGGCGCTAGCGTCTTCTTGATGCATGTTCGGGATGAAACCACACTCTGCAAGTGCACATTGCTTACACTGAGGTACCGCGCTCCGCGATTCTGGACTCGACAGGCATCTACAACGCCCTCGAAGAGTGGATCGCAATAGACACACAAGCTCAACTTCGACTCCAAGCCTTTAATCATTGGCGGGCGATACTTGGACACCAGGAATACGACGTAACACATCCCCGCCATTACTTCACCACCCCATCATTGGAGACAGTTCTCAGGGTTCAGGTCCTGCTATCCCCCAAATATGTCGTCGAAGAAACACAGAGAGGCCCGATCGTCTTACCTGGCAGGACATAGCTGCCAATATTACCCCTATACGGACGCCAGCCATAATCTATCGTAAAGCCAAATGGCCGTGCCATAGGCAACACTGAACACTTCCCTACTCTTGCAGATATTATAGCCATAGCCGAAGCCACAACGAATCCCTGATCACAAGAGAAGAAACGCACACTACGGACCGATAGTAAGGGCTCGCCTGACAGTTTTCTTAGAAAATAGGCTACTAACTCACCTTCACTCCACCATGCAATACCACCTTCAAACATCCTCAGCTATACGTCACCGTTCAATGGGATCCTGGTCATGCGGGCTTCGCAGATAATCTAAGAGTGCATACGCGCTCCTGCGCTATAATGTTAATCCGGGACCTCCCTCCCTCTGGCCCGAGGACAACGACCCACGGAACCTCAGGAAACACCTGCGCAAACGCTCAAATAACTAAGGAATAACCGAAGAACATTACCTTACCCACCCAAACATATGAAATGGAGGAGGGCAGCATCGCCCGCCGCGCCTGATGACTGAAGATTATACGTAACTGCATTCGTGGCCTGCCAGGAGGATCAACTTGCGCACACTGCCATGCACAATTGAGCAAAACAGCAAAGCCACAAAAGAAAACACTCTAAAATAAGACACATATACGCCTCGAGGAATAGTAGAGCTAGCTCGCTCCTTCAGCGCGGTCCGAATCGTCCCTACTGCCACTGTTGGTAGAGCAACGTCCGTGGCGTCTCGGGCGAGGAATCATCACGCGTTTCACACACGCACTGGTTCCCGTGTCCTCACTTGATTCTCAAAGTAATTTATAAAGTTGCTACCTACGTATACCTAGTCGTTTATAGTTGCTCCCGCTACTAGCTACCACGTCTTGTATTGGTACGCGATCGAGGCGGAGCACCAAAAAGAAAGATGCAAGATGGCGTATATGATTCGGTTTGGTTTGTGGGATTTGACGTCCTAAAGAGGCTCAGGGTATGAGAGACGATATGTTAGCACAGATTTTTAGTTGTTTTTTTTTTTATTCACAAAGGGGAGGGCGCCGTAGCGGGTAGCCAGATAGAGAGCCTATGGCGTTTCTTGGTACCGGCCTCGGTGAGGCTCGCATTGCCCCTTGCGGGCCGTCTCGGGTGTCCGATGAGCGCGTGACATAGAGCTCGTGCCTCTAACCCGCGGGCACGCGTGGCGGGGGCGGGGAAGAGGACGCCCATTTTCGGTGGAAATAAAAGTTGTCCAACCAACCAATCGTGGCTCTTCCGATAAATTCTCTGGCTCGCGAGGCCCGTGCTCTTCCCGGCGGGCCGTATCGCGGTTGTCCGATGGTGACGATGTCGTCAGTCGTAATTGCACATACCTACGGTGGCGGTTGTCCGTTGAACAAGCGTCGCAGAGGTCGTGGCTCTTCTTTCTCTCGAGGCTCGAGACTTTCGGTCGGTTACACCACGGTCGCCTCGATCAGCGCGCGCACTGCGGGGACGCCGCGCGCGCACCGATTGAGGCGGCCGTGGTTACACCAGCAGCGGCACCGACGGCGACGCGGAGCTGCGCTCTAAAACATTCCGCCTCTGAAATAACGTATCATACTTTCATAATAATGTTATAGGGTGTTCATGGTTGCTCCTCGAAATTAAATTTAGGGGCATCAGAGGCATGTACAACATTGTATTATACTCCTTTATCTATTAACCTAAACTGTCCGTTCTCGCTGTCGCTCACCTCTTTAATTTCTCCTGCCTGTCTCCTTACTATCCCTTTATTTTCGCCACCCCAGTTCAAGTGCTTCACATCATTTCGATAGCAGATACCGGAGCAGGCAAAATAATATTTTCCTTCCTGTATTGTTTTATTTTATTCTGTTATAATAAAGAACCGCTTATTACTACATCAGAGGCCCACTGCGAAATCAGAAAACTTGCTTGGAAACTTTTTTCGACATATTCCCCATGTCTCCGAACAACGCACAGACAAGGGCGATGACGTTTATTCTCCGCTGCAATTGATAATAATGCATACATAACCGTCTAGTCCAACAAGCCATCTATTAATACTCCTATGGGCGCTAACCCTACATTTAAGTGATAACGATGATATTAGCGATAACAATGACAGTAGTGATGACAATGATGATGAAAGTGGCGATGAGAATACCGGTGCATTTTGTTGATGATAGTAGCGATAGTAGTATCAAAGACATGACGGTATACAGTTGATGAAAACAGTCCTGTAAAATGGCTTTCGCCATTACCGCTTTTAAGCAGACTTCTCTCTGGCGCATAAGCCTGAGCAAATGCACTGAGTCTATTATAGATTTCTTTCGTATACTGTCGTCCATTCTCGACGGAGCACAAATTGCTCTCATGGAGGCTGTTCGGCTGGGCGTAAAGCTCTTTAGCTGCCCAGGCTGCCGCCTCGAGTAGTCCCTTTTCCCAAAACACTGCAACTGTGTAGACCCAGGAATAAATTGCGCATCGCCTCTTCTCCTCTCCATTTTGTGGCGAAAAGCAAGGCGCCCGTGTACTGTGCGATGTCAGTGCACGTTAAAGAACCCCAGGTGGTCGAAATTTCCGGAGTCCTCCACTACGGCGTCTCTCATAGCCTGAGTTGCTTTGGGACGTTAAACCCCACAAACCAAACCAAACCAAACCATTTTGCCCTCTCACACCGCCGCCTTCAAGACATGACCCTTATAATCATGTTTCGATTCTATCTACGAACAGCAGGATCATTTCCCTTTGTCTTTTGGCAGTCCGTTGATAGAACGTGCATGAATGAAGACGCAACGGACACATAGTGCCGGCTGTGCTAAGTTAAATTGGTTCACCGGAAGGGAAAGGCGCAGTAACTGTCACACTTGCTCTGTGGACACCCGAACCGCGCCGTAAGGGAAGGGAGAAAGGTGGGAATGAAAGTGGAAAGAGAGAAAGAGGAGCCGTAGTGGAGGGCTCCGGAGTAATTTCGACCACCTGGGGATCTTTAACGTGCGCTGACATCGCACAGCACACGACGCCTCTTCGTTTCGCCTCCATCGAAACGCAGCCGCCGAGGTCGGGTTCGAACCCGGGTACTCCGGCACAGTAGTCGGGCGTCTTACCACTGCACCACCCCGGCGGGGCATCCGGCGTGCACATAGGGCAATTTTTAGCGAAAAAATTGCCCACGATTACGTTACTTCCTAATGCAAAATTTGAGCGCAGCACATTTTTTTAATGGTTCACAGGAAGGGAAAGGCGCAGTATCTGTCACACTTGTAGCTGTGGACACCTGAACCGCGCCGTAAGGGAAGGGAGGAAGGTGGGAGTGAAAGTGGATAGAGAGAAAGAGGAGCCGTAGTGGAGGGCTACGGAGTAATTTCAACCACCTGGGGATCTTTAACGTGCGCTGACATCGCACAGCACACGGACGCCTCTTCGTTTCGCCTCCATCGAAACGAAGCCGCCGAGGTCGGGTTCGAAACCGGGTACTCCGGCACAGTAGTCGGGCGTCTTACCACTGCACCACCCCGGCGGGCTAGCCATCTCCGCTGCCTCGTGCGGACAGAAGAAAGTAGAGAAGGAAAATAAGAGGGAGAGAAAGATGCGCGCCGCAACAGCCGTTGTCCACCACCTGCGGTGGGTGCAATGACGGTCTATAACAGATAAAAATTCGGTAGCAGGCTAGCCCCCGCCGCAAGCGGCGTTGGCCTACCAGTCCCAGTCCCGGCCCAGTAGGGCAAGGAACAGCCGCCCTTAACACAAGCGTTTAGGGGTAGCTCGGCTGGAAACGCTGATTGGTCCAAAATTTGTGACAATCAACGTCATGGGTTACGTGATATTTTGTGACGTCATGTCCGGATGTAGGGCGCACGTGTTTTCCCTAGACTGTCCCTGGATTCCCCATGCTTTTCAGAGGCGCGACCCGGTGGCATGGCCGGCGGTGTCGGCGGTAGTCGGCGGCGCGCCGCAAGCAAACGGCAGCTGCCCAGCCGATGGCCGTCGGCGGAGAGGCACGAGGCTTAGCTTGCATGCAGTGCGGACACCGTGGAAACGGCAGCGACGTCAAATAACATATGCACGCTTCGAGCCGCGAAGAGGTTTCCGAACCAGCTTGTCACACCACACGAATTACCGGGGGAAATCACGGTTTAATTGCTTTTCCTCTATCTAGATCTGTGTGAGACCTTTCGGCGACAAAAACAATCGAGGTTCGCCAACGCAGTGTGACCTGTTCGTAGGCCGGCCGGGCGAATTTTCCAGTGACAATTGCACACCATGTTTGCGGTGATTCCGCTCTTCTGCACATTTCGTATATTTGCAAAACGTTTCCTTGCAAAATAGCTTTCTAGGTGCGACGTCTTTCAGGCGCGCAGGCTGTCGGCAATAGTCGTCCGTCCCGTTGTCATGCGTCCCGATATAATTCGGTCTTTTTCTAAGCGAAATAGTTCATTATGAATTGTTTTAACCAGAAATGCGCTCGGTGACCGCTCATATTGGCTAAAAAGGGCCTAATTTCCTCACTCCAAACTAATGCGCCGGCGAATGCATATGATGCCGGCCGGCAACACCGCGGCGCCGGCGCTATTATAAGCACATCCTAGCTGCAATAGCTAGCTAGTCGATGACTGTAGGGGGCAAAAAAAAAGGCTTTGAGGTCAAAGGGAATAGAGATACGTACTAGGTCATTCGACTCTACAAATTTTTTAGGTCAGAATTGTGATGCTGGGAGTGATATGTTGATTAGGAAAAAAAAAAAAACTAAATAAGCTGTAGTATTAAAGGATGACCTCTCACTGTTTTGGTTACCCTGTTGCCAAAAACAATTAGGTGCCTAGTGAATATCCTATTCTCATTTGGGCTATGATTATTATAAAACTATGTAAATCATTTCACATTGATCAGGGCTTGTTTTAGATTAAGTTTAATAAAGCAAATCCCCATCTTGCACTTGGAGCATAATGCCTTCATACCTCAAATAAAGTTGATGGAGCATATCATAAAGTCGCAATTAATACAACCGGATTTCAGAACATTCAGCCTCATGATTTCAGGCTAACGAGAAGAAATGTTGTACATTGTTACTAAGGAGGTCATGTTATATATGGGTAACTATAGGATCATTATAAGATGTGTACTTTTTAAGTAGTACAGAACTGTGCGTAGCCTTTAGAAAACATGAAAATATTGCAGCGTATATCACATGAAGAGTAATGGCATTGTATGTTTTGTAAGTGTCAGCATATGTTTGCTGTCAAATTGAGATCCATGTGATGCATGCATCTTTTAATGACTTAGTGCTTGTTCTAATGCAACGCATGGACCATTTCAGCTTGTCATGCCTTCGCATGTCTAATATGTAATAAACAGCGTCTTACGTCTTCTGCATTTCTTTCACAGCAACAAGTTTTGCATCCGTCATATGTGTCAATTGTGATTTTTAACTGGACCTGTAGCCTGAAACAGACTGCTGACTGCCATCACAAATTTGTTTGTTATATATTCACACACTGCCTTTATTTTTGTTCATAAAAACATTGAAATGCTTTAATAACTTTCATTGCCTTGAGTAAATGTTTGTCATTCGTTACATTGATTGCTTGCAGTCCAGAAATTCTTTACATTCTTATTTGGCTATACCTTACACTTACAAACACATATAAAGTTATATATGTGCTACACTATTTTTCCTTCCATTTAGTATCTCTTTCACACAACCTCAGAGTTTAAAGACAATTATTTATCAAACAGCACTTGTGAATATATCTAAGTGGACACTTTTTTAATTGCACAATGATGGCATAATGCAATGAAGAATAAGTTAATGTGGTCCACCACTTCAGTTTGCAAAAGACTTATGAAAGAGAAAGGTAGCATGCACTATAGCCAATTTTTCAGTTTGCAAAAGACTTATGAAAGAGAAAGGTAGCATGCACTATAGCCAATTTTTAACAAAATTTTCTGGGCATATGCTACCTTTTATGCAACTAATATGTCAACAGCAAAAGAAAAAAAAAAATAAAAAAAATAATAAAAAAGCTTTCTTATACATTACTAAGGTGCAAAGATGAGTAAAACGAGTATTTGCTGAATTTCTGGCTGTCCAGACATTGTGGGATTGCTTTTCAGGATATAAAAAAGCATTTCTTTAGCATAAAGGAGGGGTTAGAAACCTTGCTGTCCCTATAGGGGTGTGAGGACTGCACTGGGTGCAGTGCTCAGGAAAGTGTGGCTGGGAATAAGGGGGGGGAGGGGGGGGGGGGGGAGAGGGTGGTAATGCAAAGAGAAATGAGTAGGCACGGATGCTTTTTTAGGAAGTGCAGTTAGAGAAATATATGCAAGGCAATTCACATGCTGCAACACTGTGGGACTTAAGTTCTTTTCCTCAAGAGAATGCTTTCTCTCTTTTGTTGCTGTAAGAGAAGGTTATTGTTAAAATGAGAGATACAAGTCAGTCCATCATGAAATCAAACCTGACGACCCCCACTATCACTCCGCTGCTGAAGACCACTTTGAGAGTAAGGCATCACTGCTCATTGGTACCTTTTTTATTTGCATGGAGGCTACAATAGTCTGTGCCATTGCTTTTCTATGTTGCTTGCACCTATAGCATGCAGTACCTGAAGTAGTAAATGCTGCACAATTTCATTTGCAGACAAAGCACCTGTACCTTGACAAAGTGGTGGCAAAGATGGATGATTTAAAGCTCTTTCTCAAAGATGATGTGTGGCCACAGTGTGCAAGGCTATTGAGCAGAAATTCATAAAATCAAATGAGCTCACAATATCAGTAGACAGGCCCCAGAAGTTCAAAAAGAGTATGGTAGGGGAATGTGTCTGAGGTCCAGGGTTTTCATTGCAGTAAGAAAATAAAAGGGGTGATGCTTGACTGCACTGGTAGATTTTATGCCGAGCTCTGCATTAAAACAAAAGCGATTTTAGAAGCCGCAGAACATATCTGGTCCTCTTGAAGTGAAGAGATTTCTTTATTCTACTGAGGGACCTCTCAAGCCTTAAAGTATGTATTCCGAAGCTTACATCCTTCTACGACAAGCTGTCTGATAGAACACATTTCATCGAAATGCCTTGGCTGAGGAGACACCTCAAATTAAAGTGGCAAGCACTGGACTCGAAGAGGCCAACAGTTGGGCAGCATTGGAGTTCCCCAGATTGAGATTTTCTAGAGCCTCTCCCCAGCCTGCAACTATTCCTAATATATGAGTGTCTGTTGTATCCTGTGAGAGGAGGAGGTTGTGTCCTGTGAGGAAGAGGACCTATGATGGGTCAGTGCAAGCTTTCAGATCTTGCATTATCATCTCTCGTAGGTGAGCTGGCAAAAAACATTGATTTAGACAAACCGAGTAGCAGCTTTGAAGCCTTAAAGACCGGAAAATGAAAATGTTGGCATGTCGTTTTTTTTTTTTTTTGCTTTATGCTCTTTAGATCAATACCAGCTTTCAAAACAAGATTTATAATATCTGAAATTAGTTGCTCAAAGCAAGATGACTTCAGTGTTTTCAGCACTTTTTGTACACAAGCGATTTCTATGATTGATCGAGGGGTATGCTTATTTCATTCGTGCGGCAGGCTTAATTATGCACTTGTCCCTCTGCAAAATTTGTCTTTTACAGCGTAGTTGTTGAAGGCCTCAATTATGACTGCTTGTTTGTTTTTGTAACTTAAGTTCTCTTCTGTGTGTTCGAGTTGTCCTTTCACTATTAGCATGCTTACTTCTCAAATGGCATTTCTACGCCCATATTTGCATGTGAACGCTCAGTCTAACATTCTAGCTGGTTCGTATTTACTTTATTCTTTGTCACTGTGGCCGATGTAATTGCAGTTGTCTTGTGCATGTTCAAAGCTTTCAGCAGTCCTTATGAAGAGTTTGTGGAAACATAAAAAATATGAACTGCAATACAGCACATTGGCCAGTTCTCAAGGCTTTTGCTGGCACTGCGCTATGCCTGATGTAAACGAAATTGTTCACAATGGCACCGCATTATAATCCTGGTCGCATCTGCCACTTTTTAGTTACTGTGCATGTTACCAAGTATTTCTACATGCTCAAAGTTTGCAATTCTTGTGGTTTTTATATGGCCTTTTATTTGAGTGGTCCCAATCTAGAAATTCATGTCAAAAACCTCTACTTAGTTCTTCACAAATGCACCTTTCTTAAGAAAAGAAAAAATATGACATATGCCCCTCATAATATAGCTTATTATCAGTTGTGGGGTATGCTTGTTACGTTGAAGTCTTAAGAAATGAAGGGAAAAAAAATGCCAGTAATAAACACACTATTATCAGCATACATGATGAGCTGAACACTGTTGTCGATATGAATTATGTCATTTATGTACGAATTCAGCAAAAGTGTACCTAATACTCTTCATTGAGGTACTAAACAAAATATTTAAAGGATGATTTGTTTTTGTTACTGTTCATCTGATTTCTTGAATGGGACTTGATTCAATTATTTCCAATACCTTTGCTTGTGCTGGTAATTCAAGAAAATATCTCTACGAACGTGTGCTCTATGCTCTAGCAGATTTCATAGAGTTCCCTGATAGAATATTGAGCTTTTATATTAGCATTGCATGGCATGTTAATTGGATGTGAATCATGTTTGATGTTCACAAATGCATGCCATTTCCATAATTTCGACTCCCTTAATTGTACGAAATGTTGGCACAGAGCTGAACTGCTGCCATTGAATTGGACTCCAAACTGTTGACTAGGGGCCAATATCCAAGTTAGAAATGGTCATTTCTGATTTTGATTTGGCCTCAACTGTTTTGTTAAACTTGGAACAAAGCCATACTGCCGCGGTGCAATCCATCGCTACGTACGTGGTTCGGCCAGAACAGCTCTTTAGACACAGTGGCAGACACAGAGACCAATGACAATTTTTATTTAAGAAACAGCCAACAAAAGTGAACTGAAAACATGGCAACCGCTCACCCCGTACGTGGTTACTATACGAAGGCACACTGCACTTGAACCTTGTCTAGGACGCCTAGCGCGCCGGATGCTTTCGTAAAAATAAATAAATAAATAAAAAAAAAGAACACGTTGTACATGACATCGAATCCAGGTGCGTACACTTCTGCCTTTTCCCGCGCTCTCGCGTTAAGCGATCCTTGGATGGCGACTAACCTTCGAAACGTGATTAATTTATAAAAAAAAAAATACACAGCGGCCCAAAGCCGCGCTGTATATTGTAGCTTATCGCGAGGCCTATAGTTTGTCGTCACTGCATCACTGGAAAGAACGACGCTGGCCACGTGCTAGCTGCAGCAGCTGTGGAATGCACGAGGTAAGTGGGAATTAAGCAGTACAGTACTTTATGCAGCAATATTCAAGACGATTATGCAGTTATATAAAATGTCGATACTGCCATTAACATCGCTGAACAAAGCCGCACCACACTGAGAATACTCTAGCTATTAACCCTGTTGTATAGGCCTCTTAGTTAGCGTTCGTCGCGGCAGCAGAATGACGCTTGCCACGTGTTCTGCAGCTGCTGCACGAAGACTCGGAAGAATGCGTGAGGGAAGCAGGTAATAAGCACTGTAGCACTTTATTAAAACAAATTTGACACGATTATGCCTGCGTGTATTTACGTATAACCTGGTAAAGAGGCCTAGCGCACAAGTTATTTTGGTGGCCGCGGCGATTGATACGAAGCCACGTGCAATATAGAGAGGGAAGATGAGTACGGGATGTGCGTCTGAGGTCTGCCAGGAAACATTGGGGCGGCCCTGAAAAGAGCCGTTTGGATGCGCAGCGACGTGACGGCATGGCGAACACAACGCCCTGCACTCGTCCGTGGCCTTTGCCGTGCACCGTGAACAGTGGTGCACTACGTCGTACACAGCGCCTGGTTATGCTGCCCTGGATGTTGTAGCGATGCTTCCACTGTAGACATTTACGAGGGTTGCGGCGATGATCGATGCCGCGGTCCCTGACATGAGCTGCTGCGTACAAAGAAAATCCTCGGCCTCTTCGCAGCATACAGGAAACGGTGCTGTAAAAGAGTAGAAAAAAAGTTACATTATGAACATAGCGATTTGATGAATGCGCAACATATGACAAAACTGTCGACAAAGAAATCTGCGTTCTTGCACCTCAATCATGGTTGAGAATGCGCACGGCAGACGTGCGCCTCAGCATAGCAGTCAGGCAGCGGTTAGTTGCCGACGACGGATGTTTTCGTGGCTTCCATAGCTGTGACCAATTTTTTTTTTTTGAACACGAGGAGCGTCCATGCCACGAGCTGCTGCTGCACGAGGTCCTGGAAGCACGTGGGGAGAGATAAGCGACACAGCACTTATAAATAAGCAAAATGCGAGACAATTTTGGGCAATTTATACTTACCTTGACGGTGCTTGCGATCTCCCGCAGGTCGTTGCCATTATCAACGTCATTCCGCCCAACGTACAGCACGGATCGGCGTGCCGAAAGCCCATTCACGTAAAAGCGCAGGCCCGCCATCGTCGAGCACCTCGGTGACCGAACGCGCCGCAGCCATGCAGCAGCGAGATCCACGAACCGAATGCCGGAATCGCGCGCGTTGCCAGAGCGGAGGGGCACCTAGCGATTCCCTAGAGCGTCTAGGGACGAAAAAAAAAAACAAGCAAACCCAGTTTTTGTCCGGTTAAGCATCGAGCCGACGCAAAAAACGTCACGCCAGGCCGCGACGTGTCCACCAATCGGCGTTTCCAGCCGAGCTACCCCTAAACGCTTCTCCCTTAACCACCTCCCCTCCTCTGGTTGTGTTCGACAAGGGGCGCGCGATGTACCGTCACATGTCATGACGTCCTAGCGCGCTCCTTGTCGAGCCCAACCATGACGTCACCAGGCCGCTCGGCAGCAACAAACCGCCCGCCTGGGGGCCGAGGTCGCGAAGAGACAAAATCTCTTTGTTAGCCTTTAGTCGCGGAGGCTCCAGCCCCCATCCCCTAGGCCTGCGTGCCGGGGGTGCACGGAAGTAAGGGGTCTCTATTTAAGGTGGACAATAAAAGTCGTCATCTATCCATCCATCCATCCATCCATGCGAAGCTGGGGCATTTCACTCCGTCGGCTCTGAGCAGAGCGGAGGTGCGTTCGATGGTCTCCGTCGACTACGGCCGCTCGAGCACAAGTTGGATTCGACGGATTTTGGATATTCGACGAACGGACGCCGAGGATATCAATTCTTCTAATGTGGGTCTTCGTCGTCTCTACGTTTGGGGACTTTGATGTGTTCGACGAGCCACGTGGTGAGCTAAGCCTGAGATTAGGCTTAGCGGTGAGAAGCCACCGGCGGCGGAGGCTCCGCTCGGAGACTGCCTTAGCTATGAGAGAGACCGTAGAAGGCACGGAGATCGATCCAGAAGAATTGAACGTGCCGGGACAATGTTACGTTAGCAAGAAAGGGAAAACGGCCACCCTAGTGAACGACGAGGCACGCAGTATGGAACGCCAGCGAGCCGCCGAGAAGCTCGCAGGCAGGAAGATGGCGGCAAAGTCGGTTGAAAGGCAATTTGCCCGATTCCGGACGGCGCCGAGAGAATAGTCATGAGGCCGCGCGGCGACCTCGTACGTCTGATGAAATACGGAAGTGCGTATTTGGCTGACGTAATAGTTAAGGCGGCTGGCGTGAGCCCAGACGTGGCTGGAGAAGCACGCAGGACGTGATGCTCCGACTCAAATATGACAATCGACTAGCGTTCTAGAGACGCCAAAGTGATTCTCGGCCTGGACTTGACAAAGGCTTTTGATAAAGTTAAACACGAAGCGATCCTCCACTGTCTCCAAGAAATCGGAGTAGGTGCATGAACATACGAGTACATCAAGGACTTTTTGTCAAACTACCTGCATGCAGTTTCAAGACATTCAGTCCCCCACAGTGAAGTTAGGGAGCAGAGGGACGCCGCAGGGCTCGGTTCTCTCCCCGTTCCTTTTCAACGTGGCGATGAGGGGCGTCCCAGAAGCTCTGAGGAACATAAAGGGGCCAAATTTCAGTATTCATGCGGATGACATCAATCTCTGGATTAACCAGGGTAGTGATTCGAGCATAGAGGAGTGCCTGCAGGCGGCGGCGGACACTGTCGTAGACTACGCTGCCAGTAGGGGTCTATCATGCTCGCCGCGAAAATCGGTATTCATCTATAACCCAAAGTCACTCCGATGCAAGCGCAGCTGGGAATTTGACATTAAAGTAGAAGGGAAACCAGTTCCAAAGGTAGATCAAATCAGAATCTTAGGACTATTCATTCAGGAAAATGGATATAATGATGGGTCAAAAGGGATTCGCCACGCAAGCCATTGGCATATTTAGAAGGATCGCGTTGAAAGGACGAGGCCTGAAGGAAAGAAGCTTGCTTAAACTAGCCCATGCTTGCGTAATAAGTCGCGTGAGCTATGCCACGCCGTTTTTAAATATCACGTCGGAGAAGAGGAGATATAGACTCCCTCATTCGACGGTGCATAAAGAGGGCCCTGGGCTTACTAATTTACACATCCACAGAGCAGCTCCTTTCTATGGTGGTGCACAATAGCTGGGACGAAATAGCAGAGGCTGTCAGAGTTTCGCAGCTGGAAAGATTAAGTCGAACGACCATGGGCAGAACTATACTCAAAACGGTAGGCCTACAGACAGATAGGGGACTATGAGAAAAATCAAGCATCCCACAGGACTGCCGAGAAAATCTAATCATTCCCCACCTTCCTCGTAACATGCATTTCATATTCACCACAAAGGGAGAAGAGAGCAGAAGCTCAGACGCTTCGATTCGATGGACAGCAAGTCGGTTGCGTACGTGGATGCGGCAAGTGGCAAAACGGGGGCGGCGGTCGCCTCAGTGGTCGATGGCCGAGGTGCCCCGGTATCAGCCGCCACCATCAGAAGCCGCAACACGGAAACGGCTGAAGAAGTTGCAATAGCGCTCGCTTGCGTCGGAACGCAAGCTAATTTCATAATCAGCGATAGCAAAACAGGTATTCGGAATTTTGGAAAGGGTAGGGTCTCGCCGGAAGCGGCAAGGATTCTTGCCAGTAGACGACTAAACAGGAAAATTCGCCTAATTTGGACCCCTGCACACACGTCCGTTCCTGGCAACGAAGCGGCCCACGAGTTAGCCCGAGCTCTCTACTTCCGAGTAACTGTGGAGCCGCCCGACTGCCGGAACATGGACGAGCGTCTGCAAAATTATGCGGAGATTCTTCAAAATTACTGGTTAAGCAGGAGACTGACGCCACCACCAGATAAAAGTCTAAACAATAGGGAGGCAGTCGCATGGCGGCGTCTACAAGCTGGGAACTTTGTAAACCCAGTCTGGGCATATGTCCAGATGGACGATAGAAAAAAACGATAAATGCAAGCACTGTGGGGAGAGAGGGAGGACCCTTGACCGTATAATCTGGGAATGTGCTAGCGCCCCAGGGGTTATAACAAATATAAATTGTGGAGAAGCCTGAGAAGCCCTGCTGCGGAGCGAGGCCCTTTCTCCACAGCAGCAAGCCACCCGCCTGGCGGAAGAAGCCGCGATGAGCCAAGAGCTCTGCCTGCTTCTGATCGCGGAGGTCTCAGCTCTCGTCCCTTAGACCTGCGTGCCGGGGGCGGGGATTGGGGGCCTCCTTATCTGGTGGAAAAATAGTTATCACATCACATGTGAAGCTGACCCCGCCGGGCGTCCGATCCAGGCGCCCGTGCGGCACCTTTCATTTGCCGCTGGGTCACCGCCGCTTGCGGCAGGAGGCTAGCCTGGCACCGAATTTTTATCTGTTCTAGGCCGTCATTGCACACGCCACCGCTGGTGGTGGACGACGGCTGTTGTTGCGGCGCGCGTCTCTTTCCCTCTTCTTTTTCTTTCTTCTCTATTTTCTCTTCTGTCTGCACGAGGCAGCGGAGGTGGCTCAGCCACAGAGCCAGTAGCAGGCCCGTGCATTTTCTTTTCCTTCTTCCTACAGCCATAACAACAACAACCACATAGCAAACAGATGCAGACCCAGGTGTCTAGGAGGCGTTAGTACAGCAGGCATCAGCGGCGTTTGAAATTGATTTAGAGGATAGAAAAGGCGCAGTATCTGCCACAATTCTCCGAAGATACATGTACCACGCCATAAAGGAAGGGAGGAAAGTGGGAGTGAGAGAATAGAGGGAGATAGAGGCACCCTAGTGGAGTGCTACGATTCACCTCACTATAATGGCTTTCGCCTCGTCGCACTTTAGTGGTCCAAAGTGCACTCTAGAATTTTTTTCGCAGCAGTGGGGAAATCACACGGATGGAAGAACCGAAAAGTCGCGCAACTGACATTGCTTAGCTGGCTGATGCGCGGCCCACAGCAACCGTCACTGCGGCATGGCGCGCAGCTAGCAAAACCGAAACTTAGTAGTGTGCCTATTCTCAGAGACAGGCGATCACCAGAGGTCCGTGGTCTTCCCAGGTCTACCCACCAACATGCAGTTCAGGTTTGAGGAGGGCTATTTTGACGATCGCTTACGGTGCCAATCGTACTAGACTGCGGCCTAACGGGTGGAGACCGCGCCAACAGCAACTTCGTGTTTCCGAATGAACGGGTGTCCAACTAACGCGCATTTAGTGGCACATATTGCAGGCCACACGGAGCACAACTGGCAGCTGCCGTCACGGCTGCCAACGCCCCACCGTGCGATGCCTCCAGTCACTGTGCCGGTCACGTAACTGGCTTGGCTGAACCCATTCCGCCATTTTTTACCCGGCTTAATTAGGAAAAGGAAAAAAAGCCTTCTATGCATAGACTCTATAGGTCCTGACAGCCCTAAGAAGTGCTGTTCAAATTATTCACAAATTCGAATGACTGAGGGTCGAATTAAGGAGCTTTCACTGTATAGCACTTTAGCGACACATCTAATAAAGGACTGTTTTAAAATACGTTTCCTCCGCAAGTAAATTTTTTCTACAATAAATTGCTTTGTTGTCGGCCTAGAATGCCTTGCACAACTACCAATGCAGTTATAAGCTAGAGTTATTGAGGTGCATCAAAGAACAGCCACTTTCATGGCTAAGGGCACAGCTATTTACCTTATTTGCCCTGGTGTGGCTGAACATGTGCATTTTTTGTCAGGATTAATACTCCTAATATTATATTTTATTTATGACTGTGTGCAGTAGCTTACACTGCCCAATTGCCTTTGTGCCTCAAATGAAAAGTCTTATTTATTTTACGAGTTACTTTCAATTTGTTATCCAAAAACCTTCCCGGATGTGAGCCCTCGACGTGCTTTCGTCTTTGTAGAGGAATACGAAGTAAACAAAATAGTCAATGAATTACAAGAATTAAGACATTTAAATTTCTTGCTTGATCCAGGGTTGCAGAGTGCTTTCTTGACCCAAGATTGCAGAGTACAATGCAAAGCACCACCACACAATTTATCCTTGATTCATTGACATAATGACAATTGCTTTAATAGTGAAATATACACACCCTAGAGCGTACATGATGTATAAAATCTGCTGCCATGCTTACAGCATGCACTACAATAAGATATTTTAATGAGTGATGAGGATCAACAAAATTGTTGTGGTGACGAGATTTGCTGACTTGTGCCGTTGTCTCATACCCTCCCAAACTCACTAAGAATTAACTCAGTCTTTCTTCAGCCGGCTCCGATTCAGAGCTCCACCTACAGAGAAAGGAAATAGCAATCAGGAAAATATTTGCATGCAAATTACAGATAGAAAAATGATGAAATGTCCTACAATAGAGTGATTGGCCGTAGATCCTAGCACAGTGTTCGAAATGCATTAATTAGGCCTTTTTATTCAGAACCTGACATCACGCAACTAAAGCAGTCATTGTGCAATGTTTTAGATGGCAAAGTTTTTAAACTAAACCACATATACAGAAATGTGACTACGACAATGTAATGAGTACAAACCAGGCTATGTTATGATGTATTTTTATAGTAATAAGTGAAATACTGGACACAAAAAAAGTAGCAGCTTATGAGAGGGCGAGACTTTGAAAATGAAATGTACTTCTTTGCGTTTTCACACTCACCTTTTTAAAAAAAAATCTACTGTAAGCATAATCCTGAAACTTAGTATGAGCACATTATGCAATCATGACTAGAATTATTCGCTTTAAGCAAAAATCAGATTGCGTGCTTTTTAAAAATTCTCAGTGCAATAAAAGTGCCGCCAGTTAACGTCTTTATAATATAAATAAATATAAATTGACTTACAATTTATTCTAGTCACGCTCATGTAGAAAGTCACTGAGTGATAGTATCAGTGGAAAATTTTGTTGGTTTACACCTTACCATTTCCGAAAAAAAGATACATGAACCTCCAAACTAGCGGCTTTGAGAAAAATGCATATAAAGCCTCCTGAAACTCTTAAGTTCCTTTTTTGTTCAACACGATTATGAAGAATGAAAAGGCCATTTTTGAAGTTGCTAATACCCAACTGTAATATATTTTCTGAAAACTAAAGGAACAATATCAAAATTTATTGCTTTTACAAACAAGAAAAACAAAGAAAACTTTTATATAATCGAGCAAAAAAAAAAATAACCAGGAAAGCCAGAGATCGCAAATCACGAAGTATAACATTTCCAAAAGACAAAGAAATACCCCTACGAGCATTCGAGGTAGCAATAAATAAAAAATATATTGATAAATTATTAAATAAATAAATACGGTATCAGAAGGCTGAAATATATAAATATTAATTTTTTGATGAAACAAAATTCGACTAAGCTTCAACAAGAATATTGTGGGTATGCTGCATCGACCGATCAATTACTTAAATCGAACACTCTTCGCATTCTTTTTCTTTTTCCTTTACATTGCCTTTGCTTTGCAAGCTCTTTTCATATGTGCTCATGGTGACGCACCTCGACCCAATATACGAGACATTCTGCGCCACACATCGTTATATTGTGCCAGTACTGCTCTCTTATAGGTATATATAGCGTCATCGGCCTAATTTATAAGACTTTAATGAGGTGTCGCTTAGGGTTTCATGCTGCAAAAATCAGGCGTCATCATTGTTGGCCGTGACCAAAAATCTGGATAGAAAATTCAGGAGCAGCTTAAAATGTTCAGATTGACGCTCAATCTCTCAAGGAAAATCCGTCAAAAAAAGGATTCACAGGTCAAGACACTGTGCGCAGCGGATCCCCCGCCTTCTTACTCTAATACAGAAACAAAATCATGTAGACGTTTGGTCTCGATGGGAGGGGTGGGTAGAAGGTTTAACAATGGTGGAAGAACGTTATTACAGCGGATGAGACCTGGGTATACTGGTATGGCCTATAGATGAAGTGCAGAAGCACTCAGTGGGTTGAAAAGGGGAGCCTAGACCGTTGGAGGCCAAGGCGCAAATGTTGGGAAAACAAGGCAATGGTCATTACATTTTTTAAACACAAAGGGGGATTGTATACACCTAAGCAGTTTTTAAATGCAGAGGAACACGTCAAGAAATAGGTCCAAACTTGTGGTAAATTCAAAACAGCACACCGGCAACGCAAGGGCTCATGTTGGGAATACTCTGGTCCTATTTCTTGCTTGGCAAGAATGTTTACAGTCCCTCATCTACCTTAAAGTAACCTGGCATCATGCGACCTCTTCTGGTCCACCATGAAAAAAAAATGAACTAAAGGGACGGTCATTTTGATACGGATGCAAACCATTCTTTGGAGGTGGTTTTCAAACAGCGGGAGAAAAATGGCTTCACCCATGTTTTCCAGGCATGGTAGAAATGGAGAGACGCGTGCATTTCGCTGAACGCAAAGCACTTTCAAGGTGACCAAAGTAACGATGAGAACCAGTCTGTCTTTAAGGAACAACCCTCATATTAGTATCAGCATACAGCACTTCTTAGGAAAAGACCAAATGGTGCCAAATAGTGAGCTGCTTTGCTTTCAAAACAAAATGGGATTGCATTATGCATATGTGAACACTGGCAATTTCGAATATGAATTAAATATGTTACCTGGTTCATATTTGATTTGAAATATTGATGATCAAGAACCCTGACAATATCTAAAGATTTCCAAATGTTAAGCAGTGACTGAATACTATGCTGCAATTTATACATCCACCCATGATAAAAACACATTATTTGGACAAATTATTTAAAGATGAGGTTTAAAGTTTGGTTTGGTTTTTAGCATTTAATGTTTCAAAGCGAATCAGGCTATGAGGGATGCCATAGTGGAAGTTTACAGAATTTTGACCACTTGGGATGCTCTAGTGCGCACTGACACTGCATAGTGCATGGGCGCCTTGCATTTTGCCTCCATCAAAACGAGGCCACCATGGCTGGCATCGAACTCTGGTACTCTGGTTCAATTGGCGAGTGCCCTGTCAAGAAAACAGTGCAAAGGTGTCCTTGCTTTCTTTGCTGCTCACATATAACAGGCTTGAACCCCTCACGAAATTCCGCAAGTGGGTTTTCCAACACATCAACCATGATGACAACAAAATGGCTGAACAGTAGTTTCCAACTACCATGACAGAAAGCGAGTTTTTTTTTGTTCCTTGTTTGGACTTTCCATAGCATGTGACACATCTAATGCTTACACCAATGGCATCTGTCTTGTTGCCTTTACAACACTTTTAGTAAGCTCCGCCCCCTCGTTTTGGTCTGTAATAACTCAACTTTTGGACAATTCAAAAATTTTTTTTTCAATCCCATAAGTTGGCATTAATAAGGCCTTACTATCCACCTTGCGATCTTTATTTGCCAGTATTGTGTAACCCTATAAAATGTAATTTTCCTACCTATTTTGCATGACCACCATTATAGGTTGAATACTATTATGCAGTCTAATCAAGCATTATAGATTTCTGTACATCTTTTTTTTTTTTTGTACTTTATCAGTCTGTATATTTGTCTATTTCGGTCACAAAAAATATACACTGTATTGAATAAAAAGGATAAAAAGAATCTGCCTGTTTGTCTTTTTCCAAAATCCTTTTCCATAACAAACAGAAGCCCAGTATTTAATTCAATACTTAAAAGCATTCTTTTTTATACTTGTATTCAAGTTATACCCAAAACAGCACCTGCATTTCCCTAGCTTTTGTGAAAGCACAAACGTCTAGGGTACACAGAGTTGCTGTTGAAATAGAACACGGCTTCCTGTAAAATAGGAAAAAGAGGGGAATAGAGAAAAGAAAGAACGCAAAAGGAAGTATGCAAGTGCCACCTGTGTAATAGCCTTAGCTCTCTCATGCAGAGACAAAGGCTTTTCTCACATCCCTCCAATAATCCATGCCTCTGAATTATTTTCAAAGGGCAAAGAGTGTTTAAGAGTTCCACTGCAGGTTATTAGCAAACCTATTGGCTTTAATACTTCTGATAAAGATGGTAGCACATTCTCAACTACATATAAAATCCCTTACAACATAATGTCGATCATGAACTGCAAATTAAGTTTTCAACTTGGACACTATTTTTCTAAGTGTTATATATACCCAGCATCTGGTTTCATGAACAGCAGACAAGATATGATAAGGGTGCCCAGCACTTACCTTGCTTTGCATTCACTATGAGGAGCAAGAGGCAAGCAATGAGAGAGCCTGTTGACAACAAAAAAAGAATGAAATGAAACATTGTACACAGTGAACAAATTCCTGCATTAGGATACGTGTACACTATGTTGAAATGTGTGGACCAATACGGAGAAAGTCAGCGACTTGAGAGCTAACAGTCTGTATAAAAGTCAGCATCGTTAAATAAAAGAACAACCTAACCTTGAGATGTTACACAGCCCCCAAATCATGCATTGCACATTATGAAATCTAATGCAAAAGATTATATTGCTTAAAAATAACCGCTATAAAAAAAATTCACAGGGTTCCATCCACACGAGGCCAATGAATGAATATGTGAATGAATTAGAATAGTGAAAAACTGTTTTTGCTGTAAAGACCATACAGAAGAGTAAAAAGTTTGGGTGAGATGGGCGTTTGGCTGTTTTTTTTTCTTGCCCTTGTCCTTCATGTGGTGCTTTTATTCCCTCACCACACTGAGTTTTCTTAAATGTAAGAAATGCATATGACCATGCAAGAAGACTGGGAATGGTGTCGTTCTGATGCTATCCTTGCCCATCAATTTTAGAAATTTCTTAAGTTACGGCCTAGTCATGGGCTGTCCCTAGGACTTCCTGAGCAGGAATGTTTAAAATTTCAGGAATTCAGAACAAATAATATGCAATATTTCGTAGGAATCAAACCTCAGATAAAGTTAACTTTAAATTTACTTTCTGAAAAACGGCACACATATTGCCAATGCATCTTCAACAAAATCAAAGTCAACTGTTCCAATTCAAAGACTAGTAGTGCTTGGAATTGCTCTTTCCATTTGAAGATTGATGCTTGTTTTACACAATGCCCGAAGAGCGAACGAATGGTCTCTGAGCATGGCCACTTCTATTTCCGGACGCCCCAATGCTGCAACGAGAAGATGCCTCTAGAATAGATGCTGGATGTTACGTGAAACTAAAAACATTTTCTGCAATTGCCATACTAGTGACATTTCCAGAAAGTGCCAGTACTGTGGCTATCCCCATAGAAGGATGTGCACCCGCTGCCGCCACAGCTGCCAATCTCAGCAGAACTTTATTACCAGATGCTATCTTAAGGAGAATTCAAATGACTAAAAATCACGTCCATTTCGTTCTGTTAGCACTGTTGTCAGCAACAAGAACACTGAACAGAATGCTGGTGATAACATAAAATCTGGCAAAAAATGTTCAAATCCGTATTTTCACAAGAATTGTAGAAAACTAGGGGCCTCGGCCATAACCTATACATATAAGCTATCAAGAAATTAAAACAGTGAAACCACAACTGTGTGTCCCCCTTCCTGCAAGATGATGCTTTAGAGCCTTGATCATACTCGCTTTATATGACTGCTGGTGGAAATAATGTAGAGTGAAAGAACCTGATGAACTTTCCTGACAGACTCTGCATCCCCCCAGGGCACTGCGAATTCGAATTAGGGTGAAGTTACAATAGCAGAATGCTGCACAGTGATCCACTGACTGTCTGCAATGATGATTCTGCTGACGGCCTAGACTGTGCTTGCGAAAAATGGCTGCCAGTAGGAGGTGGATCTCATCCGATTTGCTTTTCCACACGGTTCGCTACTGTTGGAGTTTCAGATATAAATAGCAGGGTAATTCCAGCATAAGCTGTGCTGGGTAGTAACTGGTAACAATATCGGATGTTTTTGTGATCAGCAGTGGCAAGTTCTAGAACACGTTTTGCCACAGATTCGGTTGGAATATGTTAGACTGGCAACACCGAGCAAATGAAGTCGCGGTGCGTTGTCACCTGCAGGGCCACACATTGCTGCAGTAAACACGCCACCAGCCTAGGTGCGCCCCTGTTCCATACTAACGTCACTATTATATTTTGTTTCCCTTTATGTTGAGTCTGCCACTAGATGGTGCTGCAAAAATGGTGCAGTGATGGCAGTTCTGGCAGTCTGAACAGAGAACCACGTTGCAAGTATCCTCCTGCTCTGCGCTGAGAACAATCTTTGAATATTTGGAGCAGCCATTATCCTGGCGCATTGTCTAAAGCAACGATGCAAGAGGCATGTGTGATTGCTACTTAATGTTGCAGTGATGGGAGCATTCAGACATTTCATCAACACAGAAATGCCACATTTCAGCATAGACTCGGTACAAATTTAATAACAATTGGGAATTTTATGAGTCATGAGTAAAAAAAAGCAAGCTGTTTTGACAGAGTTGCAGCTGCATTTATTGCGCAAATGTGTCTACTGTGCGAGGTTTTCGATTTTAAGACATCACGCTTATGTACGGTCTCATGTGCCAGTTGTACAACAGGGGTTCTACAGTGCATGCGTAGCCTGGATAGCATGAGGATTGCAATTCAGATGGCTGCAGACCAGCAAGTCAAGTGTAGGCTAGGTAACTTACAGCAAAGCCAGGCCATTAGGAAGACCTCGAGTACGAAATAACCACTGCTGTCGACAATCATGCCGGAGACCATGGCGATGACGGCAAGGCCCAAGTTCTGCACAGACTGCATTCTGCAAGGGATGCCAAAGAGCTGGTTATAATTTTACATTATAAGTTTCAGGAAATCAGTTGACAGGATGTGGAAAGCTGGAGCGATATAGGATTATGCCCCCTAGCAAGCATAATCAGCATGTTATCAGCAAGAATAATGCATGTTCAGTAGTAACAATTACGTGCAGAAAAAAAAAACCACAATAAGCAAGCATGGAGTGTCTTGTCAGTATAGCAGAATTGTGGACACACCCCAGCATCAAGTCTGTGTGCTGCAGCATGGCTGTGCCTTTACTCAAGGGGGATACTAATGAGTAATTACTTTAACATTTCCATAAAAGGTGGTTATAATATGAAGCGTCTGGTCCCAGTTGCACACTTTCCGCGGAATGATGACATCGCAGCTCTCGCGGTCTAAGGCCGTAAGGCTAATATTCAGGAGGCGAATCGGTAAAGGGAGGCGATAACATGCTGCCCTCTGAGATGCCTTAACTACCAGGTCTGTGAGCTGCAATGAGAAGCCAACTTTTCAAAGAATTTGGGGAGTGAGTGCGAGATAAAGCAGGTGGGGAGAATGAAAAAAATAAAAAATAAAGCTGGCTATGAACGTAGGAAGAAGGCGACGCAGACCGCTGAGAACGTAATGGTCGTAAAAGCACAGTGAAAAGCAGGGATCATGATGGTGACGGAAACAAAAAAATAAAGGGCCAATGCTGGCCGCCCCCAGCATTCGTTTGTACAAGGAATCATTAATGTGTTACATTGATAGCCATGTTATTTTATTCATGAAAGAAAATGACAATAAAAACTTGATAAACAATTGTCACATAAAGGGATGGGAAGATGATGACTGAATATGTTTTGCAGTATTTCTTTTATAAAAAAACTATGCATGTGTTGACTGAATTATCAAACAGCATTCTCAGAGCATCACCAACACAGAGTAGACGAAGTGATATAATAAACATTTCTGCTGTTTCGGAGGACTATACTATGGAAGGGTGCTACTTATATGCCTCAAAAAGCCATGCACATATTTAAAGCAAGGAGGATCTAAGGGAGCACCAGCATTAACAATGAGCTTATCTGCTTTAAAGTTTGTAGTGTGAAACAATTATACAGTGTTTAACTTTGCTGAATCTTTCCTTAAGAAATGAGCAATCAACAAAAGTCAATACCAGGTGCTAATGCTACCACTGACCAAAACCAGGCTGGGATGACACTAAAGCCCCAGCTCCGAATTCCTCTGGTGAACTATGGTTAATAAATCTGGTGGTTAATAAATATGGTTAATAAATAAAGTGCAATAATAATACCACCATGTGTGGCTTGGTTAAAAGCAAACATTTGGGCTACTAATTGCAACGCTATATTCTGACACTTTGAATTGTGTAAGATTATTCTGGTGCTCAGTTTCTCTGGCGTAAAATGGTTGGGAAAGTGGGTTTTTAACCTTATCTCGTGCAAGCCAAAAACACGTTTCTCAGGGCAAGTTGCCCTTGTGGCATTAAAATCAAATCACCATCATCATTACCATACCTTAATTACAACCGCAGAACCTCAGCCTGTATAGACAGCTATTATTACAAAACAATAACCAACACCTCTACTAACAATGTTAAGCAGTAACAGAAATCTCAAATTTGTAATGCAGTGCCTTGCATGGATGGCTTCAGCTCGGGTTATTTTAAAGTATCAAGCATCATGGTACGCGACAAAGGCAAGCTAGAGTTAAAAGAAATTCAATGAGCTGTGGTGACTTACATGCCATAGGCTGTGCCCAGCTGGTGTTCTGGAATCACCATGGCAACCAACGGCCAGAAGGCACATGCCAAAAGTGAGTACATGAGCCCCATGAGAACCTGCACAGAGCATTCGCAATAGTGTAGTCAAAAGCAAAAAAATGTCTTCAGGTACAAGGTGGAAACCGCATTGCACAAAAAGGTTAGATTGTTTACACTGCTTCAAACAAGCCTGCTGGCACCAAAGATGAATGCTTAACAACAATGCTAAGTTAAAGTAGGTTATTGAGATATCCTGATAAATCTTCTTTTGTCTCAAAGAACGAGATTTTCTAATGCACATGCATTCAGCAGGGTACTGCCTTAATAAAAAAAATTCCCAGAGGCCATTCTGTTCATAAGAGGGCTCAACCGGTAAGATGGCCGAACCTACATAGAGTTACTAAGTTACAGCAAGGTGCACTGAGGTAGTACTGAAAGGGCATTCTAAAACCAAAGCATGCTTAAATCAGGGCATCAGGCCCCATATTCAATGCAAAGCTAATATCACAAGCTAAGTTCATATGCAAAGTTAATATAATGTGTATGCTGTGGTATTACAGAGCAGATGGCCAACACAAATGCCTAATCCACTAATTAAATGGCCCAGGAGAACTTCAAGTTTACTCACAGCCTTTGAAAAATTATAATGTAAAAGAAAGGATTCAGGTCACTGTGGCTCTCTGAAAGAATAACTCTTGCCCATGCCCAAAATCCCCTAATCATCACTGTGCACAGCAATTACACTCATCATGCCTATTTTCATTTGAATGCAAGCAGGAGGTTTAGCATGCTCTGTGTCAAACATTACTTGAGATGTTTGTAAAATTACCATGGCAACCCAGGGATTGAGAAAAGTGAACGCCAGCAAACCGTGAGCACCCAGCGTCCCAAAGACAGCTACTGTGACCCAGATGAGGTTTCTGCCCAGCAAGTCCACCAGGATGCCGAAGACAGGCGAGGCAAATGCCGAAATGAGGTATGGGACGCTGGAGATAGAATAATGACAAGTGCTCTTTTAGTGCGCCATGTAGCAAACTGCAATTTGAACGAAAAACACATGAAGGACGAAGGGCAAGTTCTGGCTGCAGACACACGATGCATGAGACTGAGTGATGCTAACAAATCGTGCAGTACTGCAAAATTCTATGAGCCAACACAAATCTTATAAAATAGATGTATGATAAACTAACTTAAAACTTAAAATCCATTAACATAATTCCATTAAAAGCATGGCACCAACAGGTTACAATGCTTTGTGCTCTATGGTTCTCCTCATAGCATACAGCTGTAGACACACAATCTTGAAGATATGTGGCAAGTGTGGGTATTTACCAATGCAGGCAGAATAAAGTATGCCACACTTTGGCAGTCAGGAGTTCTGATGCATTAACCTTGTAAAAATTACTCGCATATTGTATACTTATGCAAGGAAATACCCCTTGCGTACTTTTGAATAAAGGCAGCAGGCTCTTCTGTTTCTGTTATTACAAGTGCAAGAAAGAAGGGGAATGCTCAAAGGCAAACATTATTATTCTGCCTGTAATACATATGGTTACATACGGAATGCCTGAGCATAACACATATGATGCTCAATGGCATTTTACTGAATGCTCACTGGACTGCATCTTCAACGTGTAAAAGCAAACAAGCAAACAAACAAAGCAAAAAAAAAAAAAAAAAAAAAAACGATGTTCGAAGTGAACTCACCTGTCAACTGAATTTGCCTCAACAGCTGATAACTGGTACTTCCTCTGGAAGAACACCCTGTGAATGGATAGAATTGCCGTTGCAACAAGGTGCTCTCACTTGTATTACCACCTGATTAGAACTGTTTCATGAACTGCAAATATGGTCGTTTTGTCTTTAGCACACAATTGTTTTAACTGACACCTATAACGTAAAATTTTCTCCAGATGATTGCCCTTGTGGTATTGTGAACTGCAGTGACAGTTGGGGCATGCAAAATAATAATGCCAGTCAAAGTGTTTAGTATCTGGGTGCTGAATATGAAGAGCAGAATTGCATCCATTGATCCATAGCCATGGATCCATGCATGTGGAACATAGTGACATCACTTGTGAAGATACTGCTTATCACAACCAGTGTGGCATGCTGTTCTGGTGTCAAGTGCGAAATCACTATTTTGGGCAATCAAAATGACATGTCATAACACTCCTTCTCGTCATTCGTTTAAAAGCTTTGATTGCACTTGGTTCATTATGCCAATGACACTGATACCGTATAAATTGGAAATGAGGCCTTAACAGCTGTTGCTGTACAAAGACTAGCATAAAATTGTCCTGATCACAAAGGAGAACTTTTTCGAAGGCCAGAAGCTGAACAAACTGGCCCCTCTCTGAACAAGCATGGCAGGTGACAGCTAGGACAGTGGCTTCAAAACTTAACTGTCACTAACAGCTTTGCTGTAAAAGTACTCGTCACAAGCCTGCCTTCTGAATGCATGCATTAGCCTGACACTGATGATCATCATTGCACGAGATACTTTCTTTTACTCGAGGTGAGGTCAAAGACAGTCGAAGACCCATTTGCCAAGCAATTCTTTCACCCCACTTAAGCCGAGTAACCGGCCAGGGGAAAGCTTGTACACACTGCATCAATGGTAGGTGCCCAGCAGCAATGGGTATCGAACCCAGCACATCCCACATGCGAGGCCGATGCTCAAGCCACTAGGACACCACTGCAGTGCACTAACCTGATGCCCAATTGATGCCACTCTGATAGTGTCCAATTTACACGGCTATTGTGTAAATAACAGTGAGAAAAAAACTTTTTTTTTTTCAGGACATATGCAAGCACTTGCACAGAAATACTATGAATGTGATCGGTAATGTAAGAAAGGAGAGAACCCAAAAAAAAAAGAAAGATTGTGTGATTAAGCAAAGATTTTCGTTTAAGGCTACCCTATCATTTACAACTCAGAACTGAAAGCGCAAATTTATACACCTTGCAACAAATTCGTTTCAGTGGTATAAAAAGAAGAAAAGCAAAACAGGTTCAATAAAAACCTAATTGTACTGGTTTTTGGTTTTTAACTAACAATGCTGAGACATAATTTGCACTTTTGAATATAGAAAAAAAAAAACAAAAAACAAATGCTGAAACAAAATAAATGAGAATAGCAAAAATCTCCAGTAATAAAACAAAAACTCCCCTTGTTGGCACCTCATTACAATTTTTGCGATAAACAACCATGTAAGACTCAACTTGTAACAGACTAAATATAAGCCGGTATATCACTAGGCTTTTCTTCAACTATATAAACAATAGACAGCTGCGCAGTTATTATTCTTACCACAGTCCCACAACAGCCGGAATCGTTTCTTGCAAGGGCACTGAATACTACGCGTGCAGGTATAAAATAAACCATATGCTTCACGGTTTACGCCATGATTGGTCCATTTCATGCTAACAAGCTGCCTGATAGCACAAACTGAACTGAGGTAAGAAGTGAAACCTCATCCTGCAAGGTAATGTTTTGAAAGGGGACTCCTCGTCTGGGCATGTCCACCAGTCGAAATGCTGGCTAGCAAACTGAGGCTGCGCCTAATTTTTGCTCATTTTGTGCTGTCAGGAACTACATCTCTCCTACCTTCCCTTTATTGTGGATCTCACTGCTTGACATCCTAAAGTAACATTGCACAAACAAATGCTGTAATTTCTGGACTATCGCTTCTTTATCAGCACACGGACTAGAGGAACCAAGTATACAGTATGGGAGCTCTTAAGGTGGCGGTCCCACTCCAGCGGGGAAGAGACGACAATTTTGGTGATATTCATACGCCCACTGCGCCTCACTCGTTTAGTTTATAAATGTAACTTTAATATATTTGTAAAGTTTATTTCCTCTCCTTTCTAGTGGTGCATTTGGTTTATAAATAGCTGCAACGATGTTTAAGCTGTAAAGGAAAACACAAATGTAAGAAACGGCTTTTCAGCTCTACTTGTCTCGAGAAAAGCAAAATTGTGCAAAATCTTTTGCACCTAGAAAAAAACCGTTCGAGGTGTTTTTAGATTAGATGTTAATGAACAAAGTTAAGCATTTTTATTGCTGTGTATTGCATAGTTTATTAGCCACGTGCCTGTGAAAAGTGTATAAAACAGGTAATTATACATACAATAACTTTCAAGATATGCATTCTGCTGCGGAGATTTTTTGCGCAGTTGGAGGTCGTACACAGTTCGCTTTTTCCTGAAAATATCATCTGTCTCCTTCATTTAGTGTAAAAGTTATTTGTGATCAAACTTAGCGTTTTTTGTAAAATGGCTAAAAGTAAATGCTAAACTGTTCAAGTAATAAGCTTTTATCTGCGCTGAAATTTCGCGTGGAAAAACTTTACACCTTGCTGTCAGAGGATAAGCATCGGTTTTGTTCTACGACTCTCGAGGAATGTGCACTGTCAGGGTGATTTCAGCTAATTTTTTCGTGGTTCACTTGAAGCGCGCGAGCTCTTCATGAAGTATTTTAAGCATGATTGAAATGCTGCATGGCTTGTTTGTTTCTGGCGAATATAACTTGAAGGTTCGGGCTTTCGTTCCTTTATTCAACTGCTAACAATTATCAACTACAAAGTGTACAAAAAGCAAATAATAATGGAACAACAGAGCCACGTATAATAAATTTAGTAGGTAGCGCCATCTATGAAATTTTATGTGCACTAAAAGGTCGCAGTTCAGAAAAATTACGAGGATGGCGCCACAAACACCCTGAATCGAGGGGTAATTACGAGAGGGTATTGTGCTTCTACGTTTTCCCTCTGCCCTTTCCTTTCCATCGGGCGAGAGAGGTTAACACTGGCGAGTCGGGTCGAGTGGTCGGGTCGAACTGAGGTGCAGGTGCTTCGCGCACTCAGGTGCTTCGCGCATGCGCAGTAGCGCTACTTGAAAATGGTCCCTTGACAAATGTACACTTGCTTGCTTTGAGATTTATTTATCGCCTCGAATTAAGTGTGTCATACTGTTTGTGTGCCGAAACGTTGCCAGCTAAGGCTCTCGCGCGTGCAGCTGAGGTGGGCCCGGCTAAAATGAACACTGTACCCTGGCGAACGAAACGTGCTTCTTGTCCAGTACAAGTAGTGGCTTTCGTTATCGTTTCTAGCTTCTTTAGTAACACACATGATATATGCTTGTGTTTGGCAAAAGCAGGCATCTTTCTGCTCATGGGGCTGCCTCGCTCGAGAAGCGAATAGCAGCTAACATGGGGAAACCGACGAACAAAGGAGGCCTCTTTCCTTCCTCAGAAACGACTAAGCGGAATGAGCAATTCAAAGAACAGTGCTGTCATAATTTCAACCTAGTAGCTAGAGATACATCCAGACAACGCGAAATCTCTGCATTCTTATTATCGAGTCAGTCTTACACTCGTTAGAGGGTCGGTATCATGCAAACCCTCAAAGGAAAAATAAAACTTGATGCTATGGAAATTATCAAATGAGGATAAGAGGTTACGTGCCGCATACATTTATTGCATGATATGAAGATTTTACGAGTTCAGAACAAAGATAGAAACGGTAAAAGAAATACTGAAATTCTGCTTCGCTCTGCACACATGATAAAGAATGCATCGGCTGCTAAAGTGTAGTTTATTTACTGGTATCAGCCCAACTGCATTGCTGTTTGTTTATTTTCCATATCTTAGGCAGGACAGGAAAAACAAATGTTACAAAAGTGTGAATAAATTTGACTTTGCCGCCGCAGCCAAGGAGGAAAAAAAAATGGTTGGCAGGGTCGTAGTTGCTTGTAGTCTTGGATAAAGCCCTTCTTGGAGCGTCCCTCGCGCCGCGCTTTTATCACAAACAACGGCACGGTGCTGGACAAAGAAGAATTTGGCACTAAGCGTCTCAGTGCAAGCAGCGAAAAAAAAAAAAAAAAAAGCAGTTCGAACCCGAACGCTGTCGGAGCTGGTTATTCCTCGTCAATTAGCTCCGCCACAAAGCTATCTTCAGATGATTGTGGTGTTAGCATCTATTGTGAGGGTGTGGAATTTATACTTTTTTTTTCAATGGCAAGAAGAAAAAATATTTTCCCCTTTCTACGATAAAATGAATAGTAGGGCACGGAACTATAACACTGCATAAATTAATACAATATAATTTCAAAGAGCGTCTCCCTAGGAGAAATTGCACGCATACTTGCACTCTCTGCCACTTTACTGGTACAGATAAAATGTTTCGACAGTTTGGCAAGTGCAACTTGAAAGCCTAAACATGCACAAGCATGCCTCTTCAACCTTTCTACTGAAGTTCCTATATAGCGCAAGCAGTGCAGGCTCCAAAAAAAAGGAGAAAAAATGATGTAGTGGGCGGCCGAAGATAATCACCAGCGTTTAAGTCATGTTTCTTTTTTTTTTTTTTTCCGAATGTTGTGTTTCGGTGATGATAGTAAAGGTAACGTGCCGCAGTAGCTGCCGGGGACTTTTTCGGTGAATGGGCAAGTAGGAAACAGCCATGTGAAGCTTCTTCAATACAAAAATGTAATGTTGAATCGGGTTTTGTCACTGCGTTTCCGTCATTCCCTTCACTAAAAATCGAAAAGAAAAAAAAACGATGAGGCTCAACGCTGCTGAACCGAATGTCGAGCTTTAGCTCAAATGAGAGAAACCACTGTAATCAATAGTTCGACGAAATGCAGTCTGATCAGGTGGTGGCATAAAAAAATATACAGGGTCACTGACCAAGTCAAAGTTTCATGAAAACGTACTAACGTTTCGGAAGCCCTACAGCTTCGTTGTTCACAATGGATAAATCAGACAAAAAGCATTCGTTTATATCTTCTTCAAATACTTTGACTTGATCAGTGGCCCTATACGTATTTTTTTTATGAGAGAAAACACTGAATCAGTTTCCCGTTTGATGTTTTTATGTGCGCTTGTTTTATTTATTTTATACGTGCATGATGTCCCGTCCTCTTCCTAGCTAATTCCGCTTCGTGAAGGGGGATATACCGCGGATTGTCCGAAGCATTACGGCGTCTACGGTAAACCGTTGATGCATTCGGCAGGGAAGCTGGTTCGGCGTTCGTTTTTGCTATATTGCTATACCTGCCTAGCATCGCCCGCTACTGCGCTTTGCCGCTGTGGCCGGGAGCATGGAGCGTTCGGTCTAGTTTGCCTGGGCACAACGAAGACGGTGATATTGCTATGGTGATGGCACTGTTTACGATTCTTATAAAAACGCGCCACTCGCGCAAGTGAGCAACAGAGCTAACGCTCTAAAAGCCCGTCGGCAGGCAGAGCGTTTCCAAAAGAATGGGGCCCTTATCTCGAGTAAGGTAGATACCGTGTCACCCAGGCGTCCACTCACCCGCCGTCTCAACGCCCAATTTGTTGACTTTATATTTGAACCTTGTTTTGAAGCAACTCGACTTCCTGTGCTCTGAAAGGTTGCCCGATCATGTTAGCAAAAGTGACAGAAGCATGTGCGAATTTCGAAGCATACAAAGAACGTGCTTCCGTTTGACCACATGAAGCAAAACCACTGTACTGCATTGGTATGGAAAAATACACAAATTATAGCACATGACAAATCTGACAGAACGCAATCTGATCGATGCGTCTAATCGTTTGGCATTTGCAGGCAAACATTTGGTAAGCATGGGCGTTCTTGCATGGAGTAAACATTGGGCTCTGATTATTATGTTGCAAATGTGTGAATGTACAAGTAAGTGCTACATCACGAAATTATTTACTACCAACGCATGAAGCCGAAAGGCGGGCTCAATACTAAAGTATACTTGTTGCATACGTGTGTGTGCCCTGTGAAATGAGTACAATAAAGTCAGGCTCCAAGCTAATAATGAACAGTAGTCCACCCAATATATTGGTTCAGGAAGTGCATGCATCATCACGGGAAGCTGCAGCAGGACAGGTCAGCGCGCGTCTTCCATGCATGCTACTTTTCACATCAGATTTCAGTGTCGAGTGAAATTCTGCAGGAGAAAAATGTTTCTAGGAGATTGATTGTTAAAATTGTATTCTAATTGCCTGAAAATACTGTGTTCCTTTAATTGCGTGCGCACACACACACACGCACACGCGCGCGCACACACGCACACACACGCACACACACGCACGCACGCACACGCACGCACGCGCGCGCGCGAATAAATAAAGTAAGGACTCTGTGGAGCATCCAATTGGGAGTGGGGAAGTGGCCGCCATAAGCGCCTACAAAACTGTCCCCGTTAGGTCCTTTCTTCTGACAACCTTCCTTTACAACCCCCTCTCCCCTTCCCCCATTTCCCAGATAGTTTAGTGTGAATGCGCCTCCTCAGTGCCGAAGAGAACATGAATACATGCCGGCCTCCTGCGCGATACATAGCCTCTTGGTGGATTTCACATCTCTTTCGATATATCGATTCATCTCAAAAGGAAAAAATGGGCAATCATTCACTTATTTACACATTGTAACTTACCAGCTCTAGCTTCCAAGATTGGACAAGCACGAACAAAAAATAAACAAGGGCGATTGTTGAGTGAAGTTCAGCTAATTATAGCTACATTATCATATTTGTAATCACGTTTGATAAAGCAAATTTCTGTTGACCGCAAGAGCTGGCAGCTTCCACTCCAGTCAAGGAGTGTTCCGATCCCTACTATATCTATGGCATCAACAATAGGGAGGTTTAGAATATGGTACCCCTACCGCTTAGGGGGACACGGTAATAGCGCGGGTGACAGTAGGAGCACAATTCTCTATTATAGTGCGCACGCTCCGCTATTACTCTATCCCACTTACGGATGGGTCGCCGTATTCTAAAGCTCGCTAATGATCACTCAATTGCACAGCCCTAAAGACGAGGATCAAAAGAACACAAGACAGGCGCTGACTTCAACTAAGGTTCATTGACGAAGTCTGCAGAAATAATGCCATTCGCTTTTCCTTTTCACTCGTACTAAGATTGCACTGTGCAATCATGTTGACACCCTGTTTTATTTGTGTTCAGACAAGCTAGCCTATTGTAGTCCAGTCCATCCCCCTCACGCTCGGCGGGTAGGAGCAATCGGGTTCGTGGCTCTACAGCGGAAACTATACTTCGTCTCACAAGATATCTGCAGCACTGCGAAAGGCAGAGGAGCCCTTTCAATTGTGCTGCTAAGTGCCTCTAGCCTGTGCGCACTATAATAGAGAATTGTGCTCCTACTGTCACCCCCGCCAATTTGGGAAGGGGGGGGGGGGGGGCGAGAGGCGCTTAGGAACACAATTGCCTATTGCACGCGTGATCCTGGTTGGACCAGCTGGGGTGCCTCTGCCTTTCGCTGTGCTGCAAAAATCTTGTGGGACGAAGAAGGGAAGGCTCTTGTCCCATTTTCGGGGCGCGTATTGTTCGAAGTAGTGGTGCGGTGGGTTGAAGAGGGGAGTTCAATGGGGCAGCCCATGCTGCGCAGGATGGGGACAAAAGTCCTCCCCTTCTCTGCCTTGACATTGATGTGGAGCCGCAAATACTTTTCAAAGTCCGCGCAGCAACACAAGAAAAGCCTTCAGGCAGCGCAAGTCGGGAGGGCTGGGTGGCTGGGTACTCAATTCCTCAGTCATGGATTAGTGGCGTAGCCTGGTGGCAGAATCTGAACTACTTCCAAGATGGCGACTGTGGAACCGCCACCTTAAGAGTGCTGGGACGTCAATATCTGCGTCCCTGTGTGGCATTTGCATTTTTCCAAACCATACGAAAAAATCATGCAGTCTCAGAACCTGTCACGATCAGTAAACTTCCATGGAGTGCAGCCTGGCTACATTGATTATTTTGCTCTCTTTCCTGCTGCCTTTTTGAACAGCATACTGATTTGTTTGCAAAGCAATATCCTAAAGTAAAGCCTCGGGAATTATGGCAAGGAAATAGTCAATCGGTATATATGTCAAGATCTTTCTCCCAATCACCCGCCTCAGAACAGTCATCTGAGTCACATTAGAAGTCCAAAAGGGCATCAATTTCATCCTTGGACAGTCCTCGCTTTGAAGGCATTTAAAAAAAACTGCCGTTTTTTTCCACGGTCTATGGAAGTGCAACACTTACATATAATCAAATTCTCACCATGAAAGCCTGCACAGTTCATGCAAAACGTGGGAAAATACAGGCGCTTTGAGCCCAGGCCTGGAGTTCTGCAGGTGAGCTATCATTAGGTGGCGCATAAGTGAGGCTACACTTTCCATGCATAATGTCCCCATTTGAGGACACATGTTTGTTTCCACTTATCAGGCCATAGCCAAGAAAAACAAACGACATCAAAACTAGCTGACACAAGAATTGTACTTTGCGCATATAATTTTCATTCTCTGACAGAGTCACTGCCTCTTGAATTATTTTTTGTTTCTTAGAAAAATTCGATGACCTCAAACAGGCCTACTCCCTATTAGAACCGGGAATTTCAAAAATATGGAGAGCTCAAGCCACCTGTGAAATATGTTGGGAATCTTGACACGTCCTCAGCTATGGACTCCATGCTGCTAGCGACAAGCTCTCAGCAAGTGTAATGTTTTTATGGCAGGGTAAGTATGTGTCCTCATATCAGGCCCATATGAGGACATATACCTCCTCATATCAGGCCCATAACAGTGCTTTCACTGGAAAAACCAGCGTGTTCAAAACACCGCCTGACCAATGTGGGCTCCACTTGTTTCCAAGCGTACACCATGAGGCATATGGCTCCGAGGAGGTCGACGGAGTACTCCTTGCCATTGTCGTAGCAAAGGAGCATGCGCTTGAGCAGGTGGTACCGATAAATCTTCCTAGTGTGGTGAATGACGCCTTGGTCCATCGGCTGTGAGATCGAAGTGGTGTTCGGAGGTAAAAATACCATCCTGATGGCCTGGAGATGTGGGATGTCGCCATGTGCCGGGCAGTTGTCGACGACAAATTCCAGGACATTCCTGCCCGTGGCCGCGAACTTGCGGTCAAGTTGCCGCACGTACTCTTCAAATATTGCACCTGTCATCCAGGCTTTCTTATTGTGCCTGTAGACGAGTTCATCCTTTGGCGGCAGCCGCGCATTTTTGAAGCAGCGAGGCTTCCCCGTCTTCCCGACGACCAGTAGCGGCAGCTTGTGTTTACCGCACATGTTTGCGCCGAACAGCACAGTAATCCTGTCCTTGGCCTGTTTCCTACCCTTGATGGCGGTGTTCTTCACTGCGAATGTTTTTGTTGGCAGCATCTTATAAAAAAGTGCAGCCTCGTCAAGGTTGTAAACGTCGTCTGCACCATACTCGCTAAGCAGCGGCGCCAATGTGTGGTTTCTCCAATCCTCGACAACGCTCTCGTTAGTGCTGCCGCTCTCACCACAGACGGTGAGAAAGGTTAAATTATTGCGTTCTTTAAAACGGCAAAACCATCCATTGCTGCACTTAAATTCCTCGTGCCCAAGTTGTAGAGCTAGGTCGTTTGCCTTCTCCCGCAGTAGCGTTCCATTGACGGGAAGGTGGGCAGCGTTTGCTTTCTGCAGCCAGCGAAGCAGAGCAGCTTCCACATCTTGATACGTGGGAGCCCGCACTCGTGACCGCTTCGAAGAATAGGTCTTGCCGTAAGCCTCTAGTATTTTTGACTTGTTGCTCAATATTGTGGACAACGTCGAGAGGGGCACGCCATGCCTTTGGGCCAACTCTGTCTTCGAACAAGCGCTCTTGCCTGCTTTCTGGATCAAGCAGAACTTCTGCTGCAACGTTAAAGTCTTGTACTTTGGCATTTCTGCACTGCTACGGTCACAAAGCTAGCACTTCTGCACAGTCCCGCCCAAAAAAACGGCACAGTAGCCGACCCCTAACCACAGCGCACAACACAAAGAAATGGCGCAGGCGAGACCGGCGCGGCGGTGGTGGTGGCGTACTTGCAGCGTCGGAGGCACGGGGGAAGAGTGGGCGAAGCACACCAAGGGATGGAGTGGGGGCGAGGTCACGTGATAAAAACCGGTATGCCCGCCGTGTTGCAGTGAAGCACGTCTTCTCCTCTGCAGGCGCGTGTTTCGGCAGTGCGCGAGGCGCACTGTGGACCGATTTTTGTGCAGAGAGTGCTCCGGCTGGGGCGCTTCGCCTATAAATCATCACCATTACTATGTGGCTTTGCCTCGCGGCTCCGTAGGGCCGTCGTTTCGCCGGGTTTGCGGCGAAACATGGATCAGGCATTGCCGCATAGCAGTCCAAATTTTCGAATTAACCGGGCTGGCGCAGGCCGCCTGTTCGAATTATCCGGCCAAATTTACATTGGAAAATACGGGACCGCAGAAAACCTTCGAATTATCCGGGATTTCGAATTAACCGAGTTCAAATTATCGAGGTTGTACTGTAGTTGCTCGTTTGCCTTAGCAAGGCATTGGCCTATAAGCCTTGCTCTTTCGCCAGTTGTCCCTTGCTGCTGTCGGCTGATATATCGATGTTGAGTTGTACTATTCTAGGTGCGACAGAGGAAAAGTGCCAGAACCAGAAGTCCCCACAAGTGAGCAATGGTTCCATCACTGGTCTTTTCGAATTTCCTGAATTGCACTCACGTGCCCAGGCCAATAAAGGGAAAGATGGTGACATAGTAGGCCACACAGATGAAGCATAGCAGCCAGAAGGTCTTGGGAAAGTAGCGCACATCAGTCAGCTTCACCACTTCACCTGCACGAATGTGTCGGCACAAAACGTCACCACGAGGCAAGAGCAATGTCTCCATGATGCTAGGCATGAATATTCATTTAAAATTTAAAATGTAAATATATTTGCAGCGTGACCTTACATAAAACATAATGTTGAAAAAATGCAATGATTCTGCAAGTTGAATGCGATTCTCTGCCAACACAGCGTACTGCAGAAGAAAGAACGCAATTTATTTCTTGAATGAAACTCTGGGCCACGATGTAAACTATGGGCAATACATGAAGGCAACCAAGAACCACTGGCACCAAGCAAACTATAATCTCTCTCTCTCTCATATTTTTTGTTTGGTGCTGATCCGAATTGAAGAATAGAAGAAAAAACAAGCTGCTGGTGCCATTCGAACCCATGACCTTTGAATGTCTCGTCCAGTGCTCTACCAACTCAACTATGGTGATGGCTGCTCAATTTTCTACTCTTTAGGTATTTATACTACGTGTAACCATCCTTAAGTGTTCACCAGCACCGCCTATTGGATCCCATTGTGGTTGTCTAATCTTTTGTATCTAATAAATTACCTCCCAAATTACTACATTATTATTTCACGCTAATCAATGTACAAAAGAAAAAAAAGATTCCTTTATGCTTTCCTCAGTGTCAACAGTGTCAGCCCTGTTGGGTATTTTTGTATACATCTCCTAACAAGCTCCTCATTTTCCCTACATTTGATTGCTGACTAGCCAAATGAAGGCCATGAATTTAGCAGCCTTGATGCCATAGGTAGTGTAAGAGGGTTATCGCACTGGTCCTACCCTCCCCATTAAATCATAATCATGCTCCACCTGACACTCACGTAACACATCTGCCCTAAGCACGAAAGGGGCGTTAGTGAACACTCAAGGAGGGGTTACACGCAATATAAACATATTTAAGGAACTGGAGGATTGAATAGCTGTCATCATAAACTCAGAGGTCGTGGGTTGAAACCCCACCACTGACAGGTGGTTATTTTTTTCCTCTAGATTATAATCGATTATTTCCATTATTACGTTATTGTTGAACACTGATAAATGTCAACAACAAAAAAAAAGCGCCTATGCATTCCTTGGTGTCAGTAACTATTGGCTCCCTTAGTATGTATCTCACAATGAGCCTCTTATTTTTGTCTACATTTGTTTGCTGACTAAACTGTGGAAAAGTGTCTCTTCTTTCATGTGACTATGTTTAAAAGTGGTTCACAAGTGCGCACTGTGCCTTTAATGGTGTGCTCCATAGCTTATTGATGACAATCTGCTGTAATTGCAGCAAGAAAGTGCATACCTGTCATGGCCTCCTCACGCCCCATGATGCGTTGTGCTCTCCGGTCGAGCACAGCCAGCACGACTGCACATAGCATTGACATGACGCACCACGAGGCAGCTGAAAGAAATAAAGAATGTCAACAAGGAGAAACAGGCTGGAAGTTTGCTGCAGACAGTTCTCATACTTACGCATTGTTTACAATGACCTGTAATGAAATACAAGCATTTCAAGGAATCGCAATGCTTTACTGCCTAACGGGCGCATGCACTCGTAGAAATATGAAAGCAAAGAAAGCTCATTATCCATGTCAATGAGCATCTAATTAAGTATCTAAGTAGGATATCTTATGTAACACACATAGATACCTGCCCAATATGCTACAAACCAGGATGCACCTTGAGAAAGCAGAACTCAGTGCACACTGTGCAGTGTTCCAAGGATGTGCAAGAAATTGTGATTTGCACTACACAAGACCCCTTGGATGTCAGTAGCAGATGTATCCATTAGTGTTACAGCCCTTGTTCCTTTATGCGCTATGCCAAGCAAGATTTGGCCACATAAAATAAGCAGTTGATGATGGACACAGCTTCTTGAAAAAAAAAAAAAAAAAGAGCAAAAAGGGTTTCAGCAAGAAGAAATAGATGAAAAGAGAAAATAGGCACTCTTGTTTTATGAATGAACTAAACATACAATGCCGAGAACGTAAAACTGGACAGTGACGGCAGCCCTGCCTGAGAAAACGTAAACAGCAGCAGCTTTCCAGATCAGTAGACAGGTTGGAAGACAGTGGGCTGCACTCACCAATGAGAAGAGACACTCCCAGCCCAGTGACACCAGGGTATACTTTTGCCACAGCAGCATACAGGAATGGCATGGTCATAAAGTTGGCAGTGCTGCCCTGGATTTAAAAGCAATCAGGTAAGGACAGAGCAAATTGCACACTTTGGAATCTCAATCATTACACAGCAACAGCCTCGATGTATAAATAGGCACTGATCAAGTTAATATGCGTGCTTCCAAACTGCACGTGCATGCAGCTGACAGTGCTGCACTCCGAACAACGCATGAAAACAGCAAATCTTTATATTGGAACCTCATTAACTGAAACTCAATTTGAGCATTTGGTTTACCAAAAACAACTCTTTCATAAGTTCACTATTTCGAGACATTGAGTAAAGTGGCAACACGAGAATATTCTGACGAGTAGAAAATTTTGCATAGAATTAGATCCTTGAAAAAATCAATTTATAGTATTTAAACTGACATATTGGTCCTGTCAGCATCTTGTGCATTAAACAGGCCTCTCTATATTTGCAGTTCACAAAATCTGAACAATGCTTTTGTCGCCTTTTAGAGTTTAATTATCGAAATTGAGATGTGTTACCTTACTAAAAAGTGCAGCTCTAAACAGCACTGTACTGTCCTGGTGAGTGCTTAACTGTGCTTCCCTCAGGTATTACTGTCATCCATAGTTTTGGCACTGGCATGAGACTGAGAATCGGGAAGGTAAGACACTACGAACAGCCAGGTTTCTGGCATGACAGAAAAAGAACTTATATTTATCAGCAGGTAGCCAGAAAAAAAAAGATTACAATGACACAGAAAGGTGTCAGAGCAGTGGCTCATTAATAGAAGCATCACACATGCTGTGCACACCATATCAGTATACTTCAGCATTCAAGCAAATACCAAGAGAATATAAAAAGCTAGACAAAAAAACAAAGCTCTCTGTTGAGTGTAGTTTGGGCTACACCAATACAAAATGCAAGTATTTAAAGAAATACAATTCAGTAAGCTTTCGATGACAAGAAATTCGAGACCTGAAATATTTTAAGATGAGCAGGCCTTTTAAGTCATAATGAGTCGCTTCTGTCATGCACATTACCCTCAGCACAAAAATAGAACATATTCTAGGCTGCTCAAGAATTCAAGAATGCGTTAATTCTTTCACGAGAATGAACAAATTGAATCAATGAGTTCTTGGCATTTTTAGTTACAGTCAAGCCTCATTACAGCAAACAGATGATGAAATTGTAAAGTATTTTTTTTTTTATATCTAAACTTTGCAATATAAAATTAAAAAAAAAATTCATGCAGCAGATGTGCAAGTTGTTCATTGAAAGGAAGGCAACTGGGAGAAACCTTTCCATTAGTTATTGGGCCATTTCAAACCCATTCGTGGTGAATGCGCAGGACGCAAAAAAGCGAGTGCCAAACGTCGGTTAGGCTGGTTCCTATGCATAGCACCACCAGCATGCAACAGAGGCAGAGTCAGACTACAGCTACTGTGGCTCCCCTGCATTACAGCGGCATCATGTCAAAATGAGAAGCCAGAACAAAAGCTATCGCCATTTTAAATGCCTCGATGACAGTCAATATGAACCTGGGATTGGTACTGGAATACTACAACCAGTGCCATGCCACAAACTTCAGGACATTACTTAAGGATGCAAGGCACAAGCAAGCCTACCAACTGTTCACACTGCTATACCTTCCATAGCGTTGTTGACAAGTGTGAAATAAAGCATTAACTGCAAATACTTGCCACCTCACTGTGCACTGAGTTGTCTCGGCAGGCACAGCTTGCCACTCAGCATTTAGGTACATGCATCTTATGACAAACAGAATTAGATGTAGAGAGTAATAATTGTATGTATTTATTAAAAATATTGAGAAACTGTTTGTTACTGCTAATAATTCGGAACATTCGTGTTTTGTCTTGTGGCTTGAGTTATCTGCATGACACTTGCTGCTTTACAGCTGATCTTGCTGGGCATCATGCCTGCAATGGCATAATGTGACAACTATTCTGTACTAAGTTGCATTTGCCATGGTTCCGCCAATGTGCCATAAAGTGCAGGGCATTCGCATAATCCATGCTGATGTCAGTGAGATAGTGAAAGGGCGCAATACACAATGCAGAACTTGACTGGGTGGAAAATAAATCACTAAACACAAGAAACATGTCTACTTCATGACAAAGATTTTTCACACATTCCACCTTTCATTTTCACTCAACAGCCCTTTTACGATTTCAATACTGCCACACAAAGATGTGACCAGTACTCAGGTATGACCGCTCAGAAAGTCTGGCTGTCTTTGACCACAGAATGTTACACAGAATGTAAATTCTGACATTGTCAAGGTGCCAAATGTCTTATATGAACCACTGACCAGCCTCGAGATGCTAAGCTGGAGGCCGAAGACTGTGTTCAGCTCCTTGTCCTTGAACCAGGCCACCGAGTAGGTGTTCTGGGCAACAGCCAGAGATTCACCGCCGACCCTGCGAAGAAAAGCTCTAAATAAAACAGTAACAGGATGCCAATGATCTCTGTAACCAGTTGACAGTACAGCTTAAGTTTTTGCACTGAGCCAGGATGCCAGAAGAACTGTCCATTCCACCCTTTTCACTGTGTGATGCTGCCCTTAAAATTACTGCAGTTTATTCCTTCCTTCTTTATACACCATGACGTTCTGATTTCATGAGTGGGCTTCTGCCAGTAGACTTTTTCTGTATCACTTGCAGATTGCTCCAAATCCGTCTAGTTGACATGACATTCAAAAGATGTGTACATATATTCATCAGCAACAACTATCCACATAAAGCATTGGTGCCAGTCATCAGAATAGTATATTTTCTCTGCCCAATCACAGATTATATGGCAATCTGCAGACCATTATACACCATTGTACTTTGACTTCTCTGAAATATGGACTCCGAGGAGATTTTTGCAGTTGATATGATTACAGGGTTCTCGTTAATATGTCTATGTAGATGCAATGCTGACTGCAAAAAAAAAAAAAAAAAACGAAAGAAAGAAAGGCAAACAACTTTATCAACTGCAAGACTGAATACATGTTAGCTAAGCATAAACAGATCTTAAAAGTTTCAAGCACACAGGCGTAACATGTATGAAGGTGTGGTCAAAATCTGCTCAAGTGCAAAAATGAAGGTCAGGGACTGCTCACCCAAAAATGAATCTTCCCAATTGCATCAACCAGAAGCGATTGACGAAGGCTCCCATAGCAAAGACCACCTGAAATATAGTTTCAACAAAAGTATTTAAATTGGCAAGGCTTTAACAGTAAGCAACCAGCTCAGGTATATTTGTATCCTGAAATAAAAGAAACAGATCCTAATGAAGGATATCTTGAGATTATGATCTCGGTTGTTGCTTCCTTTTAGACAGCATGATGACCAAACATGTTTACAATCTTTGTGCTGTTTTCATCTTGCTATGATAAATATGCATCTTTGGTTATTCTTCTTAGAAGACAAGAGGTTATTGATTCCATTTACCATTCTACTAAGTGGCTGCCAAAGTATCTCCATGGCAGTGATGCTTGGCAGTTGTTCACAAGTTCTTGGGTCTGATCCCAGCAGCAGCGGTGGCATTTTGATGAAGGAGAAATGTGAAAATGGGTCACTGCATTGGGTGGTATTACTCCTAGTGATGCCTGTACCAACTTGCAAAACCCACTTTTTCAAGAGTTTCATATCCTTGGGATTGCTTCGCTAGAAGTAACATTGCACCACATAGCTGTAATTTTTCATTGCTGTGGAATTGAAGCACTTTGTACACCTCATTGTCAATTTGGCATATATATTAATTAGGCTTTTTGATCTAGCATAATGTGCCACCCCCAACAACACAATGCATAATTACATATAGTATTCACCTAATGATTATTTTTAAATGAGATGCGATATTCATGGCATCAGACAACGGTGGTAGCGGTGTGAAAGGTAGATGAGGTTAGCCTTACAACCAGCATGCCAGCAATTCCCCCCCCCCCCCCCCCCCCCCCACCTGTGTTACCCAGTTTAAATAAAACATAGCTCCTGCAACAGCGCTGGAAAGCCAGTGTCCTCTAAGACTTTCAAAAGCAACCTATATCACTGCACTGCGGTCAGTGGACTTCCTGGGAACATCAAGTAAGAGATGCTCATTGACCAATGGCATACTCCCCCTTTCAGGCTGCGCAGAAATGCTCCATTCTCATGATAACAACTCAAACACACTATGAAATTTTGCGTTGCAACCACAACCCAACTCCAGCATGCAGGTGATGTAATACAATAGGTTTTGAGCCCCCATGTCTGTGTAGGTAAAGTCAGTGAATAGGCAGTGCAAGAGAGCGGCCTTGTCTCCTCACAGACCACAGATATTGTGTCTCACAAGGGAGGTGCACAGCTGGTTGAAGGAAAACGAAAGCTGTGGCCCAGAAATTTTGGAAAAGTTTCATTCTTTGGAACTCTCACCCCTGGTAAGCTCGATCGAGTTTCTTGTGCAAGGAAATCCTTTGAAATCTTACCAGCAATTTCAATGTGAGAGGGGAGCTACTGGAAGCATACTGCAGAACCTCTGTGATTGAGTTTTTTTAACTAAATTAACACAAGCTGGCTGATATGTGCAAGACAGCTCTTTGTTGAAGATGCTATGCAGCTAAATGAGTCTTAAATAACGACCTTTTAAGGCTCATATGTAGAAAGCTGCCTCTCAGGCACCCAATTGGCTACAAATTATGCCGCTGTAAATTACACCACTAAGTTCAGTAGTCGTCCCCACTTCTGTCCAACATATCCAGAGGTCATGGATCACAGATGCGGACGAGCACAATTGCCCAGGTTTGCTCACTAAGCCATCAAGGTACATTTGCAGGCAATCTCCGTAGTCACTGTTGCGATGCTCGAGAACCAAGAATTTTGTTTATACAGTGAGCATGAACAAAGCATAGGCCCGAGACAAACTAGGGGGCCCATTATATACAGTATTTTGTGTTTTTATCGTAAACACTCAAAATTTTTCTGCTTCAACCGCTGGCTCGTTAGCGGTAAAACTGCGCTCAGAGCTTGCGTAGAACGGTAACTTTTGTATCGTGGCAAGTTTAACAATGATAATTACTCGGTTGCGCTGTGCATGATGCAAAACTGTAATCACCTACGTAGAAATTGCCGCACCAAAACCTGCAAAAGCCAATCTTCTCGCTGAAGAGCATTGGTGGCACCATCTCTTTACTGCAGTTGAAAGCGCCACGACAAGGCACCTATGGGGGCGTTGCAGGGTACGTGGGCCGTTTGAATACGCCTATTCAAGTGTTTCATTTGCTTCAACTGAAGCGCTTTGAACACTGTGTCCAACTTAGCGAATAAATATCAGATACAACTGATTTGATGCGGTGTTAACAATAAAAAGACATTGTTTCAACTCCTTTGCTTTGTCGGGTCATTTTATCAAATTCAGCTGATTAGTCTGCTTTCGTGGAAGACATCGCGCAGTCCTGAGCAGCTGAGGACGACATCGCTAATTCTTGGATTGAGTTTTCTTACTTATTTCCTATGCTAGTGCAGCGATTTTATTTGCAAATTACACAACAGCGTATTCAAATGGCCCACGTACCTTGCAAAGCTCTCATCGGCACCTTGTCATGACACTTTCAACTGCAGTAGAGATGGCGCCACCAACGCTCTCCAGCGAGAAGATGGCTTTTGCAGATTTTGGTGCGCCGATTTCTACGTAGGTGATTACAGTTTTGCATCATTCACGGCTCAACCGAGTAAGTATCATTGTAAAACTTGCCATGATACAAAAGTTACCGTTATACACAAGCTCTGCGCGCAATTTCACCACAAACAAACCAGCGGTTGAAGCGGGAAACTTTTTTAAAGTGTTCACGATATAAATGCAAAATGCTGTATATTCACCAGCAATAGAGAATCCTTCAGACACTTGTTCACCGTAGGAGAGTCCAAGACGCCTCTTCCCCATGACAAATAGGATGAAAATGGCAGCAAAAAATTGATTTTCATTTCCAGTACAGAGTTAATAGAGTAGGGCTTGACCAGGTAGAGTTCCTCCAATTTAGGCTAATGGTACCGACAGCCTATGCAAGGCCTGCAGAAGTAGAGACAGGCCATGAACTTTGTCTAGGGCCTTGCTGCAGTGGCTTTGTTTGGGTCCCCCAATGTTATCCACAAAACCCCCCTGCGGGTAACTCAATTGGTTATTTGAAGGAAAATGGCACTAAATTCATGAGATATGTGTGGAAGCAGTGTTTCTAATTTAAGAAAACAGTACATTTGTGTGTTTCTGAACCAAGGTCTTAACTGCCGATGATAATGTGCAATGATTATAATTTTCAGGGATTGACAGAAAAGAGAGAATCTGGCTCCAATTAAAAAAAAAAAAATACCAGTCTATTTTTTAGTCAAGCAATGTTTTGCAAAGCAGTTTGAATGGAATGGTCAGGTACTTCCAATACTAAAGAAAAAAAAATCGGTGCTGTCTCACATAAAACAGGTATCATTGCCAAAGGAGTACAGCAAACTACTCCACAAGCTTTTCATGCATTTTTCCCCCCTAATTACAAAACCAAATGTAAAAAAATTCGGCAGAAACATTTAAGACCATTTACGTACGAGAACGCAAAAGTTGTGCAATGACCCCGAGTTTCGACTATGCACAATGCTTGTACATATTCTACACCTTGCATTACGTTACAGCATTCATGACTATACATGTCCTTTTACATACATTGGCATGATGATGGCATTCGAATTTCGTGCCTTGGATGCTGCCACTGCTATGAGCCCACCAATCAGTGCCTGGCCATGCAACCAATCCCCACCCCCCAGGTGTGAGCTCGCGAGAAGGACTGCGATACATGCCGCCAAATTGGCATTCGCGAAATATATATAAAGCCCCTCTTTAACCAAGCCATACAAACGTGACTGCATTGCATGTCTGACTCCCTCAAGGGCCTCGAGTGGCTTCAATTTCCATTTCAAATGTGCTACCCAAGTTGCAAGCTACTGAAAATTTGGCTATGGCATGTGGTCTGTGTGCCATCACATGAACAGCTAACCTATCCATGATTTGCCATGTCCCATGTCGACTATACCCTGCCAGAAGCATGCTCATGATGAGGATTGGACAAACACACATTCAGACACGCCACCTCCGAGTCTGCAATCCATGTCACTGGCTAAACACCACCAGCCAAAGACAAGCTCATAATTTTTGTTGCGAAAGCAACACTACGTCAGTCAGCTCCGCTCGTCGCATATGGTCGTATGCCGTAGCCACAAATGGCAGGCGCAACGAAACCATGGCAGGAGCTGCCAACTTGGGTCTCTTGTCTCACATGGGAAAGTTATGTCAGAATCAGCCTGCCAGGACCCCGGTATTCATGTTACCCCTCTAGGCTATGAAGCCACGTTCATACGGCTTGGTTAAAGTAGGGCTTTATATCGGGGCTGGTAGCCTACGCTATCGAGTCATTTAAAGGCGGAGCTTAAGTGTCCCTCATATTTAGATGCAATAAACACCTTTAACACTACCAACTAAAATGCCGGTGAACTTAGATGTGCTCAACAGAACACGCTCCAACAAATGGCGCCACCATCAACGCCGCTGCCATCGCTGTGTAAAACTGTGCGAGACGGGGGTCATAGTAACTGGGGTGTATATATCTCCCCAGGCCAGCGCTGAAACTGCGTTGGACATTCTGGCTACCGGAATGCCTAGCCAAACTGAAAAGGAGTTGGTTGTCGTGACGGGGGACCTTAATAAAGACAAGAACTGCGCCTTTGTTCAAGCTGCAGAGGAGCAGTTTCTACTTGAGTCGAGCCAGCACCAACCTCAACGCACCACACACAAGGGGAAGCAATTTAGACTTTGTTTTAAACAGTGCCTCGGCAGATACAGAGCACGGCGTCAAAAGAGTGGAAACCAAGTCCCACTACTGCAATGATAATTGCAGCGTCATCATTGGTATAAAGAATAAAAGCCTAGTTGTTACCTGAACAGATTGTCTTGTTTATACAATAGAGCTAAACCAAACGCTTAACCACAAGCGTAGCCATGCAGTCGTTGCTTTCGCAATTCAACTAGGTTAATCAGAGCTACAGCACAGCCAACTATTTTTGTACGTTCTTCCATAAATATCACCAACTTTTCTCGTGATGGGGTTAGTAATGCTTTCACATTAAAAAGGAGCCCACTTAGCAGGGGTCTTTCTAGGAATAAACATTTTGGGCAGATTTAAATGGAGCTAGAATAGGGGTGCCTTGCCTGGCCCACGATGATAATGAATGAGAAGAGAAAGGCACCAAGGCGGATGCCAAAGACACGGTCGATGAGGAAGCCACCCGCAAAGCAGAGGACTGTGTTTGGCCATGAGTACCAGGAGTACAGGCTGCTGAACTCTGAAGCCCGTACAGACATAACATTTTCAATCTGGCTCTGCAAGGCACCAGGGTTGTCGAAGCAGTAATAGCTACCTGCACGTGTGGACACACACAAAGAAAAAGAAATGCCCAAGATTAGACAGCTGAATACAAAGAGAAAGCACTTTATTTAATGACTTATGACTGCATAGCTCCCACAAGGGATAGTAATAGCATACAGACCAAATTTGATGAAGCAAAAAACAAAATCAAAATCAATCAGTTTCTATGAATGATGTTACAGTAAAGAAAGGGGCTTCTAACTGCACAAGTACTCAAGCGTCATGCTACAAACCTATAATCTTCGACTGTCAACGTATCTGCGCCGCCCCGAGACCCCTGATAACGGAGGAACAAAGGAAATCCCTTCCAAGATAAGATTACTGGTATAAGAACCTTAGGAATATTTTTCATATGCACTAAGCCGCGCTCCACTTTCAATTTTTTTTCGGCTCTGGCGTGCACGGAAACTATCTCCTCGTGGGTACACACTGATAACGCAGCAATGAATGACAGTTCATTAAACTGTACTAACGAACGTCGCACACTGCACACAAATCACCGAGAGTTTGACCAGCGCCTCATCTATACTGGAGGCGTTGGTTTGACTGAAGAAAGAACGTTAGATACAATGCGGAGACGCGCTAAATTCGCACGCGGAGTTACAAGCTACGCACACAGAAAAGCTGGACAAGTGACAGTTAATCATGGCAGTTACTAACGCTATCTCCACATTTTCAAGCCCAATTCGCTCCACCTTAATTGCTTGCCCAATAAGCGCTCCATAAGCAATTACTGCTGTTGCAGCTGGTGAATAGCAACTAATCTTGTTCAGGGGAAGATCTCGCAGCTTCTCGAACGAGCCAGCAGGCAAACAAAATGAATCAGCTTACCGAAAGCTAGGAAACAGAGGAAGAAAAGTACAATAAGTCGATGTGCCCTTGTTCTGGGATCGCAAAATGCGCTGGTGCAGTTTCCGAGCCGACGGACAACGACGTCATCCTGTTCCTCAACGCCTTCTTGTACCGAAGGCACGAGACCTGCTGTGTCAGACTCAGTCATACTCGCGCAGAAACACCTCTCACGTGCCTCGCGGCGGTCGCTAAGCTCGCTCAGCCAAGTTATATCTCAGCTGTCACCAACTCCCCTTGCTTGTTGCCCTCCCCGACCGGAAAGGAGAGAGTACTCAATCCTCATTACCATCAGTATCCTCCGTGGCTTTCTTTCAGGGATCGCTGCAGTCATTTGGTTTGAAATTTTTATTTCAATGCATTCATTTCATAATTTGAGCCATTGTTTTATACAATTCGCAGCGTGTTTCCTCGACGTCAAAAAAGCGGCAATTTCAAACGTGAAAAGCTACGATTGAGTATGAACATCTGGGAGGGCTGTGTTTATGGAGATATGTCGCATTTTAAAACAGGGATAGAAGTGTAAGCAGATGGATGTGGAAGGACGGCGACAGTTTGACGCATGCGTGCCACCAACTTCTTGTTACGCAACCAAATCATTGGTTGCGACCACCGTGGTTGCGACCCTGCAGTGGAGTAGCTAAAGCGTTTTTTAGAAGGAGCTCGAGACGAATAAAGAAGTAAAATTTAGAAAGAAGAAAGAAGGAAGGCGTCCTGGTTGCTGGTGAAGCCTCTTGCTTTAGTTGCCGGTTGGGTACTTAGCATGAAGCGATACATGCTGGGTAATCCGCAATAATGTTGTCGGCAACAGCCGACGCAGCGCGGCAGTGCCACACAGCTTCGTCTGCATGGTCGTGTAATGCGCGCAGACGATGCTGACGTGGTCGGACAGGCCGACTGCGAGTTCTTCACGACTCCAAAAATACGTCTGCACGAGTGCGAGAAGGCAAAAGATCCCTCTAGCGACACCGACGCGAATGGCTCTCACGGGCCAACAGACGCGAGTCCAATTCGGGCAAGTATCAAATCAAACGCCAATGCGGGCAAGTATCAAACTACCAATCGCCAGAACTAGAAGTCCTGAATGACGGCGATGTCGACTGGCGGCCACAGACCCAGACACATAGTACAGTCAGTCGTCTGCGGGTAGCTTGACCGGGTCCGCGCCGCATCGCTTTTCATTTCTTCATAGGGTGCCCGATCTTTCGGGCACAGCGTCCACACATACGTTCCTCAGGAATCTGCCTAAACCTGCACGCACGTAAGGGCAGCGCACGAACAGCCGCGTGTTTGCCCGGTGGAGCGTCGAAAACAATAAGGCACTCGGTCAATTCAGCCTGGCTACGCTATGGTAGCTGTGCTGCCCGCCGTCCGCTGTCGGCATTATCATGGCGGATTACCCAGCATGCATCGCAAGCTCCCTATCAGAGGCCGCCAAAAGACAGGATATCAAACTCTACCCAACGTCGCCTTCCTAAATAACAAAGATAAATGCTTTCTCCTCCCCAGGCATCCATTTCTAGTACATCATGTATACCTCTATTTGTATTGTGCCCGCGATGGCGTACCTGTTTCGGACCTGGCGCGACTATTAAAATGATTTCCCTGCCATCCTTTGTGTGACCAAAAAAAGAAAAAGAATGCATGCCGAGATGTCTGGCGCTGATCTGGACGATGACGCCTTCCTTGGAGCAGTCACAACGTCAACAATTGCTCAAATGAAGCGTGGAGACCCTGAGCTTTTCCTACTCATTGCTTACCTTGAAGGTCGCACGCCACAACCACCTCGCCGTTCCTCACGTGCGCTGGCCTCGTTTTCCATGCGCAACGACGTCTTGTACAAGCGCATATAGCTTTTCAGCCCATATATGTACTTATTCGTCGCATCTGTCGCTCTTCGCGCTTAATTTCTGCGCACCTGCCACGATGAACCATCTTCTGGACATCTTGGCTTCAGACGCACATTGGCATGCATATGGCAGAAGTATTACTGGCCTAAACTTGCGGCCACAGTGAGACAGTATGTGAAATTCTGTCGGGACTTCCAGTGCTGAAAGATAACCCTTTGAAGCCTGTCGGTTTGCTCCAACATGTTCATACGCCGAAAGCTTCCTTTCACCAAGTCGGTATCGACTTATTGGGGCCGTTTCCTACATCATCTCAGGGGCACAGGTGGATTGTTGTTGCCATCGATTATTTATCGTGTTACTGCGAAACAAAAGCCCTCCAGCGTGGTACTGATGCTGAAAACGCTGTTTTTTTTTGTTTTTTTTTTTGGGGGGGGGGGGGGGTCGATAACATCGTGCTTCGCTATGGTTGCAGCTGTTATCACGGACCGCAAAACCACATTTAATGCGCAGGTACTGCAGGAAGTAATGTGCCTCAGTTTCACAGCTTACCGTAGGACAACCGCCAACTACCCCCAAACCCCAGATATATAACCTTGCCCCTGATGAACGGACTGACGGAACGCCTAAAAAGACCCTGACAGGTATGATCTTACGTACTACGTAGCGTCGACCACAAGAACTGGCATGCACTTCTGCCCTACGTCTCGTTTGCATATAACATGGCAGTGCAAGAAACTATCAGCCACACACCTTTCTGCCATATTCATAGACTTGAAGTGACGGCAATGTTAGATACAATGCTTCTCCCGAATGGTGCACGCCTCCGTCTCTAAAGACGAAGAATTTGCCCAGCTTGCTGAAGAAACTCGCCGACTGGCCAGACTTTGCATTCGTCAGCAACAAAGCCGTGATGCCCAGCGATATAACCTCTGTCATCGGGACGTCGAATGTCATCGCGATGACCAGGTCTGGGTATGGACACCTAACGGTGAAAAAAAGGAAAAAGTTTCGAATCGCACAATGACGGCAGTCCTTCTTATTCTTGATTGTTAGGAGAAAGAGGACGGCAGAAGCAGAGCGGAGGAACCGATCCTTACCGCTTTACTAGGTATAACAGTCGCTCCCTGCGGTGTTTACATTTTCAGGGGACGTATAGCAGACGGCCTACATTCTGAATTAGTTGGGTAGCGCCCTTTATAACCGGGCTTCCGGAGAGGACAGTCATGGCGCACCGCGGTGAGCATTTTCCTATTGAAACTGGGCATTAGCTTGCTCAAAGTATCGCCAAATGAGCGTGTGAACGGCATAACTCCGGTCGCATTTGCTGAGCTCAACGATGAACAAGCAAGAATTGCTTACCGCACCGCTAAGAAAAAGTGCGCCTTAGTTACCACGTTAGCACTTAATGGCTGGCGCAGCAGAAGCGCTGTACTCACCATTAATAAGTCAATGCAGCGGATCCTGTGAGCTCTTCCCGGCTGCCACTTCGCTATTCGCTCTTTGCAGGACAACGTCTGTCACGCTTTCATCGCTCAAGAAGCAGTAAAAACTAACTTCGCTAACTTTGTGCTCGAGATCAGCGCATTCCACTTCTGAACAACGCAGCAGCATCGAGGAAGGTACTGAAAACAGACGGTGCCGAGATCTGTGAGGTGGGTGGGGCGAAAAAAAACAAAACAAAAACAAGGGGAAGGGGGGGGGGGTGAAATGACAGCTGCGTAGGCATAAAAGCCCTATAGTTGGGGAATCGCTGCTCATAAAAATCAGAGCGAAGCCCTCGGCAGGTTTTTCTGGTTCGCATTACTTTGGTGTAGCGACCACATGCACCCCGCACCTTCCCTCGGTGTTGTCATGGTAACGATAACGAGCACTCAAATGCAAGGAAAGAATAGAAGGGGCCGTGCAGGGCGCACATATTAGAATAAAGTCATACACGTTTGGTAGCGCCCTCAATGACATAAGAAAAAGATACCATTCAGGCGCAGTTCACGTGTGCTTAAGTTCTAAAGAAAAAAGGAGAAGGGGTGGGGAAGTCGTGCTTTTCGCACTGTCATTCGATGCTGCATTCAACCTCGCGTTCTAGTGCATCATTTTTGTGTTGCTGCACAGTGTTAACAGGAATTCAAGAAGCGTAGCTTGTTGGACCAGTTGGTACGTATAAAAAGTCAACGGAAAGGATATGGTGACGTCAACCACGTGATATGCTGACGTCACGACAGAGGAGAGACGGGGGTCCAGCTCGCGCCGTCGGCTGCGGTTGCACGCCGTGCGGACCACGTGGTATGGTGACGTCACACCACGTGATACGCTGACGTCACGACAGAGGAGAGAGGGGGACCGGCTCGCGCCGTCGGCTGCGGTTGCACGCTGTGCGGACCACGTGGTATAGCGCAGGGGAGACGATTGCGCTCGCCTCCGCCCTTCAGGGGTGTTCTGCCCTGATGGGGCTGGTGCAGGTGGGTCACCGCTGCTTGCGGCGGGGGCTGGCCTTTCACCGAATTTTTATCTGTTGTAGGCCGTCATTGCACACGCCACCGCTGGTGGTGGACGACGGCTGTTGTTGCAGCGCACGTATTTCTTTCCCTCTGCTTTTCTTTCTTCTCTATATTCTCCTATCTGCACGAGGCAGCGGAGGTGGCTCATGTACAGAGCCAGTAGCAGGCCCGTGCATTTTCTTTTCCTTCTTCCTACAGCCACAACAACAACAACAACAACTCGCCTCCAGAGAAGCCCCCCCCCCTTCCCCCCCCCCCCCTCCTCTGATGGGGCTGGGGCAGGTAGGGGGCTAGCCTGGCACCAAATTTTTATCTGTTGTAGGCCGTGATTGCACCCGCCACCGCTTCGGTGGTGGACGACGGCTGTTGTTGCGGCGCGCGTCTTTCTTTCCCTCTTCCTTTTTGTTTTTATCTATTTCCTATTCTGTCTGCACGAGGCAGCGGAGGTGGCTCAGCTACAGAGCCAGTAGCACGCCTGTGCATTTTCTTTTCCTTCTTCCTACAGCCACAACAACAACGCTCGACTCCAGTAGACCCTCACAAAAGGTTCCCGAGGCTTTGTGCATTCCAAGTTTAAACCCTGTAAAAGCACGTGTAACCAAGGAAAGAAAAGTTTAGCCAAGTGTAACCATGGAAAGCCGAGTTTAGCAATCAATATGCTTCGCATCTGACCAGGCTTAACCAAGCTAAGCCTCAGCCATTTTTTCTTCACTACTTTCTTTGTCCGCACGAGGCAGCGGAGGTGGCTCAGCTACAGAACTAGTAGCAGGCCCCAGCATTTTCTTTTCATTCTTTCTACAGCCATAGCAACAGCAACAACAACAACAACAACAACAACATGCATATACGAAGCTGACCCCCCCCCCCCCCCCCCCGGGGTGCGTATTTGGGTTTCCTCGGTACGGTGGCTCCGCAAGGGACAAAACGACAGAAGAGACGAAGAAAGCGGGCTGTTCCGACTAGCATCTACCGCCCCCAGGAGCCGAGCAGCCTAGCGATTAGCGGCGCATGCTTTTTACATGGGCGTCATGTTGGACGCGGCACTAGCTTGAGAAAGCCTATACTACTGCTACTACTGTTACTACTACTACCACCACTACTACTACTACTATTATTATTATTATTATTATTATTAGTAGTAGTAGTAGTAGTAGTAGAAGTAGTAGTAGTAGTATAGAGGAAGACTCATTTCTCTAAGTTGGCCCTGAATTGTCTGTAGGTAACGGCCAAATTAACTGGCTAAATATCTTCCCAGTTTTAATTATTAATGATAATAATATTAATTGGTTCACACGAAGGGAAAGGCGCTGTATCTGTCCCACGCTTGTCTGTGGACACCTTCATCCCTTGGTGTCGACAGACACGTGTGTGACAGATACTGCGCCTTTCCCTTCCTGCGAACAAATTATTATCATTAATAATTAAAACTGTGAAGATATTTAGCCAGTTAATTTGGCCGTTACCTATAGACAACTCAGTGCCAACTTAGTGCAACGAGTCTACCTCTATACTACTACTACTTCTACTACTAATATTATTAATAATAATGATAATAATGTTAATAAAAATGATAGTAGTAGTAGTAATAGTAGTAGTAGTAGTGTAGGCTTTCTCAAGCTAGTGCCGCGTCCAACATGACGCCCATTGAAAAAGCATGCGCCGCTAATCGCTAGGCTGCTCGGCTCCTGGGGGCGGTAGATGCTAGTCGGAACAGCCCGCTTTCTTCGTCTCTTCTGTCGTTTTGTCCCTTGCGGAGCCACCGTACCGAGCAAACCCAAATACGCCCCCCGGGTGTCCGATCCAGGCGTCCGTGCGGCGCCTTTCATTTGCAGCTTCCTCAAACGCTGCACCACACAACAGGCAGACCCAGATGTCTATGAAGCGTTAGTACAGCAGGCATCAGCAGCGTTTAAAATTCATTTTCAGGATAGAAAAGGCGCAGTATATGTCACAATTCTCCGCGAACACATGGCTTTTTTTTTTCTGGTCGGTTTATAGGAAGGGAAAGGTGCAGTGCTGTCTCACTTGTTTTCTGTGGACACTTCAATCACGCCGTAAGGGAAGGAAGGTGGAAAGAGGAGCCGTAGTGGAGGGCTACGGAGTAATTTCGACCATCTGGGGATCTTTAACATGCGCTGACATCGCACAGCACACGGACGCCTCTTCGTTTCGCCTCCATCGAAACGCAGCCTCCGAGGTCGGGTTCGATTTATTTATAGGAAGGGAAAGGCGCGGTAACTGTCTCACTTATTTTGTGTGGACACCGCAACCGCGCCGTAAGGGAAGGGAGGAGGGTGGGAGTGAAAGTGGAAAGAGAGAAAGAGGAGCCGTAGTGAAGGGCTACGGAGTAATTTCGACCACCTCGTGATCTTTAAAGTGCGCTGACATCGCACAGCACACGGTCGCCTCTTCGTTTCGCCTCCATCGAAACGCAGCCGCCGAGGTCGGGTTCGAACCCGGGTATTCCGGCACAGTAGTCAGGCGTCTTACCACTGCAACAACCTGGCGGGGCAACACATGTACGCGCCGTAAAGAAAGGGATGAAGGTGAGAGTGAAAGAAGAGGGAGATAGAAGTGCCGTAGTGGAGGGCTGCGATCCACCGCGCCATAATGGTTGGTTGGTTGGTTGGTTTGTGGGGTTTAACGTCCCAAAGCAACTCAGGCTATGAGAGACGCCGTAGTGGAGGACTCCGGAAATTTCGACCACCTGGGGTTCTTTAACGTGCGCTGACATCGCACAACACACGGACGCCTTGCTTTCCGCCTCCACCGAAAAGAATGGCTTTCGCCTCATCGCACTTTAGTGGTCCGAAGTGCCTTCTAAAATTTTTGTTGTTCCGCCTTTCTTGAAACGACACAATGTTGGAACTAAAAAAACTAATTCGTTAAACTAAAAAACTAAATATGCTACACCGGTATTTTCCCCAACTATACCTATTACAATAGCTCTTGAGAGGATCCTGTACATCTGAGTTCGCTTCGTTCTTACAAATTAAAGCAGCACAGCAAGCATCACTTGCCAAACTTTTATCTCCCATCAAGTTCGCAGGACAATGTCTCGTATTGCCTTGTTCCATAAGCTGTACCATCCTATACCATAGTACTCTATCGTCTCATTTCCTATGCACATTAAAGAACTCCTGGTGGTCAAATGTCGAAATTTCCGGAACCCTCCACTACGGCGTCTCTCATAGCCCGAGTCGCTTTGATACGGTACTGGCCATCGTCACAAAGTCCTCATCAATTAACGATACTGACTACCTCTGCCACCATTTTTACCGCACATTGCACGTGACTGAAATAACCTTCCCAGCAGATATTGTCGGCATCAGTTATTATGAGTAGTTTCGCGTTGCAGCAGTTCAAACTGTACACTCGGATTCTATTTAATACGTTTAAGTATGGTACTGTGTTTTCGTCACTTCTCTTTTATTACCACTCCCCCTAATTCCCCTTGTCCTAGATGCATATGTTAAATTAAATTAAACCAATACTTAGGTCCAAATTTGCGATGCGAACTGGAAATCATACAGACTCCTTAGGTTAGTTTACGTTAGGTTAGGTTGGGTTAGGTTATCAAGAGATTTAGTGTTAAGATAATACGCACCATGCACAGCTAGTTGACATTGATATATGTGTCTTTATCACTTAGCTTCGAACCCGACTTCGGCTGCTGCGTTTCCATGGAGGCGAAATGAAGCGACCGTGTGCTGTGCGATGTCAGCGCACGTTAAATATCCCCAGGTGGTCGAAATTATTCCGTAGCCCTCCATTACGGCTCCTCTTTCTCTCTTTACACTTTCACTCCCACCTTCATCACTTCCCTTGCGGCGCGGTTGAGGTGCCCACAGAAAACAAGCGAGGCAGTTACCGCGCCTTTCCCTTCCTATAACAATCAGTTTTTTTTTTATCACTTAGCTTTTGGCTTGTTTGGCTCCAAAAGGAATAATGCATATGTCTTCATCGCTTGGTACTTCATCGATAAGAACGCAATCGACCTTCCGCAAATAAGTAAATTGACGTGGTAACCCAATTGGGCAGGTCATTAATGAATAAAGGCACAAGCATAGCACCTTGTGGAACGCCTGCAATAATGATGTGTAAACAAGAGTTAGTCAGCGAAGAATTGCCGACATCCTGTTGGAAAGCACTCGAGTCATTTCAGTGCGTTAGTATCAAGCCTTATAACGTGCAGTTTTTTTAGCAACAAAAACCGGTGATGGTTTCAACTCCATTAAAGGCCTTGGGTCACTATCCCAATCAATGCCAGAAGAACTATAATTTCCCAGTAAAACAATGTCGAGATTCGCGTCGTTACGATGGTAAATAAAGTTGCTGAAGCGTTTGGAGCGTGGTAACAAGACCTTCGTATGATTTGGCGGTGCGTTACCTTCTCAGATGTCCCCGTATGATTTCGGAATTGGACGTTATATTAAGGGCGAACCACGAAGTGTTCGTTATTAGCTATAAGGACGCCACCACATGGTCTTCGTTTCTATATAACATCAATAAATAATTCTGGAGACATTTACGCTCCGCCTTTAATTGTACGACACGACAGCGTTAACTAATCCCGCCTGCATGGCTTCCGTCTGGCAGATCCCGTTAGCGATTCACGGAACTCGTGGGTTCCGCGTAACTCATTTTGAGAACCCCTGCACAAGGCCATGCACACACGTCCGTGCAGCTTGGTTTAGCAGGGTTGTATACAGTAAAATCTTGATGATACTGTCACATGATCGTGAAAATGCCGAAAGTAGCGAATGAGGAGACTATATAGTTGCGTTGAAATCAACTCTTTATTGGACTGACTTGCGTCCCCAAAAGAATAAGCGAATTGGCGACGGCGATAGCAGAAAGCGTGCTCGGGGTTCGTCGAACTATACGAATGCCTGTTGCACTCGTCAGTGCTCAATTTAATGTCTCCGAATAAACGTCTAAATAAGGCATGCCAAATGTGATTAGAACAACGTGGAAAAACGTGTAAGCAGATGCGCGCGGCTGCAATCATTTCACATACATCTCGGCGCACCTTGCGTGACAAAGAAAGTGATGAAGACCACACTCTGCGACACTGAGCGTGAACCAGCAAAGAGCGCAATATTGTTCTGCGCGGTAAAAGCACAGTTACCAAAGTGATAAGGCCGCGTGCTGGCGGCTGCCGAAAGCATCACATAGCGATTACAATGCTTCGCGCTGGTTTTGCGCCAATATGAATACCACGAGGTCACGAAAAAACTAGCTGTGGTTTAGCTTGTGGTTAAACCTCGAGTTAAGCCAGAGCAATCTGCATGGCTAAGCTTAGGCTCGGCTTGAAAGTAAAAATATGGTTTTTGTACATAGCAGTTTACTCTATGGTTTCAACTTTATTTATACCACAGGGGAATCACTTCCCGCATGAACACCCCTTGGCTCTCTTTGTTGACTATTCTCATTCGGGTGTAGAAGACTTCTAGTGGTATGACATCGTCTCTACGTTGAACTCTGGGGCACACCGCCGTCACAAAGTTCGAACGAACCTTCTGTTCTAGCAACTCGCTGCTGTCGTTCGCCTCTGCCAACTACAGTTATCTGTCTGTCTGTCTTTCTTGTTCTTCTTGTTCTTGTTCTTGTTGTTCTTGTTCTTCTTTTCCTTTTCTTTTTATTTTTCTTCTTCTTCGAACAGGCATGGCGAAATGGCGAGACTGGCCAATGTAGGTCTCTCTGCGAAAAATTCCTGTCATCAGGAAATCTATTATCAAAGAGAACAAAAGTCTTCATGCAGAACTTTTGTAAAGGCGTTCACGCAGACTTGCTTATGGCTGAAGGGATTCATGGCTGCGCGACACACCGATGTGCGAGCCGCGCATCACCGCATACATACTCCTTCACATACTGTGCTACTAGCGATCACGGAATCAGCGATGTTCGGGTCACGCGTCGATCGCCGCAAACTGCTCGCGGTTCTTTGCGCGACTGATGACCGCGACGTCACGACCTGCAGGCAGCATGCCGCCGCAAACTTTCCGCGACACATACAGCGTGACAGAATATCGCTACGTTGGAGATCTGCACGGGTCGCGAGCCTAAACGGCTGTTTGCGCGTGCAGCGTGACAGGCAATCACGACGACGGTGACGTACGGACCGCATGCCGCCGCAGACTGCTCGCTGCATGTTCCGCGACTGGAGACCCCGAAGTCAACGATATTGAAGCATGTGTGCAGTACTCAGGGCTGCATTTGTGGCCAGGCCAGCGCATTCGTATCATCCGTAACAGCACAGGGAGTGTTGGGAATTAACGTTCGGAATCCCGCACATTGTACACATTGCACTCCAGGCGGGGAATTTTACGGATTATTATCACCCAAAAATTTAAAGCCTGGTTTGCAACACCGGTATTCTACTGTAGCTACTCCGGGAAGCCTTTCACATAGGACTGTATGCCAAAGAGTATGTGTGAGATACTAATAGAGAAAGAAGTTAAGGGATTAGTAATTAGGCATGCAGAAAAATCTATGTACGCGAACAAGAATCTGCAACGAGAGTTGACAAACGAGAGCCACGAACGCTGTTGCTACATATCTTTAAAGTCGGAGCTTAAGTGTCCGTTCAAAATTTTTGCTTACGCTAGCTCACTTCTTATGTTAAGGAGCAAGACAGACACGTGTTTGGGGGTGAGGCACTACTGCTTCCTGTAACCGTTAGTCAGATGGCGCATAGGTGGAGATGAAAAAGCGGGCTCTGAGTGACTGAAGGCTTTTTGGCCAGTGAAAGGCGACTCAGATATAGGGTTTGTTAGCATGCGGTACGATTGTGCGTAAAAAGCTTATTATGGAGGACTAACTTATATTGCATGTATTGTAGGGGTGCGTTTATTCAGAAACCCATATGGATCGAGCTGCTCAGGAGGAACTTGCAGTGGAGCTTCAGGCGTAGACAACCGCCAAGACAGTGACCAACTTCTTCGTCTTTGGGCGCACCAAAACGCTGGTGTATGCCAGTGGCTGAAGCGATGATGATTAGCACACTACAATATATGCTTTAGCTCGAAGGGCGGAAAATCGGGTAGGGACTTAGCATATTCGATTAGCTTCTTTTGTAGCTTGGCCCGTGGCTGGTGAAAAATTCTCATTTATTCTAATATTGCCTAATTACAAGTACACGAAAAAAAAACAAAAGCCTAGCTTGTCGAAATTATCGCTGCTCTCTACTCTATGCTTTTCCATAGGCCGACTCGCTGCGGGATGTTAAAACCCATATAGCAAACCAAACCATTATGTACCGGATTTTTCAACACGCTAGCGTTAGCGGCCCCGTTTTCTTGAAAATCCTGTGCCGGTGTTGTCGACGTCGATGGTGTCAACGAAGAATTTCGGGTATGCCTCTGGCAAGTGGCAGTGGTGGCAAGGGGTAAGAAGGGTAGGATCAACCCAGTGCGAGTCAACAACTTCTCTTTCAGCAGCGGACACGTGACACGGGCACTGCCGCAGAAGTGGATAAGCAGCGATGTCAGTGTGATGCTCGTAAATCGACTTGCGGCTCAATATGGGTTGGCGGAAATCGAAGGAGGAGCGGCACTCAGGAACTAGCGCGAGAAGTTGAGTGCGCTAAGTATGGATGAGCGGCACCAATGGAGCAAAGGACGATGCCCATCGAGGACTTTGCAAGCCTGCAAAGAGGTGGGCTGAGGGAGCGTATGTCGAAAGTGGCGGCGAATAATCTTTGTCGTCGCGGTTAAGAATAGATCGATGAGCCAGTCGGGGCCAATAAGCTCATCATGATGCCAATAGTAAGGGCTGCAAGCGGATTGGAGACCAGAAATGCGGTGTGGTTAGCGATTGTAGCGAAGACGGTGCAAGGCAGTGAAAGGTAGTGCCAGATAGCAGAGACAAGTTTTAAAGGACGTGGAAGGACACTTGCATCGCAACATAATCACAGGAGAAGTGTATTAAGACATAATAGCCTTTGATAAAGATAGGTGCTATTGGCGACAAGAGCTTGTGGCGAGACACTCTGCGCTTATTCCGCGCAGTTTCCGTCTTGTTATCATCCGGCCCAGCGTAACATGGCCACACGCTGGACTGCGTTAGACTGCGTTAAAGTGTACTGGTATACTTTAACTGCGTCACCCGAGGAATGCGTCAACGACGGTGGCTACAAAAACAAACTGCCCGGCTGGGAAGTCTGGCTTTTTCGTACCGCTACTCAGACGAGCGTAGCGTTGGTATGCTCATCCAATGCCGCTGCTAATCGAATAAACAGTTGTTACGTTTTTATGCTGGGATTCGTCCTTGAGCAGACACGACATCCCATAAGTTGTAACCGAGGGATGAGAAAGGTCGCCGCCCGGAGGGGAATATAGGGCAGCACAAAGAGCGTGACCAGGTCCCGATTAAACTCGATGATTGCATCCCGAACTGACAGGAAGTGTGAGCCCAAGAAAATCGCAGAATATGACAGCAGAACGACGACCTCGGTCACATAGAGTGTGTCTTGTATGACATCACGAAGTTGAGAAGTACACGCGGCTTACGGCTAGATGTCATGCACAGTTGATCTGCTCAAAGAGAGAGCGCACAGAAAGTTGTGTCTTGTCGACCCTCCCGCAAAAAAAAGAAAAAAAAAAAGAAAAAGAAATCGGACCAGTTTTGCGTTCATGACATAGACCTCAGTAGCCATGTTGACAATCTCAACCAGGGAATTAAACGTTCTCTGCAGTAACTTTCCTTAGGTTAGTGGCAGATAGGCTTCTGGCATTTATAAAAGAATGATGACATAGACCTGAGCAGCCATGTTGACAATCTCAACAAGGGAATTAAACGTTCTCTGCAGTAGCTTTCCTTAGGTTAGTGGCAGATAGGCTTCTGGCATTTATACAAGAATGATTTTTGCCCCATAGACTACTTGACCTAGTTTTCTTCTTGACTAGCAGCGGGGCGACTTCGCGTCGGAGAGGTGGAGTGACGACTAAGTAAATCCGAACGGAGGCTAGAGAATATACGGAGCGGACAGGTGCCCTCTCCCTCTTTGTTCATATGTACACCTGAGGCTAAGTGAATAAACAGTTGAAAGTGCGCAGTTGTCACCGTCCTTCTTCCTTCTGTGTTTTCTGTGTTGCGCGTATTATTTTCTTGAAACCATTCACCAACTAGCCCCCAGAGTGTATTACCAGGTGAAAGAGGACAACCGAGGGGCGGCTCAGCAGAAGGTGAGATACGTATGACACCGAATATGCCGCTACCTGCAAACATCGGGGTGCATAGGACGACGACAGTATGTCATGTTAGATAATCTGGCAATCTGTAAAAGTAGCACATTGGGTGATTGTGAGCTAAGCTATGCGCAGGTTTTTTTTTTTTTTTTTTTCTGGTTCTGGAGGTGGTCTGATAAAAGATAAAAGGGTGGCTGGAGGCGCAAGCGTAACTGGGTGACCTTTAAGACATGCGACGAAGGCGGCATTTATCGGCGGGGCTGCGACATGCGTGGGCTAATGTAATTATCGATCAGAGTTGTGCGCAGTCGATTACTTGTAATTACATTTTTGCGTAATTTTGTAATCAAATAATACTTCCTCAAACAGTAACGTTACGGGTAATACAATTGTATTCTGCAACTTATTTCAGGTAATCAATTACTATTATTTTTTTGCAAAAAAAAAAGGGGGGGGGGGGACGGCTACAAGGGCAAAGGGTTCATGACTCCGTGATTGCGTCACATAGTTCAATTGCACCATGGTGCGCATGGCTGAATTGCCCGTTATGCTCTTCGCTGTCTTCGTACTTAAGCAACGCAACTTTTTCTGCTGGAATCTGTCGCAAAACCTTAGTTCAGTGCTTAATGGTGTAACGAAGGGCGACATAAATAGCTCCACCAGCTTATAGCCGACCTTGCTTTGGTTCCACATCAAAAGCCTCCTCTGATGTTGCCAAGAAAATGCCTGCAGACGATTTCTTTCAGCTTCTCAGTGGTTATGCCTGCAGCCCTTTTTTTCACAGCGCCAGCAACGAAGCGCCTCGCTTTAAAGAGACCTAGAAATCGGAATCGAAGCATTGCGCAATGTGTTGCGCAAGGTATTCGACTCCGTGCGGCATAACCGCTGTAACGCCGCACTACCCTCTAGCGCTTACGTTGAGAGATTGTTCAGTGTAGCGGCTGATGTATTCACGAGGAAACGTTGCGAAATCAGCGACAACTTTGAAAAATAAATCCTGTGGAAGATTAATAATGTAAAAAGGATGCAAATAAGCCGCACCAGATTATTGAAGTTCGAGTCAGGTTGCGTTATGGCAACAACGTTCCAAGAAAAAGTGCATTAATAGTAATATATTACAGTTCTTAATTATTCAGTTACTTTTCTAGGGCTGCAGTTGACCACTGTATGAATTACATTTCAGGTGAAGTGACTGTACTTCTTATCGATCACTTACTTTCTGCAACGTGTACAAGACTGCTATGGATGAGCCTCGCTGAACCGTTCTTGTATAGCAATTGAGATATGGTAGGGCCTCTTGAGGGCGTGGTTGAAAGTCTCGATCAACCCGGAAGTAGGCTTAACGTTGTCGTTGTTGTTGTAGTGGTTATTTATTGTATGTACAAAAGGAAAGAAAAGATGTTTGCCAAACCCGGTATCTGCTATCTTATATCTGAAGCACCTGAACTGGGGCGGCGGAAATAAAGGGATAGCGAGGAAATCAAAGAGGTGAGTGATAGGGAGAAAGAAAAGGGTAGGTAAAAATAAAAGAAATATATACACTATGGTACAGTATACAGTAGTTTGCTTGAGGCCCACCCGCAAATGTCTTAAGTCACTGAGCACTCGACCCATCGGGCGGGCCTCCGCAATAGCTCTGCGTCCAGGCAACTGTTCACAACGCACGCACTGGCCCACTGTACAAAATACTGACGGCTGTCGTGGGCGATTGGCCGTTATTGTGGGAAATAGCTCACGAGGCTTAACGTATCGTGCACGTGGTTTTCGTGAGTCATTGGCCCTCTACTGGAGTAGTTCGTCAAAGCTCCGGTAGAGGGCGACGGCTTCGGTTGCGGCGTGCAAGCTTCGCACTGACATGTGAAATGCGTCGACCGGCTTCCAAACGCGGGCACACTTGCATCTACGAGCCGAGGTTGGAACGCGTGATCACTTTGAAGGCTGCGCTTGACTGGAGGTCTCATTTGGACAAATTTGACAACATTCCATATGACTTCAAGAATTGCAAAATATGCAGAGATATGATCTGTGAAGTCGCGAAACCTAAATAATAATTGGTTTTAAGGAATTTAGTCCAACACATATCGCTCAAAATATCGGAGCCCAAGCGCTGCCGAATCCTTCTTCGCACCAATCGTAATGATCACCCAAGAATTTTCAGTCTGCTCTCGCCGTCCCATCAGTTCAATGCGCTCACCCACTCATAGGTTATGAGCCAACCTTAATAATAATAATAATAATAATAATAATAATAATAATAATAATAATAATAATAATAATAATAATAATAATAATAATAATAATAATAATAATAATAATAATAATAATAATAATAATAATAATAATAATAATAATATTAACAATAATAATAATAATAATAATAATAATAATAATAATAATAATAATAATAATAATAATAATAATAGATCATGCTAAGGTAAAAGGGTCCCATTGGCGGAGGGAGCCAGCTCAAATGAATACTGGGCCCGCCCGCTGCTGGCTTGGCGTGTTGTCACCCTCGGGCGTGGACAAAAAAAAAAAAATATAGCACGACAAAACAGCATGCATCCGAGCAGCACACGAAATGCAGAAAAGAGATAAAAAAGAGGGAATAAACAGCACGTTCAAGAACAGTACGCCGAAAAAAGCAGCGATGCGACAAAAAGAACAGGGCAAAAGGATCATGGTAACCGAAGAGCGCACACACGCACAAAAAAGAAACAAATAGGGAGAACACAGGCACAAATAAAAAAAAAAGAAAAAACTCAACACGACAACAAACAAATTTAACGTAAAACGGTGCACCGCTTCGGGTGCGGTGAATTAATGATGACGTGCGGCTACGGAGCTTGAGTGCGAGGTGATGGCACCCGGCGCGTCCACCAAATGTGAGACGAGGATTTATTCAAAGGAGCTTGAGAAACGGGAGCAGCGGCGAAAGGAGCCTCAGATCAGTCAGTTCAAACAAGGTCTGGCAGTGAGCAATGAGATCGCGGCTGGCGCGAATGCGCTTTATCTTCTGTATATGCGGATTGCTTCAGCTAAAGGAGAACATATTTCCTTTACCATCAAACATTGTCATTCAGTTTGCATTGTGGGCAAAATGTGACTGCTTCCTTGAAAAAGCAAAAAAAAAAAAAGTAATATCAAATTTGAGGATACGTAAATGAACACCTGTGTTCCACCTTGAAGCGCCTCTTTGGTAATGAGAATGTTAAGAAGAAGGAATGCGGTTGGAAATACACCTGGACGAGGAAGAGAAAGATCTTTCAGCGTAAAGCAGAAAAAAAAGAAATGTCGTTCGTGTAACACACTTTGATGACAACTAAAATTGTATAAACGTGCTCGTTTTGCCTGCTAGGAAAACGAAAGAAAAAAAAAAAGCGAAACATGACCCATAACTCATTTGAAGTTAACAAACTAGTGAGAAAAAAGATGCGTTTGTCGTTTTTCCATCTTAACGTTCGTTCCCTCGCTAACAAAGATGACAATACTTCTTGAAAATAGGGGCGTGTCTTTTGATGTGGTTATGTTCACAGAAACGTGGTAAATAAAGTAATCATGCATGTTCCATCCCACTGGCTATCAGTTATTTTTTCCGCAATCGGCAAGATAAGCGAGGAGATGCCGTTGGGCTTCTTATCGGAGAAAGCATCCAGTGTGAGAGCATTGAGGAATTCAGCATGGTGACATCTGATTATGAAGTTCTATTTTGCGCAGTATAGGAAGTATTTTCTCTGTTGTGTATAGACCATCGTAAAGAAACACAATGAAGTTCAATGTCTGTAAAGATCTGTAAAGATCATTGGTGTTATGTTTTCAATACACTTAACATGGAATACGCACATATAACATCTTTGTCCAAAAGTAGCCTCTGCAGTAGGAGTTTTATGTTGATTAAAAAGCGTTCATCCCGAAAAATGCAAACTCATGCTGTACAATTCTCTAATGTTGTCTTTATTTCGGTATTGTAACCTCTTTTGGGGCACAACTGGTGTCACAAACTTGTCTCATCCCTGTCGCACTTAATCCAGAAAAAAGCCTTGCTATGTATAGCAAATGCTTATTACCATTATCCTTCCCATCATCTCTTCTTGCGGTATGGCATTGCTCCCATTTTTAGGATGTATCGCTACAGGTTGCTGGGATGCTTCAAGTCCTCTGATAAAAACAGCGATAACATTTTAGCAGAAACCGCGAAGCTCGAATATAACTACTGTTGTCGCAATACTCGTCATCGGGAAACGTGGAATGTGCCCACGCCACGAATCATTATCATACACGCTTCTCTCTTTATTAAATCGGTTGGAACAAGAGCGGTTCGATCCTTTATGTAATCCGAATTTTAAGTTCAAGTTACTTTTATCGTCTTTAGCTTTGTGAAGTATGTAGCATGATTTTTAATTCCTTCCTGCATGATTTGTTATTCATGACTACTGTTTATTCAAGTCCATTTCGGAAACAATTGTTGGTAATTCCTTTCTGTATTTTTTCTTTCATTTTTTTTTTCTGACCTATGAAACTCTTGTGCCACTGTCGTATCTGTATGTATGTCAATTTGTAAGGTGGCGGGACACGTGTCAAGCCTTTGTCACGGCTTTTTGTGCTGTCTACTTCTCTGCAAAAGGAAATAATGAGATCAATTGAATTGAATATAGGCGTTGGTATCGGCGTTGCAATACCAGAGACTAATGACGTCGAAAAAAAGATGACTATCGTCAGTTAGGAAACTGGTTAAAAAATAATTACTATTAATAAAGCTACAATATTTCAGGAAATTTGAAGACGTCATTATCACGGGTGCGTTGAAGCACTGTACAGATGCGCGAGTCCCTCTTAGGTGCGTGCTTTCGAAAGGGGTAGGCGGCGACCGAAATTTGTTGGTAGACCTCATCCTGCCACTTGACTTTCTGCCACCGCCTGCTACGCTTTCCTTCCCTTGGAATTCAATTTGTTACCTTTAGCGACCATTGGTTATCCGCTCTTCGCACTACATGACCTCCATATGCCATTTTCTTCTTAATTTTGACTAGAATGCCATAACGCAACTTATCTATATGATCCACTCTGCACGCTTCCTATCACTTGACGGTATAGATGTACTATTTTCGGCTTCAAAGCTCTCTATGTTGTCCTAAAGTAGAACCTTTTTTTTTTTTTTTTGTTAGCCTCCACATTTCAACACCGTAGGGGAGCACAGATAAGATGCAGCTGCTATATACTTTCCTCTTGAGCGGTACCTGTAATTGTATATTCCATTCCGCGAAATCACCTACAAAAAAGGCCCCATTCTGCACAAAATCCGGAGTCGGCGTTGTTAATCTGGTGTTAATCACTGAGCCAACCCGCCGCGTTGACACAGTTGTTGAGACTCTCCGCTACTGAATCAGAGTACCCGGGTTCGAACCCGACCGTGTCGGCCGCCTTTCACTAGAATCGAAACGTATAGGCGCCCGTGTGCTGAGCGATGTTAGTGCAAGCTAGATCCCCATTTGGTAGAATAAATCGGTAGACCTTCGGTATGCCTCCTTTATCTCTCTCTTTTCACTTCCACCTTTCTTTCATTCCTTACGGAACGGATCTGTATTCCGAGTTGCGTATTTGGGTTTGCTCGGTACGGTGGCTCCGCAAGGGACAAAACGACAGAAGAGACGAAGAAAGCGGGCTGTTCCGACTAGCATCTACCGCCCCCAGGAGCCGAGCAGCCTAGCGATTAGCGGCGCATGCTTTTTCAATGGGTGTCATGTTGGACGCGGCACTAGCTTGAGAAAGCCTACACTACTACTACTACTATTACTACTACTACTATCATTATTATTAACGTTATCATTATTATTAATAATATTAGTAGTAGAAGTAGTAGTAGTATAGAGGAAGACTCGTTGCACTAAGTTGGCACTGAATTGTCTGTAGGTAACGGCCAAATTAACTGGCTAAATATCTTCACAGTTTTAATTATTAATGATAATATTAATTTGTTCGCAGGAAGGGAAAGGCGCAGTATCTGTCACACTTGTGTCTGTCGACACCAAGGGATGAAGGTGTCCACAGGCGCAAGGGAGGAAGAGAGAAAGAGGAGCCGTAGCGGAGGGCTGCGGAGTAGTTCAGGTGTCCACAGACACAAGTGTGACAGATACTGCGCCTTTCCCTTCCTATGAACCAATTATTATTATTATTATTAATTAAAACTGCGAGGATAATATTTAGCCAGTTAATTCGGCCGTTAACTAGACAATTCAGTGCCAACTTCGTGAAACGCGTCTTCCTCTATACTACTACTACTACTACTAATAATGATAATAATATTAATAATAATAATTAGCAAAGAAATATTACTGTGTATTATTATTATTATTATTATTATTATTATTATTATTATTATTATTATTATTATTATTATTATTATTATTATTATTATTATTATTATTATTATTATTTAGTAGTAGTAGTAGTAGTAGTAGTAGTAGTAGTAGTAGTAGTAGTAGTAGTAGTAGTAGTAGTAGTTCTCTCAAGCTAGTGCCGCGTCCAACGTGACGCCCTTTGAAAAAGCATGCGCCGCTAATCGCTAGGCTGCTCGGCTCCTGGGGGCGGTAGATGCTAGTCGGAACAGCCCGCTTTTTTCGTCTCTTCTGTTGCTTTGTCCCTTGCGGAGCCACCGTACCGAGCAAACCCAAATACGCTTCCGAGTTTACGACATTTTCGGAAGAGGCGTTATCTTCCTGATTTCGAGTCATCTGATTGGTGGAACTCCGGAACCAGATGTGGCACCTCAGAATGCGCACCCATGTGCCCACAGAGTGTGTCTGACAGATACTGCGCCCTCCTTTTCCTATAAAGCAATTTACATGCATACATCTTATTTGTCGGCGTTGGCGTTCGGAACGAAGAAATTAGTTGTGGTTTTACTCTGGTTAAACCTAGTTGAATTGCGATAGCAACGACGGAAACTTCTATTGCCTGCTACATTATTCCCCTATCACGCCCTATCAGCGTAAGGTGCTACATTATTGGGGACACCTAAACTCATCCTTTAAGAGTATGACGCGAGAGCGTAGGTTACCAGCCTCCTCCTCCTCCTCCTTGTGGTTGTTGGTCTTGTTCTTCTTCTTGTTCCTCTTCTTGTTTTACTTCTTCTTCTTTTCCTTCTTTTTCTTCGGCTGTTCAAGGTCAAGCATAGCCTCTGCCGGGACCACGCGACGGCTCGAAACGTGGCGCAGTATTGCTATCGCAATAAAATCATGGACATGACTCTGGCGGGGTGACATGCGCTGTTCTCCAGTATGAATACATACCAACTCGCCCAGATCTCAGCTTTACTAGACTTGCTACTTGTCATCGGGTTGTGTCACGTCGCAAGAGCGCATGACACGAAGCTGCCTGCTCGGCCCTTGCCTTTGTGATTGGAGTATGAGATCGGAATCTAGCCCTCCAGGACCCGTGGATCCAGAATTAGACACGCTGCACCTAGGCCACGCCGACGAATTCTTACGACGTGGTTAACGATGGCTTGATATTGTTGCGACGAGACGTCCTGCGGATGCGAGCGCCGTCCCGTGCTGCTATTGCCTTGATCAGTCATCGTGTTGGCAGTCCTAGGTCCCCACTTGTAGGCCGAAGATCTCAGGAGCGAAGGACGAGACAGCTTACACATATCTTGGACAGAACGGTTCAGCCAGCCGCTGTTGTTGTCTTGTTGCCCTCTAAATTGAATGCACATTACTCACACGTGGGGACCGGCCATGAATTGGGGTGAATACAGCCAGCCGTGGGCTCACGTGCCATCGCCAGCCACCATCTTTGTTTTCTTCTTTTAGCAGCCTTGCGTTGGCCGCGCTCTTGACGCAGCCAGAGGAAGGCGCCACAATATGCCGTATGGCCTTTCATATAATGTGGTAGATTACGACTGACGACAATGAGTATATGTTTAATAACACAGGCACGAATGAAAAGGTTAGTGATGAAGCGGATAGCAAACTGAGTGTATGCGAGGGAGCAACTGCGAGGTTTTAAAGATTTTGTAGACGGGCTAGACTGTTTTCAGCCACAAATGGCATTTTTAGCGCAAACCAAACACGTACTAAGGAGACAAAGAAGGACCCAGTGCCAGTCTCGCGTCCTTCCTTGTCTCCTGTGTACGTGTTTGGCTCGCGCTTGAAATTCCCTCTGGAACTGCAAGGTGATCCCGCCAACGGGTACCAGAGCTTAATGGTTCTCCAAATGTTTTTCATGCATGTATGCTCATAAGGTAGCGAGAGCCTTGGTCCTGGCAGTATGGATATATGCATAAGCATTAAGTAGGTATTTTGAAGATTTGAGCCTGATGGTTGAGAAGGACGAAAAGGAAGAGGAAGCGCGAGGATGTGGGGCTCGAGGAGCACAGTGAGCGCCATGTTGGGAGCGCAGTAAGGAACGGCTATCAACGGCTGGTGCGCCTTCCTTCTTCTACAATTTATGGTGCCAAAACCCGGGTGAACCAGGGGCCTTTCGTGGGTAGTTTTGTCATCAGAATTATTATGATTACGTTGAAACGAAACATGTTATAAGGAAAAAAAATGATTGCATTAGACAGAGAACCAAAAAATCTCGCCGGAAAAATAATTTGGGGATGTGGGTTAATTAGACAATTAATTAGAGCCAAATAAATCAGTCGAAATAGCTGGCAGGGGTAATAGCGGTCCAAATGGGGTCACGTGGTACTCGACTTCCGGTGGCGTGAAATTTGGAGTGCCTGAACGTGAACGAGTGGGAAAGGGCGTGATTTGCGTGCACATATGGCGGGAATGGTTAGAAAGTGCGTAAAGAGAGGTAATAAACCAACTGCTGTCTGAAAAATTTCGAGAGCACGGCAGAATATGCAGTGGAGAAATGTAAAAACCTGAGCGTTGCAGCTGCACACGGTACATCGCGCACTCCTTGTCACAACCATCGTTCCGTTGAGGGCATCAAAATTCACCTGTCTTTTATAATTGATTTACAGGAAAGGAAAAGAGCAGTATCTGTCACTCAAGGTATCCCGCTGATACATTCCGCGGACAACACAGCAACGTTCAGGTTTACGCATTTCTCGTGCAGATTCTGCAGCGTTCTCGCAATTTTTTACGTTCCTGAACGATGGTTCAATGCCTTCGTAAATTTGGTGTTGACCCCGACGTTGAGGGTTTGATCTCTGCCGCGGCGGCCGCGTTTTAGGGCGAAAACCTTTACAGGCTCATGAGTGTAGCACGACTTTTGCGTCCGGGGAGGGTGTCGCACCGTCATTGCCGAGAAATGAATTGACTTATGAATAAAAGAATGGTTGTATGAGGTTGAGGGTCAAAAAAAAAAAAAAAAGTCTGTGTGCAAAATTTCGTTTATGTGGAGTAACTGGTTATTCAATTACAGCTAATAAAGACAATTCTATGTCAAAATAGAGAAGGTCATCGCTATAGTGTGCCCACGTCAAAACCGCCAAGGACGTCTAGATCGTGTAAAATACGTCAAAGTTGTGCAAACAACGGGCGAGAACTTTGCAAAGCTTTAATGTCAGGCCTGGGCATTGAGCTACATCGAAAACAGTCAGTCAAAAGTAAAAAAAAAAAAAATAAAAAGGAGCAAAAAGAAGCAGTGATCACTCACTCACTCACTCACTCACTCACTCACTCACTCACTCACTCACTCACTCACTCACTCACTCACTCACTCACTCACTCACTCACTCACTCACTCACTCACTCACTCAATCAATCAATCAATCAATCAATCAATCAATCAATCAATCAATCAATCAATCAATCAATCAATCAATCTTTATTTAATGCGCGCAGGAACAACCATGTGGTCTTCGTGCTGCAGCACAAATAAAAAAATAAGAATGCACACACAAGTTTTACACACACAGATAGAACACAAAAGAAGAAACAAAAACCACATGAAATAAAACTTAGATGAAAAGTGTCACGAAAAGAAAGAAATCAATGAGTAGCATGTCTTACACAGTCAGAGAATTGTAGAGTATATACACCCTTAAAGGGAGGAAGGAAGGGGGGAGTGTAAGTTGAAAGAGAGAACAAGGAGTGTGGAAGGATTCGGAGTAATTTCGACCACCTGGGGATCAACGTGCACTGACATCGCACAGCACACGGGGCGCTTTTTCGTTTCGCCTCCATCGAAACGCAGCCGCCGACGGTCGGGATCGAACCCGGGCACTCAGACACAGTAGTCGGCCATCTTAACCACTGCACCACCGCGGGCGGGGCTATTTTCTTTGTCAAAATGTTTTTCTCGCAGGATGTCTATCGTATACAAGTTTGCCATCTTGACAGCCTTGCAACAAATTTGAGGCTTGTGCAGGTCTTATTCATGCACGAGTCGTTTCACTTGCGCCACTCATCTGAAAACATGTCGGAAGAAATTTTCGAAATGTTTGCGCTACTTAATCTCTTCCGGAAACCAACCTTTCTCGAGAGTCAAGGCTAATGTTGGCAATTACTTTCGCAGATTTTTCGCATTTCAGTGCTTTTGTAGCCTGCAAATGCGCACGCACTCTCTAGAAAGCGCCAGTGGCTTGATGACGGTGCAGAGTTTTCCACAAATTACTTCGTACGCGGGAGGATTATCCTGCATGCCATCTCTGCCGCACAGAGAATTCTAATTGAATTTCGACTCTGTACCACGCTCGCCCGATCTCCCATAGGGGTGACCTGCTGAACCGCGGAACGGACAATGGAGAGCGTGAGACCACGACCGCCTGGATCGGCGAGTGCGACCAGCCGGCCGTGGTGTGACGTTGCTGTTTGAGTAGCGGTTTACGTAGCGGCCGCGAGGGGCGCCACACATATGCGAAGCCGCCAGGAGCGAGATGTGCAAAAGCTGTGATAGTGCGTGTAATTCCCTATCACTTTGTTTAGCTTTTTCTTTTAGGTATCACTCTGCGCACTTACACCTGTCGAAGCAAGTATATTGAAAATTTTCATGCCCCAGTACTACTTGTTTTTCGCGACCACTAAATTTAGCAAGCGAGCGTTGCAGTCTGCAAGTTTCCCATCGCTACCAGGCCAATGCGTGGTTCATTTTAATTCATGCCACATGCTTGCAGAGCCTAACTTATAAAGAATTCAACAGTAGGCAAAAAGGAAACGCGTTGATATATCTGATGCCATTTCAATTGGACTACTTAGGAATCCGCAGCGTCACCGGAAGTAAACATACATTTTTTGGCAAACTCCCCTTGCTCACATGGCTATCACAGAACCCCATAATCTCAAAATCTGACGAAAGATCTAGTGTTTTTTGAGCTTGTCTTAGGGCACGAAACTTTTCATGGAAAGTAGAAGGGTGCAATATTAATCTACGGACAACGAACAACACGTTGGGCGAGATGTGAAAAAAAAGTACAATTTAAAGGCTGGCTTGCTTGCACAGAACTGTAATGAGCGAGGAGAAGTCGTAAAAAAAAAAAAAAAAAACGAATCGTAATTTTATAAATGATCATAACGAAAATGATAGCCTTCACATAGGATGATGAAGTAAAGCTGTTTCGGCTAGAGGACATTCGTTTGCATCCTGTTTTCGTGTATGGCCTCTATGTGCACGTGCCACCACTAAATACGTATTTTAAGTAGTTTTATGGGGCCGTATTCCATGACGCGTGGCGGTGTTTCCAGCTGCTTTCGGCGTACGGCGCTTGCGAAGAGCGGTCGCCATCAAGAAGGAAAGAACTTCCTCGGGAGAAGTTATACGTTATATGAACTCCCCCCCTCCCTTTCTCCTCCCTCTCGCCCGTAGCCATATAAGTTACGCTCTCACTGAATTTTCCGGAGGGTTTTCGAAAAGGCCCGAAGAACTACTGCGTGTTGTGCTGCAAATATATTGCTCGAAGGAACTGGGAAATGTGTTACCGTAAACTGCCGTCCAACAACCATAATCGGAATGTGCGGCGACATAGCGTTTCGCGACTAGGTAGTGACAAGGAGAACCACTGGCAGAAGCGCTCCACGACCTATGCTCGCGCTACGTGTCAGAAAGGAAGATCACAGAAACAGAGTGAGACGCTATCTGCTGAGGATGACGGCGGTTCAGACCCAGGTTTTATCCGGCTGCAGGTTCGATCATCAGAACAAGGTATATCGAGAGCACTGAAGACTGAGGAGCAGCGTAGGCATCGATACGTGACTGTAGAAAACATGGAAAGAAAACATTGCAGAATTCTTCCGAATGCAATAAAAAGCCATGTTTCGATTCTACTGACTCGTTGTCGCAATATGCCGGATAAAGAAGACCTCCGTTTAAAGAATAGAAAAGGAAGAAAACATAAGCTGGCGCTTCTCATCAAGCATATTCGTTTGCTTGACTGAAGTTATTTCCGGAGAGCCAATTTACTATTTACAACTCGCCATCTCTTAATGTCGTCTTCAGTTGACCAACAGTATATACTAGTGTTGTTTAAAGACGCGCTTAGCCCATAAAAATAAAAATAATCATGTAAGTACATTCTGCACAGGGTTAAAAAAAAAAGCACATGCATTTAGCGTGGATACTTTGAACGGTGTCATTAAATATCAGAAAGAGTTAAAATGCATCATATATAGATTCCCATTTGCTGTATAATATAACTGCTTATGCAAATATGATCCGTGTGTTTATTCGTGTTAATCTTTATTTTTGTGCTAGAAAGGTATGAACTAAAACTAACCAGGCTAGTTCGTTATTATAAATATTACGGGTATCAAATAAGAAATAAGGCATTATTAAAGAAAAAGTATTACTTTTATAATTGCTGGGATCTCTGGTGACACACGTAATTAAGCGGGGCCCCGCAAAACTTATGTACTTTCGTTTTATCACGTTAGGTGCATTAATATCAGGAATATATATTGCTGTGTTTCAAAGGAGAGTTCATGCACTGGAACAAACCGTGTTGGGAATCACAGCGCACCCGCGAAATTGCGAGTCATAATACGGTTACATACGCAGCCGCTGCCCCGTCAGCGCTTGTTTATCGATAACCAACGCCACAGCCGCCGTGGTGGCGCAAAGTGGAACTTTACCGATTACCAGCGCACTCGGCGGACTGCTCCTCAGGGAGATCGAGTGGCCATGTCTGTACACACTGTTTGCATATAATAGACAATATTTACAATATTTTGATGGAGTCTCCTTCAGCAGTGTTTCTTAATGAGTAAATCCTATGATGCTTGTCAGAAATATCATGCGACTGCCAGGCTACAAAATTGTTTGGCTTCGCCGCAGTACTGCTGTGCAAAGCACAAAGCTAGCTTGGGGTTAAACATCGTTTCAAGTACGCTTGAGCGAAAGTGAAGCCCTTTCATAAGTAACAGTCAATTAAGCCCGTTTGTAAAATTACTGAGATGATACTCTGTATGGAATCTATCAGTTTTGTATAACCCGAAGTCATCGAAGAGGCACTCCTGGTGGTGTCCGCTCTAAATCTTTCATTCGTGACGGAAAGTGAAAGTCAATTAGACGTCTCAGGCCTGGTCACAATGGAGCTTGAATTCACACTGTTGGGTGCTCCTCCGTACAACAAAACACATAAGAATGAAGTAATTTGTCGTGCACTCTCTGTGCGCTAGTAGTTGGACAAGCTCGTGCCGCCAAACTTGGGCTTGAGCAGCAGATGAGATTCATGAGCCTATGCAAAATACTACAAAAAATAAATAAATAAAACATAGGGGGTGTTCTGGTAACGTCTAACTATTTTCATCAGAACCTCATCATTGCCCTCAGACATCTGCAGAAGCCAACTTTGAGTAGGCAGCCGCTGGCCTACGGCATATCTCCTCTCATATTAGCTGAAGAGTACTAAACCCGCGGATTCTTCATGCTTGGTGCGCACAGTAAGCGCCCTTGAAAATACTGGTGGAAGGTAGTGTACGCATTAATCGTTGCATATCCTCGATAATTCGATGACATCACCGGGGAGCTGGGAGAGGTCAGTGCCATGAAGTTTTATGCTTACGTGACCCGAAGTTGCTAAACGGCTTAACTTCACTGTGCTTTCTCAATGTGAGCAAACCCAGTTACAAATACGAGAGAGTAGCGCGGTCTTGAGAAATCATTTCAAGGACATGCCCAACTAAAAGGTAGGCAAACGTTTGCTTTTCTGTATCAGCGGTCAAAGTGAGGCAGTATACCACGCGCGGGCAGTTTGAAAAAGAAACGGTTAAGCACTGGAAGGGTGCTAGTGAAACGTTAACGAGAAGGCGGACAGATGATTGCGCAAGTTCGCGTTCGTCTTTTAGACCAATGAATCCCGCTGGCGTAACGGGCAGAAATCCAGAGACACGAGGCGGCCGCACTGCGCCCCGGCGCACCTGGTTATCTCGCTGCATCCCCCTTCTCCTTCCCGCAGCCCTTCCCCTCGCCCCCCTTAGGTCCGTGGCCCGACCGAGTCGAGGATAGCGAGCCTCGCTCAGTGAAGACGTCTCCGCTCGTTTCCTCCCCCAGCCTGCTCCCTTCGTTCATCCTCTCCGCTCTCTCTCCGGTGTTGTGAAAACACCGGCGCTAGGAGCGGGTGAGCGAGCTGCTCCTCTGGGCCGTGGGTGCGCGCCTGCGACCGAGACCGCTCGATGGACCGCGCAGGCGCGTTACCTCCGAAAAAAAAAAAAAAAAAAAGCCTTCTTGCCGTGCGCCCCCTGGCGCCGGGTCCTAGCGGCATCGTGAGCGGCGGAGGCAGCAGCAGCCATGGTTGTTCCGAGGAGGCGATCGTCGACGTCCGCGATGGCGGGTGGTGTTTCCACTGGTAGCGCGCGATGAAGGTGGCGGCGGCGGGTGGCTGGCGGCCGGCCGCCTTGTGTGTGCTCCTGCTCGCGCTGGGCGGCGCCCGGGCCGAGTTCACGCGCCTCAGCTCGCGCACGGTGACCACCAAGTACGGCGCGCTCAAGGGCTACATCGAGACGCCGTCGCCGCCGCCGCCTGGGCCGCAGCAGCAGCAGTCGCGCCAGCAGCACCCACTGCAGCCTGTCGAGGTGTTCCTGGGCGTGCCGTACGCGGCGCCTCCGACCGGGGCCATGCGTTTTATGCCACCGGTGTCACCGGCACACTGGAGCGGCGTGCGCATGGCCGACCGGCTGGCGCCCGTCTGCCCGCAGCGGCTGCCCGACATCGGCTCCGAGAGCGAGGCCGTCAAGCGCATGCCTCTCGGAAGGCTCGAGTACCTGCGCCGCCTGCTGCCTCACCTGCAGCGTCACAGCGAGGATTGCCTCTACCTCAACATCTACACGCCGGCCATCGGTCAGTGCCCGCATCATGCATGCACTATGCCTGTCGAGCCCGCCACAGTGACAGAGAGGCTCCAGAATGAGAGCACTAAGCGGTGCCTGGGAGGCTGGCTGCCTTTTTTTCGCAGTGGCTCAAATTCTTCTTTCAGTACCTCTGTATTAATCTTTCAATGACGGCTATGGTGGGGGTGGTGGTGGTTGGGAGGGGAGGAGGGAGGCGATTATCAGTCTCAGGGCATCGATATACTTAATGGAATGATCAGGTAAACCATGGTTCTCTGTATTGGGCATGGCGCGGGAGTTGTTGCCGATTCTACGCCAGAGTAGCGGGCTGTGGATCACTGTTCACGGGTGGTAAGCATTAGTTTAAAATAAGTACATCTTCCTCACTATCAGTGTGTTGAACGATGTGAGTCGAGAAGCGCATCGGTTAGCTGCTCAGTCCTTTAGCGCGCCCGACCTGTTCTTGGAGTTGTGATTCGCCTTCGTGCACTTGAAGCGTCGTTATACAAGCGTTCATGGTGCAATCCTGCATTTACCGACGCTCCCCATACAGAATGTTTGCATGGACTTCGCATTTTCGTCACTCTGGTCTCGAAAGCGGATGTTCTGTAGATTATTTGAAAATGTGTGGTGCTGGCGTTTTTGGCTGTGCAATACTTGCGGTGTATTTGCTTTCATGGTTTCCTTTCAGACTGTCTACACATTAATCAAACGAACTGTTTCCGTCTCTCTATGATCACCGAATGCCCGAGCTACTTATATATACTGTGCTTATAACTAACTGACCACTAGCGTGGTTGTTGACGAAGACGTGGCTTTCCGTCACAGGTATTGTCGTGCCGATAAGGAACTGGGGCGCTTTTAAGAACATGTGGTGTAAGTTATCCGCTCTAATATATAATATATAACATATTTATAATATATACACACTAATTTCTAAACTAAACATTGGTCCTAACTATTTCTGTAAACGTGATGGTTATCGAGGCAGAGGTCGTTGAGGCACAAATTAGCACAGTTTTTTTTTTCTTAGCATTAAAGAACCAGTGATCTTTGCAAACGAATACAGCTCAGCCTCATCAGACGCGTGTATCAAGAGCTAAATACAAACACCTTTGCGTCTAGCATCAGATACAAACAATATGGAAGGCAAGACCTTGCTTTGGTTAAAAAAAGAAGAAGAAGAAACATGCATACATTTCCTTTCATTATGCATCAGAATGAAAGAAGACATTGAAGTGGTCGTAGGTTTAGAGTAAAGCTGCTTAAAATATACGAATTGGGCGCTCTCATTTGTACGGAGACTGATGTGTTTCCTTTAATACTTCCTCGAGCAGTAAGACTCTCAAGCACACTGGCGACACCTTTCGGCATACTGGCGCCGAGATGAGGTGAAAGGAAGGAAGGTGGTAGTAATTCCACCGCTTTCATTCTCCCGCATGCCTCATTCTCAATGGCCACTGCTGATGAAACACTAAAAAAATTATCCGCTAACCTAGGAATCGTGGCTGCTTTGCTTAACGTTTAGTTTTCGCACCATACGTTAAGGCGACTTTCAAGAAAAAAAAAAAAAAGATTTGTCATCTTTCTGCAGCCTTCACCTTTCCGAAAAAAGTAACCTTCAAGCTAAAGGCAAACATCTGATGAGTACGTCGCCTCCCTAACTAATACCTCTCGGCAGCGAGAATGTTCGGAGGTCTTGATGTCGGAAAGAACAAAGTAAAGTGTACACAGTGCATCCGCTGCGAACAAAAGCTGTCTCTCCGTTCTTTGTTTAAGTCTCACAGTTCCGCCTCTTCCTCCTCCCATCCTTTTTCTTTCTCTAATAAATGTTCAACCGTCACTCTACAAGAAATGAAAAAGAAGACGCAAAAATACTACGTTCAAGAGAAACACATATTCAGCTGCAGGCAGTGGTAGAGAAGAGACGGCTTGAGAAGAGCGAGTCGCGTTCGGAAGGACTGGCGGCGTCCGTGCCGCTGTTTGATTTTTGCTTTTCGGGGCCGTTCGCGATTTCTTCGCTCACCGGCGAGCGGGCGGGATTCGCAGTGCGGGCTACACGTTGCCGTCGTCTCCGTGGAGGAGTCGTTTCGTATCGACTAGCCGGTTAACGGGGGCTCCGGTCGTGCGCCGGGAAACCGCGATTGCTCGGAGGACGTACGTCGTCGTCGAAGCCGAAAGAGCATGAACAAACAGGGGGCGTCACGCGGGCCGTTCGGCGACAACCGACGTGGAAAGCGACGCACGAGTGTGGCATTCTCCTCTGCGTGCCTCATTTGCATGAGCCGGGCAAGTCGCTCCTCGGGCGCTGATTAAAAAGGAATGCAGCCAGCGAGGGCAAGCGCGCGCCGGAGTGTTCGAAATACAATCCAATACTAATCGAATGCGAGGCAACGTACGCGGCGGCGAAGGACTCGGGTAATTGTCGACGAGTCCTTTTGATTTGTTATTTTACTGGATCGATAATATGCAAATATGAACGTGTATTGTTCGACTTTCAGATGGGCTGAGGTGGGGGCTCGCACGCATTTCCCGAATCAATTTTCTTTATTTACAGCGATATCGCGGCCCCCACGTAGCAAATTATTCCGGTGAACGGCAACATGGAATACAAATAAGATGGATGAGGGGCGTCTTTTAGGCTCCACGCGGCGATTATGAGAAATTCTTGTGAAGCGGCTGCTTGCGTTCTGGCCGCCTCTTAAGGCTATCGACTCCATTGCAGAGCTAACTTCTGATTCATAGCATATAGATAGAGACAGTTTGTTTGGCTCCGCGGAACGGAATACGCAATGTCTCTAAAACTAAACATTTTCTGTTCGCTTTGGAAACGTCCCTAAACGTCCCGAAGTCTAGAACGAAAATAACCGTCATACTCTCAGTCGGAAAAAACTACAGAAAATTTTCTGTCGTCACGACAGAATTTCTGTGCGGTTTTTGACGAGAAATCTGCTGTGACTACAGAATGTTCTGTAGTGACGTCAGAAATTTCTGTAGTTACAACAGAAAAGTGCTACAGAACTACGGACAACAGAAATATACTACAGAAAAACTTCAGAACTACAGAAAAGTACCACAGAACTACAGAAAATGCTGACGTTTACGACAGAACTACAGAGTATTTTGTTGTATTTTTAACATGGTTCCGTAAAGTTTTTCGACTGGGCTCTGAAGAATTTGTATAGTTGCGTTTTCTTTAAATGCATATTTGTTTAGAACAAAGGTGTGTTTCAATGCAGAAATTTCAGTATTTTTGTATGCGTGTTTGTTGAGTCTGCGTCCAATCGCTCAGCAGCTAGCTTTTTTTTTTTTTTTTTTTTTTTTTTTTTTTTTTAATGCTGCCGCGCAACTCGCCTGATACTTCTTGGGAATAAAAGTACCCAAACATTTGATTCCCATTAAATAGGGTATTTCGGCACTCGAAAACTTGTCGAACAGCCTGAAAGATCGCCTTTCTGATATACGTCTAAACTGAAATAAGCTTGCCTTGTATTCTGTGACATCTTTCCAGCCTGAACCGCTGCTTGAAGTTGGTCTGGCATCATGATGAATAGTACATGCACACGCTAAGACTGAGCACGCGAATAGAGCACCACCTTAGTACACGTGGCAGGTGTTGTGTATGCGATCGAGATTCCACTGAAAGTGCAATATTGAAAAAAAAAAAAAAAAACAGCAATAAACAAATGCGAGAATCTACCGAAGCTATACTGAATTGAAATTGTTACGAGCCGCACGCGTTAGCTTCTGCTCTTGGTAAGATATGCAAAGGGGGTAGAATTTCAGGTCGCTAGATTGTGGCCTCATTATTGTGGTTATCAGCAATTTTCTTTTTTTGTGTGTATGCGTCCGTAATAGTAATTCGTTGTTTTTTCTTCTTTTTGTTGGAAGGAAAATGTATTTATTCGCGTCGTCCAATCAATAAAAACTTCGTTGTATAAGCCGCGTGTCATACTTGTGTAGCTCCTTCTTATTGTCCCGTATAGTACTAGCGCGATAACCTTTCCTGTCACAGGCAAATAGCCTATTGAAGTTCTAACTCTGAAAAGTACTTCCTCGGCAAGGCTCATATTTTGCATTTGTAAGGCGCGTAGCGTACAGGAAGACAAGCGCGCACTTTCCGGAAGTAGGCCGTCCAGGAAGTGCATTCACGTGGAGCGCTACGTGATGGAAGCAACTTCCGCCGGAAGAGGCCTAGGGAGGCCTCTACGTCAGACCTCGCTTTCTCACCAGTCAACGCTAAGGTACCGTGATGACCCTTTCTTCCCGATATCGACAGGAGTGAGTCACCTTAGAGGGTGCACCACTAATGAAGTTAATTAAAAATTACGTCCTGTGTCATCGTTGAAAACCGTGCTAAGCTCAATGTCATTGAAATCGCTCGAATGGCTTATTTTCGTGGAGGTCCGTGATGACGTCATTCTATTCCTCTAAATTTTCTTTCTATTCTGGCACGCGCAGCGCATTCCACGTGATGTTTCTGCACGCTAGTAGGATTGATTTGATGCTTCATGAAACGGGACTGGCTCACCCGTCGATTCGATATTTACGCATGACTCTGTATTATCTTGGCTCTGGAGGACCTAAAATAAATCACGCAGCTTTGCAACATGCCAGTTGCTCCTCATGTTCTCGAATTTAAACATGGCTATCTTTTTATAGGCAGTTGTTGTCTCAGAGAGAAAGTAATATTCATATACAAGTGATGAAAGGGCACATGCGAAGAAACTGTTGAATAGCTGCATGATTTCCTTGGGTCTTCCATTATGACGCAATTATAGCGCAAACTGAATGAGATCTAAAAGGAAAAAGGCTACACCGCACCTCGACGTCCATCTTGAAAAACTTGCCCTAACTAGTGTGACACTTCCGATGTCCTCCACGACCAAGGTAACTAAAACTGAGGTTGCATGGAGGAAGAGCAGAATATGTTCATGGCTCATGATTAATTGCCACCACCAGTCTAGATATCGAAGTTCTGCCGCTGTCGTTGAGCCAAAAAGTAACATAAAATTTATCCCAAAAGGAAATGACTAAAACATACAATTTATACAGGGCTATGGGCCTATTACCTTGTCTAATGCCGACAGTAAATGTATGCACAAGGCTTGTCGAACTGCCTCCAGTTTGCAACGCCTCCTAACATTGCACTTTATCAGGCGTGGGGGTTAAGGAACGCTGCATACTAACCGATCATTTCAAACTTTTGCTGCAACTCTGAGCTGCAAGTTGAAGTGCTTCGAATTGCCTCCAATAGGCCTCTGATCGTCTTCGTCACACTTTTTCTCACATTTAGAATTACGTCAGTGTCAGTCCAACTGTATAGGAAGGATGTGCCTCTGCTAAAAAACAGCTTTATTTGATTAACTGTTAATTATTGTCAGTTTTTATAAGACAATCCGTGTTTTAACTGCCCAAAAAGAGTACCCATTAGCCACACCTCGGTTGGAAATTTACTTAGAGCTGCAGGATATATATATATAGTGCCGCCTCATGTTATTTCTGTATCTTGGATAATGAAACCTATGAAGATGATATAGAACATTTTTGTACAGAAAATGCAACATGAACCAAGTTGTTCACTTCAGGGAGCTATATGGGTTTATTTTTCGGTGCCAAGTTGAAATGGTGTAATAGTTTTAGTCCATGGTTTCAATTGTGGGTGTCGTCTAACGAAGTGCAAAGGTCATACAGCAAACTATTGAAAGGATCGCATATCGACTCTAAAGTGCCATGCTCAGACATGTGTCTCACATGTTCAGTGGATAATAGGGAGGGTCCCCACTTGCGACATATTTTTAGCAGCAAGAATTTATTACGAATTGCAGATTATTTATTCTGCCTTCACAAATTATTTTCGAATTTTACCAGAGTCTTGTTTGTTGAACATATGAGACGTGATTACCTTTCCCGACCTGTCAGAGCTGGGGGTTTGGTTTAGTACATCTTTATGAGCGGCAGATTGTTTTCTGCGTTTTTTATTTTATCGAGACACTTCCAAAACGATAGATTATGCGTTCTTGTAAACCGATTTAGTTAATGTTTTACCCACTTTTATTGTGTAATGGAAATTCTGTGAGAGTGCTGTTTATGGTAGTTAATCCAGGTACCTTATTGTGCTCTACACTTTACACCAGTTTCGTTTTTAACTAAATTTTATTTTCAGTTTCACAAGAACGATTGCGCGAAGCCTTGATTTTTTTACCTTTCTTTCACCCAATTACCGTGCAGCATATTTTGCTCACTAAAACATGATGTACACATATTCGTGGGGGCGCGTGAAACGTCCCATTCATCATGCATCACGGCCGTCTGCTACAAGCTGCACCCTGATATACTTCACGCGACGACATGGATCCCAAGACGGGCTTTTTTGTGTCGGCTGTAAACTTGCCGTCTCTGTTACTTTCAAGAAACAATTGGGAAAGTTGCTTCATCAATTTTAAACACAAAATGCTACAGTGGGCACCGAAAAAGCGATATAATTTGGCATTCCATAATGTACACAACAGTATTCAACAGTTGCATCTTACTTGTACTCACCTATGGGGCTGAAACGTGGAGGCTAACCAAGAGGGTTCTACTTAAGTTGAGGTCAACGCAGAGGGCAATGGAACGAAAAATGGTAGGGGTAACATTAAGAGATAGGAAGCGTGCAGAGGGGGTCAGAGAAATAACTCAAGTTACCAACATTCTAGTAGAAATTAAGAAGAAGAAGTGGACATGGGCAGGACATGTAGTGCGAAGAGAGGATAACCGATGGTCGCTTAGGGTAACAAAGTTGATTCCAAGGGAAGGAAAGCGTAGCCGGGGGCGGCAGAAAGTTAGGTGGGCGGATTAGGTTAAGAAGTTCGCAGGGGTCAAGTGGATGCAGCTAGCACAGAACCGGGTTAAGTGGAGAAATATGGGAGAGGCCTTCGCCCCGCAGTGGGTATAGTCAGGCTGATGATGATGATGATGATTAATGTACGACGGTGACGTGCCCAGTCTTGCCTCCCTCTTCGTGTTTTGTTGCCTCAACGTGTTTTGATTCTTCAATATGTTTTGCTGTCTCAACTTGTTTTGCTTCCTTAATATGTTTTGTTCCTTCAACGTGTTCTAGTTTGAGATCCTCCTCGCTTCCCGTAGGTTTTGTTAATAATCAATATACACTAGAACAAATTTGAGTGTAACAATTACCACGTAACAGAATAACAGCTGACAGCTCTGTTGGTTTACCGCCATGTACGAAAAGAGAGGTTGGACGTTCGATTCCTTCTACCGCCAGCGTTACGATGCTCTTATTGGTTTTTTACTTTCACAACCAACGATTGAGAGCTTTGGGGTGGAACTCAGCGAGAACATGCAGGCATCTGCGAGTGTTCGGTCTTCATTGATACCGCCCGCGAACACGTCGCGGTTAACGTGACATCTTAAGCGTAGATGGACGTGCGTAAGAGGAAAAACTCGAATAGAACGAAGAGAAAGAAATATCAGTGTGTGCGAGCTTGTGTGCCCTTTATTGATATTAGTCTCGCCTCTGCCTGTCACTGAATCTTTATACAGAAGTTTCCTTGGCACTATGCTGTGCCATCAGTTACAAATAAAACAAGCCTTTAGAAGTTTAGAGTGAAAGCAAATGTTATCCCTCGCGCTTCGTCTTGCCTGAGGCTCGATTCTGTGCTTCACGACGATACCACACAAGCGGTACTGTCACCGTAGGTGCACGGCTGTTCTTCGGCTCGGTGTGCGCGCTAGCCTTTCACTGCCTTAGGCTTGAACTGCGCCGAAAAACAATATAAATCGTGATAAAATAAAAAAACTTGATAAAACAAATAAAGTTTTATTGAACGCCGCTGAAAAGAGTTATCAATTAAGCGAAAGTCTGTCAGGAAGGGCTTGCCATTTCGCAAGAAACTATGATCCAGCGCCTTTTCTTCGTCGTTCAGATAGCCTTCTTCGCACTTTTCGCAGCCTCTTTAGGAGGTAAAGTGCGAAGTAAAATAGAATAAAATCTGTGTATTCGATCAGTATGAGGCAAGTGCATGACAGAGTAGGCATCACCCTTGCCGATGGTTGTTAGTGCGTGCGCTTAAAGAGTGCGTTACCACGAAATGATGGGAAATGGAGAGAGTTTGAGGTGGACTCTGAAAACAAATTCGAATTGGCCTAGGTGGATGCAATGCCTCTTTCTAACAGCAAAGAAAATACCTTCACTAAAAACGAAGCTGTAATGATATAAAAAAAAAAAAGCTTTGAAAAATGAAAGACAGCTGTTGCCACTAACGGCCTTTTTCACAAAGGGGCTGCGTTGCCGTCAAGTGAGATTTTTTGCTGAACACATGTAAAAAAAAAAAAAGAAAAAAGAAAGGAACGAATGGTGCGCGCCCGAATATTAGGGTAAGTATTGGGTCGCAACAGTCAGCGCATGTTTTTTCTCCTTAAGAAAGAAGAAAAGTAGGCCGTTGAAAATTTACTGATGGAAACTCCCCACACGAAGTATAAAAAAAGAGGGGGGGGGGGGGGCGCTTGGGGGAGCGATATTTTGTTTAATTCGAACCTTTTTGTAAATGAAGCCATATGCGAGCCAGACAACGTCCTCAGAGTCGAGAAAAACCCAGTCACCGGCGTCTTGCCAAGCACAGAAACGTGATGACATTTCCTTGTGCGCAAATTATTCAAGGGGCATAGCAACAGTGTCACAAACAAATGCTCTAGATTGAAATATTATTCAAAGCATTTTAAAGCTGCATCTGCCGCGAAATTCTGCTAAGAAGTCCTTCAGTACAAAGTGTACTTTCCACACGCAGTATGGTTTGTTGTTAATCCGAGGAGAATCGATCGAGCGAGCTACTAACCAACGCCCGCGTTTACAACTCTGGCCCTCGGAAACTAGGTTCTAATACCAGGACGAGTAATTACGTTCTCTTTTGTCTTTTTATGCAGAAAAGCAATTCGGTCTATATTTTGCCTGTACTGCCTTCATACCCAGCGAGTCCATTCCGAACTTCATGCATAAAGAGAATTTTTACATTCTTTTATAACCGTCGCTCGAGGCTTGCATTATTAATAGTGTCTAGTCACGGCAAAACCTGAAATGATGGTCGCGTGTCACACTCTCGGGGCAAAGAAATGTGGGCTTTTACGTGGGAGGCAGAAGAACAAAAACAAAAGGAAACTCTAAATATTATGCATAAAGCCAAAAGGAACTGGATTCTACTAATAGTGCACAATAAGGCCTCCTTTTCCATTAAACATCTCCATGCGCTTTTCTTCCCCATACCTTTCCCTACACACCTGCAGATCGGAATTTTTAGCGCGTAAATGACTTCCATCCTATGATAATACGTTGGGTGATTTTGGTTAAGGAGTCTCCTATCGTTAGTCGGCGAAGCTTATGCGGAATGCTGTGCCCAACATCTCCAACTGGTTCCGCCGTTCCGACCTCAACTTGTCTGCTCATGTACCGAATGTTTCCGAGCGTTGCATTAATTCGGCTTGTAATGCTTAGCGCTGCTTTGACTGGAGGGTTGCGACGAGCTCAAGTGTTTCAGTATTAGTGGAAATAAATAAATAAATAAATAAATAAATAAAGAAAGAAAGAAAGAAAGAAAGAAAGAAAGAAAGAAAGAAAGAAAGAAAGAAAGAAAGAAAGAAAGAAAGAAAGAAAGAAAGAAAGAAAGAAATAATGAGCCTAGTCTCACGCGTAATAATAACCTTTCTCATTTAGAATTTTCAATGGCATTTTATTGCCAGAAAAAAGCTCCCCATTTCTGCCTGAAAGCTGGTTTAGTGGCCAGGACATGGCATTTCGAAATATACCTACTTTCTCGAGGACGAGCAGCTTTGCATCGTGAAGGCTTTTCAGAAACAAAGAAAAAAATCTTATATACTAGGAAGCATGACAACCATAGGCAAGAACTGTGGCATTTGTACAGCCTGAACTTCGTCTGGGCGCACTGATAGCTAGGCGATAATTACGTTATGTGTGTAGTGAGTGTGTAATAATCTGTGCTTGACAGGGCTTACTTAGCTCAGCCTACGTGGGGACTTCGACATCTTGTCTCGTCGCCGCCTCGAGGGCCTTGCTGGACGGTCCAGCACTGGTCGCTGAGGCTGGAGGTGCCGAAAACGGTACACCACCTCGACGAAAGGTTTTCATAATTGACATCAGTTAGTTGTGCCTTACATTCCCAGAGTACGTGTTTAATGCGTCTGAGTGTAGCTACGTCTGTCTTGCAGACTTTGCACATATGGTGGTGGTATATATTTCTGGGTATATCCTACTATATTGTAGCGGGTTCGTGTACGTATATTTAATTCCCTCCAAACGACTGCCTGTGCTCTGCATAGTTTATTGCTAGGCGGAGGAAAGACCATCAGACGTTTTTTACCTCCGAGTTAATTTCCTTGACATCTGTGTCCAAAATAGGTTCTTGGATTTTTCCTTTTGTTTTTGCCCTCAAGGAACTCGCGTGTTGACACTTCTGTGCACATACTTCTGCGTAATAACCGTGAATATTTCAAAACTCGCTCGTAGTTTTTGTTAATTCACAAGTTCGATAGAATGCTGGATTTTACCGAGTGATAATGCACCAATATATTTCCGCACCCTATAGCCACACTGCCTCCACAGCTTTGTCTCCTTGATAGTGATGACATTATCGTTAAAGTGGGTAGAAAATGATTTTATCATGAACTGTCAGCATGAAGACTCGCGGTAAAAAAGATTTAAAACGACTGCATTTTTTTCTATACGAAATCGAGGTTTTACCAACGCGGCCAAATTTGGTGTTTCGAAATATTTAACGAGGATTCGATTATACGAGACCAGAGAAGAGAAAGGATGTTCCAGTCTTTAATGACATCGAGTGCCGCCAATCTGGGCTGCGAAATCGTCGAGTTCTAGGCTATTCCGTATTTGGAATGATGGTAAAGGAAACTGAGTGCTTAAGTTAGCTTACGAACGATGAAATTCACTCAGTTTTCACCAAATTATAAGCGCCCACGCACGCACGCACGCACGAACGCACACACACGCGCACACACACACACACACACACACACACACACACACACACACACACACACACACACACACACACACACACACACACACACACACACACACACACACACACACACACACACACACACACACACACACACACACACACACACACACACACACACACACACACACACACACACACACACACACACACACACACACACACACACACACACACACACACACACACACACACACACACACACACAACACACACACACGCACGCACGCACGCACGCACGCACGCACGCACGCACACACACACACACACACACACACACACACACACACACACACACGCACGCACGCACGCACGCACGCACGCACGCACGCACGCACGCACGCACGCACGCACGCACGCACGCACGCACGCACGCACGCACGCACGCACACACACACACACACACACACACACACACACACACACACACACACACACACACACACACACACACACACACACACACACACACACACACACACACACACACACACACACACACACACACACACACACACACACACACACAGGCGTTTTTAGCGTTTTGTGACATCAGCGCCACGACCCCTGTGTATGTTGAACCTACCCACAAAGCTAGTGCACCTATCTGCATAGGCTGTGCAGTGTTTCTTTCTTGACGTTATTTCTTCTTTTTTCTGTTCGCTTCTTACTCCAGTGTCATTTTTTTTCTTTCTCAAAGCCTTTTATATCAGTACGCTCATGGCGGGGCACTTACAAAATCTTCCCTCTCTTGGCAACCAAACATGGCGCCGCGGACACAACTTTCCAGTTCGTGCTTTTTTATTTTTCCGGAAACGCTCCGTAAGAAACTAAACAATTAAATCGAGCTATAAGGTACACGTAACACGGGCAAAGTCACCACCACTAAAGCAGGCGATCCAACAATGCTGTTTCCACGGAAGCCGACTCGTCTTAAGTTGCGGCCAAGTCCGGAAGCGAGAAGCGGGCAGGAAATACTCTGGGCGTCTCTCTCAAGGCGTTCTAAAAGGAACAGAAAGGGGTGAAAAAGTAAAGGAAGAGATGATACAGGGTTGGGAGCTGAGCGCTCTGCGTTTCAAGAGGTGCGCACTCGCTGGCCCTATCTTAACGCCACCCCGGGGAGGCTGAAGTGAGCGATAACGCAGATGTTGCTGTCAGAAATCCGCCGGCAAAGGAACGGCTGGGGAGATGCAGGAAAATAAGAAGTGAGCAGCGAGAACAGAAGGGAGTAGCAGCGGCGCTGGTAAAGAGAGGCCGGCGGCGAAGCAGTCATTTTCCGCAAAACGGTCCGCGAAGAGAACTCGCCCACTCCATATCAGTCAAACGGGCCGTCTCTCCGGGGGGGTCGAAATCGATTAAGGCGAGCACCAAATAGTAGTGGACTGGTGCTGCTGCAACATCTCAGCGCGCCGCGCAATTTGAGCCGCGAGCGAAGGAATGATCCATGATTCGGCGCACGCGAAGAGACGGGAGGAGGATGGTGCCCGCTGTCTGAGTATTATTTGGTGTGTTTCACCAGGCCTTGCTTGCAGTTCATTGCTTGGGTGGCCTGTTGTGTGTATCGGTGCCTACGGCGATAGATGATGTCGTCAGAGCACCTTGCTTAAAAAGGAACTTAAGGGTGGTGCCCATTCCTTGCCCAACTCGCAGCTAGGTTACAACAGGTGTTCAAGGAAGGAAAGCTGACGATGTCTAAAAGAAAAAAAAAAAAAAAAAAGAAAACGTTATGGCAGACTCGCTGGCCGCGTAGCCTGTTGGCCCTAGTGCATTAAGGATTGCGCTAGGATCTCAGCGCCCGAATAAAGAGGGCGGTTACCTTAGTATATACATAGCTACGCAGTAGTGGCGATGGATACAGATGAAACAGTATCCGACAGGTGCGCACCTCCTCGCTCATACAATGTTTGCCTATTGACAGTGCAGCGCAATTAGATGTACACTAATGTCTCTTCAACTAGCCCTGGTCGATGTCTTAGTAAATCATGATTTTGTATCTTCACTGTTTATTAGTCCCTGTATAAGTGCGCTAGCTGATATCAAGACGCATAAATGAATCTAGGTGGACGCTCAGCCTTGATAGATAACAGATGACCCGTTAGTACTTTAGTCGTCGGATCATGTACCCATGGATGGCAGAATGTAAGGTGGGTGGATGAGATAATAGGGTGCGCGCATGTTGGTGTGTAGGTGACTTTCTGGGTCACTGCGGTCTCAGCTGGTTCAGGATCAGGGCTAAAAGGAGATAACAGCGAGATGCCATTGTCCCGAAGCGTATAGGTAATCGTCCTGGCTACGATAAATGCATAAAAATTCGTCAAGGCCTTTTGTGGTGATGAGATCTGCAGTAACGATTTCTCCATGTTGTTTACCGACGGGTTTAGGCTGACATTCACGAGGTGGTCTTTCGCTCGCTCCTCAAAGCAGTTAATGCCATCAAGTGTACTTGACGGAAGCCATCTCAAATAGGAAAGCGGCTTTGAACGTGGACTCAATACTTGTGACGTTCCATCTTCTTGGTAGGCAGCGTTAATATCTACAACGTCTGCGTTGCACCCATATACCAGATTTTGGGTTCTCGTTTTCAGCAATCTTTTATCCAAGCTTGGTATAAATACAGCATACGCTGTATTCTTAACGCATAGCAAGGTGCTCCCGAAAAGATGCTCATGTCTGGTTTCGCAGCCTTGCAATCTGTGTTTCAAGCAAATGCGAGCTGCGAAGAAACAGAAATTTTGAATTCTTTTACACATAATATCTTACGGAGACATTTAAATGCCCTAAAGGAGGAGCTTTGAAACTCAGCGAATTGCAATAAAAAGACACTTGCGAGCTGACAAATATGAATGGAGTTGAACATTTTATTTCGCCCCTGAGCTCCGTCAAAATATTTTTTAAAGGTTTAAAAGAACAGTCTGCTTCGTTTCGTTTCGCAACCCCATCGGCAGATGTTCTTGTCCAAGCCTTGAGCTAGGCAGTTAGGACACTGCTGGCATCATCCCCCATCCTTTTTTTTTTTTACATAAACTTCAGTTAACTCTCGGAGTGGAACTGTCCTCATCGCGAGCGATTCGATACCGCGGTCCCACGTTCACCTCATCAAGTTAGACCAGGTCCTTGCTTTTACAGGTCGATCTGCTCAGTGCTGCGTCACGTATAGTTTGATTAAGTTACGGAAGGGTTTTGAGAAATAAGTTGCACCGAGAAATAAGGGCATCAAGTAATACGACCAAATAGTATAGGGCCATGAATTACGATACCCTTTTTCGATGTTTAATGCCCCTGACAGCTTTGATTAAACTCGTCCAAACATATATTCTAAAACCAGCTTCAGTTGCGCTCGCAAAAATCAATGAATGTGCGCCATTTATGGCGGCTGGATAAAAACATGCGGCTTAGAATGCAGGTCGAAGCAGATCTGCGCATGATATCAGAAAGAACGCCCTTGTTTAATTAAGAGTTTAATGGTTCAAATCCACGCATATAAAAGTAGTTCATGACTTAAATTCTTGTATCTCTAGTGCAATGCGACGGATCGTCCTCAGATGAGAGCTAGGCTCGTACGCGGCCTACTCAGCTTACAGTCATTCTTTTCATCCATATTAATCAGTACCTCCAACCTCTGATACTTTCTGCCCCGTGTCATTTATTACAGCTGCCTTAAATTGCGCCTTATTAAGCGCAAATGCTAATCATATTATGTTCATTGAATGAAAAGTTATCGCGCGTATATTTCATTTTTTTTTATTCGTTGCAAATGATAATGCAATCAATACAAAAAAAGTTAATTTTTTTTTTATGGTCAAGTAGCAAATAAATGTAACCGATGATTTGGCATATTTAGGCGAAATGCAAATTAGATGCACCAGCACATCGGATATCACTTCAATTTCGATTTCAGTTCGAAGCTCAGTTTGCATGCATGCTTCAGACAAAGATCGGTGAAATCAGTTATTGGCGATCTTAGTGATAGGCATTATAAAATCCGTGAGCCGCTTAACGCACTTTAAGGGGGCAATGCGATAGAGATAAGATCTGGATCAATTGCTCTAAGGTGGATTTAGATGGATACTCAGCATGCATACATCGGCGCGACAGACTGGCCTTTAAGCACGCGAGCGGCGATGGGGTCTGTACTTCGCGTTGCAAGCGACCGACATGACAAGCTCTGCTTGATGAGCACCGTCACGTGACTGCACAGCTTATTTCGGGGATACTATGCAGTGATACGCTACGTAACGCACAAGCGAAGTAATGTCCGTACTTGCAGACTATTACACGGCGTTTAACGCTACTCCTAATACACTTGTTTGAATGGCCCCCCGCATTTCACATCTCCGGTGACGTCTTTATCAGAAGGTGATTATTCTGTTGTAAGCTGCTCTTTCATGCGACAAGAGGTAAAACTAGTAATTGATCAGTTACATTATCCCCAAAACGTCCGGTTCTAATGAGATTCTGTGCGCATTCTACAAAGTTTTTAAATTTCTTCTCGCTCTGATCCTGCTGCAGATGATTCGAGATGCGTTTCGATGCAGATGTCTTTTATAAGACCTTTACTAGAAGTCACACAGTCTTACTTTGGAATAACACTGATAAAGAAAAAAATTAGGACAGAATATCCTCTCGTGTAAGACTGATGACACGGCGATGCTGTTTGCGTTTGGTTCGGCTAAGTTACTCGTGATTGTACTTCGAGACTTCTTATTTCTGTCCGTTGTCGTCGGAGGAGAAGTGTGACAGATACTGCGCCTTCTCTTTTCCTTTAAATCAATTTGAAACGTCGCTGATTCTTGCTTTGATGCGTCTGCTTCTGCATACTGTGTGGTGCGGCGTTCGAGGAAGCGCAAATAGGAAGGCCCAGCACGGACGCCTGGATCGGACACCCGGCGTTAAATCACCTGGTGAAGTCATCTGTCATGACCGGATGTGACGTAATCACGTCGTCAGTTCCGGTTATCAGACATGACCGAATGTGACGTCATTATGACGTAACATTCAGTCATGATGACGCCATTACTGTGAACGCATTCAGCTGTGCGCGATACCTCCGGCTTAACAGAATCGCTGTTAAATTGCTCTCTGTACAAGGCTATAGACAGACCTTGTGGGAAAATATGGAGTATAAAATTTCCTCCAAATATTTTATCAAATCGCTTTTAAATGATAACGCCAGTTATCATTGACCCTTGCCAGACTTGCAGTTTGAGAGGCCACTAAACTCATAGTGATGTAGTCGTTGCATTATACTATTCTCGAATCTTTGTTCTGCTCTCATGACCCCTCGCTTTGCTTCAGATAGACATTTCTTGTAATCTTTCCTGTAATCTGCCCCACTATGGTGGTTCAGTGGTTAAGATGCCCGACTACTGTGCCGGAGTACCCGAGTTTGATTCCGACCGCCAGTGGCTGCCTTTATACGGAGGCGAAACGGAGTGGCGTACATGCGCTTAGCGATGTCAGTGCACATTAAAGAACCCCAGGAGGTCAAAGTTTTCGGAGTCCTCTACTACGGCGTCTCTAATAGCCTGAGACGCTTTGGGACGTTAAGTCCTACAAACCATACCAAACGAAACGAAACCAAACCTTTTCTGTAATCTTTGAAGTCCTGTAATGTTTGTGCAGCTATAAGAGCTACTCTTATATAGCTGTAATTTGTAGACGCAATAAGCTCTTGTACAGCAACTCAGAGCAAAAAAAAAAAAAAAAAAAAAAAAAAAATCGTTTTTTTATTAGGTTGAGTAATATTCTCGAAGAAAATCGTAGAAACGATGCGTACCGCATTCTGGTGACGTTCTGTGGTCCATTAACGCCCCCAAAACCGCCTCCTTCACGGACTGCAGCGAGCGCGATAGCGTAGGCAGCAAGCACCGTTCTCTTGCCTCTGCTGTGATGGATGCATCCCTAGGTTCTCCTCACGTGTATGTAGATTCAAGATGGCATCACGAAACTGCCTTTACTTCGCCTTTAAAGTACGCAAAAAGGTCGCTTTTCTTCGTGAACAGAAGTGCTAGTCAAGTTTGAGTTTAATAAACAAACGTCGAGAGTAGTTATACTCTGTGCATCGAGTTTTAGCTCGTTCAAAATTTGAAAGGCTTTATGTCGAGCCATCCATCATGATCGGGTCTCGCAAGGCTGCTGAGTTTTATGCTGGTGTGTTGTAGCGAATGAGAGATAACTTTGAATCCTACGCCAACACTCCGCGTGTCGTGGGCGCGCCAGTCACTTGAGGTGTGCACAAAACGTTGTAATGTCATGTAATGTAATGTCTCATCAGAGACCCTCATGTAATGTCTCATCAGAGACCTTTGAGGAATAAATAAATAAATAAATAAATAAATAAATAAATAAATAAATAAATAAATAAATAAATAAATAAATAAATAAATAAATAAATAAATAAATAAATAAATAAATAAATAAATAAATAAATAAATAAATAAATAAATAAATAAATAAATAAATAAATAAATAAATAAATAAATAAATAAATAAATAAATAAATAAATAAATAAATAAATAAATAAATAATGGCTGGTGCGGGAAGAGCCCGGAGAAATCGATTTTATCATGCCTGCTAAAAGCGTACCGTGCTTGACTTTCAGCCATTTACTCACCGCTGAGCGTGATGTTCTTCTGCCGAAGTTCGGTGTGTCAAAGCGGCAGAATGAAGAGTGTTCTAAATAAATCGTGTGGCGTGGCAGGTTTCACACGTTTTCACCTATGCGATTCTGTATTTGAGAATATATAAAGAAATAAAATGCATGTACCGGAAGACAATCCAAAACTTAACTGATTTGCTAACTCTCGCATGATGTATTCTTGATTTATTTGCCGGAGCGCATAAAGGTAACAAAGCACAAACGCAATCTTGACAATCGCCAGAATATGAAATACTATGAAGCCCCAAGGCAACTCAACGGAAAAACACTCCAGCTGCAAATCGTACAATCTAAACATCATTTTAAAGGCAGAGCAGGCGAAAGACCGTTTATGACAATCAATATGGTGGGATTTTATGAAGCTTGTGAAGTAAACCGCAAATGATGGAAGGGCTGAATCTAATAGGTGGCCTGACAATGTTATTTTTTTTATAGTTCTTTTTGATAAACTAATTTATTTATTTATTTTACCCTCAGCCTACAGTGTACATTACAGAGAAAGGTCAATCACAACAATAAAAAAACACGAAGCATAATGTATACAATAATATAAACAATAGACGTAAATTCATTATGGTTAGCAATTTTTTCAGAACATAAATGATTTGAGTGACAGCAATATGAAGTGATGGGCCGAAATAGCATAATAAGTCAGTTAATGAACAAACACGCACTACTTAGGTAATTAGCGTTGCAAGGACCTTTTTAGGCTGTACACGATCACTGATACTGGTTAATAATGGAGGTAAAGAATTCTATTCTTCACAGGTTCGTGGAAAATATGATTATGCACATGTGACTGTATTGCAATGGGGCACTGAAAAATTTTATTGATGACTGCGGCGATGAGAAATGAAGTTTGCTGGTTGAATCCATCGGGAGCGAAGTTTAGCATCATGGTAGAAAATCTTATGAAAACATTTGAGGCATTCGACGGGTTTTAAGTTGCATTACATAAGGTGTGTTAATAAATTGCTATCTCCGCGTGACGTCACTTTTCAAGTGGGTGTCGTTGGGTGTTATTTGCAGGCGTAGTCATGTGACTTTGACGTCATGACTCAGATTACCAATCGGGGACGCCGACGGGACAGAGCTGAGTTTTCCGCTGAAGGGGAGGATTAAAGCTATCGGTTTAAAAAACTGCATTTAAGCAACTCATTAAGAGGATTGAAAAGTTAGGGGGACACTTAAGCTCCGCGGCTAAGGGTATGACGCGATGGCGTTTCACGCTCACGAAAGATGCTCTTCCACTTCCTTATTTTACACTAAGCACCAGAAAACGTTGGATTTTCAATCTGAGCAGTTTAACACCATTCAATGCATTTTATGTTTTTTTAATTATTTAAATTAATTCATAAATTACACACTTTAAATGTTTTTAATTAGCATAACCAAGCATTGACTTTTATTTTGAGCGCTTTGACACCTTTAAACCTCTTTCTTCAATAATTCAATAATTAATCATTTAATTACAATGATTTTATTAATTAATCATCGCCTATGACACACACACACACCAATAAATCATCCATTACTAGAACCACAAATTACCATGGTAAGACTTTTTTACGCAGCCCCCGATTAATTCCGACACGCGGTGCCGACTACTACTTCGACGGTTTTTCAATCGAGCGAGCTGCATAAACTATCGTTTAAGAATAAGAAATGTTTAGTTAACGACAGCTTTTTGACGCTGATAACTTGGTCTACGTGAAGTGAGCCATAGCAGAGCTTTGTTATAAATAAGATCGGCATGCCCTGACATAAATGCGCGCATGTAAAGTCGATGTATTTTTTTCCAGAGCTTTCATGTAATCGCCATTAAACGGACATTTCAATAACGAATTAGATGTGCGCATTGAAAACGAGACTTTTAGAGTAATTGATGTTTATTTTCCATGTAGCGCATCCCCCGCAGGATTTTGAGCAAGGCTTGTTATAAAAAGGTTAGCCCATAACCGTCAGCGCACATGCGCATGCCAATACATAAAACGGTAATCGTTGACGTGGAAGGGGAAACGAAGTTGGTCTAAAATAAAACCATGTGGTACGCCCAATGAAACACCAGAAACCAATGGTTAAGTTGAATTGAAATATGTACATTGCTAGCTCTGGGAAACAAAACTCATTTTGTCGTTAAAACGTGCCACGTTTCTTTTTAAATACAGACTTAAGCTTTGTACAGAGCTTTCAGTGGAGGGCAGTGTCGAATGCTTTTGATGAATCTATGTATGGGCTGTTGAGATGATGTATACGCAGCTTCGAGAATTCAGCCGATTTGGTGTGGTGTGCCGCTTAACCTGCGGCAAACGCCATGTTGGAGGTAACTCACTACATTGGTGGACTTGAACAACAGTATGTGATGCTTGAAAATGATGTACAGTCGTGAGAAAAAGTGGTATACACAACACTCAGCCGGTGGCGGAGCTTGGGAAAACTGCATTACGACTTCATCTAACAACAGCTATCGGGTATCGACACGATAGTGGCGGTGCCCCATTTTATCCACATGCACATGTCACAATCGCTGCCCCTGTCGCTACCGCTATATGGAATTTTTATGCCGTTTTCCCGAGCTCCGTCACCGGCTGAGTGTTGTATACCACTTTTGCTCACAACTGTAATTTCGGAACTTATATGAATGGGAGTTCCGCGATTACGGAACTCTAGCGGAGAGGTTTACGAGATATTGCGGTGACGCAAGAGCTTGTTCTAAATGCATATTGTTCCAGTCCGGGTTAGCTCTTTTTAGTCTCGAAGTCAAAGACAAAATTCAGTACATCTTTATTAGACACATGAACATCTTCAATTGAAGACAATGAATCACAAGTGAAGGGAAGCATTCCGAGATTGTCTGTATGTAGGAAAGGATAACTGAAGTTAGGTATTTTAAGTTGGTTCATTGAGACTTACGCTCATTGGACGAGGGTGCAATATTATGCGGGTGCAGACAGTGCTATAAATGTATACATTTATAGCACTACTCGTTGCGAGAACTTCAACGCGGTTAGACACAAAAACATCGCAAGAGCAGCGCAAGCTATGCAGGAATCGTATGCCATCAATTATATGATATCTGTTCTGAAAGCCCTCATCACTATTTGAATCTCATTTCCTGGCGCTAAATTTTAATTTAGAGGCTAAACTTATGATGAGAAACATACGCAATCATTTCACACTATGCTTCGCTAAGCTGTTTTTCTTTTTATTTCTACAATTGTGCTACTCTCACTCGGAAGCAAAGAAGCGACAACATCATGCTGTCTGTCTAAAGCAGACAGCATGATGAGAATTTCTCGAAAGAACTCATTTTGGTGAGTTGTTGAAACAAAAACCATAACACGTTTGTGTCGTCGAATCTGCGTTGGACAACGTCAAGAATAACGAGGGTCAAAGCAAGAGACAAAGTTTTCTTGGGCTGAGAGGCCTCGCGACGAGCATACCGGGCACGCAGATCCAGAGGGATAGCGTGGGAGCAGCACTTGAATTTCCTATCAGTAAACCCATTTTGGTAGAAATCGTTTTTCCTAGGCGGTAATTGAGAACTGCCGCACCAATGGTACTACTTTCGCTCGTTCCAATCTGCGGATACGATTCCGGCTTGTGTGCCTTCCTTGTACAAGGCGAATTCAAAGCTCCAGGAAGAAGATAGAACGCCTTTTTTTACTTGCACCACGCCAACAGCAGTTTAAGCTTCGTCGAAAGAATCTAACTTCAGTAGTTTAGTTTGAATTGCTTATGCGAAACCTTCTTTCGGTGAAAAAATAGATGTGTTAGCATTTTAGCTCTGGTCTAAAAGAATTGTTTCTAATGCGCTCTAAGAGGAGGAAGATACCTTCTGTACTTCTGCAGACGCTGTACACGTATTCCTTGATCATCATCGTCCAATACAATTCACAATCACCAACCAATCACCATCATTACCTAATCTATCATCATCACTGCCACCACAACAACAGCAATAATATTCAGCCGAGGTATATCCACTGCAGGGGAAATGCCTCCCTAAATTGCCCCGCTCGTGTGCCAGCTGCATCCGCTTGGTCCCCGCAAACAATCGTATCCGTTCATCTACTTTTTCCCAATGCATTCGTCTAACTTCCTCCTCTCCTACGCTTTCTTTCCCTTGAGCTCCAATTTGTTACCCATAGCGACTATCGGTTATTTCGCTTTTGCATTTCATCGACTGCTTATGCCGGTTTCTTTTTGTATTCAACTATAATATGATTAACTCGTGGTTGTTCCCTGATCTACCTGACCTACTCTGCACGCTTCCTGTCTCTTAACGTTTCACCTACCATTTTCAATTGATTGCTACCTGCGTTGTCTGTCCTATTTTGGGCTGCCGTTCTGCTTTGTGTGTCTAGATTATTAATAATTATTTGCGATTCGTCCCCTGACTTAATTAGCAAGGCAATGTCATGAGCGAATCGCAGATTACTGAGGCGTTCTCCATCAATTTTTATATCTAAGTGTCCTGACTCCAGGTCTCCTAATACTTCCTCTAAATAAGCGGCGAATAGTACTGGAGAGATCGGGTCTCTTTGCCAAGTACAATTCCTTAAAAAAATTCTATTACTTTATTTATGGGGGACCATGATTGTTCTGCGACCACTATATAGTATATATTATACATTAAGTAAGGTATTTAACTTATACCATATACCCTCTTTAATAATTATTTGTTTCGCTTGTAATGCGCTGCATAATTATACGCTATTTATTCTCAAAATAGCAGAGATTATACCATAGCTAGACTAGAAGCTCAGCACGAGAGGCCTTCTAAATCAGTCGTTAGTATAGATCATCATATCGAAAGGAAGCACGCGTCGTCAGTGCTGGGGTTACTTTACTATACGGTTAGCATTCAGAATGCGCGCTAAAGTAGCCCTGAGCCCCAACTCACCCGCAACATTTCCTCACTTACTGAGGAGGAAACAAGTGGTTGACGGAACACACTTGGTTGAAAAAAAAAAAAACTGGGAAAAATTGGCTTGCGAGGCTCCGCTTCAGATGCGGAGCCTCGGGTTAACAATGGTAAACTTAAGCAAAAACAGGCGCGCGCGCGCACGCACGCACACACACACACACACACACACACACACACACACACACACACACACACACACACACACACACACACACACACACACACACACACACACACACACACACACACACACACACACACACACACACACACACACACACACACACACACACACACACACACACACACACACACACACACACACACACACACACACACACACACACACACACACACACACACACACACACACACACACACACACACACACACACACGCACGCACGCACCGTGCATACCATGAAGCGACGGCGTGAATGGCTCTCGTCTGCGGCTTTTGATCCTCTTTCGCGTACATGCACTTTGCTGTTCGCTCCTATCACTGATGCTTTAATTTGTACCTCTTGTACCAGACGCACTAATTAGCATGCATTCGTAATCTTTGGCATTTTGGGAAATTCCACCCAACAAGATACAAAGCCCCGCATTAACCAAGTCGTAAGGACGTGCCTCCGTAGGCTAGGTACCGGTAGCGTGTCTGACTCGCGGGATAAAAGTTTCTGTGGACTTTAATTCCATTTTATTCCCATTTTACCTTCCCACCTCAAATAAGCTGTCCGAGTTGGCAGCTGCTACCGACTCGACCACGTCACGTGGTCTCGTGACGTTACACAACCCTCCGACCAATCAGCGCCCTGTCATCTCACCTGCCAGATGCATGCTCGTATTTTGTCGCTCGCAACGTCAACACCGATAACGTCGAAGCTGATGTTACTGTAGACCGGGGCCTTTAATGCTGTGTGTGTACGTCTAAGATACGTACCACAGGCCTGGGCTTCATTGAGATGCGTCCACTAGCCATGTTTAGCGAGCTTATTTAGCAACCCGCGGAGCCACCTCTCAGGAGGAGGGCGTAGGGGCTGAGTACAGGTAGTGCTACGGATTGTGAGTATTCCCGCAGGTGGTATATGATGGTGGCGTTGGCCGCCCAACATTTGGAGCAGAGTGGGAATAAAAAAAGGTGGAAAACGAGCTGATGAACTTCACTACAAACTAGAACTTTATTGTTTAAAGATAAAAAAAAAAAAAAAAAAACACTCGGACGGATCTTGGCAACACCACCTTGATTACGATTTTCTTCACGTTGAGGAATGTCGACTCCATTCACTCACTTGGAAGATTCATTTTCCTATTTTGCCCACTTCTGTACTATTGTAGTTCATTCCTTTTTTTTTTTGAGGCTCCCTCTTTCCTTACCATTCATCCCCATTAGGCAGGAGGCGAGCGCTTGGAACTTATTATGTCAATGGGATAATTAAAATGCGAACGAAATTAACGTTTCATGCAGTTCTTTTGACAAGGAACTCAAAGCGAAGTCATTTTGCAGCAGCAGTGCCTTTCGATAGTCCACGAGTCGGGAGTCGAAGGCAGTCGTGCCCAATGTTACTGCCTACATTTCGCGATATTTTCTGGTGCGTGAAAACGTTTTGTACGCGGAATTTGCCATAGAGCCCCGAGTTTCTTTCAAGAATACCCCGAGTGCACATGTAGAGAAAGGCACATGTAAGTTTGTACTTCCTTTGTGCCAATTGGAAACATCGAGGTCATTAGAGGAAAGTTATCGAAAGTAATTTCTGACTTCTTCATTGCAAATGGGCTCTTTCTGTTTAGCTCTTTTCTAACGAGGGTTCATTTAAGGAATTAATTTTTTTTCCCTTCGCTGCCTCTCTTGGAGCATGCAAGAATTTTGCTCTGTCATTAAACTTCTGTAAAAATTTTTTCTCACTCATAATGACTCATATAATGTGCTCCTAGTTACGGTAATATTTATATATTTTTTTCCTGACCAATGCTTTTATGTCGGCTGAAACTGCCCGTGGCAGTTGACAAAGGAATTCTTTGATTCGTCATCACACACATGCCAGCTCTGCATGTTCCTGCACGCTAGGCGTACGTGAGCTATAATCACGCAGATTATAGCTTGATTTCGACTCGCGATCATTTCGTCTGAGCCAAGTTATACTAACATATTTCGGACATATCGATTTTTTAACTTCGGTCACCATCAGAACTCGCTTTCTACGAAACTGACTCGAAGGTTACCTTTAGCTAATATTCTTTTAGTATTAACTAAAGGGAGAGGTATCATGAAAAAATTGCCGTGTCTAAAAGAAAGATCGATCGTTATGTTCCAATTTACTCAAGGGCTCTGCCTATGTGTTGGGCGAGATGGGCGAGGGCAGATGTTGGGCGAGTTGGTGTTTTCGATGATCCATAACTACAGCGCAAAAGACAGAACAGAGATGAAGGAGGGCATAGACGCCGGACACGTGTGGTGTTCCTCCTTTATCTCTGTCCTGTCTTTCTGAGCTGTAGTTATGAATCTTCGTTGTCTCTTTTTGCGGTCAAAGCTTAGTTTTTAAAGCACGTTACTAGAACGGTTGTTTTGGGGCTGGCTAATTAAAGGCAGACTTTCGTTGACGTGCTGTTTCGCTGGGTTGTCGGGTAGTTAAGTAGATGTGGATGGTTAAGTACATGGTTAAGTATAAGTAGATGGGTAATTATAAAGAGAGTTTATATGGCGCAAGACATGCCGGTTTCTCACCGGAAAACCAGGACAAAATTCCGGGTGCATTGTAAACTGTGCTAAAGTATCAAGATGCGCGCGCATACTGTTGGTGTTTTGCTATTGAAGCGCAGCGAGAGCGCGTTGAATTAACGATACCTTCTCCCTCTCTGATCTGGCACTAGCACAGCTGCAGGCATCGGTTCAGATCGATCTGCGAATGCAGATGCTTCTACAAACCTCGCGACATGGAACTCAGGTGCCAAATTTCCCGAGCGGATTAGCAAAAAAAAAAATGATAATAAAGATAAAGAGAAGTTTAAACTCGAGTTTCGGAACGCAACTGAGGATGGATCCCATCTCCACCTATAGACCTTTTCAAAATTGGCCAAAGGGCGCTGCCATATTGAAGACTGGGATGTGCTCATAGCACAGGAAAAAGCTGCGGATTCTCTCCCCACGCCTGCTTCACAGCCCAGTCAAACCAGTTTCTCCCAGGGTCGTGATAAAGGTCTATATGCTCCACAGGCTGAAGTAAGAATCTCATGGTCCCGTATTGGCGTTTAAAAGCAAGCTGCTTGGTTGGCCGTGGCCTCAGAGCGGGGTTAAGTGCAACCTTAAGCTAAGGTAACCTGGAATTAAGTGCATTATGGGCAGCGCGGCTTTTGAATGATACTTTGTGGGTCGGACAGGGATGACAGTCGGTCTGACGGATTGGAATCTGTTGCTTGCAACAGGAGCTACTCAGGCATGCACGTATGCAAATCCGCCGCCTCGATTCCCGCGGCCTAGCTACGGTTAACTGTGAGGAGAGCTAATGGTGGTCTTCTACCACAGTAGGCATCACTTTAGGCCCAATCAGCTCTGGCCAGTTAATGTGCTAAGATGCTAAACTTGAGCAAATTTCTGGGAGGTCGCCACGCTTTTTGGTAGCTGCGCTCTCAGTTAACGCCAGTTTTTCGGCGTTGCAGGCGAGCTGATGGCGCCTGCCCTGTTCGTTCCAACCGAATGGTTTGGCCATGGTTGTTCGGTTTACATGAGATGCGGTGTCATCGCCCCTCAAAACGAGGAGGGGGGTGGGGGGGAGTTGATGTTTCCCGTTAGCCCGATTCCATCGCAGAGCCTTATATGCCCTTTGGTACTCGTTTAAATCATAATCGCTGAATATGTGGCTTTATTATCCAAAATATAGTCGTTAGCGTATAGTCGCAAGCTATCACATTATACAAAAGCCCAAACCACAAGGACAAAAAGCATTGCTTCAACCAAGCCAGTACAACGTACCTACGTGATCTAGGGACAACGTGCCTAACTCGGTATCCAGGGGATGTGGAGGGCTGAATTCTAACACCAACCTCCACCTCAAAGACGAGGACCAATTTGGCAGCGCCTGCCATGTCACGTTGTTTCGTGACGTCACACAACCAACTGAACAATCAGTATACCCGCGTATGCCACCTGCCGGAACCTGGCCCGAGATGTTTAACTCACAACGTTAATGCCGACGCCGACATAGATCTTCTGAAGAACGAGGTCTTTAACGCTAGCGCATTCCTATTTTGAGAGTATATAGCATCTCTTTCGTTCGTAATAGGAGATTATTCGTTGTTACTGCGTTCGTTATGTATACACGCTCGACTATATTCGGTACTCGGCAGCCCTTATCTCTTTTATAAGGGAGCGTTGTATAATGCTTTAGACGGTAATGCGTTTTGGCTCGGATGTTACTACGCAAGGCAACTTCGTAAATAGCTATTCGTCCTGGTTATAGGGATTCATTACGTGGTTACGAGGGCCGTTTTGTTTGCTCCAGTCTACCATGGTGCATAATTTAGAAAAGAGACAACGCTGCTTAAAAAAAAAAAAAAAAAAAAGATCTAGCAATAATCGACGCTGAGGCGCATGCACTCACTTGCTTACGTCAAATACACAGGAAAGTGTCAACAAATCCTTAAGCATACTTGAACACACGCTATAGCGCATATCAACATGCTTAAGAAAACAGCGCATATTAAGCAACTGCACCGCATTTTCCGCCGGGACGTGTATAAAGTTATCACCACTCTTACTAGCCAAGACTACACTTGTTTGCAAAGAGTAATCGCCTGCAGGAAACAAGGGCCTAAAGCAGAAAAAAAAACAAAACAAAAAACATTTATTTATCGCTAAGGCGAGGTTTCTGAAATTGCTTGGTATAGTCCACGCGTTGCCGTTATATCAAGCGTTTTCTTGTTTTTGCCGTCGTTTCACCTTAATCGAGCAGAAAGTAGGAGGGCTTTTTTGCCTGCGACCTTTCTGACGCACATGCTGTGTCCATAATGAAAACGGGGTCGCTCCCTGTTATGTTAATGCCGCGAGCTACATAAATATGAAGCAGGACGCAGTAAGGTGGCCAGCCTACGCTGCAGAAAGAGCCGAACCACCCGCATATAGCTTCCTCCTACGCTCCGACGCTGGCTTTATTCGCTGTGATTATACATGAAGCAAGGAGTGAAATTAGGAGAAGAAGGTTACATTAAGGAAGAATGTGCACGACAAAGCGACATATATGAATAATCTTTCTTGTGGCCCTGGCCGCGACTGCAGGTGAACTTAGGAGCATTAAGCTTGTGAACGGGGACTAAGGATGCATGATACCATTCTAGCTGGTGCGATTCAGAGCTATCTTTGCAAAAACAGTCGAGCCTTGCTGATACCTTTGCTCTCACGTGCAGCGGTAATGAGGTATCTCGATCCACCACCTCAAACAACACTCGTTGGCTACAGCAATCACTGCAGGTGGGATATTTTTAATGCAGAAACCTTTGACATTTGGGGCTACGTCTCCCATGGATCTAATTCCTTTTTCACACTGCCAACTAACTCTGATAACGTTGAAGCTTGACTGGCTCAAGACTGGCTCAAAAACAAGCTCAAGATTACCTGAGTAACAGCAATAAGCACCCACTCCCTTTTCGACATGCGTCTCATTCACGACCGACTATTGCGTGTACTGCGGGCAGATTGGGGTAGGTGGGAGTACCAGTTATCAAGATGTCATTCAGATGATATTGGATGCAAAATAGCTGCTAGATAAAGAAAGGCTAGGTGGGCTTCTATTGACCTGTCTGTTATCAGTGCACATTAAAGCACCCGGATGGCACAAATTGTTTCGGAATCCTCCACATGTGGCCGCGCTTTCTTATACGCTCGTCTCTCACTACCTCATTTGTCACTTCTAGTTCTACATGGGCGCCGCTCTGGGGTCCACCATGAGGGGAGACAAGTACTGCGCTTCTACTTTTACTGAAAACCGGACTTTAAAGCGCACCTATCAGGTCGCCAGTAGGCTGAACCTGCTGGTCATTCAGTAGGGCGATGTAACCCAGCTGTATATAATTATCCGGCTTAATAAACGTTTCTCCTCTCTCTCTCTCTTCCGCAAGCTATACACGTTTATGTAACTTCATAGGGGATCTTCCGTGATTAGAACTGTATATAAAGTACGCTGTGACCTGTTATCCATATACCGTAGCGGCAACAGGTACGAAGTAGCCGTGCCTGATTGTCGAAGCGATCCATATTTAAATTCTTTCGTCTTAAAGACTTGTTCAGAGTGAAAACACCTCCCCGCCTTTGTTGCTACTATTGCTGATGCCGCTGCTTTCAAAACAAGCATCGCTAAATAAATAAATAAATAAATAAATAAATAAATAAATAAATAAATAAATAAATAAATAAATAAATAAATAAATAAATAAATAAATAAATAAATAAATAAATAAATAAATAAATACACGTGGTAATGCATTTCGCCAGCAACTGCATGCAGCAGTTCAGCAGTTCGACGGTGTATTTAAACTGCTCTTATGGTGCACGTTATCACAATGCATCCGCATGACTCTTGCCGTATTTATCTGAGAGGAAGAGAAAGCGGGGAGAGAGAAATACCGATTACTATGCACTGTGCTCCATAACTCCTCTTCCAAACCTTTCCACGTGCTCTGGTTCGCGGACGCACCGTGGTGTCGTTTCGCTTTCCGCTTTCACGAGGCCCTTGTTACGGCACCTTCTACTGGGTTGCGCATCTTTCTCTCTAGCGCGTTCACGACGAGCGCTCCATTTTTTATCATTTCCGAATTTACACTAATGTTTTACCTCGTACCCCAAAGGCAGGCTCCCCATCAGGCGCTCAGTATTGGCGTTTATATTAAATTTTCATTCATTCGAAGCTAATCTCCTTCCAGCGCTTTGACAAAGCCGGTGTAAAAGACTCGCCCGATGCTTCCTTGAATATTTAATATTCCGACAGCTTACTGCGGCAGAAAGGTTGGCCGGAATTTCAAAGAGGTCCCTGCAGCATCCCGCTGAATAGCACGTGCGAATGATATTTAGCACCGTGCCTTTGTGTCAGCATAACGTCAATCACATGTGATGGTCCGAACACGGATGCTGGTTGGACACATTCATACGCTCGAATGTTCTCACGTGCATTCATTCCCTTCGCATTTTTTTTTTGTCTCTGTCGTCTGTCGTCCCCTCCTCGCTCACTGTTTTGAATGAAGAGTAAGCCTCCCTGTCTGCGTTCATTCTAGCTTCCCCGCGCTGCCCAGCGGTTTCTATGCATCCATGTATCCAAATAGGCGTTATTGCTGGATGTTATACTGGCAACCGAAGGCCGCAGCTCCGGTATGCTAGAAAGTGTTTTGCCTTTTGAACGGCTTCGCCTCGTACGCTGCGTCACGCTGCTGATCCTCTCCCTCGCAGCACTGGACTCGGGGTCTGCAAATAAATGCATTTCATGACCGCTGTTTGGCAAAACAATCGCCGATATTCATGTTTAGAAAACGCCCACTTCAGAAGACGATCATCCGATGGAAAGCGGATGCTGTCTCGAACCGCATGAGCGTATTCGAAAACGAAATATTTGTGAAAACAAGCCTTGCAACTAACGCACTGTAACCATTCTTTAACTTTTCAGATTTTTCTTTTCGTAAGAATGTATCTGCCTACAATGGCTTTCGTGCGGAACTAAGCCAAAAGACGCATAATAGAACGTTTGGTTAGACAAAGTAACCACGGGGTCCACGAGCGCGCATTACAGACCCACTTACTCTCAAACGGATTTTCAAACGGGCGCATTCCTCAGCAAGCACGGTCCGAAATAATTTTTATTTTCATAACTTTTTCACCCTTACCGCCATCGTCAGCGTAATCGTTATTTTTTATTTTTTTTTCCCTTTTCACCAACGCAAACTGTTGCACTGAAATGCCTACCCTTAGGCTTTTCTGTAAGATTACTAGGTTCTATGGCAAAGCCTTCTGTGCTGCGACTGCTATATTCAGGCAACCATTATTTGGCTGGAGCAGAACCAAGTCATGGGAGCACAGTCGCAAGAATTCGCGCCTGTGCGATGTCAGTGCGCGTTAAAGATACCCAGGTGGTCGAAATTACTCCGAAGCCCTCCACCACTATGGCACCCCTTTCTCTCTTGCCGCTCTCCCTGCCACCTTCCTCCCTTCCCTTACTGCGCGGTTCAGAACCCGTATTCCGAGTTTGCGTCGTTATCGAAAGTGTCGCTATCTCCCTAACTTCGAGTCATCTGAGTGGTCGAAACCCCGGAGCATGATTTTGCCACCTCTTCCGGTTCCGTAGTGGCAACGCCCAGTTCCGACGTTTCGACCAATCAGATGACTCGAGGTCACGTGAGATAGCAACACTTCGATAACGACGCAAACTCGGAATACGGGCCCAGGCGTCCACAGAAACAAGTGCGACAGATACCGCGCCGCGCCTTTCCTTTCCTGTGAACGAACTACTGCTTCTACTACTACTACTACTACTACTATTATTATTATTATTATTATTATTATTATTATTATTATTATTATTATTATTATTATTATTATTATTATTATTATTATTATTATTATTATTATTATTATTATTATTATTCCTGCTCTAACATGGGTTTAGGATTTAATAAACTTTACTCAGCGCACCTTATAGTGAACATCGCAAATATTCAATCTTGGGGTAGTTCATGTGCCGGAGAAAAGTGCAGACTTCAGTAAAAACACTCAGTAATGGTGTTGAAAGCCTGGAGTCTTTCAACGCTTAATCCATGCGCAATATATTCAGGGCACTTAGGAGGCAAGCCTGCACAAAGGAAATTAGTCTAGTTCACATTATAGATATTGCACAGTCTAAGCTCCCAGCAAACATAATGGTCCACCCACCGTACCATTTTGTGACAACACCCGCTGTGGTGGGTGTTGTCACAGTGGGTAAGGCGCTCGACTGCTGCGACCAAGGATGAGGCTTGCAATCCCGGCCGCGGTGGCCGCTTTTCGGTGGAGGTGAGAAGCAAGGCACCCGTGTTCTGTGCGATGTCAGTGCACGCTAAAAGAGCCCCAGGTGGTCTCTCATGACTTGAGCCGCTTTGAGAACTTAAACCCACAAACCAAACCATTTTGTGACAAAATTCGTATCGTTAATTGAAAAATAAAAAAAAAGTTACGAAATTAATTTAAACGCAGGGCCAAATGTTCGGCACTGTCCATTCTCCTCCCTCCACACTTTTATTTAGCTACGCAGACCTCCCGCCAAGGCAAAACATGCGACAATACGCTGGATGGTCTATATTCTAGCGGGCAAAGTCCACCAAGACGCTTCATGGACAGTAATAGACTCTATTGTGGACACGGTGTGTCCAGTCCCGCCAAACGCGACGCGGCTGTGTACTGCATACGGGTCAGCGATGCGCTGCATAACATGTACTAACCCCAAGTGTTGAGGGCATGCAGGGGGATGCAGGGGGAACACAATGCAATGGCACGAACGATGGAGCAAAGTCGAGAGAAAGAGGTAAGCGGGCTCTCTGCTCGTCACGACTTAGAGAGAGACATGTGTGTGGAGAAGGGGGAGCGCAGCGTTCCGAGAACCGCCGAACACGCAGTTAGCGCAGACGCCAGATGGCCGTAGCACCAGCAGGCCCTCACACGCACACACACGCGTGCGGACAGAGCGCTGTCTTCCGCGCGGTCCAGTGACGACGCCTTTTCCGCGGCACCGCTCTCCGGACGGAGGCGCGGTAGAACGCCTCCCTCGTCGCCTCCGGCGCATAGGGCCCAGAGAGGTTGGGAACGTGCTCCGCTTTTGTTTTGCCTCGCTTCATCCGCGCTCCTCCCGCTGACACTGATTACATGCGCGCGGTGGTAAAGAGAAGGCGGCGCCTGCCGGCTGGCGATCTGCGCTGTCAGTTTGTCCGGGCGCTGAGGCAGGCAGGACCTTACCGGACAACAACGCAGAGGGAAAAATGCGTCGCCTGGTGTGTCTGTGTGATGAAGCGCAAGAAACGCTACGCGTGAAAGGGGCGGTGCAAGCTGATGTCGATGCGATGGTGACATAGGCGAATGCAAAACGACATGACCTTTGGAATAGAAGTGGATGAAATAGTGATAGTCCTTAGCTGCACAATATGCTGTGCGTGACGTCACGGCGGTGAGCTCCAAGTGATGTTAACCGCATGAGTGGGTTCTTTCCTTGCCGCGCCCACTGAGCGTGGCCGACTGGTAGCCTATAGATATTGAGCGCTTCTTGTAAACTACCAGTACACTTTCCGACTTGATACGTCATCAGTTATAAGTGTGTATTTGGAAATGAATGATAAGCTTCGAAGTAATTAGTAGTTTTGTTACTAGATAGTGAGCGCTACAAGAACACTGTTGCGAGGGATTAAACTTTGTACGTTACGTTGGATCTAACCGTGTCACGGACACTGGCGATGCTTCATTGATATTTTCGGGTGTTTGTTCGTTTAAAAAAACGGACGTTATTTTCTCCGGCGGCTATCACTGTGGCGAACGCCGGAGCAAAAAAAAAAAAAAAGAAAAGCGCACACAAAAACAATTTGCGCGGCAAGTTTATGCGCGCTGATACTAGATTAGAAAGAGCAGATAGCAGATACTTCGTCGCAGTTTTTCTCTTTGCGATCCTTGTTGAGCTGTGTTTCGCAAGTTTCCTTTCCTGCCCTCCTGAATATTGATTTTCAAGCCTACCGTTCTACTTTTCCTGTATAGGTCATCAATTATTATTTGCAGTTAATCCCTCGAGCTGCTTAGCAAGGCAATGTCATCAGCAAATCGCAAATTACCGAGGTATTCTCAATCTACCCTTATCCTTAACTGCTCCCATTCCAAGTCTCTGAATACTTCTTCTAAGCAAGCTGTGTATAGTACTGGGGAGATTTTGTCTCGTTGCCTAACACCTTTCTTTATAGAAATTTTCTTACTTTCTTTATGCAGAACTGTGGTCGCTGTGTAATCACTGAATGAAATGTACAAAGGCATTCATTGATTACGAAGCACAGATAAAAGCATATTAATATACAGTCGGTGCAGGGGTTGATCTTCCGCCATTATTGTATGGCTGTGTATAATGAATCTCCCTTTCATGACGTTCTGAGTGACGAAGTGTAACGAGATAGTTTGTGAGCCCTAGAAAAAAAGAAACATCAGGAATGAATATACCTAGAAAAGATGTATCAACGGCATTTAAACGAGAATGGGCCGAAGCGGGCTGAGCGTACCGAACGGTAAGCATTGTGAAACTCCAGTGCGCACTTTGGCGTGCGCGATTTACTCCTTCAGATACAGAGACGTGGTCGTTTCAGTGTGAAATATGCTTTGACGGTGCGCGCCTTTTTCGCGAAACTAAATCAGGGCATCGATGCACGGTTCATAACTTTATTTCTTACTTTGAAAAAATTGTCTGAGTGGGAGTTTCTCTCTGCATATTGATTTGTATGCTGTTAGCGTGCACGCGCAAGAAATATTAGAAGCAATATAACCCGCTAGTCCGCGACCTGTCGTTTCTTGCGAAGCGCTGGTCAGAAACTCTTCATGCTTTCTTTTTCACGGCAGTTTCTTTCGCATCGTGCGATCTTCATAACGCTTCAGTTGGATGGTGTAAACTCAATGCTAGAACAATAACTAAGAGCTCCATTTCGTGCAGCTTGTAGGTACGGAGCTTAAGAGAAAAAACTAAGTGCGGTGTTAGAACAAATGCTTGAAAACAGATTAACCTAACCCCTAACCACAGTGCTTAAAAGAACAGAACACAGGTAACGCTGCGTATTTTCGAAATGCAAACGGCACAGGGCAGACCCAAACTTCGCCACCTAGCGGATAGAGTAATATTTGCGAGAACGGGTGAGAACACAACCAGCAGGCCCGAAGACCTTTGTTTGCGTGGAACAATCGCCTAGCCCCTGCCTTTGAAAGCCTGTAACAGCAGTCCGAATCCTACTTTTGCTCGTAATTTTTCCTCTTTTTTTTTTTTTTTTGTTTTCAATATCTGTACCATACATGTGGCTCGTCCTTTATCCCCTAGCGTTTGTTACCTTTTAGGTTGCATTTTTAGGCTTTTTAAAGAGAAATCTTCAGTTTTGAACTAAACAAAGGAATTTTTTTAATTTCGACCAACAGTTTAGTGAGTAGTTTTCAATCTCTAAGGTTGCCTTCTCAGGTGCTTTAGACCCGATATAGTAATTTAAAATGCGTCCACACGACCCGAGAGTTTGGTGCACTGTAGCGTTTGCACTTGAGAATTATGTACCGCCTGTTCAAAGCAATAAAGATAAGTAAGTAAAAAGACCCCTATCAAACACTGTCCGCTAAGTACAAACCACGTTACGGTTACCGATCCGGGGAAATCCGAAATAAATAAGAAGAAAACAGGCAGTGGCTCCAGTGCAGATGATCAATATAAATCTCATTGCATATCCCCTAACTTAACTAAGACACCAAAGCATTCCAATGCACGTATCTGTAATGCAAAATACGGGTAGAATAGGCAGGTGCATTCATGACCTTTCTTAATGTATACTTTGGCTGAGGCAACGAAAGAAAAAAGAAAGAAAGACAGGTTGCAAGAAGAATAGCGATTTCGCGTTCTCTCAAGCATAGATAATGCTCGAGACACGTGCGTGAAAGGAAATACCATTTCTGAACGAAGAAGCATTGCTCTACGTTTTTGGTATCACGCAACCATTTGATATTATATATATTTTTTTCACCGGATATTATGCAAGCCTTAGCTGCAGCCTTATATTCATGCAGACGTTTTGTAGCAGCAATGAATCTACATAGAATTTTCGCTTCATTGCAGGCGTAGTATGCAATAACGATAAACTTCCTCGATAGTGTCACTAACATTGAGAATGTCTTCAAAATGGGCCTGGGTGACGTTGGCCGTAAGCTTGATGGAGAGGGGGGGGGGGGGGGGGGGGGGGAGGACTTACATTGCAGCTGTCGATTTCACTTCACCGGCTCGATCGAAGGGGAGTGAAAGGCTCCGGAGTGGCTCCCATTCTTTCCGGTGAAATCATAAGCACGATCTTTGCATGAGGTAACCTGAAACCCCAACATTTTGAAGTGTAACGTTCCCGACTACCGAGCTACAAAGCACCAAACAAGCACGTTTGTCCCGTAAATCGAACGTGAAACATGCCAGAATGTAACTCTTCAAGGCGTTCCAACCCGTTCTTTTCCTTTTTTACCCGCGGTTTCGAATGCGTTTCACTTCAGGTGTCTTTGCATTTTAACAGCATCAGCAGCAGACACTTGCAGTGTTTGACAACCAATAATACCTTCTCGTCATTGGTCATTGTGCGTGTGGGAGTATGGAGTACGAAACCTGGTCGCGAGCTTGGGTTGCATGAATGGGCACGAGCGCACCCCTAGTAGTGACGCGGTAAGCATTCCCAGCTCGACGACGCTGCATCCTGTCGATATCCGTCGCTTTGAACGCCCAAGCAATGAACACACTCGAACGCCGCTAAATTCAATTGAGTGCCGCCGAGTGCAGTTGACCATTTGCAAACACGCGAGCGGCTCCGGGGAATGCGTGCATACAAGGAGTTTTTCGCTGCGACAGGCACGGCCTGCGCGCAGTCATAACGGCGGAGCAAAATTTCTGAGGGGCGCCCACACGTCGGCCCCTCGTCGCCCACTCTTCTGCGACAGGACGTTATGCAGGAAGGAGATGGAAGGGAAAGAGAAAGGGGGAGGGGGGGGGGGGCGAGTCGGCCCAGGGTCTCAACGTGTCCTGCGCCAAAGCCGGGACGAGCAAGGCTGCTCCTAATCCGGCCACGCTGGAGGAGGAGGAGTGAGGGGAGGAGAGGTTATTTTTGCGCGGCCCCGGGAGGATGGATGCGTGCAGATGGATGCGTGTATGTGTGTGCAAATCACGCGCTCGCTTTCCTGAACAGGCAGCCGTAAGAGCTGCAGCCTGCCGAACGTCCTCTTCGGTGTCCATTCTAGCTGTCAGTGACGCTTCCTTTGACTTGCCGCGCGGCGGTTTCTTTTAACGCCTCCGTCCAACGGGAATAAACGAAGAAACTGGAAAAGTGGTGGCACGCGCGAGCGCGCGTTGGGAGGTCGTCAACCGTTCGAGAAATATGGAATTTCGAGATGAAAAAAAAAAAAAAAGACCAAAGCCAGCAAATAAGTTATACGCGAAGGAAGGAGAGGAGGAGAGAGAGCGCTTGGCTAGCTTCGGCTCATAAGCTGGTACCTTCTCTCTGACGCTTCGTAGCTATGACGAACTTCGCAGTCGTTGTAAGCAGGGCTGTAATAGGCTTCACAAGCCTGCCCGGTTGGCCAGAGGATGTGGTGCGTGCTACACTAATTATTCTGTAATAACATAAGACGCGGCAGAGTACGTGTCTGGGGAAAGAGACAGGGCAAAACAAGCCACCCCTTTCTCCTCGTTCTTTTTCCGCCCCTCGCGCGGAGCACCTGGACGGATGCTGAAAAAAGTGAGCTTCCTAGAAGAAGGCAACGTCGACGAACTCGACGACGCGCATCGGCTGTCTCCCTTCCTTAAGCGCCAAGCGAGAAAGTGGGGAGAGAGAGAGTGGGCGCTGACGACGCGGCGCCGTCCGCGCAAGATGTCGTCGTCCACCTTGCTTGCTTTGCGGCAGCCCTCACTCGAGGAATGTCAGACGTCTTCCGCGTGACGTCAGGCTTCCCCGAGAAGGAGTAATGCCTGCGATGCTACGCTAACGCAGGTACCGTGGTAGCCACGGTTGGTCGCACGCGCCATGCGACGTCAGGCGCGAGCATTCGGGCTCCTGCAAATATTTTTTCTCTTATTTGTCTTACTAGCCAAAGCGTTATCTCTGCGACGTTGTCTCGTCAGACTATGCGCCATTCAGAAATAAACGACATTCGTTGCTACGGGTCTTTATATTTATTTTTCTACTCATGTGTGCGCGTACGTATGCGTGTGTGTGTGTGTGTGTTAGAAAGAGAGAGCGAGATCTCGAGACGGATTTGGAAAAGGGAAGTTCTCTTGTTGATTGGTGTCTCTGCTCTTCGTCGTTTTAGGGCAGTTGATGCCTGCTCTGATAAAGCGAGGATGCCGAGGAAAGGAGCTGTCGTTCTCTGTCATCGTAGGGGCTGGCAGAGCAGCTGCTGCGGTTGCTAATGCTGCCGAGCGCACGGGTTTTCCTTTCTTCTCTGGTGCTCTGAGGAGACGGGGTAAACAACTTTGCGGTATATTTAATACTATTGCGCCAACGTACTGTGCCGAAATAGTTATTTAATTCATCTCAAAAATCGAGTTTGAAGTGGTATTTGGAATACTCGCTGAAGCTCTCGATGTATTGCACGATTTTGAATAGCGCTTCCGCCGATTCTACATGAGCACATAAAGATTGCAAGTTTGCAAAGTACCCTCCCCCTCCCCACCCTCTCCCGACCAGTGTATTCACTCCTGCGTTTCCGAACTTTCGCTTAGTATTGCCCATACAGAGTGTCATCGACCATCACAGATCAAAAAACGAATCCAGCTTGGCTCTATAGCTCTTCAGTTGAACATCAGTGCTCCCACAACTCCACTTGTGCAGTCAGGTGGTGTTTTGGGGAAGCTTAGGCGTTGACAAAAAGAAAATATATGATTGGAAACGAGGGTGTGATGTCTGAGATTTATTAGCCATATCCTGACCTGGTAATAAGCTCGAGATCATACCAAGGAGACCAACAGGAGGAGGAAGATTAGTGATAACTACAACAATCCACGTGAACGCACGAAGCAAGAAATGCGACTTAAGGCCGCGTAGTACACAAGCTCTCAAGCGCCTCACAAATGATCGTTCAACTTGCTCTTCAACATGCAACATCCCCCCCGTCCCCCTTTTTTTTCTCTGTCATAATGGTAGCATGTGGCACTTAGCGCTCCCTTGTTTTTCTCTCCACCCTGCTTCCATTTCTGCTCTGCGTAAGAAATACAGCCTGGTATCTATCTGCACAGGGAGACGCCTTCCATTTTTCTCATCTTGTTCAAAAGGTGGTATGACCGGAGAGCGCTTTCAGCGACCGATTGCTGCGAGCAAACCAACCTGCAGACATCGCATTAACACAAGCCAGGCGCTCCGTTAGATGAACGCCATCCTTAGTTTTGGCAGCGCAAAAAAAAAAAAAATAATATATATATATATATATATATATATATATGGGGACACTTAAGCTCCACCTATAAGTGTCCGCGAGAGCGTGTAGGCTACCATCCGACATCGAAAGCCCCGATTTAATCTAGCCGTATGAGCTTGCCTGCGAGACTTAGGAGTACCGTGCCCAATTCGTCACCAAAAAATGCGCTAGAAGGTTGATTGTTACTCCACCTCTACTCCTCAAATGTGCATCACGAGTTGGCAGCTCCTACCAATCATGTGGTCCGTTAAGTCGCACAAATAATCGAATAATCAATGCACGGCAATGTCGTCAGCTGCCATTTATCACCCCTGCCAGAGCCATACCCGTGATTCTTCGCTCACAATTCTGATGCCGACGCCGGATCTTCTGTGTAACAGGACTGAAGAAGAAGAAGAAGAAGAAGAAGAAGAAGAAGAAGAAGAAGAAGAAGAAGAAGAAGAAGAAGAAGAAGAAGAAGAAGAAGAAGGAGAAGAAGAAGAAGAAGAAGAAGAAGAAGAAGAAGAAGAAGAAGAAGAAGAAGAAGAAGAAGAAGAAGAAGAAGAAGAAGAAGAAGAAGAAGAAGAAGAAGAAGAAGAAGAAGAAGAAGGAGGAGGAGGAGGAGGAGGAGGAGGAGGAGGAGGAGAAGAAAAAGAAGAAGGAGGAGAAGAAGAAGAAGGAGAAGAAGAAGAAGAAGAAGAAGAAGAAGAAGAAGAAGAAGAAGAACGCGAACGCTTGGTTCAGTTCAGTTCAGTCGTTCAGTCGTGTCCGACTCTTCGTGACCCTGCTTTCCGGTCTCAACGCTTGGTTACCCGCAGCTAATGATTTCTCTTCATATTCGGTTCAGCAGCGTTGAACCCTTCCAAATTTTTTTTTATTCTCGATTCATTTACAGGCCTTAACAAACCCATGACGTGCCTGTTTGTTTTCAGAGTTAGCGGTGGACATATATATGAACTAACTGCTACTAACTAGAGCTAATAAGGTTTTCTCAAAAGAAACTTCCGCAATTCCCCGACTTGTTCTGCCGTTACTGTTTTTTTTTTTTACATTTTTTTATCCGCTTTAGTTTTCTAGATACCCTTCCATTCGAAGAAGTCAAATCGTTCGCCTCAGGGAACTTTCTCCTCTTGCTGTTTCTGCCAGAAGGGCTTCACTGCAGTTCGCCAATACCTGCAAAAGAAGCCACACTAAAAAATAAAAGGGTGGGGGTTGATTGCAGGATATAGTCACGCGCTAACTAGAAATGCAGCTTCAGTTGCAAAAAAAAAAAAAAAAAAAGAAAGAAACGGTGAGTAGATAAAACAAATATCAGGTGCACACTTTCTGCAAGCACCACCTCCCCCTCCTTTTTGCCCCTTTCCTCAGTCGGCGTGCTTTTATTGCTTTCAGCTCATTTCGATCTCAACATGCCAGAGGGCACGTAGTGTGTGGTGGACAATTTCACGAAAGCTCTCCGTTATGCTAATGATGCGAGGTCGTCGGTTCATTTTCGTCTGTCCCACGGTGGCTGCTCTTTGATGAGGTCGAAATGCAAAGGCAGCCACGCATAATGCCGAGAGACGTCCTTATAGAGACGTTGGAGAAACTCGAACGATATTTATACCGTTCGTTTAAAATTCGAATCCTGCAGACCCTTGGGTAGGGCCTGCCGGGAATTAGACGTGACTGTCCCAAGTGCATTGAAACTGTTAATATTATACAGTCGAGCCTCTTTTCATATCTCTTTACCCTCCTTGTGTCGTTTTTCCTGTATTTTGCAGTGGGCCGAGATGCGGTGCGTCTGCCGGTTCTGATGTTCATCCATGGCGAATCGTACGAATGGAACTCTGGCAACCCATACGACGGCACCGTACTGGCTTCGCTTGGCAACGTGGTCGTGGTCACCATCAACTTCCGCCTGGGCATCCTCGGTAAGCTAGGACAGAATCGATACGCGTGAAATCTCGCCATGAGTGCGCGGGCCCTGCGCTTTCGACGGCGCTCACTGACTGGAGCGGAGCTTGAACGCAGTCCTTTCTTGCCATCTCATGGAGCCTCAGTACAGCCCCCTAGAGAGTTAATAATCTATATAGTCTTAGAGACTGGGAGAATGCGCTCACTAAGTTGAAATATGAGCGTGGTTATTGCGGGAGAACCTGTAGCAAAGGACGCTGTGGTGGATAGCTCGAACCGAATCAGAATATGGCCTTGGTCCGATATTTAGGGGAACCCCCCTAGGTGGAGATTTGTAATAAGGGAGTAATACTCATTGACATCCACCCAAGCGCAGCCATAAGGCTACAAAAGACAACTTCGTAGTTAAAGAAAACTTCGTCCTGACCTGGGGACGAGTTTTCTTTGACTACGAAGTTTCTGAAAAAGCTGTGTAGCTTTCCTTTGTAGCCGTATGGCTGCGCGTGGGTGGATGTCAAGGAGTAATTACTCCCTTATTAGAATATGATTTGCTCGGTATGGTTCGAGTGATGCCTGTTTACTTTAGTTATGCTATAAATTGGAGTAGTTATGAAGAAAACATTGCCGTAGTTGATAATAATTTGATTTGTTATTTAGTGAATTAATCTGACTCATCTGCATTAAATGAAAGGTAATGCATGAAGCGCATGTAACTGAATGCGTCTATAGTTTTCGTGGGCACATTCTCGAGCCTACAGACTTTTTCTTAGAACGCGTCAGTTAACCCAGGACGGCTGGAAGCGTAAGAGAAAGAAGCAGCAGCTTGGTTGGTTGGTTGGTTCATAGGAAGGGAAAGGCGCAGTATCTGTCACACTTGCTCTGTGGACACCTGAACCGCGCCGTAAGGGAAGGGATGAAGGTGGGAGTGAAAGTGGATAGAGAGAAAGGGGGGCCGTAGTGGAGGGCTACGGAGTAATTTCGACCACCTGGGGATCTTTAACGTGCGCTAACATCGCACAGCACACGGACGCCACTTCGTTTCGCCTCCAACGAAACGCGAAACGAAGTGGCGTCCGTGTGCTGTGCGATGTTAGCGCACGTTAAAGATCCCCAGGTGGTCGAAATTACTCCGTAGCCCTCCACGCTGCCTCGATAACAATCTAGCTCCAAGCTACCCTTAATAACTAAACAGAGAAGCCAAACATTTAGAAATCTGAGTACATCCTGTACCTGGCTGCATATAGTGTGATCGGTGACGTATAGCGTATACGGTATACCAGGATAAGTTGCTACTCATGTTACCAAGGCAATACGAGGGATGGAGAGGAATAATAGAAGATAGCCTCAACAAAACACAGGAGCATCAATGAAAGCTGCATGTATCCACAACGCTTGGTGAGCATGCAATGCAACACAGAATGCCTTCCATGCAGCTCGGGTGAGCAAGGCGTTTGGAATCAAAGTAGCCCGCGGAAGTTTTCTTAATTATCTTGTTGTACTTTAAATCTTAAGCGGTTTCACTGTTGAGTTGCGCCCCTTCACATGTTGATGTCATACATGGGGCCCTTGTAAACCTTCTCCCGGCTGTAGCACTCGGTGTCATCTCGATCCTCCTGCACTTCTCGTCGGTGGAGTGATTTGAGGAGCACGCGACATTCTCCTCTTGCGCGCTCTAAAGCGACGCATGGCTTCGTAGGCTTCCTTCCGGCCATGGGCAACAGCGCGCGGGCCAACAACGGCCTGCTGGACCAGATTGCGGCGCTACACTGGATCCGCGACAACATCGCCGAGTTTGGAGGAGACCCGGCCAACGTGACGCTGGCGGGCCACGGCACGGGTGCCGCCATGGCACACCTGCTGCTGCTGGCGCCCATGGCCCAGTCGCTTGTGCACCGAGCCCTGCTCATGTCCGGCTCGGCGCTGAGTCCCTGGGCGCTAGCGCACGACGCGCCCGCACACGCTCGCCACGTGGCCCGTGCCCTGGACTGCCCAGTGGCCGAAGAAGAGGGCCTCGTGGAATGCCTCCGGCTGCGCCCCGTGGGCGACCTTCTGCGCGTGCCGCTCTCGGTGCCCGACCACTTGAGCGCGTTCGGCCCCACAGTGGATGGCATTGTACTGCGCGGCGAGCCCCTGGAGCTGACCGAGTCCTTGGCGTCGTCGGGCCGCCGCCTCGAGCTCCTGATGGGCGTGTCGCGGTTCGAGTCGTACTTCTTCGTGAGCGCATCGGAGGAGAAGTACGGCATCGAGGCGGACCGGCGGGACCGGCTGCTGCGCACACTGGTGCGAAACCTCTTCTCCTTCCATCAGCAGGAAATATTCCTGACCATCGTCAACGAGTACACGGACTGGACGAGGCCCTTTCAGGTGCGGCTCTCTCCTCGCATCGGCCCCGATTCCTACATCCCGATTAGCTTATAGCTGCCGAAGGCAAAACATCCCTGCTAGATTCATTCATTCATTCATTCATTCATTCATTCATTCATTCATTCATTCATTCATTCATTCATTCATTCATTCATTCATTCATTCATTCATTCATTCATTCATTCATGATGGGCTACCATGTGGAGCACTGAGAAAACGGGTTAAGATGGTACATAAATATAACGACAACAAACAGCAGTAGGAACGCTTACATTTCTTCTGCGTTAACAGCTCTCTTTTAACACTTCCTTTACGTCGAGCGCTACATGGTTCATTCGCGCGCATCTACCACGGATGTGGAAATTTACTGGACTGTTCAAGGTCACATGGTCACATGTGGCACCTAAACCATCAAGCAGTGACGCTTCCCGTGAGGAGTGCGGCGGAAAACAATATTGCGCTTTCATGCCATAAGCACTCATGCCATGTGTATCATGCCATATGTGTCATGCCATAAGTACTAATAATTCGTTGCAGCAATATGCGACTTCATAGGCTATAATGCGCTGAGATAATTAGCTAAAAAACACTCTCATTCCGCCTAGCTCTCTCTGCAAATGCCTGTTATCTGCAGGAGGTACACGTGATAAAAATTAGGTAAAAGATTCTCGTTAGCGCCACGAATGTCATGTTCTCACTTTATCGGCGTTACGTTACGCTAGGCTGCCTAGTGTACGGTTCATGCTGTCCCGCGTTAGAAGGTCCACTCTCTCTTGGGCAAATGAAGTTGGGCCAATGTCAAGACCTTGGGGGTGTTTCCTTTGCGCCCGAGAGGTCCAGGCGCCGATGAAGCAGCGCTGACGCTGCGGGCACCGTCAGAGAGCAGGAGACCTCCGTTATTGACATCTCGCTTAATTAGTCGACCGCGCCGGGGGAGGCCGAAGCGAGGGCGCGGTTCTGGTGGCGTAATGCAAGCTCGTCGAACGAAGCGTGAAAGGACCAATAGAGCTCTGTACCGTTCCTCGCGAACTGACGTCCTACATGCTGGCGATAGAGACCCGCGGTAAAAGCTGTTGCAACGACAACTTTCAGGAGTCTTGGACCTCACCGCGACTGTGACGCAAAGTCAGGCATATGGGGTTAGGAAAACAGTAGGTAATAAGTAGTTATGACGACACATCTCGTGGCGGAGATTATGAAACATGATCGCGTATACGCTGATCAAAGGCAAAGAAAACTGAGTAAGTGGGCACCAAAGGTCTGTCGTCATAACACGGTGAAGACACGGGGCAAAATGGAGAAGGCGGAAAAAATGAAGTTGATTCTGGCTTGCACGGGGACAAAGATCAATATAAAACTGTTTCATAAGCACTTCAGTAGCCAGTCAAGTATATTATCAAACTGAAAGAGAACATTGAAGAGTGTTGCACGGCCCTGGCGTTGCTTCCTTTTTGAAGAGTGTTGCACGACCCTGGCGTTGCTTCCTTTGCGGTCGTCGAAATGTAATGATTTTTTTCCTTTTCCTTCAGTGTGGGCAAGGACTCAGGCTCGCATTTGCTAAACGCGTGAAAACTGGTGGTTCTCCCCTTTGCCGAAATTGCTCACCGTACTGCATATACCGCACTGGTGCAGCACCCTCTCAACATCCTGGACAGCACGGGTGAGGCTGTAGGCGACGCGCTGGTCGTCGCTCCGTTGGTGCGCGCGGCGGGTCTGCTGTCCCGCGCTGCGCCAACCTTCCTGTACGTGTTCGCGCACCAGGCTGAGCTGTCGTCCGACTACCCGAGTCGTCTGGGATGCGTTCACGGCGAGGAGCTGGCCTTCGTGTTCGGCGCACCACTCGTCGCCGCCCTGGGGCACTTCGGCCGCAACTATAGCCGGCCCGAACAGGCACTCGCCGAGGCCACCGTCACCTTCTGGACTAACTTCGTCAAGTACGGGTGCGTATACGCGTCACGCACGGACTTCACGATTTGTGGAACGCTTACAGTGTCCTGAGAAGCTTCGGCCAAGGAGGAGGAGGAAGATGAGGAGCAAAGACAAGGAGGTTAACCGGTAAAAGAAATCGGTTTGCTACCCTGCACTAGGGGAGAGGGGTGAGCGGATATAAAAGTTATGGGTGAAGTCAGTACAGTCACATCACATCACGCCACAGTAATATCATGTAACATAAAAGCAAAATCATAGCTTTCGATCAGGCCTGTGCTTTTCATAAAGCGGAGCAGTGCTGAGGCCTTCACCGCAGACGACCGTTGTGGCCAGGGACCTAGAATCTTTCTTTCAGTCAATGGGCGTCCATCTAGATGCTCCAGCGCACGGTATAGGCGCTGTCTTTCCTCACTGTATATGGGGCACTCACAAACAATGCGGCCTATAGTCTCGTCGCACCCGCAGTTTGTACATGCAGGGCTATTTGCCATACCTATCACAAAAGAATAAGAGTTTGTGAATGCTACACCAACCCACAGGCGGCACAGCAAAGTTTCTTCACGTCGTGATAGGCCAGGTGGAAGCCGGAACGTGAGGTCTGGGTCCAGGGATTTTAAGCGCAGTTCGCAAACTGGCCAGAATTCCACAAGGAGAGCGTGTGTTCCCGCGCAAGTGCGCGCAGCCTGCCCGCTGCGCCTGCCCTGGAAAGGGGGATCAACACACAATCGCTGTCTTGGTGGGCTGTTCGTGCGACCTCGTCCGCCCGGAGATTGACCTCTATGCCGCTGTGTCCTAGAAGTCATTGATAGATGATGTCATGTCCTCCATTTATGGCATAGTGATGAGTTGTCGTATTTCCGCAACGAGTTGCTCATGGGCTCCACGGCAAAGCGCCGCTTTTAAGGCTTGCAGGGCTGCTTTTGAATCTGTGAAAATAAACCACCGCTGAGGGCTCTGCTGACTAATATACCTAATTGCGACGTGAAGAGCGGTGAGCTCTGCGGCTGTTGAAGAAGTATGGTGAATTGTCCTTTTATTTCTGCATTAATTGAGGGTATCACCATGCAGCCTGAAGAACTCACGGCATTCACTGAACCATCGGTGTAGACGTGCATACGATTTGCATGCTACTCATGGAAGTATTCAATAATGATTTGGTTTAGTTCTGTCGGCGATAGCTCGACCTTCTTCCTGATGCCGGGTATTGAAAGAAGCACGTGTGGCTGATGCAGGCTCCATAGTGGAGAGGATGGTCTAGATGCAGGTGTAAACTGGGACGGCAGAATAGCGCGATGCGCATCAACGGTCTCTGTAAACGATGTACGCGGCCTGGTAATAGGAAAACCGGCTAAATGATGACAGAAAACCCGAAAGATGTGTCGGAAATGTGCCCTCAGGGCGTCAACTGTTAGGTAGGTAGATATGGGATGCTTCTGTGCAGCTGAAATGGTATCAGCCGTAGAGGCACATTTCGGCAAACCCAGGCAAGCTCGCAGAGCTTGAGCTTGAACGCTCTGTAGAATACCTAAGTTTGTTTTCTTAACATTTCCAAGTGCAGGTAAGCGGCACCGAAGAAATCCCATAAATAATGGATGGTACAGCTGGAGCATCGACCGCACGGACGCTCCCAGTTTCGCACTGCCTAACGCTAATGAAGCGCAAAATGCTCGCAATGAGTCAAATGGATTTATGAAGCTCTCATAATTTTCGCGTATACTGTAGTCAAGCCCGCCAGTTCCGACAAGGTACCGACATTGTTACCCAAGTATAACGTGTCACCGCCCATAAATGTAGAGATGTCTTCACAGCCCCTCACACCTACGGTATTCTCTTAGTCGTTTCAGTAAAAGGTACAAAGAAAAGCTGTGAGATTCATTTACTCTAAATTTTCTCCGTATGACTCACCCTCTGAATTAATGCAGGTTAATGGTATTGAACGTCTTGAGCAACGAAGAAAAAATTTACGCTTGCAATTTCTTTCCGCGCTTTGGAATCGAGACCTAGCTATTAACCCTTCACCATATCTGTCGCTTTTATCATCGAGGCATACGCGCCACCATCATCCTAATTCGCTGACGCCGTATTTCGCACGAACTGATTTATTCAAGTTTTAATTTTTTCCTCGCACAGTAACCGACTGGAATGATTCATTATTGCCTTTCTCCACACTTTGATGTTTATTACTTTTGTTATTATTGTTTTTTTTGCCGTGTTTCCACCCTGCTTGGACCTGTACAAGGTTCGCAGTATTGAATAAAGAAAGAAGAAAGAAAGAAAGGAAGAAAATATGGCTTGCCGTGATCATCGCGCCTTTCGAGCCGTCATCAAATCTTTGCGAGACTTTCGCTCTTCTGGTTAGACGATGGGCATTATATAACCCTGTCGCACGGTCATTTCGAAGGCACTCTGACCGATAGTTGGTCCAAATCAACAGCCTTCTATACATATACAGGGCCTTCGAGAAGCGGTTGCGTGCACTATATGGGAAACCTCACAGCAACGCGGCGGGGAATAAAGTAAGGGCAAACATTATCCCGGGAAAATGTAGAGCTTCCAAATATACAGCTTAGTGGGTAAAAATAAATAAAAAGACTGGCCAGGCTACAAAACACTGCAGCAAGGGTAATAGTATTGCTGCCAGCGATGCATTAACAGCCAACGCCTGCTTCCCCAGAAGTACATAAATGTACTCGGTGTACAGTGTGTAAAATGTGAAATAACAATAAATATCTTGCTTTTTCATACCTGCGAATATATTGGCTGCGATGGAGATGTCTCAGCAGCTTGGAGTGAGATGATGGAATCTCTCAACGACGACGGAGTCTATATTGTAGCAGTAGCTTAACGTCTTCGAGTTGGACAGTGATTGAGAATCTCAATGACTTTCGATTCAATAGCCGATGAAAGTGCCCGTGTAACAGAGGTATTAGTTCAAGCATACATTTGGAAACGATAATATTGCTGTCTTACTCGATACCTTATGCGTAAGGGAGGAAATAGATGTTTTGGCAATCTCAGTGCCAAAACATCTCAAGATCTGAAGATGGCCATTACGAACAGGCAATGGACTTCTAACAGTGGAAGACTGTTCAGTAGATACAGTCGCATAATTTTTGATTATATCCTAATGAGAAAGGTGGTGGCACTGCACACTGTGTACGTTGGACGCTATAAGCATGCAGGACAGAAGAGTCACTTGGTATCGGACAGTCAGACTTAACTTGAGCTCGCAGAGAGTCATTAATGAGTTGCCTCTTTAAGAAAACGTTGCTCCATCCTGCCTATTCGCACCCAACGTGACTAGAACAAACTGCACCGACACACCGTCTATAGTGAACTTTATATGAGCCGGTGTTTAGGATTAGTGGAGAAAATTTCTCACTGCTGGCTAAGATGGAAAGTAGGATGATAAGTTCAAGTTTGCAATTCCTTACCCTTATCGGCGTGTCTCATTACAGCTTGGGTAAAAAAAGTTCGCAATTGTCAGTAGCTACCGTGGTCTTTGACGGCGGATGAAGTGATTGATTGATTGATTTATAGGAAGGGAAAGGCGCGGTAACTGTCTCACTTGTTTTCTGTGGACACCTCAACTGCGCCGTAAGGGAAGGGAGGAAGGTGGGAATGAAAGTGGAAAGAGAGAAAGAGGAGTCATTGTGGAGGGCTACGGAGTAATTGCGACCACCTGAGGATCATTTAGGTCAACTTCGGTGGTTTTTCCATCATTTTCTGTTTTTCATTGAATTACATTCCTCGGCACGTCCTGACTCCAACACAAAAAACCGTTTTTCGAAATTCCAATTAGAAGTATTTTTAAAAAAGAAAAACAGCAAATCGAAACCGAAACTGCTTTCACGGCCAGAAACGACGTCCCAGGTGACGAAATGGTGACGTCACACTCAGTATTAGAAAAACACTCGTACGGGCATTGGATGGTGAAAATAACGTATGGAAATCATGAAGCATTGCATAAAATGTTTCAGATAGTTCAATATAAGCCTCACAATTTCATAATCATGCGGGAAGTGGACAGTAACGCCGGTATACTGTTTGTGACGTCAGAAACTCAGTGTTGCCGGCAGAAATAGTCTCAACCTAAGCCATGAAAACAGCATATTTTAAAGTCGTGTTGCGCGCGAACGGATTATCGTACGGCGCCCAAATTTTGTAGAATGCGTCAGGGCGGAGAGGAGAATATACAGTAAACTTTTTATTAGAATATTCGAATGTCAAAAAACCTCCGGAGTTGCCCTTTAACGTGCGCTGACATCGCACAGCACACGGACGCCTCTTCGTTTCGCCTCCATCGAAACGCAGCCGCCGAGGTCGGGTTCGAGGATGAAGTGATGCATGCTGTTCCACTAACTTCAACCAAGGTTTTAAAAATGAAAGGCACTTCGGACGTGAATGGAACCGGATGGATAAATATAGCCTACAGTAACTTAGACTTTTATTTTCATCTTAACTAAATGAATAAGTATGTTTAATCAGTCTATCACCTCGAGTGTTAAACTGCACCGCACTCTCGCTCTATGCACTGCATGTCGTCGTCTTCATCAACTCCCATCTGAGCACAGATGCTTTGGTACGTTCTACTCGGTTTAACTACGCTAAAAGCACCATTTCTGTGCTTCCGCGTCATGTCGCATGACGTCGCGAATTCGTGTTGGCCCAACGTCAAGGAAGCGGTAAAACGATAAAGAAGAAACTCTAAGCTACTAGTAAGTATTTGTGCCATCACATAATACATGTAGATGCGCAAAGTATTTCGACAATAGACAGATGTGCTACCCACCCTTTTTACCTTAAGGTTTCGAAATCGGGCAGTGACCACGATAGCTTGCAGAAGCGACTTCATGAATGAATTCATTCACAGAAATATATAGCATTTTGCTCTTGTCAGCATGAACGCGACCGTCGTTTACTTGTGACAGGACAGGTTTCTACTTCCTAGTTCACGTTTTAGCTTTGCGAAATCCGAACTTCCAGTTTCAGGACATGGTCAATTCGACACTTGGCGCGCGCATACGACTATCGCGAGGCGTGAACGCAAGGCGCGAAAACCACAGCGCTGAAAACGCAATAGCAGACGGCACCAATGGGATGTTGTGGCTTGTATATTGTTTCGTAGCTTCTTTAGCTTTAGAAGCTATGGAAAGGGGAAAGTTGCTGGTGAGGGTCAGGTAACTACAATTGACGGACGGTCAGAATATTGGGAAATTGTTTCAGAACACTTCGGGGACCTATTCATAGCGACCATAGTAAAGCTGGCACGAGCACAATAAAATACAATCTTTTAGTTGTTCAAGAAAAAACGTTTCGACGTGATTCGTCAACAAAAAAGTAGAAAATGAATTCTGCCACCAAATTACAGTTCTTTACATTTTTTTTTTATCTGTAGCTGCTCCAGTGGGCTTAAGCATTCTGGATACGTGAATGAATCACACGCATTTCCAGAAGGAGGGGAGTGCGCCTGCCATGGCTGACACCTTCGTCGTTGGCAGACAGTTTGAGGATGGTTTATTTGCGGTAAAAGCGGTCACCGGCAGGTCTAACCCGTCATGTGGATGCTCTCAGCGGGTGGGTGGTACATACTTTCCCTCAACACATCCAATTACATCCATTTCAATAGGAACGCGATGTTCGCATAGCTAGATAATATACGGACTTGCTGACGACAATGACGAGACGCAGACGGGAAGGGATATTTTTTTCTATGACATTTTACAACGGTTCGCCATGTGGTAATGGAGTTCTCGACAGTTACTAAATTTACACCAACTTGAGCTTTCGCCTTGGCTAAATTTTCAGTTTGCAAAACACGCTGAGCGCGCAATCAGTTCACAACGATGTGAGCATGCGTACGGCACGATCACATGATAGAAGCAATAATGGCTCAAAGACATGTAACTGCCTGCATTCGAAAAACTCGGGCAGCCAGAAACGCAAACGCCCTCACGCATCTTGCAGACCATCGCACTCTATTCGCACAATTATTCGTGAAGGCTTTTTGTCGGTCCCACGATTTCTCATCTATAAATTCTATAGCATTCTTCTGCTATCTTGTAAATTACTCACGTGTCAACTCCGCCACTCCTGAACACAGCCAGAGAGGAAGAGTGACATGAGGCTTCTGTCTTTCTCTTATGCAGGGATCCCAGCTATACGGGCCACGGTGGAGGTAGCAGCGGAGTCGGTGGCGAGCTGCATGCCAAGGGACGCTTCGAGCGCATCGCATGGCCGCCCTACGAGCCTGCGCACCAGAAATACTTGCTCATCGGTACGGGGTGCACACAATTTTGCTCTTATCAGCATGCAATCCTTTTCCTTTCTTGCTGCTGCGGAGAGCTGAGGGCGCACATTACTTTATGTAGTGTGTCTTGTAGTTGCGGTGAGGCAACGTGCGAAACACTAGTGGTGCGATTGAGGCTCCGTTCTATCATCCTCGATTTGCTCTCTGTATCTCTAGGTACCTAAAAACTTTCTCTCATGTCTCCCGTGCACTCCTTTTTTTTTTCTTCTCCCATACAAAACACGGAGTTTCATCCGTAACGATCGGTGGGTCTGAGTGTGTTGCGAGCAGCACATGTCATTGTCAACCTTCCCACTATGTATGTTTATTCTATCAACGAGACAGCGCACCTGACACCAGAGTCCAACAATCAAGGATTCTGGTGACACGGTCGTCTTCACCGTCAAGCTAGTCGAGCAGGGCAGAGCAGTAGTACATAGAGTCTTCTTATGTGTTGCGTTATCTTGGACATGATCGCCGTGTCATTACACAATGCACTGCTCGACATTTGTGTCATTTACACGATACACCAACTGGTCCAAGCGTCAGTTCTATTGCACTGCTACCACTGTGTTGTCGCTGGCTGCTTATAGACGCGATGTCTTTCTGGCGGATATATTTTTTGCTGATTGCGTCAGCTGCAGCGAACACGTCCGTTACGGCGGATCAAAATACCGAGGCCACCCATTGCACGAGCACACACAAGTGACGGGGATTAAAGGCGGGCGTCGCCTCTTACTTCCCTGCAGGGCTGAAGCCCAAGGTGAAGGACCACTACCACGCGCACCGGCTGTCTCTGTGGCTGCACCTGATCCCGCAGTTGCATCGGCCGGGCGCCCCCGAAGCACACCACTTGCTCGAGGACCACGACAACCCGCTCAGCTACGACGGCCACGTGCGCTCGCTGGATGGCACTGCGCCCGCATCGTCCTCCTCGTCGTCCTCCTCGTCCACGGCGCCCAGCAGCAGCACGAGCAGTAGCAGCAGCAGCGCCGCCCCGCTCTCGCCGGCTCCGGGGGTGCCGCAGGCCTCGCAGGCGAGTGGGCAACACTGCTAAAAGGAAGGGGTGTTCCCAAGGAGGTTTTAATTCTATTATAACCGCCCTGAGTGTTTTACTATGGTAGTCATAGACGAGCGCAGGGTCCTGCATTAGGGGAAAAAGTTTCTCCGCTCCACCCCCAACCCGCAACCCCTCTCCTACTGAAGCCCCTAAAGCCAAAACGCAAACGCAGCGCAAAAATGGGAATTCTTTATATAACACTTGTTTTGACGTGGTGGAATAGACGATATGCGTAGGGAGCCTCGATGAAGGGCGTTAGCATCGAGGCTGATATGCGAAATGCGAAGCGCCATCTCTTAGCCATACGAGAACTACGCCCGCCATGTTGGCTCCGATCAACAAAACAAAACCACTTCCTTGCGCAGCTATGCTTCGTGTGAAAAATGAAGCCTGGATGCAACGTTTCGTTACGCTATTCCCTCTGTAAGAATACCACGATATTTGTGGGAACCAGGCACGTTTCAACCTTGCGTTTATTACATTTTTGTACTTAGCGCGAACGTTCACCAAACGCTTTGCGAGCTAAGCTAAGACGTGTAGAAGCGCCGTCAAATATACATCCTGTGCTGATTTTCTACAAACCTTTGCAGGCCGTTCGCGTTACAAATATGATACAGAATATGTTATTTGTTATCTGTAAACAAAAGAGGAGCAAACTTGCATGTTAATTAACTCTCCAGCAGAGCATATTTGCCAGATCGGATGTAAACACATAGCAACGTTTTCCTTTCTTCAGCCAGCGCACGTCGGTGCTGCTCAAGCTTGCCGTCGATCCGGTCTCAAAGAACGATTTTCATTTACTGGCAAATCGGACCCATGAGTTTTCAGTGAGCTCCAGCCACAAATATCGATTGGTCATGTCTTGAGCTATTAGGTGCACACATGACCAAGCGCAGATTCATGCTTAAATCGTTACGAGTTCAGTGCAAAGAAACTGATGTGTGGCGTTTAATTTTTTTAAGGGTTCCTGCAATTGCGCTTCACTCGGTTCGAGTTCGTTCAAAATAGCTAAGCGGTTATTTTATCGTGGTGGATTTGAGAAACTCGTTCCAAAGTATGACAGCATGCTGAAAACGCTTCAAGCCGTCCAATGTTATTACAGTGGCGGCAAGCGGCCTGCGACTTACTTCCGCAAGAAAGCCATTTGGTAGTTAACAAAATTAAATGTAGGAGGCCACCAAATCATGCAGAACTCACACCTGCACACACGATTTAACCCAAACAGCAGCTGCCGTATGCTAGTTTGTTCAGCGTGTTCTTGATAGTAGTAGGCAAGGTCGCTACGATATCACAACTAGTAATTAAATCAAAGAACCAACTGCAGCGTTGTTCGAAACATTCTAAATAATGTCCACCTGGCCCTAGAATTAAGCTAAACAGCACAAACCAGCACAACATACTCGCCGGTCTCTAAATATGACGCTGATAAGTCGCGGTGTGTATCGCACATTGTACTTAAATGGATATTAGCACCACGCAGCTGACCGAGGCTCGAGAATAGTCGTACTGCAGCGCACGCGGTCCCATACACGAAAATATGCAGTGTCACAAAAGTTGCTCCGGCCAACACAGGTACATGAAGAGTAAAATAATCGCTCCCTACCTTATCAGAATGTTGGTCCACTTGATAATAAACAGTGTTGATATTGTGCAAAGATTCGGCCAGTGTTTAAATGCGCGCATTAAAACGCAACGGGTCAGAGTCAGACTTTTTTACGCACCTGCTGTGTCGATTCCTTCCATCGTTAACACAAAATTTCAAACGAAATGAAAGCATGCTGGCGCTCATTAAAGACGAGGAAGAACCTACAATCGGTGAAAGATAAGCAGTACAAACAGCGCTGCGGCCTAAACACGACACTGAAAATTCTTATTGAGATATTCTTGACAGTTTCTCTCGCATCAAGAAATCACGCACAGCTGACATGCTGAATATATGGCGGCTATACCGATGACGCGACCGCTCGACCGAGCCATGTAGGCGAGCGGAAGCTGCGGCCGCTGTGTTGCCAGACCACCAAGCAACTTCGTATATCATACTATTGCAACAGATACAAAATAGTCTACGCTTAAAAAGCAAAACAAGCATCATCATGGTAGCAGAATTGAAAAAGATGCGAAGACGCGCATCTCAAAGCGGTTGCTGGAGTCCCCGGCTTTCCGGAGGCAAGGTGGCAGGAAATCAGTTTTTGGAACGCAACATTGCGCGTCCTTGCCCGCCAGTATCGTCATCAAAACCTGGATGTTCATAACCCTGCACTTTTAAAATGGCGGCGAAAGTACGACAGAGAAAATGTATGGGGCAGACTTGGCACCCCCACCCTCCTTCCCCTCTGATAGTATTAGGGGGTGCGGTTTATGCAAGTTTTCTCGGTTTAACAGAAACCTCGTTGTAATTGCAGCGTCTGCAATAGGTAATGTTAGCCATCGTTGTGAGTATTCAGTTTGTAATTCGTTGAAACGAGGCCTCGGACGATCGCTGCATTAGTCATAAGCTTTTTCATTCTCTGCAACAGCATTTTGGCTTATACCGAGCAAGTTCTGCATCCAACACTAAGGGGGTTGTCAAAACTGGACTATCGAAGGTGGTACAAATTTCCGGAGTCTTCCACAACGACGCCTCTCATAGCCTGAGTCGCTTTTGGACGTTAAATTCCACAAACCAAACCAAACAAAATTGAACTTGTCCATAGCTGCAACAGCTAGGCTCCAAAATAACGTAAATGGGAACTCAGTATAAACGGGAAACAATATATATTTTTTGTACTTCATTAAGTAACAGATTGCGCTTGTGTACGGGTCCTAGAAAAAAGCCCTAAAGAAGTCCACCACCACATAAAAACTACAAAGCAAGATTATGGCGTTTGCTATTCTGGAAACGTTGGGCAGCGGCAGCCAAGTTTTTTGCGAGCATTGTGGCATGCGTATAGTGTACTAGTACACTATGGAAGAGGGAAAGAGAACATGGCACCCTGGAAACTCTGGGCCACTGATTGTCGCGATGTCATCTGTCGAATTTGCCACCGAGTTCAACGTCAGTGGAGCGATAATCGTGTGCTCTCACTAGCTTTAAGTCGAATGAGCTTTATTGTACTGTTTTGCCTCGGACGTTGCCCTTCCCGTCAAACTGCCATTTTAATATTCTTTCATCTGCTATTTTTCGCATCCTACGAGAGAAGAGGAGAAAAGACGTCATTTAAAATTATAATGGCTGCTCTCGTACACCGGGAAAGCTCCAAGCCGTCTTGGAGTCCTCTGGCTTTCGCGTCTTACTCGGCATGATCAATCGGATTGAGTTGGTCGGTTCGGTTAGCGGACAGCAGGGCGTCCTCCCAGGAAGATCAGGATGAGGCTAACAGCACACCGTTGCGGTCAGGCCCACAGGTAGCGACACGGCGCTCGGATAAAGGGAGTGTGGTAGTGGTATATGTCAAACGTGGGAGCTTGGAAAGTGGTGAAATCGGATGGTTGTAAGGAATGTATTAGGTATGCCTCTTCTGGTGATATGTACAAATTCGTCTAAAGCCAACTCTAACGGGATGCACGTCGAACTATTTACTGTAACCACTGTACATCGAGCTCTTGATAACTATATAGCTCGCACGTTTGTCTGTTCACATTTTCTCATAGTTTCACTTTAGAGTAAGAGCAGTGTTATTCATACTATTCAGCACATTGCCATAATAATCATTTCTCTCGTGGCAAAACAAATAAATATGGAGCAGAATCTACAAATAACTATGGAGTAGAATCTTCGTCATTGCACAGAAACGCGTCACAACTGTAAAGCGTAACCAGGAGGTGTCGCTAGAAGGCTGCTTAGAAGGTAGTTTTGTTTTAGCGGCTGTACCAGTCACCGAACATACTTTTCACCCTTGTTCTGCTGTGCTCTTACCGTCATGTCGTATTCAGACCCTACGTGAAGAGAGTATTTGGTGTCTCCTGCACTTGAAACTGGCCTAAAGCCAGACGTGGAATGGTACATGGTCAGTGCAGCTCCAGCGTCTCAGACAGGCCTACATTTTGCCTCAGTGACAACGACACTGCACGGCGGAGGCGTATGACGCGATCCAGAGGCCGAGGCAGGGCAGCTTTTTTTTTTTCTTTCTTTCTTTCTTTTTTTTTTTTTTTTTTTTTTTTTTTTAGTTTTCTCTATTACCTTATAATCAGCACCCGTAAACGACAGCACGAGGACATAAGCTAGAGCTGAAAACAGGTGCGACTTTTCGGGCAAATATATTTCTAAAAAATTAGGCTGTGGTCCTACTGTTGGCCCAGAAGCTGAGAAATAGGATCAGAACCGAGCGTGCCACCCTGGAAAGCGCGGTCGAGATTCGTCTGACTACACACGAAGCTGCACGGACTCCACACGGCTGAAAAAAGTAATGATGCCACTTAGGACTCATTAAAATGAACTGCGATAATATTCTGAGCGGCATTTCCTTCGCGTGTTTACGTCAGCTGTATTCCTGCTTTGTCAGCTCATCATATCTAATACCCATTCAGGTGTTGCGGTAGGACCCCTTATTTTTCGTATGGGCGAAAGAGGCCATTTTTTATCTGACTATTGTGGATGTCGCTCCGTGATTGGCCCTTTGTAGTTACGTGATCTATATGACACCGTCGCTGTCTCGACCAACCAGAAAATTTAGTCTCAGATGCCGATGAGTTTCTTATGTGGTGGAAACCATAATGAAATCGCATTTAGATGCATTGAGATGTCTCATTATCACTCTTGTTGACTCGCAGGGCAACGAGAGCGGTGCGTGGCCCGCCGAAGCGGCGTCCACGGCGCGCCCTCTGTGGGAGCCGCTATCCGGTGGCGGCTACTCGACGGCGCTCAGCGTCACCATCGCCGTCGGCTGCTCGCTGCTGGTGCTCAACGTACTCATCTTCGCCGGCGTCTACTACCAGCGGGATAAGACGCGGCTCGAGGCCAAGCTGCACAAGCGCAGCTATAAGCTGGCCAAACCGGGCGAACCTCCGCACCTGACTACGGCTGGGGGCAAGCCCCTGGCTCTGCGCGCTCCACCGCCATCGCCCGTTGGTCCAGCAGGAGGAGGAGGAGGAGGAGGCGGTGGCACAGCCAACATGCCTGCTGCCGGCAACGCGGCTACACTGCCGCCTAAGGCGCCGCCGCTGCCCGAGGCACAGCCGCTGCTCGCGCAGGGCGCCAGCCTGGCGCGACTCGTCCTACGCACTAGGCCGCCGTGAGTACGACATGAGAGTCGATGCAGATGTGTGCGTCAGGGAAAGAAGTTATCAGATAGCTGACAGGAAAAGACAGAACGAAACAAACAATGTGCAGACTTCCACTTTACCAATGCCAGATCCAGAAAAATATGCTCAGACCAGCACGCAGTACTTAACGGAATTAACGAGAATTCTTGTGGTTAGATGGCACAACGCACTTTTCTTCACATAACATCATTGTTCACCATCAGGCTGCAGATATTTGATTTCGCATTCGACCGTGCAATGGCGGGAGCACCTAACTTTGTTGTCTCGTCAGCCTGAAACACCTTCTGATGCCAGAGCTCGTAGTTGGTACTTAAACACTAACCAAAGCTCCACCGAAGATTCTGGAGTAGGTTGCCATGTGATGTTGAACTGCATTGTGTGCGCTATTATCGGACTGCGTCATTTATTTATATATCTATGTGACTATTATATAGATAAATCCTGCCGCAAGTGAACGGAATTAAATGGCCATCATTCATAACACGATGTTCTATACGAAATTTAATTCAACATAAAAATTCCCAACTTTTTCATTGGTGTCGGTGGCTGTTGGCTCTCTACATGAGTATCGCATTACTTAGAGATAATAAAACCTTGCTGAACAAACGAATCATAACGAACTTATGAATATAATGAAAACAATACTATCCCCGTTGAAGCTCTTATATAAGTCCAAGTATTTGATATTGTTTTTACGAATTAATAGCTTCCCACAACACGATATAACGAACCTCCATTGAGCTCGACTGGTCACTTCGCGCTGAGTAAGACAATTTGTAGCACCGCCCAGCATTTCCATACTAATTAACTGCGTCAAATCATAACCGGGCGCATAACCGGCTCTAAATGCGGTAAACTCGTCGTGCCTCAGTTACGGTTTGTATGGAGCGTTTCTCTATGCAGTTCGTCAGCTTCAGTGCCTGGTTTTACGCTGCAAGCATTCTGCGAAGCCAGTGCACGTTAAAGAACCACATGTGGTCGAAATTTCCGGAGCCCTCCACTACGGCGCCTCTCATAACAACAGCCACCAAAACAAAACAAATCTTCTTCGCCGAAAATAGAGTGTGTGGTCCCCTGGATGCTGCCATGCTGAGCGGTGCGCATGACCCACTGCGTCATTCTCCTTGTATTCTTCTAAGTCGCGCTAGGATGGCCTTCAGAAGTGATCCGTGTATACTTATTGTAGAGAGCAATAAACGCATCAGGTTCAGGAGAATGCTCTGATGCTTCTCCCACCTTATTTTGCCCTCCTTTTCCACAGAGAGCCTCAGGAGAACGTGTGTGTGATGCAGTGGCGGAAGCCCGGCTGCCTGCCTCCCTCCGGCGCCCCTGGCAAGTATTTATTTATTATATTTTTATAACTATATTTATTGCCTCAGGACATCAGTAGGGTATAGTATGAGATGAAGGAGGAATAAATGATTAAATGAATGGAAATAGGTTGGCTGATTTTATGAAGTCCAGCAGTGAGCGATGATGAGGTCCCTGCGTCCAAGCGATATATGAGGCATGCAGGATTGCTTGCTGCAAGGCCAGCTATCATCAGGTGCCGGATTCATGTCGGTTTCAGTGCTGGGAAGTCCCACAAGAAGGGGTGAATTCCGGATTCAACATTTTCGTTTTTACAGATCGGACACCTTGGGCGAGGATATAAGTGTCTGAAGTGGGACCACTGTTTTGACACCGCTAAGGCAGACATAAAAGACAGAGGAGAAATATGTAACTCGCAATAAAAGAGGCACAACCCTGCTTACTCGAGAAAGGAGCAAGCGTCAGAAATAAGAAAAAATGCAGGGTTGTGTTTACCGAGTCCAAGGGAAGTTTGCATGCCTTTTCAACATGCCGTTATGCCAGTAGATAATCATAAAAACGGACCAACTTTTCAATTCGTGGTACTCCGTGATCGTGACCTTCACTGGGCCTGTGACGCAGGGGATCACTCAAACGTCGGCTATGAGCCCTGATCAAGAGATGGCCAGGATCCAGTTATATTTTCTTCGCAACCACCAGAGATTTCTAAAAATATTCATTAAACAACCTCAGTTCAGGTTCCCTAGTTGCTTATCGCAAGGCTCTGCTGCGTCTCAAAGGCCGAATACGACCGTAGAGCAACTCTTGGTATACTTGTTGCAGACGCATCGAGAGTGTAGTGTCGCGGTACGTTTCCAAGTGTTCATCTGTGGTTGCCCGAATGCATTTCTACGTCAACAGCGTGAGGCCTCGTAGAAAGAGCACTATGTAAAGACAAAGCATGCTTGAGCTTGTGACGCAACGACGCAGGCTCCGGATAGCAGACGCCGGCCTCCGGGACTCTTCGGCCAGCCCGACGAGACTCGGGCTCTGACTGTGCAGGGAGCTGAAAGGCGAGTGCGGCTCGCACTACTTCCGGTATGTGTCGTCTGTCGCAGGTTTTATTTTTTCGTTGCTGCCGCTTCAAAAGCTTGGGCATACAGAAAAAAAAAACAAAAAAAACAACACTTAGTATCAATGATATTAAAGATGCAGTCCAACGTTATGGGACTAAATGGGGTCTAAATAACTGGTTTGGTTTATTAGGTATAGCTTAAGTGTAGTATATTTTAGCGCGTTAACCATTCAGCCATCGCGGAAGCCGAAATATTATTCCGGTGCCCTCCGCTACCGCGTCTCTCAGAGCTCATGTGCAGCTTTGGTAAAATTAGGAATATTTAGAGTTTATAATCACATCACATTCTGGATTTATACTTCGTTGTCCCTACGCTGCAACCAGACATTTTTAGAAATACCTAGCGGAAACATTTTAGAACAGGGAGGGAAATAAAACCGAATTGAAACTCAGTCCGTGGCCAGGCAGGATGCTTTGCGTGGCGTGACAGTGACGTCAGAAATACTTCTAGCGAACCGTTTGTACGCACATTTATTGGTTGAACTAGCGTCAAAAAGTTAATCATTTCATGAATCGCTTAAGGCGACTTTGCGCAAGCCTAAAAATATTGTTAGTGAAACATGGAACGGGATCGAACTTATCTACTGGCAATGTTTCTGATGATGAAAATGCAGTCTTGCCACTCATTTAGGTGAGACATCAACAGTGAACTTCAAAAATTAATTTTGTTTGCGCGAAAATGTAATATCGCATGTCTGCCAAATATGACGAAATTAATAAGAAACAAAATGGCGATTTTTTTTAATCTACACCAGTTGCACTTGTGCAGCAAAAATCCATTGTAGGTATAGGAGATTTCCTACACGGGTGTAGCTGGTGTAGGCTAAACAAATGGCCCTAAAGAAAAGCCTTCAGTTTAAGTTAGCAATATAGTGGAATAGAAAAACCTCAGAGCATGCCTTTGCGCTTCCAGCATCACATCGCACTGTGTCCACACCCAAACACCACTCCATGCCACGTCACTCCACACCGGTGCACCACACTGCAACACCACGACACCACACCAAAAACTTCACGCTATAACACAGGGCTACACTCCACCACTCCACAGCATCATGCACACCACGATCCCACGCCCACTCCATGCTACAAAGACACCTATCGACATCACGCCTCAGTGCAACACCTCACCACACCCCGCCCCCATGTCATTCCGGACCACACCGCAGCACCTAATGTTATGCCACTCACACCATAAACCAGAGCCACACGACGATACACCACGATGTCATGCCACACCACTCCAAAAAGCCGGAACACCGCTAACAACACACAACGACGCCACAACACAACACCATGTCGTACTATACTGTATAACGACAAACTCACAGTTACGACAAACTCCACGCCTCAACACCACAAAATAAAACCATACCACTGCCCATATGCCATATGCCACAACATACAGCACATCACAACACCTAACGTCGCGTCACAACACTGTGCCAAGTGACGAAACCATACCACACCACGACACTCTATCACACCGCACAACCCTCCAACACCGGTCCACGGCACACCACCAAACTACACCAAACCATGGTAGTAACGCCACGCCGCAAACCACGACACAACTTCAGAATGCGACAGCAAACACCACATTACGCCAGGCAATGCTACACCGCACCACAACATATGCCAACCACAATGCGACACCACACCGCAGTACATTAGAGAGATTTAGCTTACCGTGATCCGCGATCCGCCACCGTGACTCTCTACCGCGCGTGGGCGGGGCGCTCAAGCTGATTGGTCCCGACGCGGTAGGTCTGTGTGCCGACATCCAGTATGTGGCGCCATCTATCGGCGTCAAGGGGGGTCTGGGCATGCGCAGTGGAACGCGCGGTGGCGGATCCCAGTAGCGGATCGCGGATCACGGTAAGCTAAAACTCTCTATTGTACCGCTTCACTTAACGTTGTCACAGCACCATAAGACCAAACCACGTAAGGCGGAAAGACCATTCCTCACCACTCCAGGCCACACACCAGGTCAGCCACTTCACTCCATGCCACAACACCGTCGCACATGTCACACCACGCCCCTCCAAATCTCACACGCATCAAAACCACACTGCAGCTATACGACAACACTTCACAGCTCCATTGCCATCATCATCATCATCATCATCATCATCATCATCATCATCATCATCATCATCATCTGCTGCTGCTGCTGCAGCAGCAGTCCCAGAATGACAATGCCCACGGCAGGACAGAGACCTCTCCTACATCCCTCCAGTTAACCCGGTGCTGTGCCAGCTGCGCCACTTTATCCCCACAAACTTTTTAATTTCATCCTTTCACCTAACTTTCTGCCGCCCCCTGCTACGCCTGCCCTGCCTTGGAATCCAGTTATTATTTAACCTTAGCAACCACCGTTTATCCATGCCTCGCCATGCCACAAAACACCGCAACACCGCAAAACCATGCTACGCCGCATACCAAAATGGAATCGTTTTCAGCGGAACCTAACGCACTCAATGAAGGGTCCAAAATTATTCTGTTCGGTCTAATCTTTCTAACTGTAAGAGAACTGCAAGCTTAACCGGTATTAAATTGACCTTGGTCTGCCATTCCTTGTGCCTTATCGTAGAGCACTTCGTTTTCGCCTTTTCCATAAAATTTTCCCCGTTCTTACCTGCACGAAAAATTTAATAAACCCCCAAAACACACATTACCACGGGTAGATAACGCCCACAAAGTTGGAATATCTTTTGGTTCCAGGAAAATGCGAAAATATAGACCAGGCTTCTCAGTGTGCGTTAAGCTCAATTTTCTTTCTTGTACCGGAACAGACAAGTGGCCTGAGGCAAGGTTATTTTCCTCGAAAGCCACGGGAAGCATGAACAGATAATGAATACGTGCATTAGTCCTGATGCCACGAGAGTCCGCTTTGGAAGCTGCTGCTTTGCTGGACGTGAACATATACCGCATTTGGCTTTGCAGGTGTCCCAGGACCCTCAACTGGGGCGTTGTAATTCAGGACCTCCGTTCTCGACGTGCCCTGCCTGCCTCGTGCTACGCCGGATAGAACAGTACCGCGCAGGTGCACGGGACCAGTGTGCGGGCTGCGGTGCGGAGTGGTGGAGTGAGGTGGTGTGCGGGAACGCTTCGCCGGCGCCGGACGCTGTGTTCCAGTCGTCCCGCAGTACACGTACCATCGAACTTCTCGACGCATTAAGGCGGCTTTGGCCGTGTACCATGGCCCGATGTCGCTGCGGCGCATGAATTGTTCTACACGACACCACGTGGTTGGGCATGATCATTCCGGAGGATCCGGCTGAAACGGTCTGCGAGGACACCAGGGACAAGTCCGAACGCTTTGTTTTGCGTCCATGCAACCCACCGCGCAAATGGCTAACGGGCGTTTTGAGATACTGTGGCTTTGTTTCAAGTAGTGTAGCGCGGAATGCGACAGTCGAGGCGGGATGTAAGCCGGTGAAGTCGTCAGTTCCGGCACCTTTCTTATCAGTGCCCGTGGTCTCAGCATACGCGTCTCCCAGATGCAAGCCGCGTAACTGGCCCGCATGTGGTGGGCAAACGGCGCATTCACCAGCATATTTCTCACGTCGGCATCACGTTGAGCGAGACCGTGGCTACTCGGACGCGAGCTTTATACTCGAGGCCAAAATGGTTTTTGATCTGCTTGGAAACCGTGTCATTTTACATAATGCCGTGTTACTGTGAGAAACAAACACTGCCAGAGCGATTTCGTCCTGGACAGATTTCACCCCCGTGTGTGCTCATCGCAAGTGTCAAAGAGATGGAAAAGTTCACATCCGAGTTCCTGCCATACTGGCTCATCCAACTCTGGGACGATGCCATCAAGTGTCTGCTACTCTGGAGGATCGCGTACGCGCCCACACGTCGTCTACGTGCAATATCGCCGGAAACCAAACCAACATAAAACCCTGTCAGCAAGTCGCACAAACAAGGTTGCCTAAAGCAGATGGCCAGTCTCACCAAGAGCCTCTGCTTGAAGGTACTGCTACGCAGTGTGGCGGACAAGTTTCACCAATAAGATTCAGGGTCAAGTTCTGCAAGTGTAAGAACCGAGGTTGCTTCAGCACGTTTCACCAGAATGTTCAGCCAAAAGTGCAGCCATCGACTTCGTTCGGCAGTTTAACCCAGTGGCTAGGTCGAAAGTTCAGTCATCAACATATAGAGACGATGACCGTGTTTTGGCTCGATGATGCATGGGCACTGCGATGCTTCTTTGTGTTGGAGACTCCCACTTATCACGTCTCGGAGTTCGCCGCAGTTCCCAAGGGAAGTGTGACTGTAAGGAATTGAATGCGTCTACGTGTACAATCACAAAGCCAGTAAAAAGATCGAGAAATGTACAGAACGTCCGGTTTTAGGGGGACTCATATCATAAAAAGAGCATGTCCACGTGCTGACTGTCTTCATATTATGCTTTTTCATGAACATGGGAAAAAAAGGGAACGAACGGCCTCTGATTTTGGTTTCGTTGAATGAAAGAAATAGCTATGACGTTCGGCTAAATAACCTGAAGTTATGTTTCGCCCACTGCTACTCAGCTGTATAATTTGAAATTACGAGAAAAAAAATTGAAAAAAAAAGCACGATAAACAGGATGGACTGCTTTTTACGTGAAAGGGATGCGTTACTGACGAGCTTTCGCAACTTGAGAACACTGCTATCCTATTACAGAACCGTACTCTCCCCACAGTACATGAAAAAAAAGAAAAGCGTAGAGCTAAATAGCGCTGCACACAGACACTGTGTCCGCAAGACTAACTAATCATCGTGGGTTGTGTGGTTATGCGTTCTATTACCATTCGCTGAGTCGTTAGCGCCTGCACATTAGCAAAAAAAAAGCGGTATCATATTTCGGGATATGGTTTATCATGTCACACATATAGACACACTGAATTGGTTGGTTTGTTCTACAAGAAATGGTAGTTTGAAGTTTTCAACTAGGAACCGGAGCCCGGAGGACGTTCCCTGGGATGCAGGTCGGATACAGCGATCTACGTATCGTTGCAAATGGTTCATATATATACATAATGCAGCACTTCTAGCCATGAACCTTCTATTTCATGGTTGGTGGTTGCAGACCGCTGACGAAAGGGCGTGGCTTCCTCCTCTGCCTTGCGCTTCGCATTCATTTGTTTATTGCGCTCCACAAATGAGGTCCTGCATGCTACGTAGTCGACGATTCTCTGAACCAAATCATTTGAACCGATAAGCTAGAACGTTTGACCAGTGAAGTAAAGTGTCCAGACCAGCAGTGGCATAGGCTGACTTGAAGGCAATTCAAGAACAACGAAAAGGAGCGAAATACACATCGGAAACCCAGTTGCGGTAAAAATATTATTAGCTGACAACTGCACCACTGCTAGTAGTTGCTAAGTGTGTTATACTCGATTGCACTTCTGCCTGCAGTGTCTCCCAGTCCGCCATCTGCTTTGCGTACGACAGCCATCTGAAAAGATACCTGCTCAACTTGTGAGCCTTTCCTTTAACTTCCTCTTTTTTGTGGCTTCTTAAACTGAGTCGGCAAACCAGTCTGCAGAGAAGATTAAGTTACAAAGAAACGTGCACAATGCAGCGTGCCTTCACGCAATGAACTGAGAGGACTGGGCAAAAAAATCGCTTCATTTCGTCTTGCTAACTTGGCATTCAACACTAGCTGAATGACTCAATGGTCAGCTGTCTACAAAACAGTGAACAACGCACAACCTTCACGTCCTGACATCCCAAAGTTGAAAGTAAATTTTAACACGATGTGTAGCTATATACAATAAATCGTCGTCCTAAATAATGGTTACTGACGGTAAATTCGTGGCAGCTGCTCTTTCTCATCACCAATATATGCACATCAACTTCTCTCTAAACATTTAAAAGAAAAAAAAAAATGTTTCATTTTGTTCGCATCGAATTTTTTGGGACTGGCTTTTTATGTGCATATATTTATAGGATTAATTTTTGCCCCATAAGGAACAAAAAAGAACTCATTTTCTATCTTGAACAAAAGTTCAGATAAGAGCCCACGAGCATTTGGGAAATTCCTGGACGCTCGGTCACGAAGCAGCGAGACCGATGACGCCGCTACAAACCGTCCAGGCAGAAATACCAAATTTTCTAGTAAACAATTTCTATTCATAATCGTGATCAGGGCTCTCTACTGCTGTGCACACTTTGGCCCCATCACCGAGTTCACACAGAAAAAAAAAAAATCAGAAGTTCTTTGCCCCCTCGAACTATCCCAGTCGAACCCTCCCCAAATATCGTGTCAAAAATACAACAAATATTCTATAGTTCTGTCGTAAACGTCTGAATTTTCTGTAGTTACAACAGAAAAGTACTGGAGAACTACAGGCTACAGAAAAGTACGACGGGACAACTACAGGAAAGTACTAAATAACAACAGAAAATTCTAACGTTTACGACAGAACTATAGAATATTTTGTCGTATTTTTGACACAGTTATGTTGTTTGCTTCGACTGGGATTGTTAGGGAGGGGAAAGAACTTCTGAATTGAGCCTTCTTGTAGCGAATAATTAAGTTAGCAAATTAGCATTTACTAATATACTTTGCAGATCACGGAAATAGTTATTTCCGTAGTCTTGTGTAAATCTTTGCTTTCCCCCTTGGTGTTCGCTGCTTACCCAATTAGCGAGTTTTAGCAAAGCTCTTCTGTAAGCGGCATACTAATCGCAACCTAACTATTATATCAGAAAGTGCCTTTTGCGTAAGTTTATACGACCTGCACGCCAACAGAAACGAGGGGAGCATCTATTGCTCAAGTAGCCCGCGTCGTCACTTTGCTGACAATAGTTGCTACGAAACGCGCCTTCTATTTCAATGTTTTGCAATGAAGGCTGTTGTATCTTTGGTTTCGTCAAAAAGCAAAGTATCATTTTGTGTTGGAATCTACAAAGTGGACCAAGGTAGATCGACCGATTGACAGCGTATGCCGAAAACTAGTTTGGGGGGAAATTAATATCACAGCAACTATCTGAGTTTTCGGAGGAAATATCAACTGCCCCGGGAGGGAAAGAAGGAAAGTGGGAGTGAAATACGAGTAAAAACAGCCATGGTTTAGCTTGTGGTTAAACCTGAAGTTGCGCGAGAGCTATCTGCACGGCTACGCTTAGGTTTGGCTTGAAGGTAAAGACATCGAAAGTATACATGGTCCGAAGCCTTCCACTACGGCACCTTTTTCTCTGTTTTCATTGCCACCTTCGCGATGACGCGATAGCATAAGTTACCACCCAACATATAAAGCCCCACTTTAACCGAGCCGTGTGAACGTGCCTGTGTGGCCTAGGGAAAACATGAGCAGTGCAATGGTTTTGGAAGCAGATAGTGATACTACCCTAGCTCTCATATGAAAGGAGAGGCCTGAGTTGGCAGCTTCTGCCAAACGTAACTTCAGGAAGTGCTACGTCCACTTAGTGCTCGGCTATGTCAGCTGCAAGCTAACGCCTCGCACGACTTCTACTTCTTCTTCCTCACTCTTCGCTCTTAGGACAGGCACGGACAGGCACAGTGAAACGACGAGGCTGTGGCTGATGCAGCTGTCGCTACAAAAAAGTGCGTTAACGTGTGATACTGCAGCGGTGGAGCGGAGTCATATAAACGCAGCCGATTGGATGCTCAATTGGAAGAGAGGAAAATCTTGGAACGTGACGAGGCTAATCTACTGTGCGAAAATAGAGTCCCTAGTTATATAGGGGGCTCGCATTTTTTGGGAAAGCGAGGAAGCCGGAGGTGGAAGGCTGGCGGGTGGCTCAGTCGAGACGGATCTCTCATTATAGGAGACGTCGCGACTTGGAAAACTAGCCGTGAATTTCGGCTGAGTGTTGCTCTACGTTTGTAACATGATAAAGCAGTCTTTCCACCAGTGTCTATTAATTGGTCTGAAGGGAGTCTGTACAGGGTAGTAAAAATGCGGCATTAAATGAACGAAGGATTGTGCGTGCGAAATCCCAATGAGCGTATATGTTTTAGCCTGCAGTCTGTGAGTGTGCACCCCAAACCTGTTTATGCAATTCAATCGACACATGGATTGTTTTTTAATCCTGTGAGGAATTGCGCGGCACCGGGATTCGAGCCATGCTCCTCTTGCATGCGAGGCCGATGTTCTACGTCTACGACACTGGTGTTCTACCTCTACAGCCTAGGGAAGGAACAGCACTTTACGTTAGGTAGCGAAGCACTGGAAGTAGTAGGCGAATATTGTCACGATATTGGCGACTAGGGCTAGGCTATCAGAGCCGGTGCAGGTGGAATTATAAGGTCCAAGCTTTAGGTACGTCCTTCTAGTCCGGAGCCGATTCACTTCCTCCTCTTTCTCCGAGCGCCACTTCAACGTCTTTCGCTGCGAGCGCCCCCTGGCATTCCTCCCTCCTTAAGCGTGACGCACACGGCACACGTGCACACAGGTGGACAAAAGCAAACGAAAAAAAAAAAAGTTTGCAGATGCCGTCTTTCAGTTACCGCGTAAAATACGGCTTCATGCGTAGGACATGAACTGTCTCTGGACGAGGTAGCCGACGGCCTCTCTGCTCTGGGCCATCTGGGAGGACCTCATAGTTAACGTCGCTGAGGCGCCGCAAGACTTTATATGGTCCGAAGTAACGGCAAATCAGGTTTTCTGATAGGCCACGGCGTCGAACAGGAGTCCACACCCACACCTGGTCCCCGGTGTTGTAGGAAGCTTGTTTGTGGCGGAGGTTGTACCGGCGTGAATCCTTGTCCTGTTGCTGGGCGATGTGGACGCGTGCTAGTTGGCGTGCTTGCTCAGCATGTTGGGCAAAGTGTTCGGCGTCAGTAGAAAGCTCGGTATCTGTTTCGCAAGGGAGCATTGCGTCCAGCATCGTCCGAACCTCTCTGCCGTAAACTAGGCGAAACGGCGTGAAGCGTGTCGTCTCTTGGACTGCCGTATTGTACGCGAATGTCACATATGGTAGGATAGCATCCCAAGTCTTGTGCTGGGCGTCGACATACATCGCCAGCATGTCCGCAATGGTCTTATTAAGCCTTTCAGTCAGCCCATTGGTTTGCGGATGGTAAGCAGTAGCTTTTCGATGCGCCGTACCGCTGAGATGAAAAACTTCGGCCATCATTTGTGAAGTAAAGGCAGTCCCTCTGTCAGTAATAATACAGGTCGGAGCACCGTGCCGCAGCATGATCTGGTGTACGAAGAAATGGGCAACCTCCGATGCTGTACCACTAGGTAACGCTTTGGTCTCGGCATATCGAGTCAGGTAGTCTGTGGCGATGATTATCCAGCGGTTGCCCCCGGAGGATCGAGGGAAAGGGCCGAGAAGGTCCATGCCGACTTGATCAAACGGTGCGCGTGGTGGTGTTATGGGCACGAGAAGGCCTGCAGGCTTTGATTGCGGAACCTTCCGACGCTGACATTGCCGACAGCTCTTAACATAGCGCTTAACGACAGTTGCAAGGTTAGGCCAGTAGAATGTTTTTCGTATTCTAGCAAGTGTGCGAGTATAGCCCAAGTGACCAGAAGTTGGTTCATCATGGCACGCCGAAAGGATTTCCTCTTGCAGTGCTGCGGGTACCACGAGGAGGTAGGTTCTCGAATCGGATCTAGAGCTGTGCTTATAGAGTACACCACTTCTCAGTAGTTGAGTAGTTCATCTCGGCGCGGGATAAAGCACGGCTGGCATAGGCGACGACTCGTTCCACACCCTCTTGACGTTGCACGAGAACCGCCCCAAGGCCAATGTTACTGGCATCAGCTGGCACCAATGTTACTGGCACCAAATCTGGTGGAGGTCAGGTCTGATGTCCCGTACCCCTCCGCTAAGCAGGAGTGCTGGTCATATATTCGAAGAAACGCCTGTTCACCGCACCAGCCGCAGGCAACGAGGCCTACCACCTGAGTTTTCCCCATCGGCTATGACTACCGGCAGCCACGACGTCGTCGCAATGCCTGGAGCGGCCCCTACTTACGTGACGATTCAGAACCCCCGCGTCCCAAAGACCTTTCACGGGGACACCTATGAAGACGTCGACGACTGGTTGCAGCACTACGAAAGGGTAGCTACCTTCAACCTCTGGGATGACGCCGCCCGACTTCGCAACGTCTACTTCAGCCTTGAAGATGGCGCTCGGACATGGTTTGAGAACCATGAAGACCAGCTGTCATCCTGGAGTGAGTTCAAGCGTCATCTTGCGGCTGCTTACGGTAGCTCAGATCGCCGCGAACGGGCCGAACGCGCTCTCCAATCTCGGGTTCAAATGCCCAACGAGACGGTCGCGGCATATATCGAAGACATGACACGCCTCTTCAAGCGGGCAGACCCTGCAATGCCCGAGGACAAAAAGCTGCGCTACCTTATGCTTGGCGTTAAAGAGCAGCTTTTTGCTGGCCTGGTGCGAAGCCAACCGAAAACTGTCGCAGAATTCCTTGCGGAAACATCCACAATAGAAAGAGTGCTTCAGCAGCGAGCTTCGGCACAGAATCGTACCGTCCACGCCACCTCCGTCTCTGCCGAGTTACCATCGCATGGCATGGACGCATCGGCGCTACGTGAGCTCGTACGTTCGATTGTGCGCGACGAACTCAGACTGCTGTATGGCGCACATCAACCAGCTTCTACCTCCATTGCGAGCGCCCCCTGGCAATATGTCTACTTAGGACAGGTAGTAACCGCAGACCCGGACCATGAAAGGGAAATAACGAAAACAAGATTGATATAGAGCGCATTTGGCAAGCACTCGCAGATTATGACCAGCAGCTTACCGGTATCGCTCAAGAGGAAAGTATACAACAGTTGCATCTTACCTGTACTCACCTATGGGGCTGAAACGTGGAGGTTAAGGAGGGTTCTCTTAAGTTGAGGACAACGCATAGGGCTATGGAACGAAATATGGTAGGGGTAACATTAAGAGATAGGAAGCGTGCAGAGCGGGTCAGAGAAATAACTAAAGTTACCGACATTCTAGTGGAAATTAAGAAGAAGAAATGGACATGGGCAGGACATGTAGTGCGAAGGAGGATAACCGATGGCCGCTGAGGGTAACAAACTGGATTCCAAGGGAAGGAAAGCGTAGCATGGGGGGGGGGGGGGGGGCAGAAGGTTAGGTGGGCGGATGAGGTTAAGAAGTTCGCAGGGGTCAATAGGATGCAGCTAGCACAGAACCGGGTTAATTGGAGGAATATGGAATAGGCCTTCGCTCTGCAGTGGGTATAGTCAGGATGACGAAGATGATGATGATGTAAATGTGCCAGAAAGGCCATCGAACCGAACAACCGCAAAGTATTTGCATGGACGGGGAGAAGCCAAAACGAACCATTGCGACCCCAAACTGGTCAGCCATTCGTGAGGCATGCAACCGAGTCCCTGAAATGCCAAATCTGCCGTGTTACTCTCCAGAGTCGTACGTTACATGTTAAAAGTAATTGATTACTTGTTATTACCTGCACTTGCTGTAATTTTATTGGAAATAGATTGCTTTTTTGAAATGGCAACGTCTCAGGCATTTTATTCATTTTTCCTGCGAACTATTACTTGTGACCAGTGACTGTTTCCCTCAAAAAATTCTGTGACCAAAGATACTGCTGTAGGAACTGCATATTTGTGGCAAACGCTGGAGCCAGCAGAGGCATTTTCATCGTATTGGACCGGCTGCGAGGAAATGTTATGCGCAGATGAGCACTTGACTCCAACGATGTTGACCTCACCTCAAACTTAAAATGACTTTTAGAATCAGTACTTCAACCGAATTTATATTACAATCTCTGTGCCATGCCTTTCCCGTTCACAATTCAACCAGCGTGTATGAAGCTGTTTACCTGCGAAGCCTACACGCATTCCGCGAAGACGTTGACGCTTGTAGTGCAGTAATAGTCCGAGCAGATAATGAATGGCAGCGACAACCGAAAGGAGACAATCAAGCGCAGCCTGCACCGTCAGCCCTGTTCTGGAGGTACAGTACCTTTCGTAGTCTCTCATGAGCTTTTCGTATTGCTTACGCTGTAGGCTGCTGCCTGCAGCAGTTTACAGTCTAAAACCTGCTACGTACATGTGTCCGTACCGTTTTTGCAATTTGCAGCGTTTACTTAAGAAAAACCAAAAGGACCAGCACGTCAGAAAAAAAAGGAGGTGAGGGGGGTGGAAGGAAGCGGGCTGTGCAGTGATGCACAATGACCTTCTGTATGACAGACAAAGCAAATGATATGTGTAACGATAAAGCCGATCCTATGCAAGACACATCGCTAACCCAACTCGTTTCATTCCAAAAACGAACGAAAATAAAAAAAATATTCACTTCAATGTAAGATTTACGGACTGTGGAGAGTCATGCAAGCTCTCGCTGAAGGAGCATTGGGGTGGAACCGCTCAAGCTAGGAGCGGGCCGCTGCATCTGGTCTGACGAGGGTGGCAACCGTACACCTGCAAGCGTCACTCGCACCTTGAACTCCGACTCAGAAGGAGCACTCATGGGGGGTGGTGGTGGTCAAAACTTTTTAATGCTCAGAAGAGAGTCTGGGAGTCTGATGACCCCGCTACATGATGACCCTGCTACTCACACTCACGCCTCCATTTTATTGATATAGGTAATGCCTTAATGGAAATAAGATTCTTACCTGCCAGTGTGAGTTTTATAAACATCTCTTTCAAAAGCATTTCACCCTAGAAAACCCGAGAACCACGGAGCTAGGGAAACCTTGCAACAACATTAGAAAACTGGGGAGTAGCCGGCAGCACTTGCGATAGAATTCAGCACCCCTCACATACGAGAAAGAAGCTCTGACCACTAGGCCATCGATCCGGCACTCCATGTGGCTCGAGTACCCATTAAATTACCCACCGTGGACGCCGGCGGCGGCGGCGGCGGCGGCGGCAGCAGCGGCAGCGGCAGCGGCGGCAGCGGCGGCAGCAGCGGCAGCGGCAGCGGCGGCAGCGGCGGCAGCAGCAGCAGCAGCAGCAGCGGCGGCAGCGGCGGCGGCAGCGGCGGCAGCGGCGGCGGCAGCGGCAGCGGCAGCGGCGGCGGCGGCGGCAGCGGTAGCGGTAGCGGCAGCAGCAGCAGCAGCAGCAGCAGTAGTAGTAAAAGGTAAATCGGCATAAAGCCGAGAGTATGGTTGCCACTGGGATCATTCGGAGGGTTGGTGCCATGTGAAGAGGAGAAGGGTTGCAGTGGGGAGAAAAAGGTAGGGCGACAAAGAAGCAATGCGCTGTCGGACGACAGTAGCAGAAGTCTCTCAGCTCACGTCCCTTTGATCTTGCTTCGTTGTGATATTGGTAATGGAAAGCGCATATCTGCATGGGGATCTCGAATCATTTAATAACATCTCTTGCCCCTGTGCTGTCGCTGAATCTCGCGTTAAACAGCGATAACCTCTATGTGACGCTAGAATACGAGATAGGGGAGCCATTCCAAGGTTAAAAAGGGTGTGGGTAACAGAATAGCACCCTGAGGAGTGCCATGTGTGAGGGGGAAAGGATCAGAGACAGAATCGGGGAGACGGAACTTGGCTGTACGGTCACAGATAAATGCAGTGAAGTAGCCGTACATCTTTGGACCACAGTCAGTAGAGGCCAGGATGTTTAAAAGATGATTATGGGCAAGGTTATCAAAGGCCTCACGCACGTATTCTAGCGTCTATCCCAAACCTAAAACATACATTCTATGCAGACGACCTTACTCTTTGGTGCACTTCTGGGTCTCCTGGAGCAGCAGAGGAGATCTTACAGCAAGGTATTGATGCAGTCGCTGGATATCTTGACAAAGTAGGGCTACTTCCCGCACCTGACAAATCCGAATTGCTTCTGATTGCAAAAACGCGCCATCAACGACCGCATAACCATCTAATCAATCTCACAATGGCAGGTCATCTCATCCCTCGCGTATCGTTCTGCCGGATCCTTGGACTAGATATCCATGAGTCAACTAATCAGGCCAATGTTTTTACAACCGTTAAAGTCTGCAATCAGCTTACGCATCTAGTTCGCAGCATTGTCAATAAGCACACTGGGCTACGCGAGGGTCAAGTAAGGCAACTTGTCTACGCATTAGCACTGAGCAAAATTCTTTATAAAGTTCCATACCTTACTCTAACGTGTCCCCCAAAGACATCAAATTGAGGTTGCACTCCATATATTGTATAAAGCTGCCCTTAACGTCCCTGTGCATACGTCCACGGAGCGCCTATACTCAACAGGGCTGTTCTTGCCCTTGAGAGACCTCATACAGCAACATCGAGACCGGCAAATGGCACGTCTTTCAAGCACCAAACAAGGACATTGGATACTTCAACAAGTTGCACTCAAACCTATCGACCTCCCTATCATTATTCCTCCTTCCCCACTTCCAAATAACCTAAAAAATGTTGCATCCGATACTAACCCAGGCAGACGTTCCGCTCACGTTTCCAATCATGTTCCTCCTACTGATTCCACGATCGTCTACGCAGATTCAACACGAGCTGATGTCGGAGCAGCTGCTTACTTAATTGAGAGCTTCAGCGAGGTAGTGAAGCGTACCCTCGGTTCTTACATAGATCCTCCTCCTACAGCGACTCTCGATACCCTACCAATAGTCGCCAGTATTCAAGACCTTACACAAGCACCCCTTAAACTTTTAGGACATACAATATACATTGATTCAATACAGGCTATACGCGCCATTTACATGGGTCGCATTCCTTAAGAACTGCAAGATGATCTACGCAGAGCTCTCACCAAACTACATCCCAACACTGTCACATTGAGGTGAATTCCTGGTCCCGCTGGAATCCCAGGCAATGAGGTAGTCCATCGCCACGCCCGCGAACTTCAGCACCGGGCGTTGGGATTCCCTGGCCTTATCCACCCACGTGGGACGCTACTCTTCACTACAAAAAAGAAATCAACACTCTCTATGACAACATTAGGGAAACTCTTCTGATAAATCCCTGACTACCACGCAAATACGCATACTTAGACGCATACAACTAAATACAATCCTTACTCCTGCGCGATCATTTCTATACCGAATCAGACATTATCCCATATGCCCAAATTGTTCAGAACATTATGCAAACTAAGAACACTGCATGTTTTCCTGCCCTGTTGCAATACAGTCACCTCACTTTCCACACCCTCCTCCCCCAAACTGGCGGGCTTGGTTAGCCTCTGGACAGTTGAAGGACCAGTTGGCCTTGGTGACTCTGGCCCAGGACATTCTCGACGCTTGATAATGCGTTGAATAAAGTTGTTTCCTCCTCCTCCTCTTCTATGTGAGGCTTTTCTATAGCTGGTGTATTTAGACGTGTCACATTCTTGGGAATAAGAGGTACCTACCAGGCTACCCATCATCTGCACCTTCCGCGCTCTTCCCATTTCCTTAATGCTACCTTTCTTGAAGTTTCTTCATACAACCTCTGCCCGCGCTTGTGCCCTGAAGATCCAGAGCGCCTGTCGCAGTGAGCGACCGCACGAGACGGGGCGTCAGGACGGCCTCCGATCAGGAAAGCTCGCCTGTGAACCGAAAATACGACACACCATGGAACGGGACGCTCTACTCGGCCGAGGTAGCTTTTTCTCCTCCCTTGAAGCGCTCCGCCGCCGGCCGAGATAGGCTATCGCTCAGCCAGGCTTGGCGCAACCGTGACAATGACGAATAGCCGCCGCACCTGCTTTGGTCGAAACGTGTTCTTCGCTGCGAGAAAGTGCACCGTTGTTACTTTAGCCCTGGAGAGTTCACACTGGTGAAACGTAATGCGTTGAAGGCTGCGTGGTTGCTTCTGAGTGTCGTATACCCTCCATTGTGTCATGCCGATTTGCGATGCAGTTGCGTCACACTGTAGGTGTTTGCAGTACCTGAGGACCGATTATTTTGAACCGTACGATAGGCACCTCGCAGGAAGACTTCCACGATCTACAACGCTGACTACAAAACGTTACGAACAGCTTGAGATACATAGGCACGCAATATGTCATGTCCTGACAACGCACTCTGGTGCATGTTTGCGGAATTATCCGCTGGCGTGTGTGCTGCACAAAGGTTTTTCGAAGCATGTTTAGTATGTCACAAACCACATCAAAGCACGAGCTCAGTGCGCAATGGAATATGCCTGCGAACCCCAGGCCATTAGTAAATGGCATTACGAACACGACAGAGGTACGGTTTCAGGCTTTAGGTAAATCTTGAGGAGGAAAGTATCCTTTATCAAAAATATACAGGTCTCCATAAGTTTTATGCTTTGCGGCATACACTCCTAACTCTCTAGGTATTTAAAGCGAGGCTATACTAGCTATAAGCACAGCACACGGCCCTCAAGCCACCTTGACGGTCTGTATACTTTTTCTCAAAGCATCCCGGGCACACGTCTGCAGAAATGAGTCCTTGCGTGGTATAGCTACGCGGAGATGCGGATAAGTAGCCGCTGATATTCTGCATAGCAATTTTTTTTTAGGACAGCGGCGGCTCTGATCTCTTGCGCGTCCGTAGCTCCACTGCATCTCGTCCAGCGGTGGTGTCGCAGTGACGACATCTCTACAGAAAATTCAAGTGGTGACGCGGCCTCCCTAGCTCCGTGAACGTTTACATGACGGCGGCCTAAAGCTTCCCATATTTGACGCTTTCTGCATATACGGCTCTGTTCTGTGGTACTCATGCGGAAGACCTGATCTTAATTTCTAGACGCACGCGCTCTGGTTAGTAACAGTGGCCAAGGAAACTGAGGCGTCAGCCAGTAATGGATTATAAACGACGTTGTTATTTGGACAACCGAAATTCTCAGACGTCGAATTTATACAGTCAGAACTCTGTTACGCACCTAGAGAGACGTAGAGAATGGCTATAAGTTCAGGAGCATTAGCTGCCAGTGGCCGGTGTCCACCATCCATTGCCGAATCAACGTTCTTCCAAGAACGCTGGAGTGCGAGGTGATATGAGCTGTGGGTAGTTATGAGATAGGTCAAAAAGAAACTCTCAGCGCGATTAATAAAACTCGTAATGCATTATTATAAAGTCGCTGCTTCGGGTGATCAACTTTTTCCGTCTGAGAATATTTATTATATATATATATATATATATATATATATATATATATATATATATATATATATATATATATATATATATATATATATATATATATATATATATATATATATATATATATATATATATCTATATATATATATATATAGATATATATATATATATATATATATATATATATATATATATATATATATATATATATATATATATATATATATATATATATATATATATATATATATATATACTTCATGCTAATTGAAGTACAAAGCGCCTTGAGATCAATGCTGGATCTGAGTGACATTGAAGCTTTGCTTCAGTTTTGGCACCTGCCGTACCTGGACCTCCATAGCGACGGTTCTGGGCATCACGCGTGCATTGGATATATGATTCAGTTACCGAGAAATGTAATCGTAAGTTTCGCGACAGTCTCCAGATATGCTTTCTCTTTATATGGTTGATTGCAGCACTGTTCCTTATAACTAATAACTTATAACCACCACAAAGATGCGCGCAGTGCGCGTTAGAGGCATTTCGGCTCATTTGGCGGCAGCTGTCGACTTTCTCGCTAGCCGCGCGGATCGCGGTTTGGCTATCGGCTTCTTCTCTGTCCCGTCTGTGGGGGAAGGCGCCCCAATTACGAGCTTGAAATTGTGGCCAAGCCATCCGGATATGGTGGCCTCTCCCTCTGTGGCCATGTTGCTGCCCAGGGTTTATTTATTTACAATATACTGCAGGCCCTTTGGTGGGCCCTAGCAGGAGTGGCAACAATAATATTATTACATTATACAGAGCTAGAACATAATAATCATGGCAGCCAGGGAAAAATGGAACATATTGATTCATCGAAGTTAGTCCACGGGAACGGCTCACGGATGGGGCCAACAAGAGATCAGGATACACGCCTAGTGTGATGCTGTTGCCGCAACTGGTTGGTCGACCTGGTCTTACGGTGGTGGCTAATTGGTGTAGGGTTATCACTGGAGCAAGTCGATGCCCTCTTGAGGGTTACGCCTTGAGCTCCCCTCCCCGTGGTGTGGGCTGCATTATGTCGGTTATAGTCGGTGGTGCGGGCGAGGCGGAGGTTCGCGTCAAAGGTGTCTCGTTTACCTGTTGTTGCACTGTACACGAACGAGCTGGCGTGCCTCCGTCCGATCAATACAAACTCGTGGAGGACGCGCGTTATATGCGCGTTGGCGGGCGAGAGCTCGATCCCTGTGAGCGGATTTTGCCAAGCCATCGTCGCTGCTTCGACGCAGGTCTGTGCTCCTCGTGTGTTTCTCTCTGTGTCTCTCATGTCCTCCTCACTGTGGCACAATGGGATCTGGACAACGCTGCAGGTGACCTGTGGGTGACCTGCACCGAGTGCTGAATAACTATGGTGACGTTATATTCCTCACAACCTCCTCTCTTCAGTCTCCTGGAAGCAAGCGGCGCATCTGAAGTACGAAATTCCTCTGCGTGCGATGTTAACTGCTGTTCAACGATTTCAACTTAAAGAAGTTGAGGGGAGCGCTCGGGAACAAAATGGATTAGAGAAATTTATTAAAGCTTAGTGCAATTGCATGTGATCTGCAGAACAGAAGTATCAAATCCGTGGGTTCTCAGCTCGGTAAATATAGTCCATCATGCTGTATACGAACCTGCTAGCAGCTTACGCCGCTCGACTGGATTATGCTGAAGAACGAGGCCAAAAGGCTCAGCGAAATATTTTAGTACAGGAACAGAACCACATCTGCACGTCTCTTTGTCCGCGTACACCATGGGCTTCAAACACGCGGCTCATATGGACCAAGGATCTGTGGCCTGTGGCTCTCCAGCCCCCGTCCATTTATTCATCAGCTTCACCACCAGCTGTATATATAAACTAAAATCAACCAAAGGGTCGCGGAAACAGAGGTAAGTGCCCTTTCATCTTCATGAACTTCGAACGAGCGTCAGCTGCTTTTCAGGACGTAGGAAAGAAAAGCGTGAGACTTTGATCGCCAAGTTTGCAATATTTATTGGATAAGTGCCGGTACTATTAATCATTTACAGTTTCACTACCCGAGTCCGAGCTATGTTCTGAAGGGCGACCGCCTGGAATTTACCCTTACGCGATAGCTTGTACAACTCGTTGGGTCGAAAAGCCGTCGGCGTGTACCAATAGTAGTCGACACCGCGTGCCAGAAATAATTGGGGGGGGGGGGGGGGGGGGCGGGGGCTGGGTAAAAGAGGCTGTATCATAGTAATTTTTGCTTCTAGGAATTGATGATTGAGTGTTGTGGGATAGGCGATGAAGAATTAATGAAATCATTGTAAAGGATTTAGTAAATTTTAGAATTGAAGAAATAAAAAATGAAAAAGGGGGTTCAAGGGTGTCAAAACGCTCAGAATGAAACGTCAATATTTGATGATGCTAAGTAAGAAAATATATTGTGTGAACTTGGTCAATCAATGAATCAAAATAATTAAAAAATGCTCTCAAAGGTGTCAAACTCCTCATAATGGAAAGCCAATGTTTGCTGATGCTATGTATCGGAGCATAAAAACTAAAAATGAAACAATAGTGGAAAAACATTACCCGTCCGTGTAAACGCTGTCGCTTCATATACCCTTAACTGGGGATCTTAAGTGTCCCCCCAAGTTTTAAGAAAGCACCGTGCCGTTTCGCTTTTTCACAAATAAAGGGATAATATGTTCGGGAGACCAGCATTATTGGTTTATTTTTGCTTTAAAACAAACCTTGTGCAGGAGCTGACTTAGAGACCTCTGAAAGCGATCCATTCAGAGGTGTTTTTTTTAAATTACATGTTCGCATTTTTGAGGCGTTGACGATCTCAAACAGCTGCGAATAACCATAGGTTAGCGCGGAAATTGAAGGGAATGTAATTTCCTAATTCGCTTTTATTCCTGACTGGCACGTGGCTAAAGTAATGAGGCGGTAATAAAGCGCTTGGCTGATACACTGCCCATTAGCAGCCTGAGTACGCAAGTTACTCATATACAGAGCCATTACCTGCCTTCCGGGGTCTTTCAGCGCTAATGGCATTTTGTATCCTTTGCACACGCGTTTTGAAGACGAAAGAGCCAAGCAACGAACGGAATGACCGCATGGCTTCTATTTTGGTGGGGAAAAGGACAGGAATCGATGCCTGCAGCTCTAGCCAAGCTCTCATCTTTTTGCTTAAATAAGGACGAACGATACTAGTCTTTCTAGCATATATTCTCCTTCAAGTCGCGGACTCTTGACTGCCAGCAACACTCTGAAAGAAAGTTTTCTTCCTGAATTACTGAAACTCTACTCTTATCATGATTAATATTTTCTCGGGTCAAGTAGTTCTCAGTAAAAACTAAAGTTGGGACTTGACAGACCAGGACAACCATGCAAGGTGAAAAACGCTACAAGTATGACAACTTGGCATTTGCGTTGCGCAAATTGTTTCCTACCAACCGTATTAAACGGAGATCAGTGATTCCATGCAAAGGCTAATTATTGCACGCAGAATGAAGACATAATTAAGCGGTACCCATATCTTCTTGTTTCATCCAGCGCAATCAGTAAGTACAAATAACTGCAGAGTCTCGCAAGCTCTCCCACAAGCATAATTTGGCTTGAAGAGTGACAGTATTAGCGCAAAGTACTACTTTGGTGCCTAATAGCCCCCATCACTGGACGTTAAACTCCAGATACTGCGTACTGTACTCGCTTTTGAAGCGAAAAACTTCACTAGGCTCGTCAACACCGCGCTTCGCATGAGCCGGAACCCCAGATTTGCCACTTCTGCGCATGCGCGAAACCGAGTGACGTCATACAGGGCGCAGGTGGCTGCCGTCGCCGCTGCCGCCGCTGACTCCGTCGCCTGACCTTGCGCCGCCGGTTCTCCTCCTCGCCACTGTTCTCCTCCTCGCCACAATGGGACAGCGCAGAAACACCGATACAAAAGTGGTAGCTTGGGAGTTGGCTGAAAAGCAGCGAAGATATGAAAAGCGCAAGGCCAGACAAGCGGCTTTTCGCTTCGAGATATCCAGGCTTAACCAAGCTAAGCCACAGCTAATTTTGTGTGGACGCATCTAAATCATTATTCTCCGTTTCTTCTAACCACTTGCGACACTTTTTAAAGCTTTAATAATGCTTGTCACCATGCTAAATACAACATGGAGTTGGCCTGGTCTAACTTGTATTTCATCTGCGCGACACTTTTTGCACCATTTTCTGCATGCATTGTCTGAGAAGAAATTCACATATGTGCTTTTCCCAGTAAAAGTACCGTGCCCAAATGTCGCTGTTAGAGGCTTTATTGAAAAGAATAGTTCGATGAGATGCATTGGCTTTTCATTCTCAATGGAAGAAGTCATATTTCTTCACTGAATCTGCCGTGAGAAAGTGTCCGTGCTCAAGAACGCAACTGGCGATGCGACTTTATGTGTTGTGAAGTACGGTACGCGAAATGGAAAGATCCATGACGCCAAAGTGTCTCTGCCGAATGTCGCTCAGAAAAAAAAAAAAGCATAATTTTTTTTCTTTCGCAATTCCGCCGAAAGGTGGAAGAAGCGGCGACAGCAGGGTTGATTATTTCTTATCCATTTGAAAAAAAAAAAAAAAAAAAAAAAAACAACTCCAAATTCTCTCACTCATTCACTGAAATCCATTCATTGCAGTCGCTATCCGTCCCAATATGAAAAATAAATTCGGAAAATAAGCCTTTAACTCCACACTGCTGCGTTCAGAATCATTTAGATGGCGTCGACATTGAAAACGAAGTCATTTAGATAACAGAAAACGACCAGTGCGCCATTTTTATTAGTAACATTGGCAGAAATCACAATATCAGAGAAACACTGGACTTGCCCAAACGAAAGGCTCAAGCGCTGTCGTCATTTCGGTGCTTCAGTGAGTTTAACTCCTCGAACTGCAGTTGGAGCAGTGTTGTGTGTGGAAGCCGACATCGCGGCATCAGTGGTCGAAACCAGCAACCCTTTTATTGGGCGTTTGCTTATACTCGAAAAGTTCAAGGCTCGGATCGCCAAAGAGTGTAGAGGAGCTCTGCATTTTGCACTAACATGTCTCGTGCAGCAAGATATGGAAGATGAAACGTGTCACAAAAATTGTATTTGGCGCAAAGAAATTCACTTGCTGAAAAACAGCCAACTATGTGAGCTCACCTCTATCTTATAAGAGGCAGGATACATATGCGGATCTGATGCCACACGGTAGAGCTGCTAAAAAGAGCCTAATACATTTTTCGACATAAGAGAGGATATTTGGTAGCTTTCTGAGGAGAATATATAGGCAACACTTAAGGCTCGTCTTTAAGGGTATGACTGCGACATCGTAGACTACCATCCGACATGTAACGCCCATTTCAACCAAGCCTGTGAGCGTGCCTGTGAGCCCTATATGGGTGACGGGGATGCAAGGTTCCTTCCAGGCTGATTCTGATATCACCCTGCCGTATGAAAGGAGAGGCCCGAGTTGGGAGCTCTCGCGAAACGTAACGTCAGGCAACCCTACGTCCAGTTAGTGCTCGGCCATGTCAGCTGCCAGCTACCGCCTGCCATGCGCCATGGTCGTGATTTTTAGCTCACAATGAAGACGCTGGTTCCAGCGCAGGATGCTTCGGTAAACGGGGCCTTTAATGCTCTCACGATATCACGTTAAAATGAGGCAATTGCCTGTCAGCTAAGAAGTGGCTTCGTTCCCTTCTATTTATCGCAGAAATATGATATCACGGCAATATTGATACAACGAAGCTTAAGGAAACAAAACATCCTGCCGAAAATGAGCAAGGACTTTTGAGCTCTTCAGGTAAAATTACAACTGTAGCATCGCCAGAGTTGCGCCATTTTGTGACTTTTACGGGTACGTTATCCAAGAAACTTAAGATGTTCACATTTGTTCACAGATAGAAGGAAGAATTTGAAATGCTCATTGAAGCCATCTAAAGTCTTTCCAAACCATTCGAAATTTTCTCTTTACTCTGCGCGAGTCGACAACGTTGATTGCGAGCATATTAAACTTCAGTCAAGGTCCATATTGCGAGATAAATTCGGATACTTTGGTGCCTAGGTGTGTTAGGTTGATTTTACGAGGAAGATGAGGGACACGACACTTTGCTGCTTTGCGGCATTATGCGAAAAGAACATACACTTGTACGAGTGCCTTTTCTCGTTACTGAATGTGAGCAAGTTTGTTCTTAGTTCAACAATGACAGATGACCGCTTCAGAAGCCACATGCGAATTATGTTCCCACAAGGCTTAACAATATTGCTTAGCTTTTCGCTGCTATTGTCAAACCTGATGCCAGCGGCATGTTTTGGTTAGTTTGTGGGACTCAACAATAAAATGTCCTTCTGACGAGGCCAACTATACCTTCATTCTACACTGTAAGATGCCCACTCTTGGCAAAAAGAAAATATCGTTGAGGCTTATTTACAGGGGTGATTGTACCTTGGCCTAGTGTTTTCCGAGAGGGGCAGTCTTGGGAACATCAGCGAGACGCCACGTAATTCAAGTCGTCACTGATGCGTGTGAGCACACCAAATGGGCCTGGGTAGTGCGACAACTGCTTCTGGGACAAACCGCGCTTGCGGAGAGGCGTCCAGAGCCATACTAAGTCGCCTGGAAGATAGCAGACATCCTGATGCCGACGGTCGTAGTGCTCCTTAGAGCGGTCCTGCGAGGCTAGAGTGCGTAACCGGGCGAGCCGACAAGCCTCTGCAGCGCGGCAGAGGATGCTCGAAACAGAAGGCTCGGTGTCGAGAGAGAACGGCAAAATGGTGTCGAGAAAACTTCGACTCGGACGGGCATATAGAAGGAAAAATGGGCTATAAACAATTGTTTCATGCCTCGAGGTGTTATAGACTTATGTAATGAAGGGAAGCACGTCATCCCAGTCTTATGATGAGAGTCAACATACATCGCAAGCATGTTCGTCAGTGCCGGGCTTTTACGTTCAGCGAGGCCATTTGCTTGGGGATAGTACGATTTAGAGTGAAAAAATAGGCAAGAACAAAAGCGCAGAAGCGGTTTTACATCTGCCATAAACTGGCGGTAACGGTCACTAATACCGACACGAGGAGGCCCATAACGGAGGACGACAGCTTGAAGAAGAAATAAAGAGACGTCAGTGGCAGAAGGGATGGCGGCAGTTTCACAGTGACGCGTGAGGTGATCAACACATACGATAATCCAGCGATTGTCTTCTGACGAGCGGGGAAGCGGGTCTATGAGGCCAACACACAGGTGTGATCTGTGGTGGTGGTGGAGAAGCTGTGGGAAGCTTGAACCGCTGACACTGCACACAGGTGGTCACGTAACGCTCAGTCGGGCGACGCATCTTTGGCAAATAATAACTTTCCTTAATGCGGGTAAGTTTCCTGCTGTGACGTCATCGTGCATTGCGTGTAGAACAGAGGAGCAGAGGCTAGCCGGAAAGACAAGCAGAAAGCGTGCAGGATCAGATGAATAATTTTTTTTTAGTGATAGCAAACCATGCAGAAAGAGTTCGCAGATGTCGGATCACGAGTTTCTTCAAAAATATGTACCAAGCCTTGATCTTTGCGCTGTTCTCGCCGGAAAATGGCAAGATCCGGAAATTGTGAGAAAACGGCGGCGAGATAGTCGTCAAAGTGGTCGGCATCGCAAAGAGCAGTGGCGAGGGGCAGCCGCGAGAGGCAGCCAGCGTCAGCTTGTTGGCGGCCACTTTGTACGACACTGCAAAGTTCAACTGCAGCGGGTCAACCGACCGCAGGGATCGCGCAGATTCACCAGCCAGCCAGCAAAGCGAATGATGATAGATGATGCCTGTAAATGCATGTACATAAAGGTATGAGCGAAGTCTCTGTACGCCGTTAACTACGACAAGGCACTCTTGCTCTGTCACAGTATAATTGCGTTCAGACTTGCTGAGTGTGCGCCTTGCATACGTAGCAACGTGTTGATTCCCGCCCTGCTGTTGTATGAGTACAGCACCTACGCCGTTGCCGCTGGCATCAATGTGTACTTCAGTGGAAGCTATCGGGCTGAAATGACGCCGTATGGGCCGTGGGGTAAGAAGAAACTTGAGCTTGTGAAACGCAGCTGCATACGGCCACAAAAAAAAACTAGAAAAAAGTTCGTTGATATATAGTATGCCCAGAATAGGATAGGTAGTGGGAGGAAGAACAAAACCAGCATCATAAGAGGCTTGCAAGAATTCCAGCAATACAGGTGCAAAACAAGGTGAAAATGTTTTTTAGAACTCGCTAGTAATGGCATCAGGGCCGGGGGATTACATACCATACTGTCAAGAAATAGCTAATTTTATCTCATCAAACATGATAAGTCCCTCCAAAGCAATGTAATCTGATCTCCGATTTTGCCCCCCTCAGCTTCCAAAGAGCTTCCGATAATAGCGAAAAAAAAAAAGTCAATAATTCCAGTTGCATATCCCTGTATGCGTAACCGCCATATTGAATTTCCAATATTTCCTTCGCAAAAGAAGTCTGCCTTTGATCATTCAGGACCCATCAAGATGGGTGTTCGTCTAGAAACCTGTTGGATATGGACCTTACTATAAAGCCCCTTTATATCTCTCAGCTGCAAATTATTGAAGGTCTGTTGCAACGTTACTGATTTCTTCTGCATAGGAACCAGGGATAATTCTTTCTTATCTAAGCCGATTAAAGTATGCCCTAGCTCACGAAGGTCAAGTCTCTTCAGGAATGTGATTGTTGCAAAGGCTTCAATAGTCAAATTATTTGTCTCTTATATCAATGTGCGACGATTGGTCGTTCAAACAAGTAGCTACAATACGGTGAGAGATTTCATCTGACAGGAGACAGTTATTTATTTTCCGCAGCTCCCATCGAGAGTGCAGTATGCACCGAATGTACTTTCCTATCTGAACAGGCACCATGCAGTGATCACTGAAGAATATTGGCCGCATTAAGTGACCGCAAAAGGGGCTAATACGCCCAGCGCATCGTAAATCCTGTCAAACCCAGTGCTATAAGAACGATGAAAGATAAATGTTGTCACTCTTATCTTGTCCAACATCCACATAACTGTAATAAGACGCTAAGTAAGTAAACCAGCCCTAGAGGCATAATGCTTACTTAACGCTGCTATATATCGTCCCTCCTTCAAACACAATTTAAATCCCACAATGGTAAACTTTTTCGATATGTGCAGATATGCTCAAGCAATGATAGAAAAAAACATGCAGACTTCTATCTTGCTCCTTTAGAGGGGCATAAACACAAACAATTCTTCATTGAACACCCAAAATTGCTAGATTAAAGCCTAAAAGTCGCTCTTCATCGTCTATGCAATATGACATGGCAGTAATATTCAGTGTGTTGACCAGGAGTAGCATTAACCCCCTGGACAAGCTTTTTGATTGGCTAACCATTCAATTCTGGGAAAAAATGCCTCGAGAGCAACTTCCTATCCCCATTAGGGGACATCTTGATTTTCTGGATGGCTGTCACGCTTGCAATCAATTTCTTTACAAGAACCATAACCGATATAGTATGCGAAGGCGGCGCGAACGGTAACCTTATAGGCGGCGGCTTGAAATGCTGCAACGCCCGCCATTTTCGACGTCAGTCTTATTGAATGCACTCCTCCAGAATGGGGTGACCCACCTCCAAATCGGCACCCTGTAGGGTAGACAACAACCTTCTTTTGGAATTTACCCTTCCCGTGGCCACTGCAAGGGATGTCTTCTTGCTCATTACCACCGGCACATACCTCCTCATCTGCAGGATGCTTCAATTGTGCGCTGTTGTTCATATAGCTTCAAAATCTTCAGACGCAGCAAAGGCTTCGGTCCATGAAGCCTAGCGGACCACGTCGCTTGAAGTCACGTCGGCAGTCGACGAAGCACAGAGCATGCTAAAGGTTGACGCTTCCCTCGACACACTGCTACACTTCCGCGATGGAGGGACATCCCGACGAATCCGCTGCTTTATCTGCTGGTTTTACGGGAGAAGTGTCATGCTGCTCCTCTGCAGAGTGTTCTTGCGCAACAGGCACTGGATTTTGAGCGGCAAGTTGAGCCGGAGCTGGGTCCGCTGGCTTTGGCTCTGGAGACGCTGAGCCTAGGAGGCGAGCTGATGCAGGTTGGCCCTCACTGCTGTTCGTCAAAGACATCGTACCCTTTTCTGCTGGGAGCTAATGGCTCAGCTCAACAGTTGCGTTCACAACGTCCGGCACATCAATAAGACGTTCTGACGCCACGCTATCCTCGTGTGTCTATTGGCCCTCACGCAACTTGTCAGGATAGCTAAGAACGCCGCTCTGCACGGTTTGTCCAAAGCGTTGGCACTGGGTGCATGCGGCGAGGCCTGCGTGACTGGCGCCGAAAGTGGCCAACTCGGCTACACCGATGACACAGCGCAGGCCTTCCTAGGGTTAGAGTTAACTAACGCTTGTACTCCAAAGACGTTTAGGGTATAGGACAGATTGTACTTGCGGAAGCTCCTTCGTTGAGCGACAGCGAGATTTCTCTTCTGTTTCCATATGCTCCGTCCCTGGACATCCCCACTTCTCGCGCTTCACAGTCTCTATAGTTCCAAGAGGCTTCAGAGCCTCTTCGGCCCTTCCATGCTCCACATATCGCGAGAACCATAGCAGGTTAAACTTGATGTCTTTGTTTTTTGGTCAAATGCCATGCACCTTAGAGCTTTGACATCGCTCCTTGGACAACTGTTGTCGCAAGTAACTATCGAAACATGGCTCATTTGGTATTGGCCAATGCAAGTAATTCCTCGGAGGTCTCCAAAATCTGGGTTAGTGCGTCACGAAGTTAGGAGCGCATGCGTGCGGTCCGCATGCAGACTGTGCTGCAGAACAGCATAACCATAAGGAATTCGAAGAAACACAACACTGCATGAGCCCATCATTGCATTTCCATTTGTCGAAAGACCTCGGCCCCGGACCGTCGCGCTGTTTGCAGCCTGGAGCACTTCATATCACAGCCATTTGGAACGCCTTCTTCTTGATTCTTTTCAGACTCACGTATACTATCACCACAGCCTCTCAATCCTCATGCAGTATGGTTATTGTTGTCCTCACAAAAAGAGCGCATACTCACAAGGGTGATTGGCTATTACAACGCTGGGATGAAACTGCCACACACTCTCGCGCTGTGCAGTGAACGTCGTCGTTGTTGTTGTTCTCTAATGTGATGGCACATACCCACACAGGGGGATCGGCCAAGAATTGGGGTGCAGCGATATTAGATTTTGAGATGTATAACTACATCGCCGTAGCCGTGGCTCACGCTATTTGCGTACAAGTTCCACCGGCTTCAAATTAAACCTAATTAAACACAGCCGCCTATCTCTGCATTCGAATTCTTGAATACAAACCGCAACAATTTATAGTACATATGTTTTTAACGTTCAATCTTGCACTGCGGTCATTGGTGCAATGGTGCAATTTACCTAGGTTAAATGAAGAAGCTGCGCCGTGTAACTTCATGAAGAACGATGTTCTTCATGAAGAACATCGTTCTTCATGAAGTTACACGGCGCAGCTTCTTCATTTAACCTAGGTAAATTGCACCATTGCACCAATGACCGCAGTGCAAGATTGAACGTTAAAAACATATGTACTATAAATTGTTGCGGTTTGTATTCAAGAATTCGAATCCAGAGATAGGCGGCTGTGTTTAATTAGGTTTAATTTGAAGCCGGTGGAACCTTGTACGCAAATAGCGTGAGCCGCGGCTGCACTTTTTGGCGGGTTTTTTATTAGAACGTATCCGCTATAGACTAGAAGAATTTGAACACGCATGTCCTTATAATGGCCATTCTCAGAATACCATTGGCAAATACAGTAGAAGAAACACAAGGTTTTCATTGACGACATACCATAGCGAGGACGACTTCCTTTTGGCTGGAGATGATCCTGCCGCCCTGCTGCCGTAGCAGGAAATTTTCTAGTATACCGTGTGCACGAAGAGCCTATGCAGATTCGGTTCATGCTTGAGATTCACAGAAAAAGGAAGGAAGCCAGGGATCTGGTAATATAGCCGATATGGTGCTTGAGGGGATGCCACTGGAGCAGCGTCTGTGGGCATGCGCAAAAACACTGATTCCGGAGCAGATCCCGCACCAAGCAGGAATGCTTGAGGTTGTTTGCTCACGCATGAACTCAAGAGTTTAATCATGCTCTTCACGAACAATAGTTACCCCTTAAAAACCATGGCAGAGATAGCTGAGATAGATTTGATTCTTTAACGCAAACTGGGCACTCCGTTTTGTTTAATTGATGCACGAGGGAGCTTCGAGCTAGAGGAAGGCACAGATGCCCCAAATATAAAACGGAACACGTAAAGGGGCGAACTTCTTTTTTTTTCTCGCGGTAAGCTCTACTAACGGATGCACATGCACACAGCCTGGCCGCATATGGGGTATTCGGACGACCAGTGGTGTTCGCCTCTTCAGCAGTCCGGAAGAAGCAACGCGGTTTTTGTGCAAAAGCGCTGCTTCGCGGGGTAAATCGCTGGTAGTAAGTGGGAAGACTCGAGACTTGACCTTCAGAAAAAAAAAAAAAAAAAAAAAAAAAAAAAAAAAAAAACATTTTGCCAAAGGAGAATTGCAGCCAGAAAAATTTCTCGTGCGGTGCGATCTGTAGTACGGAACCTCGTAACTTTCGCGGGAGACGATAACCCCGCGTGTTATACTGCCAATTTCTCGCCCTGTACATTGCGTGCCGTCATCTACATAGACTGCCATCTGTGCGAAATGGATACAAACACACCGATATCGGACTGTTCTCTTAAAGTGCGTTAAGCGTTTCCAAAAATTTATAGTGCGCTACCACTAAGTTTCCCAGTTACTGATTTCACCCATCTTAGTCCTAGCCTCGAAACAAAAGAGAAATGAAACGCAACGTGCTAGTGCGCATACTTATCATTTGGCCAACTTGATGATACTTATCAGGTAAAAAAGTCGGACTAATTAATTGATTTTTTTTTTAAAGAATGACCAGGCCAAACTATTGTAAGTGTTTTCTATTGACATTAAAGGCTTATATTATTCCACCCTCATGACAAACTGTTAAAGTGCATTAGTGAAGATATTGACATGACAGCTATGGAGTGGTAGAATTTCAGAATGCTTCTGGCTTGGCGGAAGGAAAATTTTTAGACCTCCTACTCACTTACCTTCAATCTACCTATGCCGAATGGGAAGGGAAGTTTGGTCTTTATACTAAAAAAAGGGATAGGCATTGGTTGATTCATTGCTCCACTGCTCAGCGACTTCTTGCAATGATTGACAGTGCACTCGACAAACGCCTCGTAGAAACAAATGCTAAACTAGTGTTGCGGTTTGTTGATGATACCGTGTTTGGCAGGCTTAACTAATTATGTGAATGACCTTTTTCCTGTTTTTGTTTGATCTTATAGCGCCATTTGAAATAAAACATGAAGTGCCAGTTAACGACCACATTAAGTTTCTTGACCTGACACTGCATTTTACTGCTGGCCATTGTTGCTGGTCGTTTCAGCCCAGAAGTAAAAAGCCATTGCTTCCGTACAGCTCAGCCAACTCAAAACCTGTAAAAAGGAACCTAGTGGCATCATGCTTAGGCAACGCTATGAAAACACCCTGCACCCACAGAGTTACCTGCAGCGTTTCTGGTCAAGTGGATAGTCTGGTTCAAGCAGAATACCCTCTTGAGGTTCTTGCTTCAGTACCATAAGGTTTGGTTTGTGGGGTTTAACGTCCCAAAGCGACTCAGGCTATGAGAGACGCCGTAGTGGAGGACTCCGGTAATTTCGACCACCTGGGGTTCTTTACCGTGCACTGACATCGCACAGCACACGGGCGCCTTGCTTTTCGCCTCCATCGAAAAGCTGCCGCCGAGGCCGTCCTTGGGAACAGTAGTTGAGCGCCGTAACCACTGCGCCACCCCGGCGGGGTAGTACCAGAAGGGATGTTAAAGAAGCTAAAGGTTGGCGACAGAGTCAACCATAGCAACGCCGAAAGGAATGTGACAGTCATACCCTATGTCCATGTTCTGTCCCATAATTTGAAAAAAAAAAAAAGAAAAAAAAAAAACAGGAAACAGAGCTGCTGTTGACGTGGTGTTTTCGGCCCCTGTGAGATTAAGTGCCATGTGCCCGCGTGTAAATGAAACGGGAAAAGCGTTCAAAAGAAGATGTTCCTAATTGCAAGAAAATTATCAAAGCAAGTATGTGTCCTGCAAGAATAATGTTGTTTATTAAATCCCGTTATGTTACGGTTGTTCGTATATCTGCCAGATCGGCCGTTGCCTAAATGACAGACTTGTGAAGCATAGCCCTAATGTTAAGAATGCTGCCCGTAACATAGAAATTCACTGTCGCGACTGTTCTTGTTATCTATTAGTGAAATAAAAAGGCCATATTGTCACTACTCACAAAGATAAACTAACAAGAGAGGTGATTGAGGCATCAGAAATTATGAAGCTCGGTGTCAGCACACCGTCTGTTTCCATATCGGAGAAAGAGCAAAATTATCTGCTATCTTGTAATCTTCAGACATCTTATAGTAGCGCAAAAAAAACACACACAAGACAGGGTACAGGACGAGCGTTAACTGCCAACTGTTTATTGGAAGGAAAGAGGAACGTATATTTAAACCCTCGGCCGCTCAGGTGTTCATAGCCCCAATCGCACTCACCCCACCCGGTATCAAAATTCATCAATGACAAGCCTAGGCATGTGTGAATAAACACAAGGAAGCGATAAATAAACGATACAGATCTTAACAACAGTCAAACGTAGCAAAGCAGTGTGAAGACTTGAAGCAAAAGCAGACAAAACTAAACAACGTAAAAATTAAAGCTCACAACAAGGTAATAACCAAAGGTAACTAGCAAAGAGGCAATAGCAGTCAATCTCTCGTAGCAAAAGCAGTGTCCATAGCAAAGCAAAAGCAGTCTAACAAAAAGCCGTAAAAAACCAGACCAAAACACCAAGGTAACAAAAGCATTTTAACAAAAACCAACAAGGTAAGACCAAGGTAAAAAACCAAATCCAAGGGTAACTAACAAAAAAAAAATTGTAGCAATAGTAGTTAGTATCTCGTAGCATAGGCATTGTCAAGTATACTAAGCAAAAGCAGTCAAAATCTAAAAATTAAACAAGGTAAAAAATCTATATATAAAAATATAAAAAAACGCCACTAATACCAAAGACAGGTCGTCCGAAGCAGGTTACAAACAGTGGACAATAGAATACTCATTTCAGATCATATTATCGAGGAAAAATACCTCACTGCTGTAGAGCACTACAGAAGACTCACTGATACAGTCAGTCCCTCTTATCTTTATAAAGTACGCATGTACCTTGTTGTGAGCTCTAATTTTTACGTTGTTTAGTTTTGTCTGCTTTTGCTTCAAGTCTTCACACTGCTTTGCTACGTTTGACTGTTGTTAAGATCTGTATCGTTTATTTATCGCTTCCTTGTTGTGTTTATTCACACATGCCTAGGCTTGTCATTGATGAATTTTGATACCGGATGGGGTGAGTGCGATTGGGGCTATGAACACCTGAGTGGCCGAGTTGTTTAAATATACGTTCCTCTTTCCTTCCAATAAACAGTTGGCAGTTAGCGCTCGTCCTGTACCCTGTCTTGTGTGTGTTTTTTCGCGCTACTATAAGATGTCTGAAGTTCTGCACCAACTAGGCCGACAACACATCTTACTGAAGCATATCTTCTAATCGTCGGACTTGACGAAAACTCTGTATGTCAGTGTGATATGGGTTGATCTTCCTGCTACATGTGAGCATTTCCTGCTTTTCTGCAGTGGCAGAGTATATATAGCGATGGCGTTCTGAATAAACTTATGTTGTCAGTTCAACGCTGTGTTTGTCCCCTTCTCTCACCTA